>NC_134353.1:175663891-176863891 GCF_048569485.1 Anomaloglossus baeobatrachus
CTGCGTTCAAAAAAGCAATGTGCGCATGGATTATGCAAAATCTTCATAGATTATGCAGGGCATGCATGCAATACACACACGTGCGCATGAGCCCTTACTCAGACAGAGATAAGGCTATTAGTTGCTAGGACTAGGGATGAGCAGATCTGATATTTTTCAAATTTGTGAAATGCACTGGATTTTACCAAGAAATTCATATTGCTGTGAATTTATTCTATAATTCCACTTAATTAAATTCACCAAACAACTCTAGCTAGGCCGTAGCACATAAATCCTTAGCTAATGACTTGCTACCTGTTGAGATGTATGAGAGCTATTCTTGGCAGGGAAATGGTTAAAAGGATTGTCTGGTCTAAGGGGCACTTTGCACACTGCGACATCGCAGGTGCGATGTCGGTGGGGTCAAATTGAAAATGACGCACTTCCGGCATCGCATGCGACATCGCAGTGTGTAAAGGCTGGATGATACGATTAACGAGCGCAAAAGCGTCGTAATCGTATCATCGGTACAGCGTCAGCGTAATCCATAATTACGCTGACGCAATGGTCCGATGTTGTTCCTCGCTCCTGCGGCAGCACACATCGCTGTGTGTGAAGTCGCAGGAGCGAGGAACGTCTCCTACCGGCCTCACTGCGGCTTCCGTAGGATATGCGGAAGGAAGGAGGTGGGCAGGATGTTTACATCCTGCTCATCTCCGCCCCTCCGCTCTGATTGGCCGCCTGCCGTGTGACGTCGCAGTGACGCCGCACGACCCGCCCCCTTAACAAGGAGGCGGGTCGCCGGCCACAGGGACGTCGCACGGCAGGTGAGTGTGTGTGTGAAGCTGGCGTAGCGATAACTTTCGCTACGCCAGCTATCACCACATATCGCTGCTGCGACGGGGGCGGGCACTATCGCACTCGGCATCGCAGCATCGGCCTGCGATGTCGTAGTGTGCAAAGCCCGCCTAAGGATTGTCTGCAATCATGCCATGTGACTACAGATTTATAGAGCCTCACATTGCACTGTATGTGCTATGCATACTCCTGGGCAGAATCCAACTAGACTGTTTCTGGACTACTGCAATATACTTGCATTGAGCGTGCTGGAAGCAGTCTAATCGGGTTCTGTGCATACTTTCGATCACATGGCTGCCATTGTCAGCACAGACACAGGTGAATCCTCACAGTGCATTGTGTGTGATGTGGTGATTCACAAGTCTGCAGTCACACAGAGTGACTGCACATTTTTGCATTTAGACTGGAAAATGTCTTGAGCCAAATTGAGTGTTTGGGGGGTTTTTACTTTAGTATTTGTAGCCAAAATCAGGAGTGCGTGAAAAAAAGTGGTGCCCATGTTTCTATTTTAATTTTTCTCTGATTGTTCCACTTCTGGTTTTGGCTTACAAATACTGAGGCAAAAAAGTCACAAAATACTCAATGTGTGCATGTGGCCTAAAAGTTAGATGGTTTTAGTAAATCATCTCCACTGTGTTGAACAATGGCTTCATTCTTAAATATATCCACTGTATTTGATCATAGGGAAATAAATCAACGGTGGCTGTTACCAATAAATATAATGAACTACTAACACTTGCTGGACTTTGCTTGTTTGTTTACATGCATGCCCATAGGAGTCAGAAATCCTGTAGACCAGGCAATCAAGTGATTTCCTCTACAGGTGTGTGGAACTAAGAATTTCTTTGCATTTGTTGTACTGCATAGATCCCTGACTAAAATAGGCACTGAGAACACAATAATAATCAAAAGATACTTTTATGGACTTCATTGCTATCCTTTAACCTTGTAAAGAAGCTGAAACACATCTCTCTATAATAACCTTTTTACTTGATGCAGCCACACCTATAATAACTGCTCACTTAAATAAGAGAACAGTTCCCACTCAGAATGGTGCAGCGATTCTTCCAATGTGCCCTTTTGAAAGACTAAACTGAAAACTACAATTTAAATTACCATGGAAAATCTTAAATGTTTGGTATACGGTATATTCTAATCAATGAGCTATGCTGCCATGTTTTGATTGATGTAAGTCCAATCTTTAGCATAATCACCAATCCTGAGAGATAAAAAAAAAGCTTATATAGCCATATAATTGTACCCAGAACCGAAGCTGGTACCATTACCTAAATGAAGATGTTCTGCTCCTCCCCTGCACAGCTGTGCAGAAAAAGAGGCTACATTCCCCTAACGAATAATTAGACCATGTACACTTTTAGTATTTGGTGAGTTTTTTTTATCTCAGTATTTGTAAGCCAAAATCAGGAGTGGAACAATCAGAAGAATAGTATAAGTCCGTAGTCACACTTGTGAGTTACTCTCGTGTAATACGCGCAAGTCTCACTTCACATCAGGTTGTCAGGACAGATTAGTCCACTCTAAAGATCTATAGAATAATTCCCATGTTGATGGTGGTGTGGTTGAAGCATCTATCATGGATCTGAACATTTCCAAATTCCATCCAATTCATACTCAGCACTAAATAGGTAGGATCATTCCTTTACATATATTCTTGCCATATCTGCTATATCAATGTACTATGAGAGGAATGTTCACTTAAGGCCCCCTTCACATGTCTGTGTCTCCGGTACGTGTTTGGTCCATTTCCTCACGTGCCGGAGACACGAGCACGCGTTGACCCATTAAAATTACTGGATCTGCGCTCACGTCCGTGTTTTGCTATGGACCGTATGTACATGTGGCACATACGTTTGCCCCTGTGCTCCATACGTAGACATGTCCGTTTTTCTCCGGCATCACGGGTGTCACACGGACCACACACGGGCCGCACGTGTCTGTGAAATAAAAATAATTTCTATACTCACCTTCTTCAGCACTGCTTTCCCTGCCGCTGCTGTCTCTTGCTTCCAACCCCCGCTCATTATGCTCATGATTATTCACTCCACTGCGGGCCAAAAGCAGCAGCAGGGCGGGAGACCACAGATCAGCACCATGGACAGCAAGCCAGGGACAGGTAAGCAGAAAGTTACCGTTCTCCGTGTGTTATCACGGATAGCAGGATAGCACATGGAGAACACATGTGTGCTATAAACACGGCACACGGAGGGCAATACACACCTTTGACACGTCTGTGAAAATGTGAAGGGGGCCTAAGGTTGTTTTGTTTTTTTGTTCCAGGACCATTTAACCACTGTCAATATCATCTAATTTGTTTGTTCATTCTGGATTTGGTGGACCACTGTCAAGGTAATTCCACATAATGATCTGTTTAATTTTGTATGGCCATATCAGTTGATGCATTTTATCATCTAGTATATTGACTGAATATTTTAGTTATATTGCTATGATCAATATACATATCTAATTGATCTCAATAGTGATGTGTTAGCCATTTTTTAAAGGAGTGTGCAGCCCCCGCGTCAGCAGCTGGGCTGCTCAGATCCGGATCTGCGGTGGCTCGATGGGTCTCCAGACCCGTGGGGGGTCATGCAGCCACTCAATAAAAAGGGGGACTATGTACAGGGGATGTTGTGGACAGTTCATGATGCCACCCATGGTGTGTGGTAAGGGTGAAGTACCACCACTGTGGCTGGGAGTACTCAGTGGCAATGGTGTAGGCAGCCAGGTGTTTAACCCCTCCACGGGTAGGGGGAATGCCCTGGGACTCAGTCATGGTGTTGGGTTGTATACTCACTCAATCCAGTAACGCTGACGCTGACAACCGTGGTAAACCAAAGTTCTTAATGCCACTGCAGCAGGGAGGGAGCACGCCTGGATCTCATGCCCATTGGTGTTCCTTGTTAGCCTGTGATCTTTTCCTTGGCACCTCTTTACTGTAGTTGGTCCTTTTTAGCTTAAAACTAAACGGGTCCCGCTCACCCGTATGGCTAACAGAGTGAGCTTGCTCTCAAGGTTCACGCTTGGGATTTTCTGGACTATGCAGTGGGAAAGTCCTATCACCCTCGTTGCGCTAGTACCCCTATTTTGGAGCGGGTGGAGAATGGATCTTGTAGGCTCCGTCCTCGTCTGGTGAATTACCAGGACCCCTGAAGCTACTTCCTGGCCTAGGGTCCACGTAACCCCGTCATGCCCTGACCCCTGCCCGGTGATGGCACAAGGCCGCCGGTTGCCCTGCTCGACAGTCCGTGCCCCTTGTCACGATCCCCTGCAACCAGGGTCAGCTCCTACCAGGCCCAGACCAACGTCTGCCACCTAGTAGTTCACTGTATAAAATCGGAAAACGAAAGACGGGTTTTATGTCGTGCTATAAACCACAAAGCTGGAGTATTAAAAGGTATTCTTTTATTGAGCCATCCCAACGCGTTTCAAAGGCATATCTGCCTTCTTCTTCAGGGAAAAAAGAAACAAGGAAATCCTGAGGACACCTTTTTTGAGCTACTGCTTTCCAGTATTCTCCCAAGGCAGAGTAATGGTCAGGGAGACAGCCTCCTGTCCTTTCCCGACACCCTCTCTGCGGGTTCAAACCCTGTTTTTTCCATTCCCCCCCTTTTATTCCATGCCCACCAAGAAAAATGCACAAATAAATACACATTTTTGTTGTTGACAAAACAATTTTTATTATGGTTTTTCTATCATTTTACCATGCTTGACAGAAATTTTCCTTTTCATTCAATGTACTAAAGCATGTAGAATGTGTTTTTTTCTCTCTTTTTTTCTCGATCATGACGTAGTTTTGCTCCTCGTGGCTATGAGTCATGGGGAAATGAGGTCATTCCCAGGAACATGGCCTCACCTGGAAACTTTTATTTAAACCCTTGTTTTGTCTGTATTGGTATGTTTCTTTTTTCCCTGAAGAAGGCGGCGGGCATGCCTTTGAACTGCATTGGAATGGCTCAATAAAAGAATACCTTTTAATACTCCAGCTTTGTGGTTTATAGCGCGGCATAAAACCCATCTTTCGTTTTCCGATTTTATACAGTAACCTTTATCTTTGACGGGGCCGCTGCTGAACCATCCTAGCACTCACATACGTCTGCACAGGGGTTGTGACTGGCACAACCTGACCAGGTGAGTGCATCCATTCTCTCTACCCTTCAAACCCTTATATCGGGTAAAACCCTATTGCGCCTTTTCTTTCCCTGCTACAGACCTTGTAGTTCACACAGCCCAGCTCCTGACTTCTCTTCTCGAGAGTCACCACTTAACTGACTGTCTCCTAACACTCCTGACCTCCCCTAAACCAACCCCCCAAGTGGCCAACCATATTCCCTTCAGGCTATCCATTGGTGTGTCAGGTGGGTGTGGTGCAGAGTGGTCCTAGGATTTTTATTAGCTTGTTCTTAGCAACACAAAAAATCAGGGACCCATAACCAAGGAGGGGCTGGATATCATGCAGAAGGGCAGATTGCACAATACCCTGTGACGACCTGATAGGCCAGGGCGTCACAGGAGCAAATGTGCTGTCCGTAAACCAGCAATCCTTGGCACTTTGGTTGGTATCTTTTTATACGTTATTTTCAGAAGGCATTATTTCTTTTTTAAGCTCTATATTAAAAGTTATGTTTTATATATAACCTCCCCCCCACTATATATACTTACTTAGTGTGAGTTGTACTCATTAGTTGGAGACGTTACTCCACTTCTCTGCTGTCTTGCTCCATTTTAACAGGGTGTTGGTGCCAATGATCAAGATGTTATATTAGAATATTCGAATCTGACTTGTATAAAATGTCTTTGCTTATTTTACTTTGTATCCTTTACCTTTTAATGCTATAAAGCATAGCAGTCTTCATCATGTTTAATATAATAAATGCTTACTGTAGTGTTCCAGAGGACCAGATAATCAATATTAAACGATAAACCTTATTATGCAGGTGATAAAATTCATGATTCAAGTATGCAGAAATAGCCCTTCACTTGTGTAGATTTCTGTAAAAACTAATTAATAAAACGCTCATTCTAGATGATTAACATACTGTTCACATGCATCAGAAATAGAAAAGTGGAAAGAGTAGGTGTCAAAATGAAAAGCTTTGTTAGGAGAATGTTTGAGGTTTCATCAATATTCATACCTTTTCTCATGTACAAAGGATCTACACCAGGCTTATTTACATGCAAGTAATTTCATATAGCAGACTACATTAACTAAAGGTGCAACGTTAAAAAGAGCAGCCAACCACTGTTATAAACAATCTATCAACTCTTTGCATAAATGGAATCTTGACCTAATTTTTTTTCTGGGTAAACATCAATGGCAATGTTAATTATATTTATAAAAGTAAAACTATTATTTTTGATCAATATATAGTGCATAGTAAAATAGGTCTGGATCCATTTATCTATCCTGTCATCCTGTCTATCGATTTATTTATCATTCTAATGCTCATGTCCCATGATTTGAGTTATTTCAGTATTGTATTGTTATTAATTTGTTTTTGCTATTATTACGCTGTACTATGTTTCCCCAAGAAATAAGCCCTATTGGGAAAATAAGCCCTAGCAGGAATTTTCGGCCTTTTTGGAGTAAGGCTTAAATATAGCCCCTACCCTAGTTGTGATTCAATAATGAAGTGTCCATGCAGCTAAAAAAGTTAAAGAATTCTGCAGGACACTTCATTAAAGTAAACAGGAACCCAAAAATGAGAGAAGGCTAACCTCATAATCATGGAACGCGAGGACCTGTGGTGGAACGCATCGAGGATTTGTGGTGGAACACACACATACAGTGATACCATGCCACTCCTGGGATGCAGTGGACTGTGAGTACCTGCGGTGAAACACATAAAGGACCTGCAGTGTAACACATCGGTGCGTTCCACTGTAGATCTTTCATGCATTCTACTGCAGGTCTTCGCTTTCACAGGACTGCCGGACAGAAACAGTACAATACCACAGGATGTGTATGTGTCTATGATGTTACTGCCATCTGATGTGTGTGTGTGAGTGCCAGCTTGAAGCAGGGCAGGACCAATGTACAGGACACAAGAATCTCCTTGTAATGTGTGCTGTGCATTGCAGGAGGATCGCAGGAGGACCTAGGAGTGATGTAGATGTCTGGGGTGTGGTAAGAATAGTTTTTGTGATATTTTATTCACTATATAGTAAAACTAATGTGTCGGTGTGATGTCTCAGATTAGTATGAATTTGTAAACATGAAACATGTGTAGGTTTACTTTTATCTAAGGAGTTAATAAAATTCACAAGTTTCTCCAAAAAAGTGGCACACTTTTTGTGCCATTTTTTGAAAGTCGTAGTGTTCTCACTTTTAAGAATCTATGGCTCAGTGATAGCTTATTTTTTGTGTTTCAAGCTGATGTTTTTAATTGTATCATTTTTGCGCAGATGCTAAGTTTTAATTGCCTCTTACTGCATTTTATGTTAAATTTGCGGCGACCAAAAAACTTAATTTTGGTGTTTGGAATTTTTTTGCCACTACGCCGTTTACTGATCGGATTAACTGATTTTATATTTTGATAGATCAGGAGTTTTTGAATGTAGCGATACCAATTATGTTTATATTATTTTAACCATTTAATTTTCAATGGGCCGAGTAGGGGTGATTTGAACTTTTAGGTTTTTTTAATTTTTTTAAATTTTTAAAACTTTTTTTCCAGCTTTTTTTATTTTACTAGGTCCTCTAGGGGACTATAATGATCTGCAGTCTGATCACTCTTACATTTCTCCAGATCACAGCTACACAGCTCAGATCTGGAGTAGAGCTGCATTTCTCTCATATACGGCCCTGCCAGCAGTGAGAGAAAGGGACTCATGATAGCTACAGGAGTCATCACAACCACCAGAAGTCACGTGATCACATAACTAGATTTACCTAGAGGTGCTTTGAGCACCTTGAGCCCACAGTTGCTTCACTGTATTTTATAATGTTGAGCCATGAAAATAAGAAATCACAATTTTACCACAAAAATTTTACTTTATCTTCAAATATTGCATTTTCACAAGCGTAAAAGGAGAAAATGGACCATAAATGTGTTGTGCAATTTATCCTGAGTACACTGATACCCCATATGTGGTCAAAAATTGCTTTAGAGGCACAATGCAAGGCTAGGACAGGAAGGAGTGCATATTGGAGTCTCTGTCCTAGGGGAACACTATGTTGCCCTCTTGATACTCATAGTATACCAGTGTACAAGGCAAATTGTCTTATAGTATACATACATATAGGTCAGCATTGAGACAACCATTCAACCTGGTCAATGTCTTAACTGCGAAACAGACCCAAATCATTAGGCTTCCTCCACCAAACTTGAAAGTGCCATACATTTTTTTGATCCATTAGCCCCTTTTTCCTTGTTCCTTCCAGACACACTTGCACCCATCAGAGTCTTGTCTTTTGGCTTTCGTCTCATATCTCTAAATCACCAGTTTTCAATCTTGTACTTTCAATTTTTTGTACTTCTTTGCAATCTCGTGCCAATGCTTCTTATGATGATATTATAGTTGAGGCTTCTTCACCTTTTTTTGGGTCAGAATTCCAAACCAGAGTAATGTGCGTCACATGTTCCTTGCATGGGCATCTGTGATTTCACTATTAAGAAGCAAACGATCCATTTCCACTGTTCGGTTTGTTGCACCAAAACTTATAAATCTTGTGGTGAGCCAAATTTTTGACTGGACGTCCACCTCTTGGCGTTTGATTGGATGGACTGACTTCATTTTATATTCTTCCTACTGTCATGGCACTCAAATGATGCAGTTTGGCAATTTTCTGTCTGAGTGACCGCTATCAATTAACGGGATGATGCTGTTTCTCTTTTCTTGGGAAATCTTCTTCATAGCTGCTCCTCAATTCGAACCAATGACCTTTCACTTGGGAATCAACCTAACAACACATTGATTTATTAGGCAATGGGAGCACAGGTTGCAATTTGTAGAATACAGAAGGAAAAATGTTTTTACGAATATCAGGAGCAAAACAGTAACAATGTAGTAACATGACAATGATAACTTACCATACGTTAAATAGTTGCAAGTCAAATATATGTACTAGATAGCCAAAATGATTGCCTATAAAGTGAAGGTTGTCTCATGCTTACAGATTTAGTAGATGGTGAGATATGGAGCCTGAAAATGAAAGGTTCCAAAAATTGATACCCTTTTGCTCGTCACTGTACAGAGCTCCTAAATGCTAGAAGAGCAGAATCCCTTCAAGTGAACCCATCTTCGAAATTACATTCCTCTGAAAATATATCTAATGACCATTTTGATTTGATGAGTGCTTTCTAGAAGCAAACAGCAATATATATTGCTGAATAAAAATTGAAAATCTGTCATTGTAGTGCTCGTACATTGTAGTGCTCTAACAATTTACATAAAATTTTATTTTGAATAATATTTATCTTGGGCTATACACTAAGCACTTACATCAGGTTTTCCATCTAAATCTCCAAATGATGTGATTCAGATAGGGATCCATTCACTATAAGAAGCAGCAGAGTTACTTTGGACTTCATCTGGCATCTTTTCAGCAGTGTCCCATTTTCAGAAGTGCGCAAAACTGTGGTCAACCATACTTTTATGAACACTTAAAAATATGGACACTTCTACATTAGGCCAGAGAGAGTCCAAAATTACTTCCTTTGCCTCGTTATAGTTAATGTTCTGTCTGGGGTTTTGTTTGAGTTATGTATTACAAAGATTTACATATAAATGCCGGTAATTGTTCAATGTAGAAAGCAGGACGTGAGCAGAGCCTTTCTGTGATCTTTGGAAGGAAGAATGATTTTAAAAAAAGCTTTTATTGCAAAGAAAAGCTTCTGTATCACCATATCTTGAGAGCTATAATTTTTCTATATTTTTGCTGACAGTCATGTAAGGGCTTGTTCTTTGTGGGATGAGCTTCCATTTTTATCGGTACCCATAATGGTTTTTGATTACTTTATATTTTGAATCTGAGGGAGAATGAACATGAAACAGCAATTCAGGAATTGAGTTTTGTAGCGTTCCTTACACTGTTCCTTATGTGATACGATTACCGTGATACGACATTTATGTTATTTATGTTTTGCCACTTTTACACAATAAAAACAATTTTCTGGAAAAAAGAAATATTTTTGCATTGCTCTATTCTGGGGCTATATCTTTTAATATTTTTCCTCTGACTAAGCTGAGTGGGGGCTGTTTTTGCGTGACAAAATGTGATTTTCAGCAATTATAATCTTTATTTAAATGCGACTTTTTGATTATTTTTTGTGTATTTTACTTTCTTTTTCCAGCATAATGAAAAAGCATTGTTTTTTGCCACATTTTTTCCTGTTCACTGAAGGGGTTAAATAGTGTGACAGTTTTATATACCAGTTTGTTCCAAATGCGATGAAATCAAATATGTGCACTATTTTGCTTATTGTTTTTACATAAATATTTGTATTTACTGTATATTTACATTTTTTTTTAATTTTTTTATAATTTTTTCTTATATTTTTGCACCTGGTTTTTAGGTTTTTTTTTTTACTTTTTTTCCTCTGTGGAACTTTAACATTTATTAGTCTGTTAGCTGGTAAAATGCACTGCCACGCATATGCATGGCAATGCCCGCCACCTCACAGTGTCAGTATGACAAAAAGAAATTGCCATTTAGACCATGCTCCTGGCATGGTCTAACAGGCCACCATAGCCAAGAAACGGAGGTCATTATTTCACCTTAAGTTGCCATTGCAACGATTGTCAGCCACCAGTACATTGCAGGAGTGCCGATCGCGTAGCAGCACATTCCTTCTTCCTTCCTCCTAAATGCTGTAATTGTTATTGATTGTGGAATTCAGGGGATTATATAACCATGTTCCGTGCTGGAAATGAGCCTGGCTGTGACAGCTGGAGCTCTGTTGTCACATATGCCAAGGCTGACTCCCGCACAATCACCATGATGTATTTATATGTCATCAGTTGATAACTCATATCCGAACATAACAAATGTCATGAAGGGGTTAAAATAAACTAAGCTTGTACTCAACTTTCTGAGGTCTAGCAATGCCTATCTCTACCACCACAGTGTCTGTTGATAGGCTGCAGTCAGGTGCGGAGCTCTTTTAATGTCTACATTAGCAGAGCAGTTAAGCGCAGTGATTGGCTGCAGCACTGTACATGTGACATCACTACTGCAGCTGATCAATGTAGCTTGGAGTAGCAATGAAAGGCAGTGCTAACTTATTATTTTATAGGTCACTATGCCTATAGGCCAATAATCTAAAAATAATCTAAAAAGTAGGATAACCCTTTTAAAGGAAATCACTCTTTGCAACATGTTTTACAGCTTCTGAATTATTGGTAATCTTTAAACATGTATACAGTATATTGTTTTATATTTCCTAATGGTTTTGGTATTAAAATATTAATTTTATTTTTTTATTGCAATTCACATATATACTTCATAAGTGACTTAGATTCATTTATAAATAGTTACTATCGGTCTATTTGTATGAAAAGTCAGTAAATTAATTGTTTATGGCATTTTCATAAAAAATTGAAATATTTCCTTATGAGCTTCTGGGTTATATACTTTCATTCTGAGTGCAGTTGAGAAATAAGCTGCTTCTAGTCTTTCCCCTGGGAAGGGATGGAATATTCAGTATTAGCCTTTAGTAAGCATTCAAACCATGTCGAATATTTATAAGCCTTCAGGAAAAAAAAGTCTAATATATTTTGAGATTCTGATTCCACATAGGCATAGTTAAAGAATAAAATTAATATTGTGAAAAAGGATGTGTGTATATATTAGTGATAACAGTTGTTATATTTCATTGCTTTTATTCACTAGATGCAAATGAACCCACTAAATCAGTGATACGCAAGAGACCCCTAGATAACATGTCATTCAGCAATTACATAATGTTAAGAAAAATGTAGCAGTCGCCAACTTGACAACTGTTCCACTAGAACATCATATGCTCCTCCTACTTGCATTATTTGCATAGTGAGGATGTGCTGAAGCTTATCATGCCACATCCATCTTGTTGGGTGCTACTATGTCTATAGATTATATTGACAGTTAGAATGAGTTAATGGAGCAAGTCAATATTTGCAGTGCTGACCCTTCTTCTTCAGGACCTCTGGAATTCTCCCTGGCATGCTCTCAATCAACTTCTGGATCAAATCCTGACTGATAGCTGTCCATTCTTGCATAAGCAATGCTTGCATATTGCCAAAATTTGTTGGTTTTTGTTTGTCCACCCGTCTCTTGATTGCCCACAAGTTCTCAATGGGATTAAGATCTGGTGAGTTTCCAGGCCAGGGACCCAAAATCTCTATGTTTTGTTCCATGAGCCATTTAGTGATCACCTTTTCTTTATGGCAAGGTGCTCCATCATGCTGGAAAAGACATTGTTGGGCGCCAAACTGCTCTTGGACAGTTGGGAGAAGTTACTCTTGGAGGACATTCTGGTACCATTCTTTATTCATGGCTGTGGTTTTAAGCAAGACTGGGAGTGAGCCGATTCCCTTGGCTGAGAAGCAACCCCACACATGAATCGTTTCAGGATGCTTAACAGTTGGCATGAGACAAGACTGGTGGTAGCGCTCACCTCTTCTTCTCCTAATAAGCTGTTTTCCAGTTGTCCCAAACAATCGAAAAGGGGATTCATCTGAGAAAATGACTTTACCCCAGTCCTCAGCACTCCACTCCCTGTACCTTTTGCAGAATATCAGTCGGTCCCTGATGTTTTTTCTGGAGAGAAGTGGCTTCTTTGCGGCCCTCCTTGAAACCAGGCCTTGCTCAAGCAGTCTCCACCTCACAGTGCATGCAGAAGCACTCACACCAGCCTGCTGCCATTGCTGAGCTAGCTAGGCACTGCTGGTAGTCCGATCCCGCAGCTGAAACAATTTTAAGATATGGGCCTGGCGTTTGCTGGTCCTTCTTGGGCGCCCTGGAGCCTTTTTGTCAACAATGGAAGCTCTCTCCTTGAAGTTCTTGATGATGCGATAGATTGCTGACTGAGGTGCAATCTTTGTAGCTGCGATACTCTTCCCTGTTAGGCCATTTTTGTGCAGAGCAATGATGGCTGCACGTGTTTCTTTAGAGATAACCATTGTTAACTGAAGAGAAGCAATGATACCAAGCACCAGCCTCCTTTTAAAGTGTCCAGTGGTGTCATTCTTACTTAATCATGACTGATTGATCTCCAGCCCTGTCCTCATCAACACCCACACCTGTGTTAATGGAACAATCACTAAAACAATGTTAGCTGCTCCTTTTAAGGCAGGAATGCAATGATGTTGAAATGTGTTTTGGGGGTTAAAGTTCATTTTCTTAGCCAATATTGACTTTGCAAGTAATTGCTGTTAAGCTGATCACTCTTTCTGACATTCTGGAGTATATGCAAATTGCCATTAGAAAAACTTAAGCAGTAGACTTTGTAAAAATGAATATTTGTAGCATTCTCAAAACTTTTGGCCATGACTGTAGAGTGTAAGCTCATATGATCATTGGGGTCATCTCTCTTTCTTGTAGAGTGTAAGGTCTTATAGTCATGGGGGTTCTCTCTCTCCTGTAGTCTAAGCTCCTATTGTCAGCGAGGTCCTCTCTCTAATTCCTGTAGAGTGTAAGCTCATATGGTCATTGGACCACCAGTGTCACCCAGTGTCCAGTCAACAAGATATAATGCTCCTGGCCATGCTTGCTCATCTAGGTGTCAGTAGGGAAATGCATACTGTCAGACACAGAGTTTTTCAAGTAATGGGTGATGTTGTCAGTGACATTCTGGTGCAGTGCAGGCACAACTTTATTAGAGAAGGAAAGGTGACTGGGCAACTGGTATTAGAGGATTGTCACAGCCATCAGCTTTCAGAAATAGCCTATATCCACAAGCAGAAAGGCAGTATTTCTGTGGTCAACAGTTTAGAAACGGTGAAGTTCAAGCTCTTAGCTTTGCCATGTGTAGGATGGAATAATCTTTTTTGTGATCACAACTGCATGAACGTGGGCTGACTGCAGTTCTGAGAGAGTGTGAAGTAAGATGTACTCGACATACTAGTGGACTGTTAGGAAGGTGCAGGCTGAGATGGTATGGTGGATTGAGAAAGACGTGGTGTTCTTGGTGTCTGAGATTGTTCTAAAACATCAGGCATTTGCATTTTCATAACAGCTGACAGGCTCTCACTCACCAAAACATAGCGGGAAAACAAGTTGAAGTTCTGTGCCCAATAACCTGTATGACAACACTTGCCATGGTGACAGAAGAGGAAGAAGCAACAGACTAGATTGACGGGACAGCTGGTATTTGGCCAAGCCCGCTTGGCTGCTTTTTAGTGCTGAAAGATTCCTATAATAGTGCAAGTTGGTTAGTAATATGCCCAATCATGCATGTAGTTATCAATTGTTGCAATTTCTGCCTCTACTGAGTTATTATTTAAAAATTTGGCAGATCACGTAAGTTGCATCATCTTTTGCAGTCTCAAAAAAGGCCCAAACTAGACAACCCTTGCCGCCCTTGCAAACTGCAGACCAGCGACCGCTGCTGGCCACAGCCAGAGTTGTGGCTGAGGATGCAGTGCTTGTCATGGTTGCATTACTATGTGTTTGTGTGGAAAGCAGCACCATAACCTCCTCGACTCTCTCCTTCTACACCTCCTTTGCTGAGCTACTCAGCTGTGTGCCTCTGGGTTCACACCAAATAAAATCTAGAACCTCATTGTCATCCTCTCTGTTGTCTCACTCCTTGCCTTGACCGTCACCCTCCTCCTTTTCCTGACCTGACAACACAAGTACAGTATGCACGCACCTCAGGAGTCTGAGCTTCGCCATCATCACCTCCACCCCTGAGATGATGAGTGTCTGGATTCTGATTGACTCTACTTTGTCCGACCCCAGATCCAACAGGCAAAGACTTTAGACATCAGTGCAGATGCTTTCCTCCTCTTGAGTCTGTGAATTGTTGGAGCAGACCTCTGATGCTCATAGACTATAATGGGTGAAAATCTCTGTAGACTTGCCCATCTGTGGATCCCCACATTTAGTTGGCTGGTTGGAGAGTCATCATGCATGCTGGAAAACAAGTGCAATTGGGGTATCACCTCTAAGGACTATACTGTGTGTGATGTTGAGCTGGAAGAAGAGGAAGAGAGGGCACTTGATGCAGCTCATGTTATCCACTGTAGCACATGCTCTTTCTGGCCCTCATCTTCAAGTTATACCATTGTGTGGCTGCTAAAAAAGGGACTCGAGTAGCCCATCCTGGAATTGAAGTTGTCAATTGTCTTTGGATAGGACTAGCCAGTGTTTCTTTAGTAGAGCTTTCAGTAATAATAGCGACTACACCACGCACACATCCAGCACAACACCAGTTTCTCCTTCCACTATGACGTTGAGATTTCCCACTCATGTTTGATGTACCCTTTCCATCTTTAAACCAGCTATTTCACAACCCTAGGCCTACACCTTTCAGTTACCTGTCACTAAATTAACAATGACTTTTTAGATGATGAAGTAGCAATTTAGGGCTGGACCACACAATTACCACAATTTTGGCTAAATACCAGCTCTGTCCTGGGCCCAGTGCTGTTTAATGTCTTTATAAATTATCTGGACAATGGAATTCATAAAATTTGCAGATAATACTAAGATAAGAGGATTAGCCAACACTAGAGAGGAAAGAGAGCATATTAAAAAGGATCTAGACACACTCGGACAATGAGCCGAGGCAAACATGATCGTGTTTAACAGATATGAATGCAAAGTCCTACATCTGGGTCAAAGAAATGTAAAAAGCATATATAGTATGGGAGTAAAAGAACTAGGTGATAGCATCAGGGAAAAGGACTTAGGCATAATAGTAGATCCCAGGTTTAACAAGAGCCAACAGTGCAGTACTGCAGCTAAAAAGGTCAAAAAAATTCTGGAATGTATCAAGTCAAGCATTGAATCTAGGTCACATAAGGTAATTATTCCCTGCTCAGACCACACCTAGAATACTGTGTAAAGTTCTGGGCACCCAAACTCAAGAAAGACATCGATATATTGCAGCAAGCCCAGAGAAAAGCAATCAAGATGGTAGAAGGTCTGCAAACCATGTCATATGAAGACCAGCTAAAATAACTAGGAATGTTTAGTTTGCAAAAGAGAAGGCAGAGAGGAGACTTAATAGAGGTCTACAAATATCTGAAAGGAAGTCACTGTGCCAAGTGAACTACCCCACAATCATTAGCACAAGGAAGAACAAGAAGCAATGAGATGAAAATTAAAGGAAGGAGATTCAAATTACACATAAAAAAACTTTTTTGACAGTGAGGGCAGTCAGGGAGTGGAACAGGCTACTACGGGAGGTGGTGAGCTATCCATCAATGGAAATCTTCAAGCGGAAGCTGGATAAATATATAGTTGGGATGAGTTAAGAAAACCTGCCCTCTCAGGGGGTTGGACCCCATGGCCCTTGAGGTCCCTTCCAACTACCATTCTATGATTATAAGAAATGTCAATTTTTGGCTGGATTACAGATTTTGCACTATTCACTGGAGAGGAGCATTTCTGCTGTTCAGAGGGGCACTGAAGCATCAATCTGAACAGCACAAGCAATCGGACAGTGTGAGCTTCAAGTCCCCTAAGAGAACTAGTAAAATCCATAAAAATTAAAAAACAATTTAAAAAATATGATGAAATAAATTAAAACACAAATGTTCAAATCACCACCATTTTGCCCCATTGAAAATAAAGCAATAGAAAAATACACATATTTGTTATCTTAGAGTTTATAAATACTCAATCTGTCAAAATATAAAATCAATTAATGTGATCGGTAAAGGGCGTAATAAGAAAAGAAAATAAAATAGCAAAATTACTTTTTTTGTTGCTGCATTATTTTATTAATATGCAGTAACAGGTGATTAAAACATCCCATCTATGGTATAATTATAAAAGTATGCTCGCAACACACAACCCCAGATCCTGAAAAATTATAACGCTAGAGGCCTCGGGAAAATGGCGACAAAAGCAGAATTCTTATGTGGTGCAAATTTCTGCCTTTTTTCCTCACCATTTAGATAAAAGTAAAACTATACTATAGTATAAACTATACTATACTATTTTAGGTATTTACGAACTCATACTGTCTTGGGAAATCATGCTGCCAGATCCATTTTACCATGGAATTAAAATGGTAAATAAAAAACAAAAAAAATAACTGTGCACTTTTTTTTACAATTTCACCGCACTTGTTTTTTTTCCCCCATTTTCCAGCACACTATATGGTTCTATTAATGACGTCATTTAAAATTACAACTCGTTCTAAAAAAAACCAAGCAATCATAGGGCTATATTGACGGAAAAATAAAAAAATATAATGGCTCTTGGAAGAAGGGGAGGAAAAAATGAAAATGAAAAACTTTAAAGAGCCAAAGGATGAAAGGGATAAAGTATTACTTATTCCCTCTGACCACACACAGCATACTTATAAGGATACCTTCACGTGTACTGCGAGTTCCTCATGCTCTTCCTTCCTTTTACAGGTATCTTCCCTGATCTGGTGTGTTCATATCCACTATGTGTTTTTTTGTTTTACCTATTTTTATCACATTGTTTGGTTATTGTCCATATTATGGGGTTATAGTATATGTTAGCTCATAACTTTAGTTTATACTATACCCATCCAATTGCTCTACTATTGTCTCTCTATGTGCAATTATATTTGCATTACAGTTTACAACTCAACAATGTTATATTTCTAATTACTCTCTGTTTATTAGGTTCTATTTATGTGTCACTTCTCCGTGCTGCCATTTCATAGTTATAATATTTATGCCGAGAGAAATGTGAGAAAAAAAATCACACTGCACTGGCATCAAGGTTATTCAAAGAGGCTATGTTCGTCTGTGTGTTTTTCCTCAGCTGGAATCGGGCTGAAGAAAAGAAAGTGCAGCATGCTGCTTATGGCAGCATAAAATGACCAAACCTCGCGAATGCAAATCAGTGGGTGCAACAAAAAAATTGGAAGGCACATGGACCATATCCACACATCTCAAAAGAAAAAAAAAGTAAAATAAAGATATAGATGATAGAAAAATATTAGATAGGATAGATACTTGTAGATAGATAGATAGATATCCTGCAGATAGATAATTTACAAACACCCCCTACATATTCTAAACTTGCACTTTAGTGTCTTTCATTTGGCACTTAAGGATATTATTACTCGATTTACAGAAAAAAACGATGTTGGGTCCCACATATTTTTGATAACCATCGAAGGTAAACACATTAGATGCGCCAATTAAGGCTTATTGCCTTGGCTTTTGCCAATTGCCCTGGTGCATCATAGTCAACAGGTCTCGTGTAGCGCAGTGTGAGCTTCAAATGGCTGCTGCTCAAAGCCTATGGAGCCTCGTTTTGAGACTTCCTAGTCTTTGATCATCGTAATCAGGGAATATCATGCGAAGAACTTGACTACGTGGGACCTGTGTGGGAGCTTTGCTTTTTAATAAATTGGTGAATGAGGGACAGTGTCTTGCTTATATTTCTTTCTTTTTATGTTTTCCATGTTTTCATTTGTGGGCTATGTCGTATTCCACGGACTACCTTGGATTTCCTGGACTACATCAGACCTGCATGGGTTTTTATTTTCAAATAAATTAGTGATGCAGGGAAAAAGTCAGGGAATGTTTTTTTAAAAAAAAATATTTTTGTGTCTGTTTTTTCCCTTTTACTTACTGGGTTAGTAATCAGGGTGTCTGATTGACATCTCACCATTACTAACACCAGGGCTTGATGTCAGCTATGTTTTTGTGCAATTCACAGCTGACATCAACCCCCGACAATCACTACCCTGATTGCCAATACACCAGAACAATTGAGAAGAGACAAAAAAAGCTCCAGAATTGGTGTATATAATGTAATGCACAACTTGTGGGGTGTCTGTGGGCTTGATTTTTTAGGTTGGGAAGTGCCCAATAACCATGGACCTTCTCTGCCAGGTAATATGAGCTATAAGCTGTCTGCTTCACCTCTGCTGGTTAAAAACCAAGGGGGACACCACATAGTTTTTTTTTATCCCTTCATGACCCATGACATTAGATGTGCCCCTGCCTTTGATGAGGGCTCAAAAGCGAAGCCTACATATTTCCAAGGATTTGACAGCTGATTTAATCAGCCATCAAGATCCACTAACAGCCAAATGTAGATCGGAGATCCACCTAGGGTTGTTAACCAGTTAAATGCTGCTCTAATAACAGCATGTAACACATGCTAACAGGAAGCATGTCACTGATCCCACCCATCCATGCCCCCTGAACAGCATCTTGGGGTGTCAATGGGTTGTCAGCTGACAACCCCCCTGCCTGTCAGCTGACAACCCCCCTGCCTGTCATCATAATTTTCCTGTGAATGCCAGCTGCAAGCAGGCATTCATAAGAGATCTTAATTTTTGCTATACAGAGCAGTGCTGATGTTCTGCTCTTTATAGCACAGGCGATCAGATTATTGCAGCTTCAAGTACCCAAGGGGACCATTTAATACTGTAAAAAATAAAAAAAAAAGTGTAAAGAAGCCCCAAAAGTTTAAATCATCTCCATTTGCCCCATTTAAATTAAAATAATTAAAAAACAAACACATATTTGGTATTATCAAGTTCAGATATGTCCGATCTATCAAAATATATATATAAAAAAAATCGAATCTAAACTTCATAACAAGAGAAAAAAAGCTGAACGACGTATTTGTGGCACCACGAAATTGCAATAAAATGCATTAAGAGACAATCATAATTATTATAAGATTGTATCTACCCCAAGATGGTATCAGTAAAAACTATCTATTAGTCTAACTGTCTATTTAGAGTGCAAAAATTAACCCCTTCAGCCCCGAAGCACTTTCCGTTTTTGCGTTTTTGTTTTTTGCTCCCCTTCTTCCGAGAGCCGTAACTTTTTTATTTTTCCGTCAATCTTGCCATATGAGGGCTTGTTTTTTGCGGGACAAGTTGTACTTTTAAATGAAACCATAAGTTTTACCATATGGTGTACTGGAAAGCAGCAAAAAAATTCCAAGTGTGGAAAAATTGCAAAAAAAGTGTGATGGCACAATAGTTTTTGGGATGTTTTATTCACGGTGTTCACTATATGGTAAAACTGATGTGTGGGTATGATACCTGAGGTCGGTGCGAGTTTGTAGACACCAAACATGTATAGGTTTACTTGTAACTAAGGGGTTAAAAAAAATCCACAAGTTTGTCCAATAAAAGTGGCGCACGTTTTGCGCCATTTTCCGAAACACGTAGCGTTCTTATTTTTTGGGATCTATGGCTCAGTGACGGCTTATTTTTTGCGTCTCGAGCTGATGTTTCTAATGGTAGCATTTTTGCGCAGATGCTACGTTTTGATCGCCTGTTATTACATTTTGCGTAAAACTTGCGGCGACCAAAAAACGTAATTTTGGCGTTTGGAATTTTTTTGCCACTACGCCGTTTACCAATCGGATTAATTGATTTTATATTTTGATAGATCGGGCATTTCTGAACGCAGCGATACCAAATATGTGTATATTTATTTATTTTTTAACCCTTTAATTTTCAATGGGGGGAAAGGGGGGTGATTTGAACTTTTAGGTTTTTTGTTTTTTTTTTAATCTTTTAAAACTTTTTTTTTACTTTTTTTATTTTATTTTACTAGTCCCCCTAGGGGGCTATAGCGATCAGCAATCCGATTGCTGATCGCTATCTGCTGATTACAGCTATACCGCTGTAAACAGCAGAAATAGTCACTTTCTTTCTTCCTCTGCTCCGTGCCGAGGAAGAATGAAAGTGAAACTTCGTAGCACCAGGCGTCATCACATGACCCTGTGCTACGATGGCAACCACCGAACGTCACGTGATCACTCACGTGACGTCCGGAGGGGGCGGCGGTAAGAAAAAAAGATGGCCGCGCGCATATAGATCTCGCTGCCAGATTTTGGCAGCGAGATCTAAGGGGTTAATGTTCCGGGTGGAATGCGATTCCACTCGGAACATGTAGGCACACATGTCAGCTGTTGAAAACAGCTGATATGTGTGCCGATCCACGCCGCCTGCCCGCGGCAGGGGGCGGGGCTTACCGGGACACGATCCATGACGGATATATCCGTCCATGGTCGTGAAGGGGTTAATCAATCCCGCTGCCCAGATTTTAAAAAATGAGAACATTCTGGAAAATGGCAACAAAAGCAAACTTATTTTATTTGACAAATGCATAAATTTTCTTCACCGCTTAAATAAAAAAATAAACAGTATACAGTTAGGTCCATAGATATGTGGACACTGACACAATTTTTTTTTTTTTTTTTTTTACCTTTTTACTGAAACATATTCATAGTTATATAATGGACATGGACATAAAGTCGTGACTTTTAGCTTTCATTTGAGGGTATCCACATTAAATTTGATGAAGAGTTTAGGAGTTTCAGCTCCTTTACATGTGACACCCTGGCTTTAAAGGCCCCAAAATTAATTGAACAATTGACTCAAAGGCTGTTTCCTAGGCTGGTGTGTGCAATTCCTTTATTATTTTATTCTCAGTTAAGCACATAAAAGGCCTGGAGTTGATTTGAGGTATGGTGCTTGCATTTTTACGTTTTTCCAAAGACGTAAACATGCTGTCAAAAGAGCTATCCATGCAGGTAAAACAAGCCACCCATCATCTGCGAACACAGAAAAAAAAAAACATCCCAGAAATTGCTACAATATCAGGAGTGGCTAAATCTACAGTTTGGTAGATCCTGAGAAAGAAAGAAAGCACTGGTGACAATGTGGCGCCCCTGACCTAGTCAGGCACCACTGAGTACTGCACCCATGCTGGGGACAGTACAATACAGGTAATCCAGAAGGCTGACCGAGGTGTGACTACACAGGCGCATAGTGATCAGGTCTCACACATGTACCTTTGAGAGGACCCCTGGGGATCCCAGGAGGGGGAAAAGCCTTCACCTCCACTGGAATAGTGGAGGGGGCCAAAAGCCTCCATCTCCACTCAAGGGGTGTGGTAAGAGAGCCTGGTTGCTAGGTGGCGTAGGCAAGAACAGGAGAGGAGGAGCAGTGAGCCGGTTCAGTGCAGAGTCCAGGGAGCTCAGAGAGGAGCAGACCCCGTGGGCTGTTGCAGTCTGACAGCGTCCGCGCAGTGGCTACCGACGGGGGAGAACGGTCACCTAGGAGTGCTACCCAAAACCCATCTCCAGCTAGAGAGAGAGCACAGAGTGGGAAGTAAGGAGACTGCTAGGGAGAACCAGGCCCAAACGGGCGGCAGATCCCGGAGCGGGGATAGATCCACCTTTCCCTGCTAAACCTGCCGGTGTGGGGCCCTCAAAGCCCACACCACAACACCTAAAAGTCGCAGCCACGTAGCCACAGTTAGGGCCCATAGTTCACAGGAGGCAAGCAGCTGGAGTGATCTGGCCCAGGCAACAAGCAAACGGCAAACGAAGGGGAGAGAGGCTTCAGCAACTTCCCTGGGTGACCCCCATAGGGACTAAAAGTCGGGGTTACCCCAAACCACCAAGGGCTAAGGAAGGCGAGTTGGTAGTCACCATCAGAAGTCAGCCTGAAGGATACCTGGTTCCAGCCTGGTTCATCCCAGCTACGCCCGGGTTACTCACCCTGCCATCTGAAGTGAGTAAAACCCCTGAAAGACATTCTGCGTGTGTGGAGTTATTCTGCGCCTTGTGGTTCTACGCACCTACACAGGGTCCTGGGGCTTGCCTCACTCTCAGGAGGCTATTCCAACTAACTGCACTCACCATCAGCCCCAGGCGTCCCTCAACCTGCAGTGGCGGTCCCCACTGACCGCAATACTGAGAGTGGCGTCACGACAAATAGAAGATTCCCTACCGGTGACAAGATCAAGACTGACAGCGGAGTCCCTGAAGGTAATGCACCGACACAGCGTACCCGGGGCTTCACATCTGGCGTCACGAACAGGATGAGGACTAGACCTGTTCAGACAGGTGACCATGTGCCTGGGCGGTCCGCTTGAAAAATTGGAAGCGCCGCCATATTGCCACCATGAAAAGCGCGCCGAAAAACAACAGCAGCCCGCGCTGGGAGAAGTTACCGCCCACGAAGAGGTGTGGCTACCCAGAGATCCCCTGCAGAGTTCTGACCTCGCTTGGGAAGAGAGCGGGAGCGTCCAGAGACGGCGGAACGGAAAAGAAGCCAGCAGCTTGTTGTTAGAGAAAATGGCGTCTGAGTGCAGAGACCCAGAGCCAGGCTCCGCTGCCTGGTGGTGTCGGGAGCTGGCTGAGTTCTGCGATCAACTGGAAGCCAGGGTCGGAAGGCTGATTAGAGAGGGACGGACGGAGTTTCTGTGGATGACCGCGGCGGTTCAGGCCTATGAGGGGAAAGCCGCGCGCCGAGTGCCAGATCGGGCGGTGACGACTCAGACCCCGATGCTGCTACCGATGGGTGAGTCCAGTGTTACCCCTGCCAGCGCGAGTGCCCCGACCCCTGCTGCCACGTCCGCAGTCCCTGAGGAGGCGCCCGGCGCGGCGACGCTGAGCCAGGCCGCAACCACGCCAGGTGCGGCCCGCCAAGCCCAGGCCGCCGCAGCGATGCCCTGCTCGGCCCACCAAGACCCGGTCCCTGCAGCGATGCCCTGCCCGGCCCGCAAAGAACCGGCTGCCACCGCGACCCTCATCCGCGCTGCGGGTGTGACGCTGACCCAGGCCGCCGCCATGCTAGGCCCGGCCCGCCGAGACCCCGCCGCAGCAGCAACGCTCGTCCGCGCCGCAAGTGAGGTGCTGAACCAGGCCGCAGCCACGTCCGGTGCGGCCCGCCAAGCTCCGATCGCTGCAGCGACGCCCAGCCCAGCCTGCACCGATCCCATCGCGACAGCGACGCCGATCCAGGCCGCCGCCATGCAGGGCGCGGCCCGCCAAGACCAGGCCGCCGCCATGCAAGGCGCGGCCCGCCAAGATAAGATTGCATCACTAGTTACCCCGGCCTGCAAGGCCAGAGCAGACACCGCTCCCCAGTCCAAGGAGGTCCCGGCTAGGAAGCCCATGCTGGGGGAGGACCCCGCATACTGGCAGCTGAAGGCTGACATGGAGGCCAAGTTCCCACAGGAGATGGTGGATCAGTACATGCTCCCTCCGCACACCCCCAAGAGGATTCCGACAACTCCTGCAGCAACCACGCCAGAGAGGTCCCCGTCTGGGTCTGCTGAAGAAAGCCCATCCCCAGCACTGCCACCGAAGGAGTGCTCAGAAGAACTAAGGGGGAGAGGAGAACAGAAGGCTGAAGAGCTGACCCCGGAGATACCAGCAGTGGATCCATGCCCAGAGCCAGAGATGTTGCCATACTCCCGCTGGGATGAAGAAGACCTGACACCGTCTGCTGAAGAAGATTTGCCTAAAAGCCTTACCTGGGAGTTTGTAAGCTGTACCTCGCAGAATCCAGCCCGCAAGACACGGCGCCGTAGCAGAACCCAGTCTTTCCCTGCACCGCCATCCCCAGAGCAGAGAGAAGTCACGGCCAGAGACCTAGAAGAAAAACGGTTCCTGAGAAGAGCCAAAGCACAGGTCAGAGGACCCCTTTGTAGAGGAGTTGTGGAAGACTTTAACTTGAAGAGCGGATACGGCTTTATAGTGGCATCAGGTATGAAAGAGGGCATTTTTGTCAATAGAAGAGACGTCAGAGCCCACTTGCCCAGAGGACATCCTGGAAGGAACCTAAGAATGGGAGACACAGTGCAATTTACCATGCATCAAGGAGAAAGAGGCTGGTATGCGCTTGATGTAACACCATGTCCTAAAGAAAAAGCAACAGACACAGAAGAAGACAGGAAAGATAGAGAAAGAACAGAGAAAGAACCTACTGACGAGACTACCACAGATGAGGAAAAAGGTCAAGGAAGCAACAGGTGCCGCAGCCCTACAGGCCCAAGCCCTGGTGAGGAGGAGTCTGCATAAAGTTCATGTAAAGTAAAGCAAGTTACCAGTTTGAAAAGTTTGTTTTGCAACGTTTTACAAGTTCAAGTAATGTGCCCACATAAACTAATGTGAGAAATGAACCTTAAGGCTATGAACTGGCTATAGCCACAAACTCTCGCAGTGTAAATAGTTACACCAGAGGCACCACCACCAGAGTCAGCCTGTTTAGGGGCTTGGCTCGTCTGCAACCAGGGAGCACGTCCGTATATAGGGCCTTGGCTCACCTGCAACCAGAGAGCATGCCTGTTTATGGGGCCTGGCTCTCCACCACAAAGAGGGTACCTGGTCAGCACCAACTGTGGAGGCCGCCTCTACATCCTGCCAGAAGAGGCTGAAGGCGCGGATCCACCAGGCCAGGTATACCCTGAAACCACCAGCCCATGTAAGCCGCCTCTACATCCTGCCAGAAGTGGCTGAAGGCGCGGCCAACGTGAGAAGGTTTGGGTGGGTTAACGGACTTGTGGGTGGAGGGTGGTGATGTATGATACCTGGTGCTTTTAAATGTTTTACATGTTTTAATGTTTTATGCATTTTAAAATGTTGTCTTGCAGCCCGAGGACGTGCTGGTGATAACTAAGGGGGAATGTGGCGCCCCTGACCTAGTCAGGCACCACTGAGTACTGCACCCATGCTGGGGACAGTACAATACAGGTAATCCAGAAGGCTGACCGAGGTGTGACTACACAGGCGCATAGTGATCAGGTCTCACACATGTACCTTTGAGAGGACCCCTGGGGATCCCAGGAGGGGGAAAAGCCTTCACCTCCACTGGAATAGTGGAGGGGGCCAAAAGCCTCCATCTCCACTCAAGGGGTGTGGTAAGAGAGCCTGGTTGCTAGGTGGCGTAGGCAAGAACAGGAGAGGAGGAGCAGTGAGCCGGTTCAGTGCAGAGTCCAGGGAGCTCAGAGAGGAGCAGACCCCGTGGGCTGTTGCAGTCTGACAGCGTCCGCGCAGTGGCTACCGACGGGGGAGAACGGTCACCTAGGAGTGCTACCCGAAACCCATCTCCAGCTAGAGAGAGAGCACAGAGTGGGAAGTAAGGAGACTGTTAGGGAGAACCAGGCCCAAACGGGCGGCAGATCCCGGAGCGGGGATAGATCCACCTTTCCCTGCTAAACCTGCCGGTGTGGGGCCCTCAAAGCCCACACCACAACACCTAAAAGCCGCAGCCACGTAGCCACAGTTAGGGCCCATAGTTCACAGGAGGCAAGCAGCTGGAGTGATCTGGCCCAGGCAACAAGCAAACGGCAAACGAAGGGGAGAGAGGCTTCAGCAACGTCCCTGGGTGACCCCCATAGGGACTAAAAGTCGGGGTTACCCCAAACCACCAAGGGCTAAGGAAGGCGAGTTGGTAGTCACCATCAGAAGTCAGCCTGAAGGATACCTGGTTCCAGCCTGGTTCATCCCAGCTACGCCCGGGTTACTCACCCTGCCATCTGAAGTGAGTAAAACCCCTGAAAGACATTCTGCGTGTGTGGAGTTATTCTGCGCCTTGTGGTTCTACGCACCTACACAGGGTCCTGGGGCTTGCCTCACTCTCAGGAGGCTATTCCAACTAACTGCACTCACCATCAGCCCCAGGCGTCCCTCAACCTGCAGTGGCGGTCCCCACTGACCGCAATACTGAGAGTGGCGTCACGACAAATAGAAGATTCCCTACCGGTGACAAGATCCAGACTGACAGCGGAGTCCCTGAAGGTAATGCACCGACACAGCGTACCCGGGGCTTCACAACCTCAGCAATGCAAAAAGACCTGGATGCCCATAGAAGACAACAGTGGTGGATGATCTCACAATAATTACCATGTTGAAGAGAAACCCCTTCACAACATCTAAATAAGTAAACATCACTCTCCAAGATGTAGGCGTATCAATATCCAAATCTACCTTAAAGAGAAGACTGCATGAAAGAAAATTCAGCGAGTTCACTGCATTGTGCAAGCCACTAATAAGCCTCAAGATGAAGAAGGCTAGATTGGACTTTACTAAAAAAAATCTTAAAAAAACAGCACAGTTCTAAAAGAACATTCTTTGAACAGACAAAACTAAGACCAACCTCTACCAGAATGTTGGAAAGAAAAAAGCATAGTGAAGGCTGTCACGCTGTACAAAAGGCTAGTAAGACGTAGTAAAGCATATTCCCCACTAGGTGGAAGCAGAGTAGTGAAGGAGAGTCAAAGCAACACTGTAACAGAAAGGAGGCTGAAGTACAGCAGAGTAATTTCAGCAGGAAATTCACAGGCGAACCACCAGGGGGCAATAGAGTACTCAAAGCAGTCAGGGTCCAGCCAGGAAGTCAAGTAACTGCCAAGGGAGGATCAAGATCAGGTTAGAAAACAGAACTGAGGTCGGATGCCGGGACATCAGGTATGCAGAGGGAAACACAAAGGACACAGGGAACAGAAGACAAGATCGGAGGCTGAGGAGACACAAACATGAGAATGAGGATGAACCAGGATGGGTAAACAACTGACAGGAGTGGGAAGTCAGGGACTGGGACAAATGGACAAATGGGGGAGGTTACAGGTCAGGGCATGGTAACATGGAGTCAGATCAAACAGGGACTCTCAACAGAGCCAGTCACAGGCTGCACAGCAAAACTATAACCAGCACAGAAATTTTGGTGCAGTGACTAGATATGTTGTGTCTCCTGAAACCAGAATGAGGCTGATGGGAGTTAACTCCTGACATGACCAGGCTCGGTATGGGAAACTCTGGAGTGGGAAATACTAGTCCTGAATCATGACAAAGGCATGGTACAGGTCAAGATCAGAAGCATACCACATCATCTGTAACACATGGCAGAGGCTGTATTATGGCTTGGGTATGCATGGCTGCCAGTGGCACTGGGTCCCTAGTGTTTATTGATGATGTGACACAGGATAGAAGCAGCTGAATGAATTCTGGGGTTTTCAGAGACACAATGTGTTCTCATATCCAGCCAAATAAAGCCATACTGATTGGTCGGCGTTTCATAATACAGATGGACAATGACTCAAAATATAATTCCAAAGCAACCCAGGAGTTTATTAAAGCAAATAAGTGGAATATTCTTGAATGGCCGAGTCATCACCAGATCTCAGCTCTTGTTTAAGGCTAAACTTCAGACAGAAAGGCCACAAACAAACAGCAACTGAAAACCACCGCAGTAAAGGTCGGTAGAGCATTAAAAAGGAGGTAACACAGTGTCTGGCGAAGTCCATGAGTACAAGACTTTAGGCAGTCATTGCAAACAAAGGGCTTTCAATCAAGTATTAGAAATGAACATTTTATTTCTAAATATTTTGTCCAATTACTTTTGAGCTCCTGAGATGAAGGGGTGGAGTTTAAGAAATGCTTTAGTTCCTCACATTTTTATGCAATCATTTTATTAAAGCCACTGAATTAAAGCTGAAAGTCTGAACTTCACCTGTATCTGAACTGTTTTATTCAAAATCCATTGTGGTAATGAACAGAACAAAAATTTTACAAATGTCGTCTCTGTCCAAACAAATATGGACCTAACTGTATATACATATTTCGTATCTATGTACCCATACTGACCTAGGGAATCATATCCCAAGGTCAGGTTTACCATATAGTAAACGTGGTGAATTAAAAAAAAAAAGCATTGCGGAATTGCACTATTTTTGGCAATTTCACTGCACTTGGAATTTGTTTTCTATTTTCCAGTACACTATGTGACAGAATGATTGGTGTCAATCAAAATACATCTTGTTCCAGAAAAAAACAAGCCCTCGTATGGCTATTTTGATGAAAAAAATAAAAGCGTAACGGCTCTTGGAAAAAGGGGAAGAAAAATTGAAATGAAAAGTGGAAAGTTGGGTGGGGGTGAAGGGGTTAATTATTTAGAAAATCAAAGAAAAATACCCTATAATGCCTGATGAAAGGCACTAAATGGGGCAAGTATATAATTTGTAGGGGGTTAGGAAATTCTGTATCTGCAAGATATCTATCTATCTCATATCTATCTATCTATCCATCTATCCCATATCTATCTATTTATCTATCTTTATCTTTATATACTGTATGATTGCTTATTTTTTCAAACAGCTTTTAAGTTTACATACAATATGTATAGAAAGGATGATGTTAAACAAGGATTGCATACACAAGTCAAACGGATGTTGGGGAGAAATACATTGCACATTCGTATAGCATAATCAGGACTCTCACCAACTTTTCTGCCTGTCAATCTGAGCTGTTTTGTATATGCAGATGTGAGCGGACCCTCATTCCCCCATCTTTGATAGACAGCTCAGGCTTCATAGAGCCAGAGAAAGGTGGAGACCCACCATGATGCACTAAGCATTTGTGCTTGGTTTAAGGCTAAGACCGCACTTTGCGTTCTCCTACTTGCAGTTCTAAACGCACGTTTTGGGCTTAATTGATTTGACCAAAGTTGCCTTTTTCAGAACTTTAGCGCTGAAAACGCATGCATATTTACCTCGTTTAAGATACATTTTCAGCGCTTTTTACATGCTTTTTCACCTGCGTTTTGACAGATGCGTTTTGAACATCAAGACACTGCTAAATAAAGATTAAATAGTCAAACATCATGAAAAAAGAGAAAAAAAGGAAAACAAATATAATTTTGGAATTAATAAAGAAAATATTTATATTTCATGAAATTATAGCGGTTTTATAATATACTAGAAGGTGGCCCGATTCTACGCATCGGGTATTCTAGAATTTACGTATTGTGTAGTTAATGTATGATTTTTGTTATATATATACATATATATATAGATGTTGTTGTCTGTAGTTACCAAGTGTTTGTGTAGGCGCTGTACATGTTCTGGGTGTTGTCTGGGTGTGACGGGGGATGAGAGCGGTGTTGTATGTGTGTTGCGTGTGTTGCGTTGTTTGTGGAGCGCTGTGTGTCTGTAGCGTTGTGTGTGTGTTGCGCGGTTTGTGTGTGTGGTGTGTTTTGGGGGGAGGTATGTTTTGTGCAATGTGTGTGTTGTGCGGTATGTGCGTATATTTGTGTGTGCCGCGGTGTTTGTGTGTTGGGTGTTGTGTGTGTGCAGCGTTGTCTGTGTGTGTGGGTGTCTGTGTAGGGCAGTTGTTTGTGGTTCCCAGTGTGTGTGTGTGTGTGTGTGTGGTGTGTTGTGCAGTGCGCGCGTGTGTGTGTGTGTGTGTGTGTGTGTGTGTGTGTGTGCATCAGCCTCTCTTCTCTCAGCCTACCTCTCCCAGCCTCCCTCCTCCCAGCCTCCCTCAGCATCAGCCTCCCTCTCCCAGCCTCCCCAGCATCAGCCTCCGCCAGCATCAGCCTCTCTCCTTCCAGCCTCCTCCAGCATCAGCCTCCCTCTCCCAGCCTTCCCCAGGATCAGCCTCTCTCCTCCCAGCCTCCGTCCTCCCAGCCTTCCCCAGCATCAGCTTTCCCCTCCCAGCCTCCATCAGCATCAGCCTTCCCCAGCATCAGCCTCTCTCCTCCCAGCCTCAGCCTCTCTCCTTCCAGCCTCCCCCAGCATCAGCCTCTCTCCTTCCAGCTTCCCTCAGCATCAGCCTCCCCTTCCCAGCCTTCCCCAGGATCAGCCTCTCTCCTCCCAGCCTCCTTCCTCCCAGCCTCCTTCCTCCCAGCCTCCCTCAGCATCAGCCTTCTGCTCCCAGTCTCCCCCAGCATCAGCCTCCCCATGCATCAGCCTCCACCAGCATCAGCCTCTCTCCTTCCAGCCTCTCTCCTTCCAGCCTCCCCCAGCATCAGCCTCCCCTTCCCAGCCTTCCCCAGGATCAGCCTCTCTCCTCCCAGCCTCCTTCCTCCCAGCCTCCCTCTCCCAGCCTCCTTCCTCCCAGCCTCCTTTCTCCCAGCCTCCCTCAGCATCAGCCTTCTGCTCCTAGTCTCCCCCAGCATCAGCCTCCCCATGCATCAGCCTCCACCAGCATCAGCCTCTCTCCTTCCAGCCTCTCTCCTTCCAGCCTCCCCCAGCATCAGCCTCCCCTTCCCAGCCTTCCCCAGGATCAGCCTCTCTCCTCCCAGCCTCCGTCCTCCCAGCCTTCCCCAGCATCAGCTTTCCCCTCCCAGCCTCCCTCAGCATCAGCCTTCCCCAGCATCAGCCTCTCTCCTCCCAGCCTCAGCCTCTCTCCTTCCAGCCTCCCCCAGCATCAGCCTCTCTCCTTCCAGCTTCCCTCAGCATCAGCCTCCCCTTCCCAGCCTTCCCCAGGATCAGCCTAACTCCTCCCAGCCTCCTTCCTCCCAGCCTCCTTCCTCCCAGCCTCCCTCAGCATCAGCCTTCTGCTCCCAGTCTCCCCCAGCATCAGCCTCCCCAAGCATCAGCCTCCACCAGCATCAGCCTCTCTCCTTCCAGCCTCCCCCAGCATCAGCCTCTCTCCTTCCAGCCTCCCTCAGCATCAGCCTCCCGTTCCCAGCCTTCCCCAGGATCAGCCTCTCTCCTCCCAGCCTCCTTCCTCCCAGCCTCCCTCAGCATCAGCCTTCCCCTCCCAGTCTCCCCCAGCATCAGCCTCCCCAAACATCAGCCTCCACCAGCATTAGCCTCTCTCCTTCCAGCCTCCCCCAGCATCAGCCTCCCCAAGCATCAGCCTCCACCAGCATCAGCCTCCCTCGTCCCAGCCTCCCCCTCCCAGCCTCCCCCAGCATCAGCCTCTCTCCTCCCAGCCTCCTCCAGCACGCCGTGCTCCTCTGCCGACACTCACACACCCGATCGCATCCACTCACACACACCCGATCGCATCCACTCACACACACCCGATCGCATCCACTCACACACACCCGATCGCATCCACTCACACACACCCGATCGCATCCACTCACACACACCCGATCGCATCCACTCACACACACCCGAACGCATCCACTCACACACACCCGATCGCATCCACTCACACACACAGACACTGACGATATCGCACATACGCGCTTATACTCACAACATCCGGGGATATCACATGCTTCTGGCCATGTGATCCTCCGTCAGGTCCTGGAAGATCACAACAGCACAGTATCGAGGCCGAGAAGCAAGCGATATCCCAGGATGTTGTGAGTATGTGGATGCGATGTGATGTGTGTGAGTGAGTGTGATCTGATTTGTGTGTGTGTGTATGTGTGTGCTGTTATGTGTGTGCTGTTATGTGTGTGTGCTGTTATGTGTGTGTGCTGTTATGTGTGTGTGCTGTTATGTGTGTGTGCTGTTATGTGTGTGTATGTTCCGCAGCTGCTGGACCTTGATGTGTGGATGCGATGTGATGTGTGTGTGAGGTGTGTGTGAGAGTGAGTGTGAGCCGGTGTACACTGGTAACTATGATACACATCGGGTAACTAAGGGACCTTAGTTACCCGATGTGTATAATGGTTACCAACGTTCACGGGCTCCGTGAAGATCCCAGCATCGCAAGGTTATGTCTGGCGCTGCCGGGATCCTGACGGAGCCGGTGTAGAAGCAAGCGATATCCCAGGATGTTGTGATGTGTGAGGTGTGTGTGAGAGTGAGTGTGAGAGTGAGTGTGATCTGATGTGTGTGTGTGTACTCACCTGGGAATCGGGGCTCCGTGTCAGTTGGGCCAGAGCGAGCGTGCATTGCGTGAGGGGGGCGGGGCCTGCAGAGAGCCGGGGCGAGAGGCCAATCCGTGTGGGGGGGCGGGGCCATGGCGAGCCCAGCGGCCAATCAGCTTTGTGTCACCGTAAGGACACAATTTCGGAGCATGACAGACAGACAAATAGACAGACAGACAGACAGAATAAGGCAATTATATATATAGATAATGTTAAAATAGCAATAAAATCAAAATTTACTTTAATTTCATTGTCGGACTATGTGTGTGTGTAAAGGGACATATTATTCCATTATTTTAATGTCAGAAAAGCATGCGTTTTTGGAGTCAAAAACGCATGTTTTCAGCACCTAAAAAGCAGGTAAAACGCAGGAAGTTTGAAGTTTCTTGGTTTTTGCAAATTCTCATTGACTTCAATGTTAGCAAAACGCACCCAAAATGGCAAAAACAATTGACATGCTGCTTCTTTGAACGCATGGTTTTTGCCACAAAATATGCAAATTAAACGCAGCGTTTAGAAACACAAAGTGCGGTCTGAAAATCTCCATTTTACATAGACTTTGCTGTAAAATCAAAACGCATGCCTTTTGGCATGAAAAAGGTGCTTCTCAAAATGGACCTAAAAAGCAGCTGAAACGCAGGTGGAAACGCAAAGTGTGATCTTAGCCTAAACAGTCATCCTGTGCTGACACAGTCCCTTTATGTAATAGTGAAGGGAAACAGTAGACAGACCCCAGTGGCAATGGCTGTTTGAGGTAAAATCTGCAGCATACACGCTATGTGTGAATGCAGAACAGCACATAATAATATAACATCTTCACTGTTTGATTAAATTGCTTATGGAAATAAAAGGTTTGTAAGGTAAATGGCAAGTAGGGATAACAAATGAATGTGGAGGACTTTTCAGATTGTATTCACACTATGCAATAGCATGAAAAGCTGAGGACAAAATGTGATGTGATCATAATGTGTCAATACAGCTTTGCATTTTATGGACGGTGCTTAAAAATCCATTATAACAGCGCTGCAGAAAAATTATATTATTTTTATTAAAAAAATGAAATGATAACAAAAAATCTTAGAATATTCATTCAGTTTTTCTTTTATCCTATATAATGTCTTCACGTGGAAAAGGATAAAATACAACATTTCGGCATCTGTGATATTTAGAGCAGAATCCATATAATCTGTAATCTTCATTTCTCACTACAGTTCCGGATAATGATGATAATGCTGGTGTACGTGAAATTGATGTATTTAACAGTTTAATTTTTTGGACCATTTTATTGAACTTTAGGGATAGAAAAAAATGTGAGTAATAATGAGCAAATGGATATTAGGATTTGCCAACCCAGCACTGACTAAAAATAAAATCACCGAACCCCATATAAGTCTAAGGGGTACTTTTCACGCTGCAACATCGCTAGCCGATGCTAGTGATGCCAAGCGCGATAGTCCCCGCCCCCGTCGCAAATGCGATATCTGTTGATAGCTGCCGTAGTGAACATTATCGCTACGGCAGCTTCACACGGACTTACCTGCCCTGCGATGTCGCTCTGGCCGGCGACCCGCCTTCTTCCTAAGGAAGCGGGTCTTGCGGCATCACAGCGACATCACATGGCAGGCAGCCAATAGAAACGGAGGGGCGGAGATGAGCGAGATGTAAACATCCCGCCCACCTCCTTCCTTCCGCATAGCCAGTGGACACAGGTAGGAGATGTTCCTCGCTCCTGCGGCTTCACACACAGTGATGTGTGCTGCCGCAGGAACGAGGAACAACATCATACTGACATTATGGAAATGACCGATGCTACACAGATCGTCTATTTACGACGCTTTTGCGATCGTTTATCGGCGCATCTAGGCTTTACACATTGCGACATCGTTCCTGGCGCCGGATGTGCATCACTTACGATTTGACCCCGACGATATCGCAGTAGCAATGTCGCAGCATGCAAAGTACCCCTAAGGGACAAAATCTTTTGTCTTATAAAATAGTGATAAGGGCTATGGGAGCTGCAAAAGAAAGAAAATATGGAATAAAGTAGGGCAATTATACTTATCGATTTTCCCTGCAGCTTTAACACTGTTTATGGGTCTGATCTTTTGCTCTCAGGCATATTAACTGCTTTCCCTGGCCACCGTCAATCCTGGAATTTGTGATTTGTTGCATTCAGACTGTGCCTCCACCCTCTGTGATGGTGTCTGTGATTGGTTAAAATCACACACACTGTCTGAGTCCCTATTGTGGTGTAAAATTAAATACATAAAAAAATAGCTCAAGGTCTCCCATATTGTGATACTCAGTACATATTAAGCAGGTGGCTACAGGTTGAAGCCCCTAGCAATGTGCGTTATCTTGGCTGTGTATTTAAATACAATGGACCCCATGTGGATATTTTAAAAATATTTAAATACATAATTTTAAAAAACAACGTGCGATTCCACCCAATTTTGATACCCAGCCAAGATAAAGCTGCAGTTGGGGGCTGGTATTCTCTGCATGGGGAGGCCCATGGTTATTGGCCCCCAAGCCTAAAAAAAGCAGCAATCAGCCACCCTGACGTTATCACATCCATTAGATGCAATGATTCTGATGCATTCTGGTGCATTTTTCTGCAAGGAGATCCAGATTTGGTGCTGGAATATCTGTACCAGATTTCTGCACCGAAATTGCATCTCCTAGCAGGCAACTGCATTGAAACAGTGTAAAAACAATGATTATTATGTGTTTTTTGCCAGGAGAGGCAGATTTGGTGCTAGAATTTAAATAGAAAATTTCTGCACCAAATCTGTTTCTCCTGGCAAAAAAAAAAAAGTGTTTTTCTGCCAGGAGATACAGGTCTCATTGAACTCAATGAGTTCACCTAAGGTGAGGTCACTGAGTTCAATGAGTTCAGCTGGGATGAGTTTACCTGCGATCACAGGTGGGGTACTATGAAAACCTTCAGAAGTCACCGCAGGTAAATTATTAAAGTGAATTAAGCTGAGCAGTAATACCATGTAAAATCCATGGTCAGGGAAGGCTCTCTTTATGAAAGAAAGCAGCCCTGCTTTTTGGATGCTTGGCAATTATTTTAATGGGTTATGGCCAAACTAATAAGGCCACAAAACTCGCTGTCAATAACAAACTCTATTACGTCTTATCAATTTGGCAACTGTTGTGACCTGTGTTGATTTTTATCCATGAAAATTATCCACACCTGAGAGAAAATAAGCAGAGACCCCTCCTCCCCATTTACATTAGATAGCTGTTGGCTGAATGATCATTCAGCTGACAGCAGTCTCACCTCAGCAGAGTGCTTTGGTGTTCTCATAAGATGGTTTCAGCCTGACTCCTCTGATAGAGGCTTATTTCCAGGAGAACACCTGAATCTGTCTTTGGAAATTCATTGTGCCTTTTCAATTTTCCCCAAGATCATCTGTCAGAGGGAAATCGGTCCAGCCCTATATACAAAACACAAATCGATTGGCTTTGAACTATTTTGCCTAAAGCTGAAGTCACACTTGTGAGTAACTGCATGAGTCTTGCATCGGCATCACCCGGCATGGCCGCACACTCTCCGGACATTAGCGTCTCAGCTGCATTGAAATACAAGCAGTTGACCCACTCCCATAAGGAGAGTGTGCGGCTGTGACAGGTGATGCCAATGCAAGACTCTCATGAGTCACTCACAAGTGTAAATCCGGCCTAGGCGGATATTAAGATAATGGCTATTCATAAATCATGAAATCAGACAAAGACACTGGATATCAAAAACAATATTTATAATACATTGTTTTTGCAATGTTTCTTAAAATTTAATTCTGTAGAATGAACACCAGTAGAGGATAACATATTCATGAATATTTGGCACCTGTCCAAGGAGATGACAGCTGACACTTGGAGATCCCAACTATGAAGAATGTTTAACTATGACACCTACAATTCAAGAACATTGTTAAAAATGACACTATATCACCTTCCATAACCCCAAAAGCTATTAGCGTGGAACAATCTTCACTGCACTGTTCATTCAGCTACATGTCTCGTCCTGTACTATATCACCGTTCCTACACAGTATTTAGCTAAAGCTAATCTATCATGTTAATGCAATTCACAAATGCTACTATCACCGTGAAAAAAAACAAAGCAAGGTTTTCTTAGATGTCTTGATAAAAGCTTACATTAAATTTTAATAAGCCTTTCCGTGTAATATTGGACAACTGCAGTGTCAGGCAAGGCTCTGTGAGGAAGATGTGATGGATAACGAAGGGCAGTAAAGTCCTTTTGAATAGTGCAGAGTGGATAAATGGAAGTAAAAGCATACATTGAATCGTTTTAAGGCTTACTGTGCTTGATACAATAAATCAGACCCAAGTCTACAACTGATGTCTAATGCAGCAGAAAATCTATATTATTGTGTTGAGAATAGCATAAATCATATCTATGATGCCTAAATGGTTAATATACCATTCACACCTGTATACCAGTGATAGTTGTGGACTGCAAGGACTTAATAGCACTAATCTCACCACATACTGGAGAAATAACATCATTTATTTTTCTGCCTATATTGTATGCTGCTTACTGCTGTAGATTTCATATCCATCCAATCTCACAAGGATAGTATTTCTGAGGATGGATTGTTCAAATGGATTGCATTACATCAGCCTGGAAATAGTAGAAATCAGAGCCACTGCTTTATTTCTACACTAAAATAATTGTCATTCTTAACAACAGAGCTAGAAATGTTTATTACAGCCAGTGACATATTTGTTGATTTCTTTTTTTTTATAAATACTTTATTAAATATTGTATAAACATATATTTCAGTGGTAGTCACCTTTCACCATATTCACCTAAGATGATGCTAGGGTGGCATGGTGGCTCAGTGGTTAGCACTGCAGTCTTGCAGCGCTGGGGTTCTGGGTTCAAATTCTGCCAAGGACAACTGCAAGGAGTTTATTTGTTCTCCCTGTGTTTGCGTGGGTTTCCACCAGTTTCTCGCACACCCCAAATACATAGAAATAGGGACCTTAGATAGTGAGCCCCAATAGGGATAGTGTTGCCAATGTGTGTAAAGCGCTATGAAATTAATGGCGCTATATAAGTGAATAAATATTATTTTCATTATTACCCAAAATCAGCCCTCCAATTGCAATAGCGATTAGTCTTGTTTGCTTACACTATAGAATGGAAGGGACAAGTATCTGCATACATGTGCAATGCTTAAAAGGGCCTCTCTTTTTCAAGATTACTATCTTATATCATATCTATATATCATATATATATATATATATATATATATATATATATATATATCTATATATCATATATATATATATATATATATATATATATACACACACACACACACACAGTACAGACCAAAAGTTTGGACACACCTTCTTATTCAAAGAGTTTTTTTTATTTTCAGGACTCTGAAAATTGTAGATTCACATTGCAGGCATCAAAACTATGAATTTAAACATGTGGAATGAAATACTTAAAAAGTGTGAAACAACTGAAAATATGTGTTATATTCCAAGTTCTTCAAAGTAGCCACCTTTTGCTTTGATTACTGCTTTGCACACTCTTGGCATTCTCTTGATGAGCGTCAAGAGGTAGTCACCGGAAATGGTCTTCTAACAGTCTTAAAGGAGTTCCCAGAGATGCTTAGCACTTGTTGGCCCTTTTGCCTTAGCTCTGCGGTCCAGCTCACCCCAAACCATCTCGATTGGGTTCAGGTCTGGTGACTGTGGAGGCCAGGTTATCTGGCGTAGCACCCCATCACTCTCCTTCTTAGTCAAATAGCCCTTACACAGCCTGGAGGTGTGTTTGGGGTCCATTGTCCTGTTGAAAAATAAATGATGGTCCAACTAAATGCAAACCGGATGGAAGAACATGCCGCTGCAAGATGCTGTGGTAGGCATGCTGGTTCTGTATGCCTTCAATTTTGAATAAATCCCCAACAGTGTCACCAGCAAAGCACGCCCACACCATCACACCTCCTCCTCCATGCTTAATGGTGGGAACCAGGCATGTAGAGTCCATCCGTTCACCTTTTCTACAAAGACACAGTGGTTGGATCCAAAGATCTCAAACTTGGACTCATCAGACCAAAGCACAGATTTCCACTAGTCTAATGTACATTCCCTGTATTTTTTAGCCCAAACAAGTCTCTTCTGCTTGTTACCTATCCTTAGCAGTGGTTTCCTAGCAGCTATTTTACCATGAAGGCCTGCTGCACAACGTCTCCTCTCTCTCTCTCTTTCTCTCTCGCTCTCTTCCAGAGGACTTTGTAGACATTATCACTGTCCTCATCAGGAATCACAATCTAAAATCAGAGTATGGGTACGGTTCCATTTGCGCATAGCTTCCGATGTAAGAGCATCGGGAGCAATATGCTAATAACCCTCCTCTGCTGCGAGCATCAGCCAAGGATCATATGACAGTGATGCAATCTTGTGATCGTATCACAGCTGTGGAGAAGAGGGAGGGAGCACTTTCTCCCCATGTCTTCCGCTGTCTGTCTCTGCATACATTGCACTGCACTCTGACTACATGCTAGTGCAGTGCGATATTCCACATGTTCCCATTTACTTGTATGGGGGGGTGAGCCGAGACTTGCTGCCAAACGCAGTGTGCTTTGATTAATTTCTTAGGCTGATATGGCATGAGAAATCAATCGCAGATTGAAACTACTCCATAGTTTTACACTAGTACAAGTGCAATCTGATGCTTTATTGTATTGCACTCGCCCGTGAAAAACGCTAGTGGAACCATACCCTATCTAGAAGAAACCCAGACAGGCATGGGGAGAACATACAAAGTCCTTGCATATGTTGTCCTGAGTGGGATTTGTAATCATTAAGCCATCGTGCTGCCCAACGCATAAGCGCTACATCCTAAGTTAGCTTATAAAGAACCTGTTAACACAATTCTTGTGATGTAAATTGGAGACATGGAAATAATGGCTGTGTAATCCTAATTAAATTGATATCATTGGTGAAGAAATCCACTTTGTGGTTCTTCTGTAATCAGCATTTGAAGTTTTCTTCTAATTATGTCTTCTTCTCCCTGTCTGTGATTCCTCAACCCCTCGGCTGCCTCCGGTCTGTTGAAGGAAATCTTCATGCTTGAAAAAGATTTTGTAGTCGAAATGTTGCTGTTATCTGACCTTCATGGATTAAAACATGGACTAATACCTTAACCCATTGGAACGCTGTCTTCTTTATCTACATGGTATGTTTGATTTCAAGTGGATCCCTTGAATTGAATGTGTGCCCCTGATGTGCTGAGATTCTGTGTTTTATTACACATGTGCACATGTATTTGACCATTGGTGCTTCAAGCCATTTTTTTCTATGTTAAAGGGAATCTGGCATCAGGTTTTTGCCACCTAATCTGAGAACAGCATAATGTAGAGACAGAGACCCTGATTCCAAGTGGTGTGTCATTTACTGGGATGCTTAGTGTAGTTTAATGAAATCACTGTCTAATCAGCAGTAGATTATCATTAGAGGACTACTTGTCATGCTGCCAGGTTGTCCAGCATATTCATCATCTCTGTATACTGTAACTGCAAGATCTGCAGCAGAAAAAAACACTGATTTTATCAAAACAATAGCAAACAGCTCAGTAAGTGACACATCACTGGAATCAGGGTCTCTGTCTCTTCATTATGCTGCTCTCAGATGGGGTAACAAAAACCTGGTGACAGATTTCTTTAAGGGTAAGTCACTACTGAGATTTCAAACAAAGCAGGCAGGTAATTCACATCCCAGAGGCAGTCGGAGGGACAAGGAATCATAGACAGGGAGGGAGAGAGAACTCTTGTGCACTGTGCACCGAAATCTAATTAGTGGGAAACTTCAAATGGGGATTAAATAAGAACGACAGATTGGATTTCTTTACCAAAGGAATCAATTTAGCTAGTATTACATCACCATTACAGGCTTGTTTGTACTATGCAATACAAAAATCGCGCTTACAGGTTCTATTTAAACATAGATCACTACGAGATACCCTTCCCCATATATCTAAAATATTAGCCTGAAAACACCCAAATACATTCTTATGGTGACTACAACTACAGTCATATATTTACAAATTATTTCAAAGGTATTAGTTAATCTGGTATTTTTCGACATATACGGAGTAAATATTGACCATTAGACATGTCAAGTAAAAATGACTGATTCAGCTTAAACTCCCTTTATCTGTAGATATAAGTAATTTACTTATAATAAAAGATTACAGAAAGACATTAAAGTTGAATTTTTCATTCATTCCCTTCGGATGCACTGTATTTAATGTGTAAATTCAATATGTTTCACACTGGAGAAGATGGATCACTGTTATTCATCTTTCTCATTTATTTCTCCCCTGATCAAACATATAAAATCACATATTCTATGTCCAGCCTTCTAGAAATGTTGTGTGATAGTCATCTTGACAAATTTATTTATATATAATTGTATCTCAAAGTGATATTCAGTTAACCTAATTTGAATTTGTCTAGACATTTTTCCTATCTTGGCTTTATCACAAAGACATTTTAATACTTAGATGACATTTTGGCTATTGCAGGTGAAAAAGCCTTTAATCCTTTTTCTGGCAATCTATAGCTGTCCTACAGCAAGTGGGACACAGCAAAGCTAATTCTGGTTAGCAACACATACAATATGTGGCTATGGTGAAAGTGGATATGCACTGCCATTGTTATGTACAGTGGGTGAAATACGTATTAAACACGTCACCAACTTTCTAAACAAATACATTTCTAAAGGTGCTATTGACCTGAACTTTTCACCAGATCTTGGTAACAACCCAACCAATCCGCACAGGCAAAGATATCAAACTACATATGTCTATAAATTAAGCTATATGTAAGGCCTGTTTCACACATCAGTGAAAAACATGGACGTTTTTCACTGACGTGTTAAAAACGCCTATGTCCCTCCATGTGCCGTGATTCACGGCACACGTGGGTTGTCCATGTGCAATCTGTGATCCATGCTCCTTGATCCATGATTGCACATGGAGATAAACTCACCTGTCCAAGATCCTGCTGTCCGTGGTGCTGAAGAGTCCCAAAATGCAGCATCCGGCTGCCACTGTCTGACCTCTGCAGTTGCTTCTGTGACGGCTGTGCCTACATAAATTAATATGCATGACAATATATCCATAGAACAAAGGAAGACGGCAGCACTCTACGGTATTCTGGGACTACTTTATTTTTCAATGCTGACAGGTGATACAGACATGAGGGAATGGAGGGAGGGGAGCTTGAGGACGACGGTACCGTTTCGCACCTCTAGGGGTGCTTTCACGGGTCCATACACAGTAAAACGTGAGTACCATACATTTAAATAGGTAGTTACTGGCTCACGTGTTAACGTTTAAAACATAATTAAAAACATTCACATTTTGCAAATAGATCACAAAAAACTGGGTCGCACAGTAATCTATTACCGATCCGATATTGATCTAACATATTTAGCAAGCCCTATAGGAAACTATAAATGTGGGAATTGCACATATTGTGACCAACACTTGACAGGTAAAAGTATTAAAGTGGGTGATAAATGGCATAAAATAAACGATCTAATTACATGCCGCACTAAATGGCTGGTTTATATTATTTTTTTCCCATGTAATTTTTTCTATATAGGCAAAACAATCAGACCTTTATTCACCAGATTTAGAGAACATGCACATTCTATAAGTACAGGGATAGGGGCTACACGCCTCATTAATCATATGCAAGAGAAACATAATGGGAATCATAAATTGCTCAGGTTTGCCGGTTTAGAAAAAATTTCACCCTCCCCAGCAGGAGGAGATACGCACAAACACTTACTGAGGAGAGAAGCTTGCTGGATCATGGATACCAAAGCAATGGGACCCATAGGCTTCAATGATAAGAACGATTTGGTAATATTTCTTTAGACAGACTGGAGTTGACCTGACCAGCTCTTCTCTCCTTGGTGATTTGTTTGTTTGTTATCTTATCCATGTATGCCCGTAAATGATATACTATACAGTCATTATTCTTGCTACATTAATTTTTTCAGATAAATTTGTTTGCTGAGTAGAAGAATACAATTACTATCCATGACATATATGATAATTATTCACTCTGAGTATATGCGTTGAGTTTGTTGAATGATTGTATTACCAAATTGATATTGATAGTCATAATGGATATTTTTTATGTATCATGAATAATGTAATTAATTGATCCCTATAATGAACGTGGTTCAGCTTGATTCCTATAGTGATAATAAAGTTAATTTTTTCAATACGAAATTTTTGCCTATAGCATTAAAGAAATTGATAATATTCTATTTAGAAGAGAAATTCTACTCTGTCACTATAATGGAGTATTATATTATTATAACTTTGGGCCTTTAATATGGATTATTATTTATATAGAAGGGTTTTATTATATAGTGAAAAGTATTCATATATAAAAAAAATTTTATGAACAAGATAATTGTGTTTCTTTAAAAATAATTTCCATATAATAAATTTATAAAAATTAGAGGACAAAAAGCTGATAAATTTTCATATGGCTGTCAATAGAAGTTTGGTAATATTCTCTGCTAAATATGTTAGATCATTATCGGATCGGTAATAGATTACAGCTATAACAATAGTTAGACCATTTATTAAGTGCGACCCAGTTTTTTGTGATCTATTTGCAAAATGTGAATGTTTTTAATTATGTTTTAAACGTTAACACGTGAGCCAGTAACTACCTATTTAAATGTATGGTACTCACGTTTTACTGTGTATGGACCTGTGAAAGCACCCCTAGAGGTGTGAAACGGTACCGTCGTCCTCAAGCTCCCCTCCCTCCATTCCCTCATGTCTGTATCACCTGTCAGCATTGAAAAATAAAATAGTCCCAGAATACCGTAGAGTGCTGCCCGTCTTCCTTTGTTCTATGGATATATTTGCTTAAACTGGGCAATAGCACCTCGGTAGGAGACCTGTGGACCCATCAGGATCAGAATAAAGGTTTATTGTGACACCCGACAAGCCAAGGATATGACCAAGGAAAAATCACACTGAATTGTGTCTGGTACGGGAATACTACACTACCTCCAATATAGGTAAGCAGTGCGGTGCACATTCTTCTTTTTTATTTCAAATATGCATGACAATAATTGGCCGGGCAGGAAGCTGCAGAAATCAGAGGCAGAACACAGCACTGGAGACGGGTGAGTTTAAAAAGCTTTTATTGTCAATATCTGTGTTATTCCGGTACGTGTTTCATGGACCACACCATAGTGTGGAACGTGGGACATCAGTGATACCAGAAAAAAAGAGACATATATCCGTGCGGAGCACATGGACACACGTGTATGCTGCATGGAGACACGGTCGGTGAAAAATCACTAATGTGTGAGCAGACCAATTGATTATAATGGGTCTGTGTATGTCCATGATTCTGGTACGTATAAAAACTGTCATATACAGTAAGTATCAGAATCGCTGACTTGTGAAAGAGGCCCAATAATGAGAATTAACTCAGGGAAAAAGTATGGAACAGAAAAAGAGGTGCAAAAATCCATAGAAAGTCAAAACACCAGCTGAAATCTGTTAGTAAAAAAACAAACAAAAAACAATCCTGGTACTTAGTGAAACATAATATCGGCTGGTTCAACTGATGGCCTATGAAAAGGTGTGCTCCCAGAACCTGATGCACCTTACCATAATAATGCCTGTTGTACAGTTCACTAATAGAGCTTGTTTCAGAATGCCCTTACAGAGCCTGGTGCCCTGTACTCTAATTGAGCCTGGTGCAGAGTGCGGTAACACAGCCTGGTGCAGGGTGTGCTAACTGACCCTGGAGCATAGTACCCCATTTGTGCCTGGTGTAGAGTTCTTTAACAGTGCCTGGTGCAAGGAGCCCTAACAGTGCCTGGTGCAGAGTGCCCTAGCTGTGCATGGTACAGGATGCCAAAACAGAGCATTTACACATTACCCAAATAGAGCCTGGGGCAGAGTGCCATAATAGAGTCTGGTGCAAAATGCCCTAATAGAGCCTGGTGCAAAGTACTCCAATTTAGTCTGGTGCAGAGTGCCCTAAGGGGGCCTGGTGCACAATGCTCTAATAGAGCCTGGTGCAGAGTGTCATAACAAAGCCTTGTGCTCAGTACCCTAAAAAAGACTGGTGCACAGTACCCTAATATAACAGACAAGACAGAATTGTGACTCTCACCGCTATATCAAAATTAATAACGCTTGGAATTCCTCTACTTCTCAACCTCAGCGCATGACAGCAGTGGAATAAAAAGCTAAATCAAATGTTCCCTTTTTTCCTGTGGTATTCCCATGCACTCCTTACTCCAAAAAAGATATAGAGTTTAAATTTTCTTTTTTTTTTCTTCTCCTCCTCTTACATCACATCAACAGGGTTATCATCCAGCCGTCAATCTAAATATGTTTAAAGGCGATCAGACAACCCTTACTAATAAATTTTTATGGGGCTAGCAGCCGGCCCTCACTCATAATTTTTAAAGAGCCAACAGACAGCCTGTACTTAGAATGTTTAGAGGGACAGCAGATGACCCTCACTTAACTTTTAGATTACCAGCAGCCGGCCCTCACTCATAATTTTAGAGGACCAACAGCCTGCTTTGAGGAATCTACCAAGATGGTGATTGGCTATGATGCTATAAGTAGCATAACCATTCCACTTCTTTGTCTACTTGGAACGCTCGCTGCTCACAATCATAGAGGAAGTTTTATGTGTGGACCTTGTGGAGATGGAGAAAGTCCTCGGAGTGCTACGTGCTTGCATATCTTGACTACTTGCCTTTTAAATTTTGCCATTTAGGCTTGTGGACTCTGAATCATACCGAAACCTGTATGTGGCAACCTTCTTGTAATACTAGGTCTAATAGAGCATGGGACACAGTGCCCTAATAAAACCTTTTGCATAGTGTTCTAACAGAGCCTGGTGCAGAGCGCCAAATCATGCAGCAGTCACTTCAGCTTTTTGATGACTCCACTGGCTACTAGCTAATCGCTACTAGTGATGGGCAAACCCGAACTGTAGTTCGGGGTCCGTACCAAACACATAGTGTTTGTGCACACGATCCCGAACATGAGCTTTCCTGGGAAGCTCATGTTACAGTTCGGGTCCAGTTTGCATCCAGGGTCTATAAAAAAAGAGCATATTATTAAAAAAAACATTATGATTAAACTTACAGGTCCCATGATGTGTCCTGCAGACTCTGTCTCCTGGCCGCTTCTGCTTCCGCATCCGATCATTGCTATGCCCCCTGGTAACCACCACTGACTTATAGGACCTTCCATGATGTCATAGCCATGTGACCAGTCTGGTGTGAATGTTGTACAGACATTGGCTTACAGATTAGTCACATGGCTATGATGTCATGGAAGGTCCTGTTAACTTCTTGGGGTATTCATTGCACTGCTCATCACTCGGCAGTCTTAGGCTGTTTTCGGCCGTTTTTGCGGTGACATCAGGGTTCACCCGAGTTCATGGCTGCCATGAACTCGATTTAACTTTAACTAGCACTGTGTGAGTCTCGCATCGCATTACCCAGCACACTCTCTCAACAGGAGCAGGTCGGCTGCATGTATTTTCATGCAGCTGAGCCGACCCTGTCTGGAGAGCATCAGGCTGTGCGGGGTGATGCAATGCAAGACGCAAGTGGAATCATACCCTGCTTCTCGCTTTATACAGATCAGTAAAGCAGAGCTGACATGGCTCTTTCTGCTTTTCGCTCTGTAGAGATGCTTGTCTTTACAGAGCGAAGAAGCAGAGCTGACATTGCTTTCCCTGTGGACTACAATGCCACAGTGCTGGAACACATGCAGAGTGAAATTCTACCATGTCGGCACATTGCATATAAATCAGTTATTTTTTAGGCCGAAAGTCCTTTGTAGCGTTGTAGGTCAATATGTCACGGGGTGAGAATGGTGGAAGTTAGCACACACCAACCGTGCCTTCTGCAGCAGCGCAGCCAGCTCAGGATAGTGGGCTAGAAGTTTCTGTACAACCAGGTTCAGAACATGAGCCATACAAGGCCCATGTGATATGTCGCCCAGGCATAGGGCCGCTAACTGGTTTTCACCATTGTCACACATAGCCTTCCTAGCCATTGATCAAACTCGGCCTGGATAGCGGTCCACAACTCGGCAGCTGTGTGACTGCGTTCTCCGATGCAGATTCATTTCAGCACTGCCTGATTGCGTTCAACCCTATCTGAGCTGTATGGAGGTGGGGGGGATTCTATCTGCACTCTTGGAATGCATGTTACATTAAGGAACAGATTGAGGGCGCAGGTGCAGGCCCAGGAGGAGGTGGAGGAAGCAGAAGAGGAAACGGTAGATCCAATAGTTTTTCCCACAAGCCTTGGGGAATCAAGATTTGGGAAGCAGACCCTACCCTTCCCCCGCAGCCACCAGAGTAACCAAATACTCAGTCAGCAAGATGTAACGCTCCTGGCCATGCTTGCTCGTCCAGTTGTCAGTGTTTAAATGCACCCTGAGAGACAGAGTTTTTCAAGGAAAAGGTCATCTTGGCTGTGAGATGATGGTGTAGCACAAGCACAGCTTTATTAGAGAAGTAATGGTGACTGGGCAACTGGTACTGGGGGACTGTGATGGCTATCAGGTTTCGGAAACCATCTGTACCCACCAGGCAGAAAGGCAGCATTTTCATTGCCAACAGATTCAATATTGTGAAGCTCAAGCACTTTGCATTGCCATGTGTGGGAGGAAATGGTCTTTTGCGCAACCAAAAGTGTGCGACAAAGGGCTGGTTTCTGTTCTGAGAGAGGGTGAATTAAGGTGTACACAACCAAACAGTGGACTGAGAGGGAGGTGTACTTTGAGATGTAATGCTGGATTGAAAAACATGGGGTATGCTCGATGTCTCACATGGATCAAAATCACCAGGCATGGTCACTTCCGTAACACCTGATCGACCCTCACTCACCTCCACTGTAGCGAGTAAGCAAGAGGAAGTTCTGCTGTCAGAGACCTGTGTTAGAATAGTTTAAACGATGATGCAGGAGGAGAAAGAAGCAGCAGATGATGTTGATTTGGCAGCCGGTAGTTGGGTAGGCCCATTTGTCCGCAATTTAGCACAGTGAGATTCTCACAGTAATGCATTTTGATTCTGCATGTGCCTGTTCATGCATGTAGTAGTCAAATTAGTTGAATTTTTGCCTATACTGAGTCATTTTGTACAGTGTTGGCAAATAACGGAAGTTGTGTCATCTTTTGCAGCCTCAAAAAAGACCTGGGCTGGGCAACAGTTCCTGTCAACTGCAGACCCACAACCAGTGCTGGCCACAGCCAGAGTTGTGGCTGAGGATGCAGTGCTTCTCATGTTTGCATCACTATGTGTTTGTACGGGAATCGCCACCATAATATACAGCTCCGTGCCTCTGGGTTCACACGAAGTGGGATCTCCAACTTCATCGTCATGCTCTATGTTGTCCCCCTCTTCCTCTTCCGGACCTAATATTATAGCACAGTATGCATGCAACTCAGGTATCTGAGGCTAATTATCATCACCTAAACCCCAGGGGGATTCAGTAACCGAGGAGGATCAGAAAAAGGACAAAAATCTAGAAAACCCAGAATGTTACCAGAGTGGTTGAAATCTCAGCGAACTGCAGACCTAACACTAACACACAACTAGAAGTAGCCGTGGGGCATGCCTACGATGACCTGGTCGCATTGACACAGCCGAAGAAATAATTATTCCTACAGAGAGAAATACAGGAAAGGCTAATCTGCCTCGGAGCAGTTCCCAAAGATATAGTCAACCCCCCACATATAAAGATGACGGTGATGTAGGAAAACACAATACACAGGTACAAAACAGATTCAGCAAAGATGAGGCCCAAGCTATCTAAATAGGAAAGGACAGAAATGAGCACTGTCTGCAGCCGTGCAATACCCTAAAAAAAGAACCAACACGCCTGATATGGAAAAATACTGAGCCCACACGAACTGTCCCCCACTATATCAGTTCTCGGGTGTTACTGGGATCCAAACAAAACATTAATATAGTGGAGGGACTGGACTTAAATTTTTACCAAGCATGACAAAGCAAAATACATAGCAGAATATGGCGCAAGGTACAAAGACATTCCCAGGAGGGAATGATCCAACTCCACCCAGGCAAAATAGGAAATAAGCCTTAGTACCTAAATAGAAAAACAACAAGAAGGTGGAAACCACCAGCAGAGGTACACAGACCAAACTTATCTGAGAGGAGTTCTGGTAGACATAGAAGGAAGGGCTAGCTTCAAAATGTCCTTAGTACACAGGAAACTAATTGAGCACCGGCCAGGAACAAGAGAACACTACTCAGTTATATAGGCCCAGTCAGAACAACCTGATTGCCAATAATCCTCATCTGTCTGGTTTCTATTCAGCAAGCCAACTTCACTACCAGCACTGACCACAAGAGGGAGCCCCAAACTGGAACGTAGTCCAAATGTATTCACAACAGTCAGGATCCTGCAGAGACTCTACTTTGTCTGGGGCAGGATCCAACTCACAAACATTTTGGGCATCAGCATAGATGCTTTACTCCTCTTCAGTTGGGAAATCTTTGGAATGGACCTGGGATTCCCATGAAGTAGAATGTGAAAACAGCTCTGCAAACTCACTTTTGTGTGTTCCCCACAGTCAGTTTGCTGATGGGAGATTTGTGATGAAGGCACAAACAAGTGTAATTGGGGTGGCACTTCTGGGGAATGAACTGTGTGATATGTTGAGGTGCAGGAAGAAGAGGAGAGGCCACTTGATGCAGTGCTTGCCATCCACTCCAGCACTTGCTATTTATCGGCCTCATTTCAAAGTTGAAACTATGTGTGGCTGCCAAAAAAATCCAGGGGAGTAGTGTGTCCAGTAATGGAAGTTGTTCTCATTTCTCTTGGGATAGGATGAACCGGCATTTGCTCACTAGACCTTTTATGAACCGAACTTCCCACACGTATATCCCGCCTATTCCTCTTTCCACGACAAACTTGATGTGATTTCAAACAGATCTTTCGGAACCCTATGCCCACACCTGTCCAACACCTGACACAAAAGATACATTATTTATTTCTTGCCTGAGTTGGCAATATTGTGAAGGCACTAAAAAGTACTAGTACCTACACATGTGGTTCATGGCATAGTTTGGAGCAGACACGGAAAAGTGCCTAGAAGACCTTTTTAGCTTGTTTAATAGCAATTTTTCAGCAGGCATTACTAACAATAGCTATAAATTTCACTGTGGAACTTTGAGCAGGCAATTAAAATTGCCAAGAAACAGTTTTTACATACTTCCCTAGCAACTTTACTATGCCAGGCACTAACAACTAACAATACCTATAACTGTGTTTAGAACTACAGAGACACCTGAGAATATTGTGTTAAAAATATTATTTGAATTAATTTACAAGAAGAATCCTAAAATCTTTAAAAATAAATACTTCAAATAACTACTGAATTAAGCAAGGTTTTACCCACAATACTAGAAAAAAAACAGAAATTAGTACAGATCTTATTTATAGCATGCCATTAGAATTAATAGCTCAAAACATTGCTAGAAAGATCCAGAATATAAATGTTTAACATAGTAGGTACGGTAGCAATAAATTAGAACAAATATACCGTACATATAAAACTCCTATCTAAAAATATGTACATAAATGATAAACATATATAGGGCTGTAGTAGTAAAGGCAATAGTGAAACTCCTTTAGAGGCGCAATAAATCCACGGCAGGACCCCCACTATGTGCATTAAGTACAGAGCATTTTACTGCCTAAGATTTGTACTATTATTAATGCCCCAGTCTAACTTGGCACTTAGTCACTTTATACTAAACACATCAGCTGTAAGCAGGTTTTTATTCCTTATTAAATGGCATCTCTTACTTATCTATACTGAGGCTCTCTACTTCCCATTTATTCAGACCATGCAGTGTTAGACTGTATGCGCACGTTGCATCGTGCCCCTGCAGAAATTTCTGCAGTGATTTGACAGCACATGTGCGCGTCAAATCGCTGCAGAAACACTGCATAATGAATGCAGTGTTTCTGCAGAAAAAAAAGCCGATTGCATGTGCTCTGGATGCAGCTTCTCCCATAGACAGAGCAGGAGCTGCATCCAAAGCGCATGGAATAAGTGACATGTTACTTCTTAGAACGCAGCGATTTGGAACAAAATTTTGGCATCCAAATCGCTGCGCTCTCAAACGCAACGTGCGCACGTCTCATGCACAATCTACATAGATTGTGCAGGGGACGCAGGTTGCATGCATTTACGCTGCAGTGAAATACGCAGCGTCAATGCATGAAATTCGACAACGTGCGCATGAGCCCTTAGGTGTTAGATTCTGGGATTTGTACCTCTATAGGAGTATCACTATTGCCTTTACTACTACTACTACTACTACTACTACAGCCATATACAGTATGTTTATCATTTATGTGCATTTTTTTATTTATATTTGTACTAATTTATTGCTGCCTACTATGTTAAACATTTAGATTCTGAATCTTTCTAGCAATATTTTGAGCTATGAATTTCTGGTGGCATGCTATAAATAAGATCTGTACCGATTTTCAATTTTTTTCTAGTATTGTTGGTAAAACCCTGCTTATTTCAGTAGTTATTTGATGTACCGTAATTGCTTTTAAAGGATACGTAATTTCAATTTATTAAAAATAAATTATAATAAAGTAAAAAAGGAATAAATATCATTACTTACAGCAAAGATCGAACTGCAGCTGTATATTGCCCAGACCAAAAGACTACTACTCCAGCAGGATAGAGCTAAACCCCCACTAGGTGGAGGCATCACAGGTGCAGGAGGAGCTAATTACACACAGTTCCAAACATGGAGGAGGCGATTACTGAATGGTAAAACTGCACACTGATGGCTTGCATAGAGCACTGTTCACACTAGCAGATGCACAGTCACAAACCTGCAGCCTATTAGGTGGTGCCCATACTATTAGATCAGGCGGGCTGTCAAGCCGTACCCCAACTGCGCATTACATAGGGACAGGAACTCTAATAGCAAGGCCTAACAAAAAAGGGCCTGGCTGTATCCTGAACAAAAAAAATGAGTTTTTTTGTTAGCATTATGGCCATAAGACGGAAAGCCTACAACCCTCGTCACGGGAACCTCATGCTTGTAGGTCCCTACACTATATCTAATATAAAAACGAAAAAAAGGAATAAATATCAATACTTGCTGTAAGTAATGATATTTATTCCTTTTTTGCTTTTTTATATTATATATAGTGTAGGGACCTACAAGCATGAGGTTCCCGTGACGAGGTTTGTAGGCTTTCCGTCTTATGGCCATAATTCTAACAAAAAAACTCATATTTCTTTGTACAGGATACAGCCAGGCCCATTTTTGTTAGGCCTTGCTATTAGAGTTCCTGTCTCTATGTAATGCGCAGTTGGGTTACGGCTTGGCAGTCCGCCTGATCTAATAGTTTGTGACTGTGCATCTGTTAGTGTGAACAGTGCTCTATGCAAGCCATTAGTGTGCAGTTTTGCCATCCAGCAATCACCTCCTCCATGTTTGGAAGTGTGTGTGATTAGTTCCTCCTGCACCTGTGGATACCTCCACTTAGTGGGGGTTTAGCTGTATCCTGATGGAGTAGTAGTCTTTTGTCCTGGGCAATATACAGCTGCAGTTCCATGTTTTGCTGTAAGTAATGATATTTATTCCTTTTTTGCTTTTTCATATTATATATAGTGTAAGGACCTACAAGCATGAGGTTCCCATGTCGATGGTTGTAGGCTTTCCATTTTATAGCCATAATGCTAACAAAAAAACTCATATTTTTTGTACAGGATACAGCCAGGACCCTTTTTTGTTAGGCCTTGCTATTAGAGTTTCTGTCCCTATGTAGTGCGCAGTTGGGGTATGGCTTGGCAGCCCGCCTGATCGAATAGTATGGGCGTCACCTAATAGGCTGCGGGTTTGTGACTGTGCATCTGCATGTGTGAACAGTGCTCTATGCAAGCCATCAGTGTGCAGTTTTACCATCCAGCAATCGCCTCCTCCATGAGGCTAGAGGCTCGAGTTCGGTTCTGTTCGTCGAACGGAGGCCATGTTCGAGTTCGGTTCGGCTCGGCGAGCCGTTCGATGAACCTCTCGAACCCCATTGAAACAAATGGGAGGCAATCACAAACACATAAAAACACATTAAAAATGTACACATACAGTTAATAAACATGGCCATAACACTTACCTGTCCACGCAATGCGTCCTGCACTCTGTCTCCTGCCAATTTTCTTTCCGATAATCGCTGCGTCCTCCCGGTAACCAGCACTGATGATAGGACCTATCGTGACGTCAAAATAGCCATGTGACCAGTTACGTATCTATTAACTCATTGGCAACAGACTGGTCACATGGCTTTGACATCATGTCCTGTCCTAGGTCCTGTCAGTGCATCTCTCCAGTACGCGGTAATCATTTGTGTATCTCCGTGTACTGGCGACATGCTCTGGCACACGGTCGACTCCCCGTTCTACTTCCTCGTTCCGTTATTCACCGGCTGCCACAGCTGGTCAATAGCAGAGATCACCGTTGCTATAGCAACGCGCCTGTTAGCGGTGATGTCACCGCTTACAGCCAGCAGCACTGATCACTCACAGAGTGAAAAGCCTGCACGGGGAACAGCAGCGTCTTCCTCTCATGCAGCGCTGCTGATGGAGCAGAGCTGCATGGGTTGAAGGAGAAAGAAGACAGAAGACCATGGATCGTGGAGGGATAAGAGGGAGTAATAAACATGGAGCCTTGTAGTTCTGCTGCTGCTATCTGCTCTCCTGCATACACTAGTGAATGGAGAAAGCTGAGCCTTGCTGTTCTGCAGCTGCTGTCTGCTCTCCTCCATACAGACAGACAGCAGCTGCAGAACTACAAGGCTCAGCATACTCCATCCAGGACTGTATGCAGAAGTTTTTTGCCCCCCAAAAAAATTATGTGGGCTTCGCCATGTTTTTGTATGCTAGCCAGGTACAGCAGGCAGCTACGGGCTGCCCCCAAGCCCAAGCTGCCTATTTGTACCCGGCTGGGAACCAAAAATATAGAGAAGCCCTTTTTTTATTAATTATTTCATGAATTTCATGAAATAATTTTAAAAAAAAAATGACGTGGGCTTCGCCCAATTTTTGTGTCCAGCCAGGTTCAACTAGGCAGCTAGGGATTGGAATCCGCAGCTCAGGATGCCTAAGATTTCTGGGCACCCATGCTGCGAATTGCAGTCTGCAGCAGCCCCAGAAAATGGCGCTTTTATAGAAGCGCCATCTTTTGGCGCAGTATCCAACTCTTCCAGCTGCCCTAAAGCCGGGTGGCTCGCTGGGTAATAATGGGGTTAAGGCTAGCTATATATTATCAACTGGCCCTAAGCCCGAAATTCATGGTGGCACACCAATATTAGACATGGCCACCATGAATTTCTAGTACCGATAAAAAGAACCACAACACACAGAAAAAATATTTTTATTATAAATAAAACACAACACAATTAGTGACTCCATCTTTATTGAAATAAAGAACCCCCCTCCGCAGTAATCCTGGGTCAAGGGTCCCATGACGTCCAATATAATCTGATCGGTTTGCTGGAAGGCAAAGCGATCAGATGATGTGTCAGGTTCAAGGGCCTGAATCAGATGACACAGCAGCTGATTGTATAAACGGCTTTTATACAATCAGCTGATGTATCAGTGCAAAAACAAAAAACAAACTACACACTTCAGTGCAGACTCCTGTCCGACAGCATAAGCTGATAGTTTAGCCGGCCAGACGGTAAAAAGCCGTCCTCACCACTCGACTTATAGTGTCAGCTGATTCCGTCAGGTGACCGTATCAGCTGATCATCGCCAGGTCTGAGAGAGAGAGAGAAAGAAGAGAGAAAGAGAGAAAGAGGAGAAAGAGAGCAGGAAGAGAGAGAGAAAGGAGAGAGAGAAAGGAGAGAGAGAAAGAAGAGAGAGGAGAAAGAAGAGAGCGAGAGAAAGAAGAGAGAGAAAGAGAGAGAGAAGAGAAAGAAGAGAAAGAAAGGTGAGAGAGAAAGGAGAGAGAGAGAAAGAAAGGAGAGAGAGAAAGAAAGAGGAGAGAGAGTTCACAGCTGATGTCTGGCTCCTCCCCTCAGTGCATAATTAAATTATAATTATAAATATATTATAAATATATTTAAAAATAAATAAAAAATCTTTACCGAGACTAGAACTCACAACCTCATGCTTCTTAGGGCTGCTTCTCACTTGCGAGTTTCTCGCAGTAGAGCAATGCGAGAAAAACTCGCATTGAAATCGGACACATGTTAGTCAATGATTCAGCTCTCATCTGCGATTTTTTTCTCAGTCCAAATCGGACCGAGAAAAAAATCGCAGCATGCTGCTTTTTTGCGAGTTTCTCGCACTATTTGTCCCAATGATTTCCTATGGAAGGGGATTAAAAGTAGCATCACACACGCGCACCACCGTTCACATTTGCGAGTGTGGCAGTAACTTCGCTCATTAGATGAATGTGACAGCACATTCCCATAGGTTAATTAAATGACACATGTGTAATAGCCTTTATCTAATTAAGATGTTGCATGAAACTAGCATCGCAATCGCAACACACACGCGAGCAAAAAGCATCGCACTTGCGTTGCGCTCGCACCTAACGTGAACTAAAATCAGCCGAGTATTTTTCAGCCCAGTCGGACCGATTTTACTCGCATAGATGTGTTTCCACCCTTAAGCGAGCACTCTAACCACTAGTCTACTGCTTCTAATGATAAAAATAGGTGGATTTTGTAGTCTTAAATTCTGCAGTGCTGAAGTCTCTGTGAACCACGCGATTCACTTTATTGCTACGTGGAGCTGATCAGAGCACTCGTGTTCTGTAGCAGAGCTGACAGTGTTGTGTGGATTACGTCAGACCTGGAGGGGTATTTGTGGGTTAATAAAGGGGTGAAAGAGGGTGATTTTTTTGTCTTTTATTCCAAATAAAGTATTTTTCGGTGTGTGTGTTTCTTTACTTTCACTTTAAGTTTAATCATGGATGGTATCTCAGTTAGACACCTGGCATGATTAACTCTTTATTACCTCAATTGCCACTGCACCAGGGCAATTCGGGATGAGCTGGGTAGAGTCCCCCGGGACAGTCGCATCTAATGGATGTGGCTATTCCGACCGGCTGCTGGGTGATATTGTTAGGGTGGTGGGCTCCCGATAACGTGGTGCTCTCCATCCTGACTAGAGATAAGCCACCCCCTGGAGTTCGAGTTCGGTTTGGTTCGTCGAACGACGAGCCGTTCGACGAGCCGTTCGATGAACCTCTAAAACCCCATTGAAAACAATGGGAGGCAATCACAAACACATAAAAAGACATTATAAATGTACACATACAGTTAATAAACATTGCCATAACACTTACCGGTGCCCGCGATGCGTCCTGCACTCTGTCTCCCACCGCTTTTCCATCGGTAATCACTGCGTCCTCCCGGTAACCAGCAGTGATGCAGGACCTATCGTGACGTCAAAATAGCCATGTGACCAGTCACGTGTCTATTATCTCATTGGCTACAGACTGGTCACATGGCTTTGACGTCATGCTAGGTCCTGTCATTGCATTCTCCGTTACACGGTGCACGTTTGTGTATCGCCGTGTACCAGCACCATGCTCTGGCACACAGTTGACTCCCCGTTCTGCGTCCCTGTTCCATTATTGACCAGCTGACACAGCCGGTAAATAACGGATATCACCATTGCCATAGCAACGCGCCTGTTAGCAGTGACGTCACCGCTAACAGCCTCAGCGGCACCGGGAATCACGTGATCGGAGTGAAAAGCCTGCACAGGGAGCAGCATCTTTCTCCCATGCAGTGCTGCTGATGGAGCAGAGCTGCATGTGTTGAAGGAGAAAGAAGACTGAAGACCATGAATCGTGGACGGATAAGAAGGAGTAATAAACATGGAGTCTCTAAGTATGTCTGTGTATTTATTTCTATTAAAGTATTTTTTCTCTGTGTGGTGTCTTTTTTTTAACCCTTTATTCGAGATTCTTAATGGCCGGGTCAAACTTGCCTGACATTAAGAATCTCTGGCTTAATACTAGCTAGTAAAACAAAGCTAGTATTAACTCATTATTACCCAGCAAGAGAACCCAGCTTCAAGGCTGCTGGAAGAGTTGGATACAGCGCCAGATGATGGCACTTCTATGAGAGCGCCATTTTCTGTGGTGGCTGCGGACTGCAATTCACAGCAGAGGGGCCCAGAAACCTCGGGCTAACCTGTGCTGTGGATTCCAATCCCTAGCTGCCTAGTTGTACCCGGCTGGACACAAAAATGGGGCGAAGCGCACGTGTTTTTTTTTTTTTTTAATCATTTCATAAAAATTCATGAAATAACTAAAAAAGGGATTCCCTATATTTTTAGTTCCCAGCTGGGTACAAATAGGCAGCTGGGGGTTGGGGGCAGCCCGTACCTGCCTGCTGTACCTGGCTAGCATACAAAAATATGGCGACGCTCACGTCTTTTTTTTTTTTTTTTTTTTTTTTTAGTTTTTTGGGGAAAAAAAATGCTTCCCTGGATTTTCCGTTGCCAGTGAAGGTAACACCAAGCAGTCGGGGTTAGCAGCCAGTAGCCGCTTGGATTACCCTTAGCTAGCAATACAAATAAAGCAGCGGTAGCCCATATAATTTTTTTTTATTATTTATTTAAATAACTAAAAAAAATGGGTTTCCCTGTATTTTGATTGCCTGACATGACAGTGCTGTAAAAATAAATCATTAAAAAAAATGACGTAGCGCCACGCGGTATTTTTGATTCTCAGTGCAGTTAAAGCAGACAGCTACGGGATGCCACCCCCATCTGCCTGGTGTTACCTTGGCTGGCATTCAAAAAACAGGGAAGCCCATTATTTTTTTTTATTTAAAAAAATAGTTAAAAAAAAAATGACGTGGGTCCCCCCATTTTTGATAGCCAGCTAGGGTAAAGGAGACGGCTGTAGCCTGAAAACCACAGCTGGCAGCTTTACCGTGGTTGGGGATCCAATGTGGAGGTCACCCCAGGCTCTTTTTTATAATTATTTTGTAAATAATAATAATTACAAAAAAAGTAGGGTCCCCCCCCAAATTGGATCACCAGCCAGTATAAAGCGGACGGCTGTGGTCTTGTATTCTCAAGGTGGGAAGGTCCATAGTTATTGGCACTTCACAGCCTAAAAATAGCAGGCCGCAGGCACCCCAGAAGTGGCGCATCCACTAGATGCGCCAATCCTGGTGCTTCACCCCAGCTCATCCCGTGCCCTGGTGTAATAGCAAAGGGGGTAATAAATGGGGTTAATACTAGCTGTAAGGTCACCTGACATCAAGCCCAGCAGTTTGTGATGTCATGGCGTCTATCAGATACCCGACGTCACAAACTGTCAGTACTAACAAAAAAAATAGACAAAAAAAATGTATTTGAAAAAACACTCCCCAAAACATTCCCTCTTTCACCAATTTATTGTAAGGAAAAATATAAGGGGGTCCCACATCCCACGATGACTCTGGACCATCTAGAATATGGGGGGGACACGCTCAGGGAACGTATCCCCATTTTCTAGGAGTGCAGACCCTCCATGTGAGTAGTGTGGGTGCAATGAATCTGCACCAACTCTCCCCGGGTCCACAGCAGCAGAGTCTATGTCGTAAGTGTTGCTACCAAAGCTGCAATGCACTGCTCATGAGGTAAGGGCATGCCTAATCAGGAGAACTATTCTACATTTCCAAATATTGGTATTTGCTGATATTATTGCTTTTCCACCTACTATATATTGGGGATAGGATCTTGGAGATGGAATACCCCTTTAAGTCCAGATATCCAGCTGAATAAATACTAAACAACAGAGCTTGCTATTTAGACATGTTTTCTTGTGGCGTATAACAGACTCTCATGTTTGGTAGTCGTTCAGCAGGGCAACTATAAAATCAAATACCTCCATTTGGAAATATAGTATAGCTCTCCTGATCAACTGTGTTCCTTACCTCATGAGCAGGGCATTGCAGTAGCTTACAGATGCATGGTTACCGCCACTCACTGTGTCTGAACACAGGAAGCTGTGCTGACAGCCGCTCTGTGCATGCGGCAGCGTCTATTGTAAAGGAGGGGCCGCGGGGCATCAATGCTGCACAGGTACGGGGGCCACCGGTGAACACCGGTGGGGTTATAGGGGGTGACCTGGCAGGGCCTGGCGAGAAGTTTTCTGTCGCATGTGTCATGGCACATGCGACAGAAATCAGAGGAGTAGGGTGAATGCGACCGGCGCATTGCTGTGCGCGTGGCCATCTTGGATTTCCAGAAGGGGGTCGGGGGGGCACTTTGACGACACCGGGGGACCGGAGGGGACCGGGGAGGAGATTTATCTCCCATCTGACATGTTTGTTCATGCCAGATGGGAGATAAAAAATTTTTTACCGGCGCTGTCATTTACTGTAACGTGATCATCGGTATACGGTGTTTACCTGTAATCACGTGAGCGAGGACCGGAAAAAACGGCCTGAATCATCATCTCCAGGGTCTCAGCTACCCCTGAAACCCCGGAGATTTTCTGACGCTGGGGGACGCTATTCATTTATTTTTGCCTGCTGTTTATAAACGGCAGATCAGAATAAGGCTACATTCACACTGCCGATCCATTTTTGCGGTCTACAAAAAAACGGTCCTTTTTCACGGGTGCATCCATGTGGCATCCGTTTCCGTTCCGTATGTCATCTGTTTGTCATGTCTTCCATTTTTTTTTGCGTACTGCAAAAAAACTTAAGGAGGGAAAATACATAAATTTACCCAGGATCCATAGCTTTAACCTACTTGAGACGGTGACATGTTCTCTCCAGTGCCATTTTCTACTGCTTTTCACAGCGTAGAGCGCTCTGGTGATTTTCTAGTGTTTGTACACTTCATAACAGTCTTTTCTGTCATTATAATGGCAGAAAGACGCATAATGTCCCACTCTCCTGCATTTTGTAATTTTGCACCCTTTGGTGCCTTTCATGTGGCATTAAGGGATGCTTAGCCTTGTATTTACCAAAAAAAACAAATAAATTTTTAAAAAAATGACGCAGGGTTACCCCTATTTTTGTAGCCAGCTAGCATAAAGCAGACAGCTGCAGCCTGCAGACCACAGCTGGCAGCTTTACCTTGGTTGGAAATCCAAAACTGAGGGCACCCGATGCTGTTATTTTAAATTAAATAAATAATTTTAAAAAAAAAAACACGTGGGGGTCCCCCCAAAATTGGCTCACCAGCCAAGGTAAAGCGGACAGCTGGGGTCTGATATTCTCAGACTAGGGAGGTCCATGGTTATTGGACTCTCTTCAGACTAAAAATAGCAGGCCGCAGTCGCCCCAGAAGTGGCGCATCCATTAGATGTGCCAATTCTCGTGCTTCGCCCCAGCTCATCCTGTGCCCTGGTGCCGTGGCAAACGAGGTAATATATGGGGTAATACCAGATGTGTAATGTCACCTGGCATTAAGCCCTCGGGTTCGGAAGGTCAGGCGTCTTATCAGATACCCGATATCACCAACCCAGTCAGTAAGAAAAAAAACAGACGCCAAACACATTTTTATTTGAAAAAACACTCCCCAGCACATTCCCTCTTTCACCAATTTATTAGAAAGAAAAACAAATCCAGGTCTGCTGTAATCCAAGGGGTTCCCATGACGATCCATACCATAGTCACTGTCCCAGTCAATGAAGAACAGAATGTTCCCCATTGGCTGGAAGAGCAATGCAGTGACCTGAGCTAACATCAATAGGTCAGCCCAGGTCACTGCAGGGCATGACAAGTGCTGCTGTAAGGAGCGAGGTACATTACCTGCGGTGACTATCTCCTGCACTGCTGATAGCAGACCTGTCACTGCCTTCAATGACCACCGCCTTCACAGCCAAGTATCACGGGAGCTTGTGACGTCACAGCTAGTCACAGTCTCGGGTCGACAGCAAGAGGAAATGTGAAGCGGCGGCCATGGAAGACAGTGACAGCGTTGAGGTCGGGAGGGCGGGACTTCATCACCGCAGGTAAGCCGAGTGCGAGGTGGCTGGAGCCAAGCGGGGTAATATGTGCAGAGTGCCAGGTGGGTGGAGCCAAGCAGGGTAATGTGTGCAGAGTGCCAGGTGGGTGGAGCCAAGCGGGGTAATGTGTGCGGACTGTGAGGTGGGTGGAGCTAAGCAGGGTAATGTGTGCAGAGTGCGAAGTGAGTGGAGCCTAGGGGGGCCATGTGTGCGGGCAGCGGAGTGCAAAGTGAGTGGAGCCTAGCGGGGCTATGTGTGCGGGCAGCGGAGTGCAAAGTGAGTGGAGCCTAGCGGGGCCATGTGGCGCTGAGGACGTCAGTGCCGGGGACTGCATAGCTGGGGACAGGTGAGTGTGAGTGTGTGTGTGTACATGCCGAGTGCAGGAGGGAGCGGAGCTCAGAGGGAAGTGTCGGCTCCCTGCACATGTAACTAGGGTAAATATCGGGTTACCAAACAAAGCGCTTTGCTTGTATACCCGATATTTATCTTGGTTACCAGCTTACCGCAGGCTGCCAGCGATGGCTCCCTGCACACTGTAGCTGTAAAAAGCCCTGCTTTTGGTGATCGAACCATTCTCGAACGTAACTCGAACTGTCGAGCTTTTAGCAAAAAGCTCGAGTTCGATCTCGAGCACCCCCCAAAATCACTCGAACATGAATTTGGCGAACCTCAAACATCGCTCAACTCTAATCCTGACAATACCAGCCTCCAGCCGTGCGGCTTTATCCTAGCTGGTATCAAATATGGGGAAATCGGATTTTTTTTTTTGTACTATTTATTTATTTTACTGCACAATATAGAGCCGCCCGCCAGCCGCTGTGATTGGTTGCTGTGACAGAGCTGTCACTGAGCTTGGGGACGTGTCTGACTGCAACCAATCATGGGCGCCAGTGGGGGAGGAAAGCACGGAATAACAAATTGACTAATGAAGCGGCAGCCATTTTCTAAAGAGGAAGAGACACAGCAGATTTGTGACAGCCATGCAGTGAGACGCCCGTGATCGCTGAGTAGGAAAGGGAGAGGGATTGTGCTGGGGACGCAGGATGTATGCAGATAGCAACATGTGCACATAGCCTTACTGTGAAAAGCCACGTTTATGCTGATCGAACCGTTCTCGAACGTAACTTGAACTGTCGAGCTTTTAGCAAAAAGCTCGAGTTCGATCTCGAGCACCCCCCAAAGTTACTCAAACATGAAATTGGCGAACCTCGAACATCGCTCATCCCTAGTGATTAGCTCCTCCTGCACCTGTGGATGCCTCTACTTAGTGGGGGTTTAGCTGTATCCTGCTGGAGTAGTAGTCTTTTGGCCTGGGCAATATACAGCTGCAGTTCCATCTTTGCTGTAAGTAAAAAAAATTTTTTAGCACAATATACTCACTTGTCCGTGTACTTCTAATTATCATTAGAGTTTGTCTGTTTAGAATGATTTGAAAGATGTATATGGGAACATTTTTTTTGTAACTATAACTACATTTGCAGAATTTTGAGAAGGCAATTAAAATTGCCAAAAAACACTTTTTACATACTTCCCTAGCAACCTTTTTAGGCCAGACACGAAGTAACAATACCTATAACTGTGTTTGAAAAATTTTGAGCAAGCAATTAAAACTGCCAAGAAACACTTTTTACATACTTCTCTACCATAGCAACTTTTTTTTCGGGCAGGCACTAATAAGTCACAATACTTATAACTGTGTTTGCAGAATTTTGAGGAGACAATTAAAATTTCCATGAACAATTTTTTAGCTAGCTGCCTACAAAATTTACAGCAGGCCAGGTACAACAACCAAACAATGCCTATAAATGTGTTGGGGCACGTTTTCTACACTGGCATCCACCTGAACATGGGTAATTATATATAACTACTATATTGCTGCACGCTAGACTGGGGAATAATCAGGATCCCCTCCTGTATAAACCTATACGTTATTTATAACCTATTAATTATGATGTATTTATAATCTTGCTATTAATCTTTCTTGGAAAAATAAAAAAAACCTTTTTTATGCAAGATATTAGCTTTGACGCATCTTTACTATATATGTAGACTATGATTCCCAGCCTTCTCTTCTATCCATTATTATTTATTGCAATTTGGGTTTAGTCGAATAGAATAAGCAATGATTCTACATTCTGTCCCTTTTCGTTTTATTTAATACCTATAAATGTGTTGGACTGCATAATTTGGAGCAGACAACAGTAGATAGCAATATCGATTTAGATAATTCACTGGTAACTCTTTAGCAGTGTCACAGTCGTTGCTCTGTTGCAGTTTTGTTACAGGTTCTGGGTCAGAATCTCACTTTATCTTGTGAGACTCTGTTTATTAAATTGATTCCCTTTACTTTTGGGGAGGAGAGGGTTAATGTCTGCTTACCTTCCAGTAGCTCCTGACTCCTAGTCAAGTGTTTCCAGTTGGGACCAGGCCCAGGTCCTAGATATTCCCTCTACTTATACCAGAGGATGATGGGTTTTTTATTCATTTGGAATCTTGGCCAGGAGAAAAAGGAACTGGATTATCCTGCTCTCTGAGGTAGGCTGCAATCACACTTGCGAGTGTAAAATCGGACCGAGTCTCATGCTAGAAAGTAGCATGAGCTCTGTCCGAGTATTGATCCGTGAACAATGCAACTGCAATGCGATTCTGTGATTTTTCTCATGATTGTAGTCCATGTGCAATCCGTGTGTGATCCGTGAGGGATCCGTTTTTAGTCTCAGCAGCTATGTCATCTGCCATTCAGCTCTGCTACATGGCCGCTGACAGCAGACACAGACAGAGCCACGTGATTAGAATGAAGTCGGATGTGCTTCACCCGACTTCATTGTTATCCCACGGCTCTGTCTGTGTGTCATGGCCTGACTTTTAGTCACCGGTAAAGGTCTCACCGGTGACCGCAAATCCCCTGAGTGACTGAAGAGATCTGCGCTATCAGCGGTGCCATCACTGAGGTTACCCACGGCCACAGCTGAAGTCCTCCCGCTAAGATCTGTGGCCGCGAATAACCTGAGTGACGTCATCGCTGATAGCGCGACTCACTTTAGTCATTGCGGGGAGCTTCTGATGTAGCAGAGCTGAAAGCGTCGTGGGACCTCTGTGGATAACGTCAAACCTGAAGGGGTATTTGGGGGGAAAATAAAGTGGTGAAAGAGGGTGGGTTTTTTTGTCATTTACTTCAAATAAATGTTTTTTTAGTGTATTTCTTTATTTTCTTTATCTTACAGGTTAATCATGGAAGGTGCCTCAACATGGGGGCGTGTATGACTGCCAACCAATCATAGGCGCTGGTGGGCGGGAAAAGCAGTGAATACTAGATAGAATAATGAGCGACCGGCTTTTTCAAAAGAGGAAAAGCCGTCGGAGCTTTGTGACAGCCGTGCAACGCCGCGCTGGTGTTCGGGGATCGGTGAGTATGAGAGAGGGGGGAAAGTGATAGACCAACAGAGAGAGAGGCCGACAGAGAGAGAGAGTCCAACAGAGAAAGAGAGAGAGACAGACTGACAGAGATAGAGACTGACCGACATCGACAGACCTCACTCATTTCCAGTGTTTTCTGTAACATGCGATAAATGTATTTAGAAAAACGCATGTCACTAGGATGGTATGTGTGCCATCCGTGTGACATCCGTTTTTTTTCACGCACCCATAGACTTTCATTGGAGTGACTCGCACATGAAACTCTACAAAACGCAGCATGCTGCGATTGTTTTTTTTTTTTCTCAGTCCGATTTGGACTGAGAAAAAAATAGCAGATCGGAGCTGCCTCGTTGATTAACACTGGTCCGAGTGCAATGCGAGATTTTTTCGCATTGCACTCATGCGAGTTAATCGCAAGTGTGACTCCAGCCGTAAAGTGAGACTCTGAACCAGAAACTGTCACAAATCTCTGCAACAGAGAAATGACCATGACAAGCAGGCACTACATGTACCAATTCCTATTTCTATCATGAAATGTGCTGATTCGTGGCACACACACCTTTCCCAACACTGCATGTCCCTATTGTAAACTACCGCTCTTCCATCTATCTCAACTACCTAGCATTAAACCCCTAGCAAAGCTACCTGTCTAGCAGCAACAGCGGGAGCACCAGCAGCAGCACATTAGGAAATGTGTCAGATTCCCAAAATGGTGGTGATGCAACATGTCCAGAATTCAGCTGCAGTAAAGGTCTTCCAAAGCATCACAAAGGAGAAAGCCCAGTGTTTGTTGACGTCCATGGTTTCCACACCTCATGCATTCATTGTCTGCAAAATATTGTCTGCAAAGTATTAAAAATGAACATTTTATTTATGGTAAAGTTACTTTGGACAAGTACTTTTCAGCTTATGAAATGAAGAGGCTTTGTAGAAAAGTATTCCTAAATGTTGGATATTTTTTATCAATCCCTTTAATTTTAAACCTGAAGGTTTACACTTCAATTGTATCTAAGTTGATTCATTTTCATAAAAAGTTGTGGCATGCAGTGCCAAAATCACGAAGATTCATTCACTGCCAAAATATTTCTGGAGTTAACAGTAGATCAGAACTTTGAGTGTCTACCATATTTTTCAGATTATAAGACGCACTTTTCCTCCCAAATTTTTGGGAGGAAAATAAGGGGTGCATCTTAAAAGCTGAATATAGCTTATCCAGAGGGGGAGAATTGGCAAGGGGCTGTCTGTACAGCTCTCTGTGCGGGCAGCCGGGTGCCTGTCAGTGCATGTGGCCAGCTGCCTCTCTGTGATTGTGACTTTTTCCTCTCTATGTGGGTGGGAGACGGCCTGCTAGCTGCCACTCTGTGTTGGTGGCCAGCTATCTGTGCGGACTACGGTGGCTGTGTCCCAGATGGTCTGTCTGCGGTCCAGGCTTCAAATGATGGAGCCCGGAGTCAGCACGTGCACAGATGCAGCTTTTGAATGAGAGCTTCATCTGCCCACACGCCACTCCAGGCGCTATTTCTTTGAAGCCCGGACCACCAACAGAGCATCTGGGACACTAGCTGCATGAGCCTACTCAACCACACAACCCCTGCAGCTTCTTTTGCACTGACTCACCGCTGTCAGCACTGACCCACCGCTGCCAGCACTGATCCGCCACTGTTTCCAGCACAGCCTCTGCCTCCTGTGACCCCTTCACCAATGCTGCCATCCTACTTTGGTAAGACAACAAAGGAGTATAAGATGGATCCACATTTTTTTTAACCTTTTTTTTTTTATCTCTAACTTTGGGGTGTGTCTTATAATCCGATGTGCCTTATAAAACAAAAAATATGGTACTTTGATGCCTTATATTTTTACAATGAAATAGAAAAAAAATTAAACTTTTTTTTACACATTCCTGCTATGATTTGCAATAATATACAGTTTATAGACAATAGTGAGGTAAAAATTAGCGAAGTCTACTATAGTCACCTTATTTCCTTACATGTGAGCCTTAACAGTAAAGATTCTCATACATGGAGCAATAGTGCAATAGTACATCATGCTGCCATAGCCACTAAAAACTGCAAAAGGTTTCAATATTGATTTGGCCTAGTTTTGTGAAGCATGGCTTGTATGGATGAAACAGAATGAAGTCACATGTCTCATCTGTAAAAGTTGAGTGTCCAAAAACATCACATGCAGCAATTCTCAGCAAATCTTCATGAGGTTTTGCCAAGCAGTACTATAAACCTTATAATAAATGTAAGATAATCTGTGAACCTTGTGCGAGCCTTCAGCTACAAAATGAAAACTCTATTCACACCATATTCACCAGACACATCAGAGAAGTATACAGAGACAACTTATCTTTCCAAAGATATACAAAATATGTTTCAAAAGCACAGTACTTATAGAAAGATATTGCAGCAGATACTTGAAAATTACGCCTCATTATTTTATCATGATTATTTTCAAGATGTGACCATATTGCTGTCTTTGCATTGATCTTTCTTTTTAGAAGAAAATTATAATTCTTCCTAACAGAGTTTGGAGAATGGCTGACAACTTAACTGATTGCATTAAAGAAATGTTCTTTTTGCATTAGTTGATTTATATACAGTATATAATGAAATGTACACCTGCTTCAGGTACTAATAAGACAAAGTTTTTGAAAGATTTTCATTTTGTAGAGACCAACAGAGAAGTAAAATTCCACGCCATGCATAACATAAAATTCTGAATCCTTTATTTTATCTTCTCAGTGTAGACAGGAGAAGCAGCTCTCGGCCCATGGCCCTTTTGCATCCTTAGACACATTTGTAAGGCTCTCCAGTCCTTGTGCTGCTTTTCCTCCTATGATTTTGTTTGTTTACACTTAAACATGAAATAAAGGAATAGGATCTGATAAGTGCCAGGAAATAATTTTTCTCTATTAGTCTCTATTTTGGACTACCAATGTGCAAAACAAGGTAATATTGTGGTACCGTGTTAGCCAGAAAAATCAATTGAATACTATGTCCCAAGAATGATTCTTGGGCCTTACCAATAAAACAACGAGCCCCACTATACTGAAAGATGTTTGACTAAAGCGGGCTTTACACGCTACGAGATCGCTACAGCGATATCGTTGGAGTCACGGATTTTGTGACACACATCCGACAGCTGTAGCGATGCTGTTACGTGTGACACCTATGAGCGATTTTGCATCATCGCAAAAACGTGCAAAATCGCTCATCAGCGACATGGGGGTCCATTCTCAAATATCGTTGCTGCAGCAGTAACGAAGTTGTTCCTCGTTCCTGCGGCAGCACACATCGCTCTGTGTGACACCGCAGGAGCGAGGAACCTCTCCTTACCTGCCTCCTGGCCACAATGCGGAAGGAAGGAGGTAGGCGGGATGTTCGTCCCGCTCATCTCCGCCCCTCCGCTTCTATTGGGCAGAGGTTCAATGATGCTGCTGTGACGTTGCTGTGACGCTGAACAAACTACCCCCTTAGAAAGGAGGCAGTTCGCCGGTCACAGCGACGTCGCAGGGAAGGTAAGTATGTGCGACAGGTCCGGGCAATGTTGTGCGCCATGGGCAGCGATTTGCCCAAGTCACACAACCGATGGGGCGGGTACCCACGCTAGCGATATCGGTACCGATATCGCAGCGTGTAAAGTGGCCTTTAGTCAACACCTAAAGCTTCTCTTGAAATAAGATTGCAACTAATAACAGAGAGGATTTCCACACATGGCACTTTTACTGCGGACATTTTAGAGCTGAATTCAGCTGAATTTTATTGTGGAAATGCTTAAAATTATCAGTTTACCTTTATATTTCATTATTCTTATAACACTTTGCATCCCTCTGTCACAGAAATGTTTTAAAGGTTAAAAAAAATTATTGTCACTGTCAGGACCTATAGTCAAACGCCATAGCTTCATGGGGCGTAACCGTAGCAATTCGCCCTGGTGCCACAGGGGGCTAAGAGGTACCTTAAAAATACCAGTTAAGAAGATGCCAGTGTTATAAAAAAACATTCAAATCCTGTTACAGATTTTTCTGAGTCTTGGTAAAACCATTTTAGTGGTTCTGAGAGCACTGTGTTGGTACTTTTAGGCTATGTTCCCATAAAAAGCTTTTGTTGACAAAAAGAAGACAGTTGCATACTGCAGTGCTAAGATATGTGGAACAATTTCTGTAAATGAATAGGTTTTACTTTTATCTAAGGGGTTAAAAAAAATCAGAAGTTTGTCCAAAAAAGTGGCGTAAGTTTTGCACCATTTTCCGCGACCCGTAGCATTCTCATTTATCTATGGCTCAGTGATTGCTTATTTTTTGCATCTCGAGCTGACATTTTTAATGGTACTATGCAGATGTTACGTTTTGATCACCTGTTATTGCATTTTGCGCAAATTTGTGGCAACAAAAAATGTAAGTTTGGCATTAGAAATGTTTTAGCCGCTACTCTATTTACCAATCAGATTAATTGATTTTATATTTTGATAGATCTAGCATTTCTGAATTCGGTGATACCAAATGTTTGTATATTTTTTTATTTTTTTTAACCCTTTAATTTTTAATGAGGTGAAAGGGGGGTGATTTGAACTTTTTAGGTTTTTTATTTTTTTTTTTAATTATTTTCAAAACTTTATTTAAATTTTTTTTTTTATTTTACTAGTTTTCATAGGGGGTTATAAGGATCAGCAGTCTGATCGCTCATTAATTTCTCCCGATCAGAGCAGCACCACTCAGAACGGGAGAAATGTTCATCTCTTTTAACAGCCAGTACTCAGCTGTTTTACAGGACCTGAGTCATGTGAGCTACAGGAGTCATCACATTACCTTGTGCTACCATGACAACCACCAGATCCATGTGATCACGTCATGTGACTTCCAGTATTGGTCTGTGAGTACAGATCTACCGTGATCGCAGTTAACATGGCACTTTCACATCTTGACAGTCATTTAAGGGGTTAAAAGGCACGGGCGGAATGCGATTCCACTTGTGCCTGGCAGGTACACATGTCAGCTGTACAAATCAGCTGACATATGCACTGATCACCGCAGGCTGCTTGCAGCAGCCCACGGGGATTAACACTATGACCGCTAGAACGTAATATTACTGCCTAAGGGTTAAATTATTTTTTTTTCTAATATGTTGGTGAATGAAGGCTGATGTCAGGGGGTTTTAATGTAAATAAAAAACTGTAATTTTTTCCATTGACAAATTTGGATTAGCAATGGGGGTGTCTGTTAGACACCCACCCATTACTATTACCAGGGCTCGGGGCCAGCTGGCAATTCACAGTTGGCATCAACCCCATATATTATCTCATTTGCCACTGCAGCAGAGCAAGGGGATGAGCTAAACGAAGCACTAGGATTGGCACATCTAATGGATGTGCCACTTTTTGAGCGCCTGTAGCCTGCTATTTTTAGGTTGTGCATGGCCCAATAGCCATGGGCCTACCCAGCCTGAGAATACCACACCCCAGCTGTCAGCTTCACCTTAGCTGGTGATCAAATTTGGATAGTCTACTTTTTTTATTTATTTAATATTTAATAAATATTTAAAACAACAGTGTGGGGTGACCTCTGTTTTGGATTACCAGCCAAGGTAAAGCTATCTACTTTACCTTTGCTTGCTACCAAATATAAGGGGAACCCCACATTTTTTTCACTTGCTGAATGTGGGGATAAAAATAAGAATTAGGAAACTGTTTGGTGCCATATGAAAGGCACTAAAGGGTGAAAGCTTACAAGATGCACATGGGTGAGACAATATATATGTGATAAACATCTGTCTATCTATTATCGATCGATCACAGTAGGGGCTGGGGGCAATAGTATAGAGCACTAGAGAGGCTGGGGGCTACTGTATATACATTATAAGAGAGGATAGGGGCTACATTATATACATCACAGAATGGCCTAGGGGCTACAGTATATACATCACAGAGGAGTCTGAGGGCAATGGTATATATATATATATATATATATATATATATATATATATATATATATATATATATATATATATATATATATATCATAGTAGGGGCTGGGTCTACTGTATATACATCACAGGTGGGGCTAGGGGCAAATACATCAGAGGGAAGGCTAGGGCATAGACATTACTGAGGGGCATAGACATTACTGAGGGGCATACATGTTACTGGGCAGGCATATTTGTTACTGGGGGGCATACACATTAATGGGGCAGACATATTGCTGGAACTCTGGGGTAACATACAACTCTAAGGGAAGAAATACAACTCTGGTGTACCTACAGCTCCTGGGGTTCCATATACTGTGAGTGGCCACCCCCTGGCTGTCCAGGAACACAGGTGCTGACATCAGCCATGTGCAAACAGTTACCGAACAAAGGTCACATTTTGCCGATTTGGAGAAAATTGTTTGGGTGTCTGAATCTGAATAGGCAAGGCTCATGCCAAATTTGAGATTTGTGAACTTTGTCAAACCTGTTCGCTCATCTCGAGTAATGACTACCACCGTCCAAGATATAATATGATATCTGTAATAGCAGCACTGAATTATGGTGAAACTCATGCGGCCACATAAAAAAACATTATCCTGCACTCTTAGGCCCCTTTCACACGTCAGTGATTCTGGTACGTTTGTGCTTTTTTTTAAATGTACCAGAATCACTGACATACGCAGACCCATTCTAATGAAATGGGTCTGCTCACACGTCAGTGATTTTTCACTGCACGTGTCTCCGTGCGGCGTACCCGCGTGTGCGTGTTTGCCGCACGGAGACATGTCCATTTTTTTCTGGCATCACTGATGTCCCACGGACCACGCAGTGGTGTGGTCCGTGAAACACGTGCCATAAAAAAACGTGCTTTTAAAATAAAAAAACATTTTAACTCACCCGGCGTCCAGCGATGTCCTCTACAGCCCATTCTCCCTGCTGCTTCTAAGTCGGCTCATTATTGTCGCCCATATTCATGATGCGCGACACAGCCGACCCGGAAGCAGCTGCTGCGGGGGTCAGCGCCGGCCGGATGCTGCACTGCGGGAGCGATAAGCACCATGGAGAGCGGGAGCGGGCACAGGTGAGTTGATTACTAAGTGCAATCACGGGCCACGGAGAACAGAGCCCGGATTGCACTTAGACAACCCACGTGGGCCGTGATTCAAGGCACACGCAGGGACATGTGCGTGTTTTACACGCCAGTGAAAAACGTCTGTGTTTTTCACTGACGTGTGAAACGGGCCTTAGGGATACTTTGCACGCTGCGACATCGTTAGCCGATTGTAGCAATGCTGAGCGCAATAGTACCTGCCCCCGTCGCAGATGCGATCTCTTGTGATAGCTGCCGTAGTGAACATTATCGCTACGGCAGCTTCACACGCACTTACCTGCCCTGCGACGTCGCTCTGGCCGGCGACCCACCTCCTTCCTAAGGGGGCGGGTCGTGTGGCGTCACAGTGTCTTCACACGGCAGGCGGCCAATAGAAGCGGATGGGGGGAGATGAGCGGGACGTAAACATCCCGCCCACCTCCTTCCTTCCTCATTGCAGGCGGGACACAGATAAGGAGATGTTCCTCTCTCCTGTGGCTTCATACACAGCGATGTGTGCTGCCGCAGGAACGAGGAACAACATTGTACCTGTCTCTGCAGCAAAAATATGGAAATGACCAACACTACACAGATCACTGATTTACGACGCTTTTGCGATCGTTTATCGGTGCATCTAGGCTTTACACGTTGCGACGTCATTACTGGTGCCGGATGTGCGTCACTTTCAATTTGACCCTGACGACATCGCAGTAGCGATGTTGCAAAGTGCAAAGTGCCACTTATTCTTCAGAAGTGTCAGAATTAGTGCCGGCAAAGTTTTCGTGAAACCATAAATTTCAAGAAATTCTACTCTAACTTGATCTTCCATGTATTGATTCACTCAACACTTCTTATGTTTGTTCTGCCTCACCTTTGTTTAAAATCATTATAAATTGTGTTAAAGGAAAACTTTCTTCTGTGATTTAGTGTTTTTTTTCCTTTCTCACGCCAGGACAAGGGACCGAGGAGGATCAAAAAATGCAGAATCCCAAATAGTAACAGAGTGGCTGGAACCTTAACAGATTGCATCATGCATCTCTTGATTTTTTTTAAGTAAAAATGCCAACCCAAATCCTGTGTGTTGCGTGGACCATACTTACTTCTCAGGTGTGCAAGCACACTGTGGGAGAATGGGGGGTAATTGATGCCACTATCCTACTGTCCTGTTCTCTGCCTGCAATGTTTTTAAATATCAAAACTACAGTATGGGTCTCCAAGTTGTGTCTTGTCTACAATTCCAGGGTTCTTAGAGCAAGAGGCCTACATCTGTCACTCATGCATCTCTTGATTTTTAAAATGAAAATGCCAGCCACATCCTGTGTGTTGCATGGACCATATTTCCCTGGTGTGCAAACACACTATGGGGAAATGGGGGGATTGATACCAGTGTCCTGCTGTCATACTGTCTGCCTGCAATGTTATTAAATACCAAGAGCCTAATATGGGTCTCCAAATTGTCTTTTGTCTCTATTGCCAGTGTTCTGGGAGCAAGAAGCCTATGCCTGTCACTCATGGAGCTCTTGCTTTTTTTTTTAACTGAAAATGCTAGCCTACATCCACTGTGTTGAATGGACCATAATTCCTCTGTGTGCAAATACTCTGTGGGAAAATGGGGGGAACAATTGTTGCAACTGTCCTCCTGTCTGTCTGAAAGGTTTTTAATTTCAAGACTAAAAGATGGGTCTTCAAATTGACTTTTACATGTTTTCCAGGGTTATGGGAGAAATAGGTCTATGCCTGTCACTCATGCATCTCTTCATTTTTAACCCTAGAATGCGCAAACATAGAAATCTACACTTTCACATACCTGGGGCCTATTAGGCCTGTGTGCAAATAACAGGGAGTAACTCAAATAGAAATACTTTCCAATGTTTATTTGAGATGTGAATATTTCAAAACATTATAATTATGTGCATAAAAGTAATTACACCGGCTTAAAACGCCCAATATATGCATTCTATATAATTCTTTACATATCTATAACAATTTTTTTGTCTAAAAGTTTTTTATATAAAAGTTGTAGTAAACATGGGGCAGGAATATTTCTTTTCAAAAACTTTCCTTTTCAACATTACTGATTACCCCAACAATTTTCACATATTATTTTTTCGGAAGAATGCTCCTTGCAGACATTTTGTCCACAAGTATTACAGAAACGCTCAGATTTCCTTTCCTTCTTTGCTAGACAAATATAACAGGGCTTTCTTTTTTTTTTCTCTTGGCTCTAGATGTTCCTGAAAATGTATACCACATCGGATCATAGCTTCCTTAATTTGCCTTGGCAATCATTTCGTGTTGATTCGCTCCATCATGGTAGGCATCAAAAGTTCAAAGACAAAGTAAGACAAGATAAAGACAAAGTCTTCCCCAGCAACAGTACAGACAAAAAGACTGAGGATCACATGTAAACCAAGTACAGGCCTAAAAGGCCCCAGGTATGTGAATATGGGGTAGTCCCCAAAAAGTTGTTTTACCGAAATGCCTATAACATAAAAATATATATGAACAACTGGAAATTACTAACAACTATATACCTGAGGAATACCTAGAGTTTTAAAATTCTAACTAAAGTAATCAGGCAGAAAACAGAAAACAAGTAACCTAGCGGCCTGCGAGGCCTCAGGTATGCATTCCAGGGTTAAAATCAAAATGCCAGCCCACATTCTGTGTGTTGCATGGACCATACTTCCTTTGTGTGCAAACACACTATTGAGAAATGGGGGGAATTGATGCCACTGTCCTGCTGTCTGCCAGGAAGGTTATTAAATATCAAGACTCCAAGTCACCAATTGTGTCTTGTCTGTGGTGCCAGGGTTCTGTGAGCAAGAGGCCTATGCTTATCACTCATGCCTTGATTTTTTTAAAAGGAAAATGCCAGCCCCCATCATGGAATCATTCAACACACATGTGCCTTCTTCTTGCAATATCTGCAACATAATATTTGTATTGTTAGTATTAGAAATTGTGCTGACAACTGCGCTCCCACTCTTTTAGATCCACAGTACAAGAGTAAATTTACCAACATGCTTGCCCCATTGGAAAAGGGATGTGTGGATACTGGGGTATCAAAGCAAGCTTGCATACCATCTTAACAGTACTTTTCCACAAGACAGCAGTGATGCAAACAGCGTGCATCGCAGTTTGAGAATTCCAACCATGGGAATGTCACATTGTCAATGCAGAAACATTAGCAGCAGCAGTTCAAATGGCAGAAGCAATTTCTGTGAGTTTTGAGACATTTTTTTTAGACCATCACATGCACCAGCAGAACAGAGTAAAAGACGAACACAAAGTGAACGACTGTAGAAGATGGTGCAAGAGTATCTAGAGCTCAAGATCAATGCCATAAGGGGAGATTGGACCCTTTTGCATTTTGGTCTTCAAAAATGGAACAGTGGACTAAGCTTGCCAGTCACACCTTGGAAGTTTTGGACTGCCCCTCAGCCAGCGTTCTCTCAGTGCTGCTGGCGGTGTATTGATGAATGCACGTCTGGCTGTACCCTGAAAGCATAGACCACCTAACTTTCATAAAGATGAACATATCGTGGATGTCTAATGACTTTGCCACCCTAGACCTAGACTGTGCAGACTAGGCGATAGTGTAGTGCCAAGGTTTTTTGAGCAAGAAGCCTATGCCTGTCACTCATGCATCTCTTGATTTTTAAAATAAAAATGCCAGGCCACATCCTGTGTGTAAATCAACACAATCAGGCAGTGCTTAAATGTACATACATTGGTGAATGCTGTCACACAGCTGCAGAGTTGTGGACCACTACACTGTGTGCAGAATTATAAGGCATATGAGTATTTTGATCACATACTTTTTATGCATGTTGTCCTACTCCAAGCTGTATAGGCTTGAGACTACCAACTACCAATTAAGTAAATCAGGTGATGTGCATCTCTGTAATGAGGAGGGGGGTGGTGTAATGACATCAACACCCTATATAAGGTGTGCTTTATTATTAGGCAACTTCCTGTCCGTTGGCAAAATGGGTCAGAAGAGAGATTTGACGGGTTCTGAAAAGTCCAAAATTGGGAGATGTCTTGCAGAGGGATGCATCAGTCTTGAAATTGCCAAACTTTTTCAGCGTGATCACCGAAAAATCAAGCATTTTATGGCAAATAGCCAACAGGGTCGCACGAAGCATGTTGGGCAAAAAAGGCGCAAAATAACTGCCCATGAATTGAGGAAAATCAAGCGTGAAGCTGCCAAGATGCCATTAACCACCAGTTTGGCCATATTTCAGAGCTGCAACGTTACTGGAGTATCAAAAAGCACAAGGTGTGCCATACTCAGGGACATGGCCAAGGTAAGGAAGGCTGAAAAACGACCACCTTTGAACAAGAAACATAAGATATTTCTTGGCCCAGTCTTGACGTTTTATCCTTAGGCGGGCTTTGCACGCTGCGACATCGGTAACAATGTGTTACCGATGCTGCAGCGATAGTCCCGCCCCGTCGCACGTGCAATATCTAGTGAAAGCTGCCGTAGCGATTATTATCGCTACGGCAGTTTCACACGCACATACCTGCTGTGCGACGTCCCTCTGGCTGGCGACCCGCCTCCTTCCTAAGGGGGCGGGTCGTGCGGCGTCACAGCGACGTCACACGGCAGGCGGCCAATTGAAGTGGAGGGGCGGAGATGAGCAGGATGTAAACATCCCGACCACCTCCGTCCTTCTCATTGCAGCCGGCGGCAGGTAAGGTGACGTTCCTCGCTCCTGCGGCTTCACACAACTTGCCTAATTCTGCACACAATGTATTCAGGCCCAGTTTGATCAATGGCTGTCTTCAATGAACCTAGAGCAAGTGAAGGCCGTGTGAGATAAAAGTGCAACTCTGGTGGCAGCACTATGCCTGGGCGACATCACTTATAAACTGCATGTTTCAACCTGGTTGTACAGAAATTTCTAAGGCACTATTATGACCTGGATGCACTGCTGCAGAAAGCACAGTCATTGTGTGCTCACTTTCTATCATGGAAATGCCAGGCCACATCCTGTGTGTTGCACAGACCATACCTCCCTGCTATGCAAAAACACTATTGGGAAATGGAGGGGGAGCAATTGATGCCACTGTCCTGCTGTTTGCTGAACTTTTTTTAAATATCAACACTCCAAGATGGTTCTCCAAGTTTTGTCTTATCTGTACTGGCAGGGGTATGGGAGCCCCATTCCAACGTCTCTCATTCACCTGTATATTTCTTATATGAATAGTCTAGGAAACTAATGGCTATGCGAAAACAGTGGTGTTGCACTTTTCTCTGCCTTGTGTTTTGGCCTCCCATTGAACCCAATGGAGTTCGAAAAGGTTCAGAGTTAGGTCTGGCGAACGCAGCATTTGTTTTTTAAGGCTCAGCGAACCAAAATTTTAAAGGTTCTCTCATCTCTAGTTGTAATAAGCCTCCTTTTATCTCCATCAAGCACACTAGTTGGAAGGAAGTAGAGGGCATTATGTAATATATGGCACATCACATGTTACCTCCACCAGCAGTACTAACAGTTTGAGCCAATGCCATCGGTTGTGCATCATGGGCAAATCGCTGCATGTGGCACACAACATCGCTCGCACCTGTCACACATACTTACCTGCCTAGTGACGTCACTGTGACCGGCGAACCCCCTCCTTTCTAATGGGGCGGTACGTTCGGCATCATAGCGACGTCAGTAAGCGGCCGCCCAATAGAAGCGGAGGGGCAGAGATGAGCGGGACGAACATCCCGCCCACCTCCTTCCTTCCCCATTGAGGGCGGCCACAGGTAAGGTGAGGTTCCTCGTTCCTGCGGTGTCACATATTGCGATGTGTGCTGCCGCAGGAACGACGAACAACATCATACCTGCAGCAGCAACAATTTTTGGAAATGGAGGAACGTGTCAACGAGCGACGATAAGGTGAGTATTTTTGCTCGTTAGCGGTTGCTCGTATGTTTCACATGCAACATCACTAACGAGGCTGGATGTGCATCACGAATTCCGTGACCCCAACGACATAGCTTTAGCGATGTCACTGTGTGTAAAGCGGCCTTTAGTAATATCACATAAAATCACTAATCAATAACATTTTCCCCATGTCTACGTTACATAAGCACAATTTTTGAAACATAAGTTGTTTTGTTAGCAAGTTATAGTTATAGCAAGTTAAAAGTTTGAGCAATTCTTAATTTTTTCTAAAATTTTTCAAAATGTATAAAACCAATTTTTTTAGGGACGATATCACAACTGAAGTCACTTTGAGAGGCCTATGTGAACTAAAATAGCCCAAAGTGACATTTTAAAAACTGCACTCGTCAAAGTACGCAAAACCATATTCAAGAAATGTATTTACCTTTTTAGGTGCTTAACAGGAACTTATGTAATGTAGAAGGAAAAAATGAAAATGTTACCTTTTATCACCCAAAAATACTGTTTCAGAGGCAAATATTACATTTTCACAAGGGTAACAGTAGAATAATGTTTCCACAAGGCTCCTTGGTGGTTCATGATTTTATGAATGCTGCTCCAGGGAGTGGGAATAGCAGTAAAGTATAGCTATTCACAGATGCCACATTGTGACTATAACCCTCAATAGAGCCTCTGACTCAACGCTGCGCTCAGCAAGACCCGATGACACTGATTAGAGTTGTCTTCACTACACGACTATGAATAATTATATTTTTCTGCTACTCAGTAGTTGGAGCTGCATTTGTGGATCATGGACTATGATGGAGCTTCATGGGAACATTTTTGATAAAAAATTGATGAACAGTGTGGGTAGTCTTTATTCAAATAAATTATTTTTCGCTGTCTTTTTTTTTTTTTTCATTTCACTTACAGGATAAAAATGGGGCTGGCTGTTAGACTACTCTCCATTACTAACCCCTGGGATTGACGCCACTTTTAAGATAGCTGGGAGCTGATATTTTTAGACAGAAAAGGTGCCAATATCTATGGACCTTCTCAGGCAGATAATATCAGTCCCCACCTGTCTGCCTTACCTTGGCTTGTTATCAAAAATAAGACGGACTCCCACATTGTTTTTTAAAATTTATTTATTAGATTCAACAAGTCTTAAAACACGCTTTTGTGCCACATGAAAGGCATTAAAGAGCATTTTTAGCCTTGTTTAACATAAAAAATAATCAAAAAAATGTAAAAACAGCATGGGGGCCACTCTATTTTTTATAAACAGCCAAGGTAAAGCAGACAGCTGTGGGCAGGTGTTATCAGCCAGAGAAGGCCAATGGTTATTTGGCCCTTCTCACCCTAAAAATAGCAGCCTGAAGCCACCCTAGAATTGGTTGCAATTGGATATTATTTGGAGATTTAAATAGCTGTGTAATGTCAGCTGACACCAAGCCCAGGAGTTAGTAGTAATGGAGAGATATCTATTAGATACCTCATTACGAACCCAGTAAGTAAATAGAAAATACATTAAGACTAATGTTGAGCCACCCCCATAGTGTTCGAGTTCGGTTCGGTTTGTTGAACGGCAGGTTAGTTCGGCGAACGTTTTGACGAACGTTCGATGAACACCTTCGAACTCCATTGAAAACTATGGCAGACAAACACATACAATCACGTTATACATATACACATACAGTTGATAAACATTGCCATTATACTTACAGGTCCCCGAGACGCGTCCTGCTCTCTGTCTCCCTCCGCTTTTCCTTCCGACCATCGCTGCGCCCTCCCGGGAACCACCACTGATGATAGAACCTTCCATGACATCGTCAAAGCATATAACCAGTCACGTGTGTATTATCTCATTGTCTACAGACTTGTTACATGGCTAGATGTCATGCTAGGTCCTGTTAGTGCATCTCTTCGGTACGCGGTGCTCGTTTGAGCATCTCCGTGTACCGGCGAGAAGCTTGGGCACATGCTTGGCTCCCCGTTCCTGCATGTCGGCGCTCTTTACAGAGTCAGCCCACATGCAAGGACTGCATGCCACAGCCGATGAATAACGGCACCGAGAATCAGGTAATTGGAGATCACCGTTGCTATAGTAACGCGCCTGTCAGAATACTGTGGCAGCAGTGACGTCACCGCTTACAACCCGCAGCCTCTGCTCACTCACTAAGTGATTAGACTGCACGGGAGCAGCAGCGTCTTCCTCCAATGCAGTGCTGTCTGATGTAGCAGAGCTGCATGGGTTGAAGGAGAAAGAAGACAGAAGACCAGGATCGTAGAGAGGTGAGAGGGAGTAAAAAACATGGAGTCTCTAAGTGTGTCTGTGTATTTATTCTATTAAAGTATTTTTTCTCTGTGTGGTGTCTTTTTTTTTTTTAACCCTTTATGGTAGATTTTTAATAGCTGGGTCAAACTTGCCAGACATTAAGAATCTCCGGCTTAATACTAGCTAGTAAAACAAAGCTAGTATTAACCCATTATTACCCAGCGAGCCACCCATCACCAGGGCAGCTGGAAGAGTTGGATACAGCGCCAGATGATGGCGCTTCTATGAAAGCTCCATTTTCTGGGGTGGCAGCGGACTGCAATTCGCAGCAGAGGGGCCCAGAAACCTCGGGCCAACCTGTGCTGTGTATTCCAATCCCCAGCTGCCTAGTTGCACCTGGCTGGACACAAAAATGGGGTGAAGCCCATGTCGTTTTTTTTTGTTTTTTTTTAATTATTTCATGAAATTCATGAAATAATTAAAAAAGGGCTTCCCTATATTTTTAGTTCCCAGCCGGGTACAAATAGGCAGCTGGGGGTTGGGTGCAGCCGTACCTGCCTGCTGTACCTGGCTAGCATACAAAAATATGGCAAAGCCCACGTCATTTTTTTGGTGGGCAAAAAACTCCTGCATACAGTCCTGGATGGAGTATGCTGAGCCTTTTAGTTCTGCAGCTGCTTTCTGCTCTCCTGCATACACTAGTGAATGGAGCATGCAGAGCCTTGTAGTTCTGCTCCCCTGTCTCTCCCTCCAGCATACAGTCCTGGATGGATTATGCTGAGCCTTGTAGTTCTGCAGCTGCTGTCTGCTCTGCTCCATACAGACAGACAGCTGACCACAGCTGCAGAACTACAAGGCTCAGCATACTCCATCCATGACTGTATGCAGGAGTTTTTTGCCCCCCCAAAAAATATTACGTGAGGTTCGCCATATTTTTGTATTCTAGCCAGGTACAGCAGGCAGCTACGGAATGCCCCCAACCCCCAGCTGCCTATTTGTACCCGGCTGGGAACCAAAAATACAGGAAAGCCCTTTTTATTTTTAATTTTTTCACGAATTTCACGAAATAATTAAAAAAAAAAGTTATGTAGGCTTCGCCCAATTTTTGTGTCCAGCCAGGTACAATTAGACAGCTGGGGATTGGAATCCGTAGTGCAGGCTGCCCAAGCTTTCTGGGCACCCCTGCTGCGAATTGCAGTCTGCAGCCATCCCAGAAAATGGCGCTTTCATAGAAGCACCATCTTCTGGCGCTGTATCCAACTATTCTAGCTTCCCTTGTGACGGATGGCTCGCTGGGTAATAATGGGGTTAGGGCTAGCTGTATATTATCAACTGGCCCTAAGCCCGAAATTCATGGTGTGACGCCCATATTAGACATGGCTACCATGAATTTCTAGTACAGATAAAAAAAACACAACACACAGAAAAAGATTTTTATTAGAAATAAAACACAACACAATTAGTGACTCCATCTTTATTGAAATAAAGAACCCGCCTCCGCAGTAATCCTGGGTCAAGGGTCCCGCGCCGTCCAATCCAATATCATCTGATCGGTTTGCTGGAAGGCCAAGCGATCAGATGATGTGTCAGGTTCAAGGGCCTGAATGACATGATACAGCAGCTGATTGTGTAAAAGCCGTTTATACAATCAGCTGATGCATCAGTGCACTTCTGTGCAGACTCCTGTCCAACAGCATCAGCTGATAGTTTAGCCAACCGAGCGGTAAAAAGCCGGCCTCACCGCTCGACTTAGTGTCAGCTGATGCCGTCAGGTGACCACATCAGCTGATCATCACCAGGTCTGAGAGAGAAAGAAAGAGAGAGAGAGAGAGAAAGCAGCCTCATTCCGTTAACTGGTCTGATTGTAGAGGGGTGTCCCACGGCTCACAGCTGATGTCCGGCTCCTCCCCTCAGTGCATAATTAAATTAAATTATAATTATTAATAAATAATAATTATAATTTAAATTTATAAATAAATTCTTTGCCGGGACTTGAACTCGTGAACTAATTCTCCTTAGACGGCAGCTCTACCCATTGAGCCACTGCCTGTAATGAAATGTATAAGAAGATTTTGTAATCTTGACCTCTGTATTGCAGTAGAGAATACAGAAGTGGATTATTCAGCTACCAAGAGGAGGGAGAGAGGGGGAGAGGGAGAGAGGGAAAGAGGTGGAGAGGTGGAGAGGTGGAAAGGGGGAGAGGGGGAGAGGGAGAGAGGGAGAGAGGGAGAGAGGGAGAGAGGGAGAGAGGGAGAGAGGGACTTCAGTTGCTGCGTGGAGCTGACACAGAGCGCTCGTGTTCTATGGTGCTCCCTGTCAGCTTCATGTAGCAGAGCTGAAAACATTGTGTGGATTACTTCGGACCTGGATTTTTTGGGGGGGATTAATAAAGAGGTAAATGAGGGGCTTTTTTTGTCTTTTATTCCAAATAAAGGATTTTTCGTTGTGCGTGTTTATTTACTTTCACTTACAGGTTAACCATGGAAAATATCTCGGGTAGACCCCTGTCATTATTAACCTAACCTTATTATCTCGATTGCCACCATACCATTCCAATTCGGGATGAGCCGGGTAGAGTCCCGGGACTGTCGCATCTAATGGATGTGGCAATTCCGGGCGGCTTCTGGCTGATATTGTTAGGGTGGTGGGCTCCCCATAACGTGGCGCTTCCCATCCTGGCAATACCAGCCTCCAGCCGTGTGGCTTTATTTAGGCTAGTATCAAAATTGGGGGGGACCGCTTTTTTTTTTTTAAATTTATTTATTTTACTGCATGATATAGACCCGGTGGCCGTGATTGGTTGCAGTGAGACAGCTGTCACTCGGCCTGGGGGCGTGTCTGACTGCAACCAATCATGGGCGCCTTTGGGCGGGGAAAGCAGGGAATACCAGATTGAATAATGAGCGGCAGCAATTTTCAAAAGAGGAAAAGCCACCAGAGCTTTGTAACAGCCGTGCAGCGTCGTGCCCGTAATCGGTGAGTAGGAAAGAGAGAGAGTTTGTGCTAGGGACACAGGACGCATGCAAATACACAACGTGCACACATAGCTTTATGTGAAAAGCCACACTTTTGGTGATCGAACGGTAACTCGAACGGCTGAATTTGAAGCAAATCGTTCGAGTTCGTCGAACGACTCAAGCATCGCCCAAAATCACTCGAATTTGAAATTGACGAACCGTTCTAATCGAACATCGCTCATCCCTAATTAAGACACACAGGAAAAAATAGTCTATTTGAATAAAGACTTCCTCATACTTTACCTTATTCACCAAGTTATAAAAAAAAAGAAATGAAGATCCAATGTAGTCCAGCAAACCCTATGTTGACAACATCAAATTTGGTGGACTACTTCAGATCTTCATGGCTTATTTGTGTTTTTTTATAAATTGGTGAATGAGGTATAGTGTGGGGGAGTGGAGTATTGATTCAAAAAAACTATTTTTGAGTGTGTGTTTTTTTCTTTTTACTTATTAGTTTAGTTATTGGGGTGTATGATAGACGCATATCCATTGCAAACCCCTGTGCTTGATGCCAGCTGAGAGCAACCCCAAAAAATTATACCCCAATTGAAACTGCAACAGGGCATTCCGGAAAAGCCAGGGCGATGTGCCAGAATTGGTGCATCTAATGGATTTGCTAATTCCTTAGCTGATGCAGACTGTTATTTTTAGGATGATAATAGACAAATAACTAACATGACAACTGCATTACCATGTCTGGCAAGCAATCCTCGCATGCTAATTGGCTGTTTAACAGCCGTGAAACATGTGGGGCAGGGACTGGAGTATGGTGCTCGTTCAACTGTGATACTTCGTCAAGTAATGAGCATACCCAAGCTCCCCAATGCTTGATCCAGTATTGAGCAGTGCCGAGCATGCTTGCTCATCACTACTGGTATTACAAATTGCAATACAGTATATGTCTGTCAGTGTGGAACTCACAGAGGCCTCTTAGACCATGCAACTGGCATGATCTAACAGGTTTTCCAGAGCTGGCTGAAATGGAGTTTGTCATGTTGACCTCATGTTTCCATGTCAATGGTTCTGTCCTCACAATGATGTCAGGGGGACACAATCAGATCGGAGAGGGATCACACTCTCTCTCCAAGCCTCCTAACTGTTGTGATTGATATTATTTACAGCATTTAGGGAGTTTAACAACCCGGGGTGGTGCAGGCACTGCTCCTAGCTGTTAGAGCTGGGGCTCGGTTGTCTCTTAAGCCAAGCGCCCGGCAGCATTTATGCAATCGCCATGACATACCTATGTCATTGGTCGGAAAACCCTATCCAACCATAAGGTATAGGTACATGAAATATCGTGAAGGGGTTAAAGTTTTAACTGATTAGTACCCTGACTCAAGAGTGAGTCTTAGATTTTTAAATAAAATTAAATTGTGCACGCAATAATCACCTAATTTTCTTTGAAAGAAGCAGTTTTGCACTGTAGCTGCATGGGTAGTTTGCATGCAGATTCTTCTGAGTAACATCATAAACTTAATCCCAATCTCAAGTTAGGCGGGCTTCACATCAACGGTATTCTGCTGCAATGCTGGATCCAGCACAAATGCATTTCACTTCAATGCATTTCCTATGGACTCGCAGTAAGTTCCAGACACATGCGGTTGTGTGCATCATACACAACTGCATGTGACCGGAACTTGTAAAGAGTCCATAGGAAATGCATTGAAGTGAAATGCATTTGTGCCGGATCTAGCAATGCAGCAGAATACCGTTGATGTGAAGCCCGCCTAACTTGAGATTGGGATTAAGTTTATGATGTTACTCAGAAGAATCTGCATGCAAACTACCCATGCAGCTACGCGAAAACGCGTTTCAGAAAATAAAATCTCCTGTAATCCATTTTGGAAGTCCCACGACAACTCTGGACCTTCTAGAATATGGGGGGCACGCTCAGGGAATGTGTCCCCCATTTTCCAGGAGTGCAGACCCTCCATGTGAGTAGTGTGGGTGCAAAGAATCTGCACCTACCCTCCCCGGGTCACAGCAGCAGAGTGCATGCATTCAGCGCTGCTCCACAGCCATTCTCATGGAACACAGGAAGCCGAGCTGAGCTGACAGCTGCGCTTTGCGCATGCGCAAAGCATTCATTGTGAAGGAGGAGGGATGCGGGGGGATCAGCCCTGCAAAAAGATAAAAACAGCGGGGGAACACCGGGAGACATCGGGGGGTTACGAGGGGGACTAAAGGCTGCTTTACACGCTGCAATATCGATATCAATATCGCTAGCATGCGTACCCGCCCCCGTCGGTTGTGCATCACGGGCAAATCGCTGCCTGTGGCGCACAGCCGCACAACATTGCTCAAACCCGTCACACGTACTTATCTGCCTAGTGACGTCGCTGTTGTCGGAGAACCGCCTCCTTTCTAAGGGGGCAGTTTGTTCGGCGTCACAGCGACGTCACTAAGCGGGCGCCCAATCGAAGCGGAGGGGCAGAGATGAGCGGGTCGAGCATCCCGTCCACCTCCTTCCTTCCTCATTGCGGGCGGCCACAGGTAAGGTGAGGTTCCTCGTTCCTGCGGTGTCACACATTGTGATGTGTGCTGCCGCAGGAACGAAGAACAACCTGCGTCCTGCAACAGCAACAATATTTGGGAATGGAGGAGCGTGTCAACGAGCAACGATAAGGTGAGTATTTTTGCTTGTTAGCGGTCGCTTGTACGTTTCACACGCAACAACGTCGCTAACGAGGCCGAATGTGCGTCACGAATTCCGTGACCCCAACAACATCGCGTTAGCGATGTCGTTGCATGTAAAGCGGCCTTTAGCTACACCCAGGGAGTAGTTTTCTGTCGCATGTGTCATGGAACATGCGATAAATCAGAGGAAGAGGGTGAATGCGGGAGGCGCGTTAGTGTACATCCTGTCTTCTTGGATGAATCGGGAGGGGGCAGAAATGCAGTGAGGCACCTTCTATAGGTTGTGCCCAAACTGTTTCTACCTTTTCCCATCCATTGCAGCCTCTTCCTCAGTCACCACAGCTCACCGACGGGTCCAACATAAAAGTATTCTGTTTTGCCATAGACTTGCATTGGGGGCTGAATATTCGCAAATACTCAAATAGCTGTGAGGTATTCGTCAGATAAGCGGCGGAGCGAATAACAGGGTATTCGATCATCCCTAGATATAGTCAAATAATAAAGATTTTTTTTTTCACACACAATACTCTGTAATCACTGAGGAAATGTAGAAATTTAAGCAACTGTCTTCAAAATAAAAAGACTGAATTATCATTTCCACATGAGTATTTAACCCTTTTAATTAATACATACTATGTTTTTATGTTTAGTATGTGAGACATGTGCCTCCTATGTCCAGCCTCAGTGTGGTTACTTTTGTGTGGCACCTTTGTTTTCAGTGTTTAAGACAGGAGAATACAGGAAGGAAGACAGTCTCCCCTAGAAGCATCGATAGGCCAGGGCGTCACATATACACTATCAGGTCATCATAGGGTATTGTGCAATCTGCCGTTCTGTGCAATATCCACCACCTCCTTGGTTACGGGTCCCTAACAATTGGTGTTGCCAAAACCAGCTAATCAAAATCCTAGGAATACTCTGCACCACACCCACCAGACACACCAGTGGACGGCCTGAGTGGAATAGAGTTGCCCTCTTGGGGGGTTGGTAAAGGGAAGTCAGGAGTGTGAGGAGTAGGCCAATGTAGAGTTGGAAGTGAAGGAGAGATGAGGTCAGGACCTGGGCTCCTTGGAACTACTAGGTAGCAGACGTTGGTCTGGGCCTGGAACTGGCTGGACCCCCAGTCGCAGGAGATCGTGACAAGGGGCACGGAACTGTCGAGGAGGATAGCCGGCGACCTTGTACCATCAAAGGGCTGGGACCAGGGTATGACTGGGTACGTGGACACTTGGTCAGGGAGTAGCTTCAGGCAACCTGACAATTCGCCCGACGAGAACGGAGCCTTCAAGATCCGTTCTCCACCCGCTCCAAAATCGGAGTACTAGTGCAACGAGAGGGATAGGACTTTCCACAAATACGGTCCAAGAAATCCCAAGCGTGAACCCTGAGAGCAAGCTCCCTCAGTTAGCCATACTGGGGAGCGGGACCCGACTAGTTTTAGGCTACAGGGACCAACCAGAAAGAAACAAGGTGCCACGGGAAAAGTTCAGAGATCTACAGGCAACATCAACAGGAACAGCACCCAAACGTGCTCCCCCCTCAGCGGTGGCGGTGTCCAGAACTTTGGTTCACTACAGTTGACGGTGTCAGCGTTATTGGACTGAGTACGCAAGTGACCCTTACCTTCCCAGCGGCACATCCCTGTCTCCCTCACCGAGTCCCGGGGTATCCCCCCTACCCATGGAGGGGTTAAACACCTGGCTGCCCACTCCATCGCCACCGGGTACTCCCTGCCGCAGCGGTGGTACTTCACCTTACCACACACCACGGGGGCCGTCACGAACTATATCCATTCACCTGTAAATACCCCCCCTGCATTTGAGTGGCCGCGAGACCCCCGGGTACGGACGCTCCTCGAGCCACCGCGGATCCGGATCAAAGCAGCTCGGCTGCTGACACGGAGGTGGCACATATAAGTATAAGGACATGTGTGTTGCATAGACAAAAGTATAAAGAGAATGTGTGCATGGCAAAAATAATTTTTGTGACTGCTTTCTGGGACATTTTGCAGATTGATCATAAGCTGTCAGTCACTGAAGAAATGTAATAACATATGTTATTGAGGATAGCCTGAATAAAAGTTCACATATCCATCTCCTATTAACTTATAACCACAAAGCATTAAATATTTAACACAAATTGACTTTGATCAGTCTGTAACTAGCCCTAAACTCTTTTCTGCAGTCTGTGGTGTCCTGTTTAAGATGTCTGTAGTGACACTTCATCAGATCTTTTCATCTGTTTAACCTTCAACAATTATTCAAGGTTATGCAGGCATTACATTATGTCAGATGGCACGCAGAGCTTAAAAGCTTAGTTAATTCACATTAGCATTGTGCTGTTACATAAGTAAAAGCCAGGCAGACCTTGTTTGTTCAGTAGAGCAGCTTCACGCGTAAGATCAGAATTGCAGTTGCACAGTACAGTTTCATGGTGGCACCAAAAGCACAATCTTCTCTTCATATGTGAGCAGATTTTAAAAGAATACGTTGTTACAAATTTACTTGAGGCAAAGTCCCCAGCTGCTGGGAATTGGAATAACATGCAGGTCACAACCTTTGCAGCACAGTTTTATTGTTAAATGGTTAAAGCAGAAAAATATATACTGGTATATACATGTCTGCATGATACAGTTCAATATTTTACAAAAATCTGAAATATTTTGAAAGGGTTAAATGTTTACAATGAAAGGACAGAGACATAAATTTAATCTCATTCTGTTTTTGATGGTATTTAATTTATTGGTAATTTCTCAATGAAGTACCCCTTATACAATGGAAACTCAAGGAATAGCTTATATTTCAAATCTAACTCTCTTTACACCATAATAGTTACTACCAGTTAGGGCTTGTGCAAACCATTGTAGATTCTTTCATCTAAAAGAATCTGGTTAAAATAACACTATGGTCAAATTCCAATTGTCATGGCTCCACTCTGGTGTTCGAACAACCTCCAGTTTTTGATCAGTTGGACCACATCCTATTTTGTGTTTGGTCCAACTTCTGAAGGATCTCTTGTCTTTCTTTCTAATCCACTGCCTTTCGAAATCCCTTCTATTGAGATATGTATACTTTCTAGTTTAGTTTTCCCAAACACATTTTGAGAGGGGCTATTTATACTTGCTACTCACATGCTTCAGTGGTGACTATATTTCTGGAAAGTTGGTTGTCTAAAGTCCCAGCTTCTCGGTTAAGGTTTTCAGACTGACATTGCTATTGCTATTCCCAATAATGTTTGCTCTTTTTTGGGTAGATTTGTTGTTATATAACTTGAGGACATTTTGATTTACTCACATTCTTAGGAGAAACACCGGGGACATATCCGGCAGGATCTCAAGATTCTTTGTAACAATCATTTATTTGCAAAGCTGGAGAAATGTGTTTTTGAAGCACACCAGGTTTCTTGGTCACCTGTTTTCTGCTTCAGGGTTACAAACAGATCAGTGTTGGCTATATTTATGGTTTGATGGTTGTCTCAAGTCCCAGCTCCTCAGTTAAAGTTATCTTACTGTGACATTCCAATTGCTATTCCCTGCAGTTTGTGTGAATCACTTCCCAGTTATCTCCTATTTTGTTTCATTTCAGTTTGGGAGAGTTTCCAAATCTGGCATATATCTTGAGTCATATTGCAAAGGATTGTTAAAAATCCACTTGTGACTACTTCCAATAGGTGGTGCTGCGCTAGAGTTTGTCTCCTTTACTGTAGAGACAATTCAAATCCTAATATTCTTTTTGGTTTCTTGTATTCCAGTATTCCTGTAGGACTGTGTTTGCATGTTCCTAGCTCTGTGTCTCACCCTCTGCCTATGTGTACTTCATTTATGTTTATTGTTTCTTTTTGTGTTACACTTGGTTTATAGCTTAGTGTGCAGTTAAGGACACTCATGGTCAGTCGTCAATGAATGGGGGGGCCATTACGTGGCTTTACGGCTCCAGTGTCTGCTGTCAGGCAAAGACAAATCAGTTGTCAGGGTTAGGGAAAGTACTAGTCTGTTTGGGACCTCTGGAGTTCTGGTTTTACATCTCACCTGGTTTCAGTTTAATATGTTCTATATATTTCGGATGAGGTGTAAATGGGGGAAAAAATGTCTTCATCTTCTTCTTTATTCTGTGAGAATGCAGAAATTGGATTGAAATCCCATGTCATCTACAAACTTATTGATTTGAATTACTTTATGTGATCCAATAATTGGTTCTAACTTGGACATGCTGCAATTTCTATCCTTGTCTGAAAGTTTTATACCATGACTTAAAGGGTTGCTCCTATGTCATAGATTACAGCTCAACCATGCCCTGTTGTTTCTGAAGTCCTCAACACTTCTGCCTGCCAGATAGAGACATATGTTTCCATTCCATCCAAAGGAAATAACAATTTCTGTATAATGAGAAAAATTAAAGAAATGTTACATATGATGCCCAAAATGAGATACAAAGAAATGTGATTTGAAAAATCCTATAAGGTGAAACTCAAAGATAATTCAAGGTGATCTCAAAGACTATAAGATTGATGACATTTCCTTAAAATAAACCTATGATGAACTATGGAAAGAACATTAGCAGTTAGCAAAAGTGAATGGCGTAATCTGCAATACTAAGCAGTCACATGTGCTGCAGTGCCTAAGTAGACCATGAAAGTGACAATACCAGTTTCAGAAATAAAGGCCCCATTAATCAAACCCCCTCAAAGATTATTAGATTTATTTAGGTTCTGTGAGCTGCGTAACTATCTACGGTGCAGTAATGGTGCACTCATTGGAGCAGTACTCTTTGGAGCTGATGTACCGCCCCGCGGGCTCGGCTGCGACTGCCGAGCCGCTCGGATCCATGCTCGTACTGCGGGTGGTGGCTTGAGCCTCTCACGGACCCGGTGGTCATGTCGCTCTGCAAGAGAGTTGGTGCTACACGTGGGGATTTGGGTGTTTGGTTTGAAATTATAGTTCGTGACGCCACCCAAGGGTTGTGGTGATTGTAGACACCACCGCTGTGGTGAAGGTATGGGGACCCCCGGGAGCGGTGTAGTAGCGCAGCTAGGTGTTGACCCCTCCGTGGGTAGGGGATGGTGGTCCCGGGGTCCGGCGGGCCGGGGCCCGGGTGTAGTGTTGCGGTGCAGCGCGGCGTGGTGCCGGATGGCACTGGTGTACTCACTGTGATACAAGACACTGGAGTCACTGGTAGAGATGAGCGAACCGGTCGCGGTTCGGCTCGAGCTTGGTTCATCGAACGGAGCTCTAGTTCGAGTTTGGTTCGGCGAACCGGTTCGGCGAACCACTCGAACCCAAAGGAAACAATGGGAGGCAATCACAAACACATAAAAACACATAGAAAACACCCTCAAAGGTGTCCAAAAGGTAACAAACAACTCACAACACAACACAAACACATGGGAAAGTGACAAGGACATATACTCATGCAAAAACAGAAGAGCTGGAGAAGGAAAAATAGGAGGAGACACAGATAAACGCATGGCATGCCCTTCTAAAATGATGTAAAACACCGCAAGGTGACTCAAAGCGGAGTCTCCCTTTTTTCCAAAAATTTGGCCACACATCCACCCCTTCAGTTGCAGCACTTGTGCCCCAGTTGTACACTTCACAGGTAGATTTGCATCAAGCACATTCAAAAATACGCCATACTTAACAGTCCCCAGGATGACACCAAGGTGGGTAGCAAAGTCTTTGCTGATCCCTGATCTGTTCATCTTGGATCATTTTTAGAAACACTGCAAGCAAGGGTTACTCCAAGCGGAGTCTCCCTTTTTTCCAAAAATTTCGCCACACAGACACCCCTTCAGTGGCAGCACTTGCGCCCCAGTTGTACACTTCACAGGTAGATTTGCATCAATCACATTCAAAATACACAAACATTTACTCTCCCCAAGATGACACAGGGGTAGTAAATTCCTAGTGGATCCATGACTTGTTCATTCTGATGAACATTGTCACTGGACAGACGCGTGTGCTTATCTCTCAGCACACACCCAGCAGCACTGAAGACTAGAGTTCGTGGTTCGAGGTTCTCCAGTTCGCGGCTCGAGTGATTTTGGGGGCTGTTCTAGATAGAACTAGAACTCGAGCTTTTTGCTAAAGCTCGATAGTTCTAGATACGTTCGAGAACGGTTCTAGCAGCAAAAAGACCAGCTAATTACTAGCTGGCTTTCCGCTGTAATAGTGTAAGTCACTCTGTGACTCAAACTATTATGAAATTTCAGTGTATAGTGTGCGGGAACAGCGCATTCCGATCACTGCTGTATGGATAATGGCGATCGCCATTTTTTTTTTCCTTGTCTTCCTTCCCTAAGCGCGCGCGTGTAGTGGGGCGGGCCAGCATGTCAGCCAATCCCAGACACACACACAGCTAAGTGGACTTTTAGTCAGAGAAGCAACGGCATGTGTGATAGGATGTCCATGTCACATGTCCCTGCATTATAAAACCGGACATTTTCCTCCAGCACGCCATAATCTGCCTTCTGCGTCATTGGTGTCAGTCATCACTGGCGCAGCTCCTATCGCCGATACTGCTCTGTACGCTCCATACACAGCGCTGTACAGCATAGGGATAGCACTTTTTATCATTTCTTTTAAAGGCTCATACCGGCAGGGTCAGAGCCAAAGGTGACAGGTTCAGTGAAAACAGATTTTAACAGCTACACAAGATGACAGCGTCTGTGTAGCTAAGGTCAGTGATTTCCTTGCTGCATTTCCCCATTAGGAGGGATAGAAAGGCAGGTTTCCTTTACTCTACCCAGAGACCCACAACCCTGCCACTGTACCCTCCTGCCCTTTGCACACTCAAACTCATTGTTACTAAGCCATTATACTAGCAAACACTGAGTGAACTTAGTGGCATCCTAAACGTGGCTGTTGGACTTCTGTATTGTCTCACAAGTGCAAAGATATTTGCAGCACGTCTGCCTGCATTGCACACTCAAACTCATTGTTACTAAGCCATTATACTAGCAAACACTGAGTGAACTTAGTGGCATCCTAAACGTGGCTGTTGGACATCTGTATCGTCCCACTAGTGCAAAGATATTTGCAGCACGTCTGCCTGCATTGCACACTCAAACTCATTGTTACTAAGCCATTATACTAGCAAACACTGAGTGAACTTAGTGGCATCCTAAACGTGGCTGTTGGACTTCTGTATCGTCCCACAAGTGCAAAGATATTTGCAGCACCTCTGCCTGCATTGCACACTCAAACTAATTGTTACTAAACCATTATACTAGCAAACACTGGGTGAAATTAGTGGCATCCTAAACGTGGCTGTTGGACTTCTGTATCGTCCCACAAGTGCAAAGATATTTGCAGCACGTCTGCCTGCATTGCACACTCAAACTCATTGTTACTAAGCCATTATACTAGCAAACACTGAGTGAACTTAGTGGCATCCTAAACGTGGCTGTTGGACTTCTGTATCGTCCCACTAGTGCAAAGATATTTGCAGCACCTCTGCCTGCATTGCACACTCAAACTCAATGTTACTAAGCCATTATACTAGCAAACACTGAGTGAACTTAGTGGCATCCTAAATGTGGCTGTTGGACTTCTGTATCGTCCCACAAGTGCAAAGATATTTGCAGCACCTCTGCCTGCATTGCACACTCAAACTCAATGTTACTAAGCCATTATACTAGCAAAAACTGCTGCCAGTTTAAGGGCCGTAGTTGCATTGTCAGTGATAATTATTGTTGTTTATTCTGCTATTAATAAAGATAGACCACTGCTGCAATCTACACCACCTCTCAATTTTTACTACCACATTTTAAGTGCACAATCTTGTTGCAATCAAAATGAGTGTCAAAATGACAGATGCTGGTGGAAAGGGGAAGAGGCGTGTTGGAAAAGGAAAAAAAGGGTTTGTCCGTTGGGAAGGTGGCAAAGCTCCATTACCATCTGCTGAAGATAGACCATCTTCCAGCAAAAGTAAGATGTCTACTACTTACCGTGGACAATCCGATGTGCTCCCTTTTTTACGGACACGGACAACTGGAACAAAGGTAGATGATGGCCATAAAAGGAAAATGCTTGAATGGATCTCAAGTGGTCCAACAAGTGCCCTCTCCGCCACCTCAACTACCGCATCCAAAAAACACCAGTCCTCTGAGTTGTCATTCCAATCAAACTTGCTTTCTCCCAGCTCTAAAGTCTCCATCCGCCCTGCACAGTATGGTGGAACTGAGATGGCTGAGTCTGCAGAGCTGTTCAGTCACACTATAGCCTGGGAATCAGAGGTCTGCTCCCAAGCTACATTGAGTACAGACCAGGAAATGGTCTGCAGTGATGCCCAGAACCTTTGTGACTCTGATTCAGGCCGTGAGGACCAAGTTTCTGAGCATAATGTTGACCCTTTTTCACCAACTGTAACACCTGTTGTTATAGACAATGAGAAACATACTGATGACGATGAGAAGCAGATACCAGATTGGGATGACAACTTAAATATTCGATCAGGGCAAGAAGAGGCTCGGTCTGAGGGTGAGGGGAGTGCAAACACAACAATTGATGAGGAAGTTCTAGATTCCACCTACTGTCAACCCACAGTCAGGCCCTCGAGGAGGTCAACAGAGGTGGTGGAGGAGGATGCAACTAATGACGAAGTTACCTTGCGCCTTCCTGGACAGAGTCGGAGTACTGGTAGCACGTCTACAACTGCATCCTCAGCCACCACTCTGCCTCTGAGCACTAGTCGGGGTGGATCAACAGGTCGCATGCCCTCTAAGCCTTGCCTAGCCTGGTCCTTTTTTGACATAGCAAAAGATCGCCCAAATTATGTGATCTGTAAAATTTGTCATGATTCTGTTAGTAGAGGGCAAAACCTCAGCATTTTGACAACTTCTTCCATGAATCGTCACATGAATAAATATCATATGTCCCAGTGGGAAGCTCCCCGTGCTGCAATGCGGCCTAGCGGAGCGAACCATCTACCGCCTGCCCCTTCTAGTGCATCCACGCGCTCTTATCTTCTAGGACTGTGGGGACAGCTGTCACACCTGTTTTTCCACGCACAACTTCCACCACTGTAACCGCAACAGGCACTTTGCTTGGTAGGTCGTCAGTTGGTTTGGAAGGGGAAACAAGTGAGTGTGTACAGCTCTCTCAGACATCGATAGCACCAATGTTGGATGAAGGCAACATCATGTCTACGCCTGCACTTTCCTCACAAACCTGCATTTTTCCAGGGACACTCTACTCAACACCGTCTACACACAGCAGCCAGATCTCTGTCCCTCAGATGTGGACAAATAAAAGGCCATTTCCTGCGACCCATGACAAAGCTAAGAGGTTGACTTTATCCCTCTGTAAGCTCTTGGCTACCGAAATGCTGCCTTTCTGCCTTGTGGACACACAGGATTTTAGAGACCTTATGTCTGTCGCTGTGCCCCAGTACCAGATGCCCAGTCGCCATTACTTCTCTAATAAAGGTGTGCCTGCGCTACACCAGAATGTCGCACACAACATCACCGCTTCCTTGAGAAACTCTGTGTGTCAACGGGTGCATTTCACCACCGATACTTGGACCAGTAAGCATGGACAGGGATGTTACATGTCGCTGACTGGGCACTGGGTAACTATGGTGATAGATGGTGAAGGGTCTGCTGCACAAGTCGTGCCGTCCCCACGACTTGGGTGTCAATCCTCTGTCTGTCCAAGTTCCGCCACTGCTTCTGCCTCCTCCACCTCATCTGGGTCCTTCACATCCGCCCCAAGCCTGCCTGGTCAGGCCACCAGCGTTCTCACTGCGCAGAAGGAATCACGCACCCCTCATTACTATGCTGGCAGCAGAGCGCAACGGCATCAGGCGGTCATTAGCTTGACATACCTTGGGAATAAGAGTCACACAGCTGAGGAGTTGTGGTCAGCTCTGCGGTCCGAGTTTAACAAATGGTTGTCTCCACTCAACCTGCAGCCTGGTAAGGCCGTGTGCGACAATGCTGGAAACCTGTGTGCGGCCCTACGCCTGGGCAAGGTGACACACGTGCCTTGTATGGCTCACGTGTTGAACCTTGTTGTCCAGCAATTTTTAACACACTATCCCGGCCTAGATAGCCTTCTGACCAGGGCACGAAAACTGTCTGCTCACTTCCGCCATTCAACCGCCGCAGCTGAGCGACTTGCATCGCTCCAGAACTCTTTCGGCCTGCCGGTTCATCGCCTGAAATGCGATGTGGCGACACGCTGGAATTCGACTCTCCACATGTTACAGCGACTGTGGCAGCACCGCCGAGCCCTGGTGCAATACGTCATGACGTATAGCCTGGGCCAACGAGATGCAGAGGTGGGGCAGATCACCCTGATGGAGTGGTCTCAGATCAAGGACCTATGCACCCTTCTGCACAGTTTCGACATGGCGACGAATATGTTTAGCGCTGACAATGCCATTATCAGCTGAAGGAATAAAGCTGGGCTCTACTGCCTAAAGAGGGAAGTGCTTAAGGGAAAGGTAACGCTCAACTATATCATGAATCCCAAGCACTCAAATAGGACACGAAGAATAAATGCAGAAGTGTTATTTATTGGACTATTTGCAAAAAGAAAACGCCACCGCAATAGAGCAAAGCTTTGCTCTATTGCGGTGGCGTTTTCTTTTTGCAAATAGTCTAATAAATAACACTTTTGCATTTATTCTTCGTGTCCTATTTGAGTGGTTGTGATTCATGATATAGTTAATGCCATTATCAGCATGACAATTCCAGTCATTTACATTCTGGAGCACACGCTAAACAATATTCGGAGTCAGGGGGTGGGACAACAGGAAGGGGAGGAACTACAGGAGGATTCATATGCGCAAGACACAACAACATCACCAAGGTCCAGACGTTCATCATCACCAACGCGGCAGGCATGGGACCATGGGGGACAGGGATCAACAAGGGCGCATGGTAGCAGGCGAAATGTTGAGGAAGGTGCAGGAGAACATGAAGAAATGGATGACAAACTGTCCACGGACATGGAAGACTCAGCGGATGAGGGAGACCTTGGTCAAATTTCAACTGAAAGAGGTTGGGGGGAGATGTCAGAGGAAGAAAGAACGGTTAGCACCTCTATGCCACAAACACAGCGTGGACTTGGTCCGCATGGCTGCGCAAAACACATGAGTGCTTTCTTGCTGCACTACCTCCAACATGACCCTCGTATTGTCTAAATTAGAAGTGATGATGACTACTGGCTTGCCACACTATTAGATCCCCGGTACAAGTCCAAATTTTGTGACATAATTCCAGCCATAGAAAGGGATGCACGTATGCAGGAGTATCAGCAGAAGCTGTTACTCGATCTTAGCTCAGCTTTTCCACCAAACAACCGTGCAGGTGCAGGAAGTGAATCTCCCAGTTGTAACTTGACAAACATGGGACGGTCTCGTCATCTTCAACAGTCTACCCATACCAGTAGCACCGTATCTGGTGCTGGTAACAGCAATTTTATGGAATCTTTTCATAATTTTTTTAGACCGTCCTTTGCAAGGCCACCAGAGACAACAAGTCTGACACATAGTCAACGGCTGGAGAGGATGATACAGGAGTATCTCCAAATGAACATCGATGCCATGACTTTGCAAATGGAGCCTTGCTCATTTTGGGCTTCAAATCTTGAAAAATGGCCAGAGCTCTCCAGTTACGCCTTGGAGATTTTGTCGTGTCCAGCTGCCAGCGTTGTCTCTGAACGTGTCTTCAGTGCTGCTGGGTTTGTGCTGACAGATAAGCGCACGCGTCTATCCAGTGACAATGTGGACAGACTAACGTTCATCAAAATGAACAAGTCATGGATCCATGGATCCACAAGGAATTTACTACCCCTGTGTCATCCTGGGGAGAGTAAATGCTTGTGGATTTGGAATGTGCTTGATGCATATCAAAACATCCTGTTTGCAACTAGGGCACAAGTGTTGCCACTGATGGGGTGTCTGTGAGGCCCAATTTTTTAAAAAAAAGGGAGAGTCCGCTTGGAGTAACCCTTGCTTACAGTGTTTTTCAAAGGAGCCAAGATGAACAAGTCATGGTTCAGCAAAGACTTTATCTACCTACCCTGGTGTCAACCTGGGGACGGTTAAGGATGGCGTATTTTTAAACGTGCTTGATGCAAATATAGCTGTGAAGTGTACAACTGGGGCACAACTGCTGCCACTAAAGGGGTGGGTGTGTGTGGGGCCCAATTTTTGGAAAAAAGGGAGACTCCGCTTGGAGTAACCCTTGCTTACAGTGTTTTTAAAAAGGAGCCAAGATGAACAGAGCTGGGATCAGGAAAGACTTAGCTACCTACCCCGGTGTCATTCTGGGGACGGTTAAGTATGGCGTATTTTTGAATGTGCTTGATGCAAATCTAGCTGTGAAGTGTACAACTGGGGCACAACTGCTGCCACTGAAGGGGTGGGTGTGTGTGGGGCCCAATTTTTGGAAAAAAGGGAGACTCCGCTTGGAGTAACCCTTGCTTACAGTGTTTTTAAAAAGGAGCCAAGATGAACAGAGCTGGGATCAGGAAAGACTTAGCTACCTACCCCGGTGTCATCCTGGGGACGGTTAAGGATGGCGTATTTTTGAATGTGCTTGATGCAAATCTAGCTGTGGAGTGTACAACTGGGGCACAAGTGCGGCCACTGAAGGGGTGGGTGTGTGTGTGGCCCAATTTTTGGAAAAAAGGGAGAACTCCGCTTGGAGTCACCTTGTGGTGTTTTACATGATTTTAGAAGGGTGTGCCTTGCCTATATCTGTGTCTCCTCCTTTTTTTCCTTGTCCAGCTCTTTTGTTTTCGCATGAGTATATGTCCTTGTCACTTTCCCATGTGTTTGTGTTGTGTTGTGAGTTGTTTGTCACCTTTTGGACACCTTTGAGGGTATTTTCTAGATGTTTTTATGTGTTTGTGAATGCCTGCCATTGTTTCCTATGCAGTTCGAGTTCGGTTCGTCGAACGTTCGACGAACCGAACTCGAACGGGACCTCCGTTCGACGAACCGAACTTGAGCCGAACCACGACCGGTTCGCTCATCTCTACTGAAGACATGTTCAGAGAAAACTCTGGCAGCTGGACACGACAAGATCTCCAAGGCGTAAGTGGAGAGCTCTTGCTATTTTTCAAGATTTGAAGCCCAAAATCGAGCAAGGCTCCATTTGCAAAGTCACGGCATCGAAGTTCATTTCAAGATACTCCTGTATTATCCTCTCCAGCCTTTGACTATGTGTCAGACTTGTTGTCTTTGGTGGCCTTGCAAAGGATGGTCTAAAAAAATTATGAAAACATTCAATAAAATTGCTGTTACCAGCACCACATACGGTGCTGCTCGTACGGGTAGACTGTTGAAGATGACGAGACCGTCCCATGTTTGTCAAGTTACAACTGGGAGATTCACTCCGTGCACCACAGTTGTTTGTTAAAAAGCCGAGCTAAGATCGAGTAACAGCTTTTGCTGATACTCCTGCATACGTGCGTCCCTTTCTGTGGCTGGAATTATGTCACAAAATTTGGACTTGTACCGGGGATCTAATAGTGTGGCAAGACAGTACTTATCATCACTTCTAATTTATACAATACGAGGGTCATGTTGGAGGTAATGCAGCAAGAAGGCGCTCATCTTGCGCAGCCATGCGGACCAAGTCCACGCTGTGTTTGTGGCATAGAGGTGCTAACCGTTCTTTCTTCCTCTGACATCTCTCCCAACCTCTTTCAATTGAAATTTGACCAAGGTCTCCCTCATCCGATGAGTCTTCCATGTCCATGGACAGTTCGTCCTCCATTTCTTCATGTTCTCCTGCACGTTCCTCAACATTTCGCCTGCTACTATGTGCCCTTGTTAATCCCTGTCCCCCATGGTCCCATGCCTGCCGTCTTGGTGATGATGAACGTCTGGACCTTGGTGATGTTGTTGTCCCTTGCGCATATGAATACTCCTGTACTTCCTCCTCTTCCTGTTGTCCCACCCCCTGACTCCGAATAATGTTTACCATGTGCTCCAGCATGTAAATGACTGGAATTATCATGCTGATAATGGCATTGTCAGGGCTAAACATTAGAGATGAGCGAACCGGCCGTGGTTCGGCTCGAGTTCGGCTCGTCGAACGGTGGTCCCGTTCGAGTTCGGTTCGACGAACGTTCGACAAACCGAACTCGAACCGCATAGGAAACAATGGCAGGCAATCTCAAACACATAAATACACCTAGAAAACACCCTCAAAGGTGTCCAAAAGGTGACAAACAACTCACAACACAACACAAACACATGGGAAAGTGACAAGGACATATGCTCATGCAAAAACAAAAGAGCTGGACAAAAAAAAGAGGAGGAGACACAGATATAGGCATGGCACGCCCTTCTAAAATCATGTAAAACACCGCAAGGTGACTCCAAGCGGAGTTCTCCCTTTTTTTCCAAAAATTGGGCCACACACACACCCACCCCTTCAGTGGCAGCACTTGTGCCCCAGTTGTACACTTCACAGCTAGATTTGCATCAAGCACATTCAAAAATACGCCATACTTAACCGTCCCCAGGAGGACACCGGGGTAGGTAGCTAAGTCTTTCCTGATCCCAGCTCTGTTCATCTTGGATCATTTTTAAAAACAATGTAAGCAAGGGTTACTCCAAGCGGAGTCTCCCTTTTTTCCAAAAATTTGGCCACACAGACACTCACCCCTTCAGTGGCAGCAGTTGTGCCCCAGTTGTACACTTCACAGCTAGATTTGCATCAAGCACATTCAAAAATACGCCATACTTAACCGTCCCCTGGAGGATACCAGGGTAGGTAGCTAAGTCTTTGCTGAACCATGACTTGTTCATCTTGGCTCCTTTTAAAAAACACAGCAAGCAAGGGTTACTCCAAGCGGAGTCTCCCTTTTTTTTCCAAAAATTGGGCCCCACACACACCCACCCATTCAGTGGCAGCAAAAGTCTTTCCTGTTCCCAGATCTGTTCATCTTGGATCATTTTTAAAAACAATGTAAGCAAGGGTTACTCCAAGTGGAGTCTCCCTTTTTTCCAAAAATTGGGCCACACAGACACTTTATCAGTAGCAGCACTTGTGCCCTAGTTGCAAACAGGATGTTTTGATTTGCATCAAGCACATTCCAAATCCACAAGCATTTAGTCTCCCCAGGATGACACAGGGGTAGTAAATTCCTTGTGGATCCATGTCTTGTTCATTTTGATGAACGTTAGTCTGTCCACATTGTCACTGGACAGACGCGTGCGCTTATCTGTCAGCACACACCCAGCAGCACTGAAGACACGTTCAGAGACAACGCTGGCAGCTGGAGATGACAAAATCTCCAAGGCGTAAGTTGAGAGCTCTGGCCATTTTTCAAGATTTGAAGCCCAAAATGAGCAAGGCTCCATTTGAAAAGTCATGGCATCGATGTTCATTTGGAGATACTCCTGTATTATCCTCTCCAGCCGTTGACTATGTGTCAGACTTGTTGTCTCTGGTGGCCTTGCAAAGGACAATCTAAAAAAATTATGAAAAAATTCCATAAAATTGCTGCTACCAGCACCAGATACGGTGCTACTGGTACGGGTAGACTGTTGAAGATGACGAGACCGTCCCATGTTTGTCAAGTTACAACTGGGAGATTCACTCCCTGCAACTGCACGGTTGTTTGGTGGAAAAGCCGAGCTAAGATCGAGTAACAGCTTCTGTTGATACTCCTGCATACGTGCGTCCCTTTCTATGGCTTTAATTATGTCACAAAATTTGGACTTGTACCGGGGATCTAATAGTGTGGCAAGCCAGTAGTCATCATCCCTTCTAATTTTGACAATACGAGGGTCATGGTGGAGGTAGTGAAGCAAGAAGGTGCTCATGTGTCTTGCGCAGCCATGCGGACCAAGTCCACGCTGTGTTTGTGGCATAGAGGTGCTAACCGTTCTTTCTTCCTCTGATATCTCCCCCCAACCTCTTTTAACTGAAATTTGACCAAGGTCTCCCTCATCCGCTGAGTCTTCCATGTCCATGGACAGTTCGTCCTCCATTTCTTCATGTTCTCCTGCACCTTCCTCAACATTTTGCCTGCTACCATGCGCCCTTGTTGATCCCTGTCCTCCATGGTCCCATGCCTGCCGCGTTGGTGATGAACTTCTGGACCTTGGTGATGTTGTTGTGTCTTGTGCATATGAATCCTCCTGTAGTTCCTCCCCTTCCTGTTGTCCCACCCCCTGACTCCGAATATTGTTTAGCGTGTGCTCCAGCATGTAAATGACTGGAATTCTCATGCTGATAATGGCATTGTCAGCGTTAAATATATTCGTCGCCATGTCGAAACTGTGCAGAAGGGTGCATAGGTCCTTGATCTGAGACCACTCCATCAGGGTGATCTGCCCCACCTCTGCATCTCGTTGGCCCAGGCTATACGTCATGACGTATTGCACCAGGGCTCGGCGGTGCTGCCACAGTCGCTGTAACATGTGGAGAGTCGAATTCCAGCGTGTCACCACATCGCATTTCAGGCGATGAACCGGCAGGCCGAAAGACTTCTGGAGCGATGCAAGTCGCTTAGCTGCGGCGGTTGAACGGCGGAAATGAGCAGACAGTTTTCGTGCACTGGTCAGAAGGCCATCTGTGAGGGCCAGGGAGGACTGGTAGGCCCAGGAGGTGGATCCACTGGACCGAGCACCCCACCTGGAGAGCAGGGTACACGGTAGCTGGAGCACTAGCGTGGCAGGAATGGGAAGAACCAGGTCACCAGGGTCATGGAGTCCCATAGGACAGTACAGAAACAGGTGCAGGTAACTGGAAGCAAAAACAGGACCAGGTCACTAGGGTCACAGCGTACTTTAAGGCAGTAATACAGGAAACAGGAACAAAAGGACCTGAGTACCTAGCTCATAAGACAAAGCAATGAAACACAAGTGATGATCAGGCGCCGCCCACATGGAGAGGCCAGTCTTATATACTCAGCACAGCCTCAGGTAATTTCTTGTTGCAGCAGTGCTGGGGCTATAAGAACAGGTGAGTGGGCGCGGCCCGGTCCTATACAGAACATTAATCAGAATCAGACTCCTGAGACCAGGAACAGGACTCCGGGGAGCATAAGCGGGAATGGCAGGCGTGACCGGTGGACGCATGGACTGGACCAGTGAGGAAGGAGCGGTGGTACGCTGGCGAGGCTGGATCAGTGGGTACAGAGTAGTGCTGGGACATGGGGAGCGTGACACCATCTAGGCCAGGATAGTGTGTTAAAAATTGCTGGACAACAAGGTTCAACACGTGAGCCATACAGGGCATGTGTGTCACCTTGCCCAGGCGAAGGGCCGCACCCAGGTTTGCAGCATTGTCGCACACGGCCTTACCAGGCTGCAGGTTGAGTGGAGACAACCATTTACCAAACTCAGTCTCCAGAGCTGCCCACAACTCAGCCGCTGTGTGACTCCTATTTCCAAGACATGTCAAGCTAAAGACCGCCTGATGCCGTTGCGCTCTGCTGCCAGCATAGTAATGAGGGGTGCGTGATTCCTTCTGCGCAGTGAGAACGCTGGTGGCCTGACCAGGAAGGCTTGGGGCGGAGGTGGAGGACCCAGATGAGGTGGAGGAGGCAGAAGCAGTGGCAGAACTTGGACAGACAGAGGATTGACACACAAGTCGTGGGGACGGCAAGACTTGTGCAGCAGACCCTTCACCATCTATCACCATAGTTACCCATTGCCCAGTCAGCGACATGTAACGTCCCTGTCCATGCTTACTGGTCCAAGTATCGGTGGTGAAATGCACCCGTTCAGACACAGAGTTTCTCAAGGAAGCGGTGATGTTGTGTGCGACATGATGGTGTAGCGCGGGCACACCTTTCTTAGAGAAGTAGTGGTGACTGGGCATCTGGTACTGTGGCACAGCGACAGACATAAGGTCTCTAAAATCCTGTGTGTCCACCAGGCGGAAAGGCAGCATTTCGGTAGCCAAGAGCTTACAGAGGGATTAAGTCAACCTCTTAGCTTTGTTATGGGTCGCAGGAAATGGCCTTTTATTTGTCCACATCTGAGGGACAGAGATCTGGCTGCTGTGTGTAGACGGTGTTGAGTAGGGTGTCCCTGGAAAAATGCAGGTTTGTGAGGAAAGTGCAGGCGTAGACATTATGTTGCCTTCATCCAACGTTGGTGCTATCGATGTCTGAGAGAGCTATACACACGCACTTGTTTCCCCTTCCAAACCAACGGATGACCTACCAAGCACACTGCCTGTTGCGGTTACAGTGGTGGAAGTTGTGCGTGGAAAACCAGGTGTGACAGCTGTCCCCACAGTCCTAGAAGATGAAGAGCGCGCGGATGCACTAGAAGGGGCAGGCGGTGGATGGTTCGCTCCGCTAGGCCGCATTGCAGCACGGTGAGCTTCCCACTGGGACATATGATATTTATTCATGTGACGATTCATGGAAGAAGTTGTCAAAATGCTGAGGTTTTGCCCTCTACTAACAGAATCACGACAAATTTTACAGATCACATAATTTGGGCGATCTTTTGCTATGTCAAAAAAGGACCAGGCTAGGCAAGGCTTAGAGGGCATGCGACCTGCTGAGCCCTCCCGACTAGTGCTCAGAGGCAGAGTGGTGGCTGAGGATGCAGTTGTAGACGTGCTACCAGTGCTCAGACTCTGTCAAGGAAGGCGCAAGGTAACTTCGTCGTCGGTTGCATCCTCATCCACCGCCTCTGTTGACCTCCTCGAGTGCCTGACTGTGGGTTGACAGTAGGTGGGATCTAGAACTTCCTCATCAATTGTTGTGTTTGCACTCCCCTCACCCTCAGACCGAGCCTCTTCTTGCCCTGACCGAATATTTAAGTTGTCATCCCAATCTGGTATCTGCGTCTCATCGTCATCAATATGTTCCTCATTGTCTATAACAACAGGTGTTACAGTTGGTGAAAAAGGGTCAACATTATGCTTAGAAACTTGGTCCTCACGACCTGAATCAGAGTCACAAAGGTTCTGGGCATCACTGCAGACCATTTCTTGGTCTGTACTCACTGTAGCTTGGGAGCAGACTTCTGATTAACAGGCTATAGTGTGACTGAACAGCTTTGCAGACTCAGCCATCTCAGTTCCACCATACTGTGCAGGGCGGATGGAGACTTCAGAGCTGGGAGAATGCAAGTGTGATTGGGCTGACAACTCAGAGGACTGATGTTTTTTTATGCGGTAGTTGAGGTGGTAGAGAGGGAACTTGTTGGACCACTTGAGATCCATTCAAGCATTTTCCTTTTTTGGCCATCATCTACCTTTGTTCCAGTTGTTCGTGTCCGTAAAAAAGGGAGCACATCGGATTGTCCACGGTAAGTAGTAGACATCTTACTTTTGCTGGAAGATGGTCTATCTTCAGCAGATGTTAATGGAGCTTTACCACCTTCCCCACGGACAAACCCTTATTTTCCTTTTCCAACACGCCTCTTCCCCTTTCCACCAGCATCTCTCATTTTGCCACTCATTTTGATTGCGACAAGATTGTGCACTTAAAATGTGGTAGTAAAAATTGAGAGGTGGTGTAGATTTCAGCGATGGTCTAGCTTTATTAACAGCAGAATAAACAACAATAATTATCCCTGACAATGCAACTACGGCCTTAAACTGGCAGCATAATTTGCTAGTATAATGGCTTAGTTATAATGAGTTGGAGTGTGCAATGCAGGCAGACGTGCTGCAAATATCTTTGCACTAGTGGGACAATAATGAAGTCCAACAGCCACTTTTAGGATGCCACTAAGTTTCCTCAGTGTTTGCTAGTATAATGGCTTAGTAACAATGAGTTTGAGTGTGCAATGCAGGCAGACGTGCTGCAAATATCTTTGCACTAGTGGGACAATAATGAAGTCCAACAGCCACTTTTAGGATGCCACTAAGTTTCCTCAGTGTTTGCTAGTATAATGGCTTAGTAAAAATGAGTTTGAGTTTGCAATGCAGGCAGACGTGCTGCAAATATCTTTGCACTAGTGGGACAATAATGAAGTCCAACAGCCACTTTTAGGATGCCACTAAGTTTCCTCAGTGTTTGCTAGTATAATGGCTTAGTAACATTGAGTTTGAGTGTGCAATGCAGGCAGACATGCTGCAAATATCTTTGCACTAGTGGGACAATAATGAAGTCCAACAGCCACTTTTAGGATGCCACTAAGTTTCCTCAGTGTTTGCTAGTATAATGGCTTAGTAACAATGAGTTTGAGTGTGCAATGCAGGCACAAAGGGCAGGAGGGTACAGTGGCAGGGTTGAGGGTCTGGATAGAGGAAAGGAAGCCTCCCTTTCTATCCCTCCTAATGGGGAAATGCAGCGAGGAAATCCCTGACCTTAGCTACACAGACGCTGTCATCTTGTGTAGTTGTTAATATCTGTTTTCACGGACCTGACTGTCACCTATGGCTCTGACCCTGCCGGTATTAGCCCTTACAAGGGCTGAAAGAAACTTCTATCCCTATTCTGTATAGCGCTGTGTATAGAGCGTACACAGCAGTATCGGAGACAGGAGCTACACCAGCGGTGACTGACACCAAGACGCAGAAGGCAGATAATGGCATGCTGGAGGAAAATGTCCGTTTTTATAATGCAGGGACATGTGACATGGACATCCTATCACACATGCCGTTGCTTCTCTGGCTAAAAGTCCACTTAGTTGTGTGTGTGTCTGGGATTGGCTGACATGCTGGCCCGCCCCACTACAATTGCGCGCTTAGGGAAGGAAGACAAGGAAAAAAAAAAAAATGGTGATCGCCATTATCCAAACAGCAGTGATCTGAATGCGCTGTTCCCGCACACTATACGCTCAAATTTCATAATAGTTTGAGTCACAGAGTGACTTACACTATTACAGCGGAAAGCCAGCTAGTAATTAGCTTGTCTTTTTTCTGCTAGAACCGTTCTCGAACGTATCTAGAACTATCGAGCTTTAGTAAAAAGCTCGAGTTCTAGTTCTATCTAGAACAGCACCCAAAATAACTCGAGCCGCGAACTGGAGAACCTCAAACCACGAACAGCGCTCAACTCTACTAAACATATTCGTCGCCATGTCGAAACTGTGCAGAAGGGTGCATAGGTCCTTGGTCTGAGACCACTCCATCAGGGTGATCTGCCCCACCTCTGCATCTCGTTGGCCTAGACTATACGTCATGACGTATTGCACCAGGGTTTGGTGGTGCTGCCACAGTCGCTGTAACATGTGGAGAGTCGAATTCCATCGTGTCGGCACATCGCATTTCAGGCGATGAACCGGCAGGCCGAAATAATTCTGGAGCGATGCAAGTCGCTCAGCTGCGGTGGTTCAATGGAGGAAGTGAGCAGACAGTTTTCGTGCCCTGTTCAGAAGGCCATCTAGGCCGGGATAGTGTGTTAAAAATTGCTGGACAACAAGGTTCAACACGTGAGCCATACAAGGCATGTGTGTCACTTTGCCCATTCGAAGGGCCGCACCCAGGTTTGCAGCATTGTCGCACACGGCCTTACCAGGCTGCAGGTTGAGTGGAGACAACCATTTACCAAACTCAGTCTCCAGACCTGCCCACAACTCAGCCGCTGTGTGACTCTTAGTTCCAAGACATTTCAAGATAAAGACCGCCTGATGCCGTTTTGCTCTGCTGCCAGCATAGTAATGAGGGGTGCGTGATTCCTTCTGCGCAGTTACAACGCTGGTGGCCTGACCAGGCAGGCTTGGGGCGGAGGTGGAGGAACCAGACGAGGTTGAGGAGGCAGAAGCAGTGGAGGAACTTGGACAGACATAGGATTGACAATACAAAATAAAGTCTGGCTCACTCAGATATAGTTGGTGCCTCCGAGAAAAAATCAATAGAGTCAAAAAGTAACTCGGGCACACAGTAAAGGTAAGAGTCCGAAACAAATGTTATTTGAATTTCAGTAAGCTTGTTTTATTGATGCAAAGGACCAGACAAATCTGACGTATCGGCCTTCACATATAGGCCTTCCTCAGAGATGGTCTATGGTACAAATATACAGAAAGAAGAAAAGCTAAGTTATTACATGTACAGACATCCATACATCATACAAGTAATACAGTATGAAATCATAATGCTGGCATCAACAAGCATATATAAACTGATATTGAGTTCAAAAATCAAGAAACTTGGAAGAAACAAACATTATATCACAAAAGTTCCTTTGAGTGCAATGGTATATATTCTCTAGAGAAGGTTCACACTACTCGAAACGAGGACCATCCTGACCCTAAGTAATATAGAAAAACTAGGATATACCTATATGATAATGGAAGAGATATGTGGTCGAGTCACTACTGAAAGCGATATCGCTTTGACCCCTGGGACCCCTGACCCGGAGGATGGTCACCGGTTCCTGTGGTGAACGGACCCCAGCCTGCTCTGCTGTGGGTCCTCCCTCCAACCAGCCTCTCCGGAGACTGGCAGTTGCGGGAAGGGCAATAAGGGCACTATTTCCAAGCCCAAAAGTTATTGGGTGGCTTGCTAGTTCTCAGCCATGTTCATGATTTCTCATGTTACAAAAGGGGGCAACAAAAGTCCCAACAGGGACAGGCGCTTCAGTAGCTGGTCTGCTACCATAAACAATATAGGTCCCAATGGGGACTTGCGGATGGGTCCCAACGGGGACTGTCCTTGTGGCAACGGGGATCCGCTACCTCACCCTTCAGCACTTTCATCCTTCACTTCGTACTCCACCTCTTCATAGTGAGAGGGTGGCGGGGAGAGGCGGACGTGCAGCTGGGAACCCATGTACGCCCTCCTTACACCCAAGGCTTGCACGGAGATTTGGGACATCTGGGAGTCACGGGTCTCACCATGAACGGGTCCTGCCTCCTGATGGGTCGCCGGGCATGGAAGGGTCTGATCCTGCCGGGGTGCTTTCCCTGAGGCGTGCTTCTCGTTTGCCCGCACCACGGCCGCCATCTCTTGTATCTCCTGCTTCCAGCCCAGAGCTTGCTGCATCGACTCGACCTGTACCTGGATACAGAACTGCGCCAACTTTCTTTCCAGCCACGTCACCATCCCTGGCGGCAACTGACCCCATGCCGTCTCAGCTTCAGCGTCCTGGGCGGGCGCCACTCCCGCGGCCCACGCGGGAACTGTAACTTCTCCTTTTCCGCTGGCGGTTCTCTCTGCAGGCGGATCTCCGTGGGCCAGTGAGGCGGACCCCGCTGCCGTGCTGGTAGCAGAAAACAGGGCGGGGGAGCAGCGGCGATCGACACAGACAACAGGGGAGGCAGTATAGGGGGTCGGGGCAGACCGGGTTTCTCAGCCACAGCGGCCGATCCCTCGGGGACATAGGGGCGTGGGTCGCCCAACCACTCCTCTAAAGCTGCCTTCACTTCGTACGCCCGTGTGACCATAGCCAGCTCCTCCACCTTGGCTGTCCATCGCTCCATCAGGAGACGCACCTGGGCCTGGTTGCGGTGACATATTGCCGCTGTCCGGGCTTCCATCCACGCTGCTGTTCCAGGTGCGGGCTCCGGGGTTGCAGGCTTGCCAGACGGGGCGGTCATGTTGTATGCTCGGGTTCCAGGAACAAGACGGGTGGTGGGGTCCTGGCGTCCCTGCCCTTTATCCATGTGGTCATATGGCAAACAGTCCTCACCCGCCCCCCTTGGTCTTTTCCGAGCACTTTGCTTGCTTTTTGCTCTGCTCCGCTCTCCTCTTGGGGGGCGGGGCCTCGCTTTCACACCTTTTCTGCTCAGGGAAGATGGCTCGGGCGGGAACTCTTCGCGCCAAAGATGGCGAATTCTCAAATTTTTTAGTGGGACGCCGCTGACGAGGACTTCAAGGCGCACTTCCACTGGTAAGTGGACTGGTTCAATCCTGTTCGCAGACGCCAGAAGAGTCGATGTGTACTGCCCCGCGGGCTCAGCTGCGACCACCGAGCCGCTCGGATCTGTGCTCGTACTGTGGGTGGTGGCTCGAGCCTCTCACAGACCCGGGGGTCACGTCGCTCTGCAAGGAAGTTGGCGCTACATGCGGGGATTTGGGTGTTTGGTTTGAAATGATAGTTCGTGACGCCACCCATGGGTTGTGGTGATTGTAAACACCACTGCTGCGGTAAAGGTATGGGGACCCCCGGGAGCGGTGTAGTAGCGCAGCTAGCTGTTTACCCCTCCGTGGCTAGGGGATGGTGGTCACGGGTACGGCGGGCCCGGGTGCAGGGTGTAGTGTTGCGGTGCAGCACGGCGTGGTGCCGGATGGCACTGGTGTACCCACTCTGACACAAGACACTGGAGCCACTGGTAAACCAAACGGAGTGATGAACGGGGCCCGCAGCCGGCTGCAGCTTTTCCCAGGATAGGTTAATGGTGACCGCTTTTTTCCTGCACCTCTGTGTGTGAATCTTGACTCCTGTGCCTAGACACCGGTAGACCGCTCCCCGATGTATATCTGTTGTAGGCCCGCAGACACTGGCCCTTTGGATCTCTTGCCCTTGGCGGCGACACTTATCCGGAATGGTTGGGCTGTTGCCTTCAATCGGGACTGAATGAACCCCTGAGGTCCAGACCGCAATCAGTTAATTTGACTATGGTGGTGGCTTCTAGCCTAGTTCAGGGTCTGAGTACCCTGCCTGGTGCTCCGGTATCCAGTTGGCTCCCCGGTTCGGTTCCGGCAGGCCACTACCCTGTCCTGGTCCCTTACAGTTCCACCAGTCATCTTCCCAGTCTCCTGCAGGCGGCCACTACCATCTGCCTCCTTGCCAATGGTGACTGGACTCCAACCCAGCCACTGGGTAGTCTCTGCGCAGCCTGAGCGCAGGACTTCCCGTGAACTTGTCTGCTCTCACTCCAACTTCAACTCTCTCCTTTCCTGAGCTCGACTCTACTGTTTTCTCGCCTCCAGGCCTGTGAACTCCTTGGTGGGTGGAGCCAACCACCTGGCTCCACCCCCCTGGTGTGGACATCAAACCTGGAGGGTGGTGACAAGGCTTTAAGTTAGACTGATGTTACCTAACTGGGAAGGGGTGTGTAGTGTTGTTGTATCTACCTGGGATGACCTGGATAGTCCAGGTCGTCACACTGACATCCTGTCTCACTTAGATATAGAACGCCATGGATGCTGTAATTAGTAGAGATGAGCGAACCGGTCCCGGTTCGGCTCGAGGCCGGTTCGCCGAACGGGGCTCCCGTTCGAGTTCGGTTCGTCGAACGTTCGACGAACCGAACTCGAACGTATAGGCTATAATGGGAGGCAATCACAAACACATAAAAATGCATTATAAATGTACACAAACAGTTAATAAACATTGCCATAACACTTACCGGTCCTCGCGATCCCTTCTGCACTCTGTCTCCTGCCGCTATTCCATCCGATGATCGCTGAATCCTCCCGGTGACCTGCACTGCCAGCAGAGAAGCAGGACCTATCGTGACGTCAAAATAGCCATGTGACCAGTCACGTGGCTATTATCTCATTGGCTACAGACTGGTCACATGACTATGACACGTCATGTAGGACCTGCGAGTGCATCTCTCCGGTACACGGTGCACATATGTGTATCGCCGTGTACCGGCGACATGCTCTAGCACACGGTCGACTCCCCGTTCCGTTAGGGACCGGCTGACACAGCCGGTCATTAACGGAGATCACCGTTGCCATAGCAACGCAGTTAGCGGTGACGTCACCGCTAACCGCGGCTCCGGGAGCACCGTTGCTATGGTAACGCGTCTGTCAGCGTTACCGCTAGCAGCCAGCAGTGATCACTCACGGAGTGAAGGCTGCACGCTGCTTCCCGATTGTAGTGATGATTGTAGTTAGGATGGAGGTTCCCCAGCCCCAAGTGATGCCCCTCACTACAATCGTCACTACTACTACACTAGAAAGAAAGAAGACAGAAGAGCAGGATCGTGGAGGGCTGACAGGGGGTAATAAAGATGGAGTCTCTAATGTGTCTGTGTATTTATTTCTATTAAAGTATTTTTTCTCTGTGTGGTGTCTTTTTTTAACCCTTTATTGGAGATTCTTAATGGCCGGGTCAAACGTGCCTGACATTAAGAATCTCTGGCTTAATACTGGCTGGTAAAACAAAGCCAGTATTAACTCATGATTACCCAACAAGCCACCTGGCTCCAGGGCTGTTGGAAGAGTTGGATACAGCGCCAGATGATGGCGCTTCTATGAGAGCGCCATTTTCTGGGACGGCTGCGGACTGAAATCCGCAGCAGAGGCGCCCACAAACCTCGGGCTAACCTGTGCTGCGGATTCCAATCCCCAGCTGCCTAGTTGTACCCGGCTGGACACAAAAATAGGGCGAAGCCCACGTCATTTGTTTTTTAATTATTTCATGAAATAAGTGAAATAATTAAAAAAAACGGGCTTCCCTATATTTTTGGTTCCCAGCCGGGTACAAATAGGCAACTGGGGGTTGGAGGCAGCCCGTGGCTGCCAGCTGTACCTGGCTAGCATACAAAAATATGGCGAAGCCCACGTCATTTTTTTGGTGGGCAAAAAACTTCTGCATACAGTCCTGGATGGAGTATGCTGAGCCTTGTAGTTCTGCAGCTGCTGTCTGCTCTTCTCCATACGGACAGACAGCAGCTGCAGAACTACAAGGCTCAGCATACTCCATCCAGGGATGTATGCAGAAGTTTTTTGCCCCCTGAAAAAATTATGTGGCTTCGCCATATTTTTGTATGCTAGCCAGGTACAGCAGGCAGGTACGGCTGCCCCCAACCCCCAGTTGCCTATTTGTACCCGGCTGGGAACCAAAAATAAAGGGAAGCCCTTTTTTTATTATTTCATGAATTTCATGAAATAATTAGAAAACAAATGACGTAGGCTTTGCCCCATTTTTGTGTCCAGCCAGGTACAACTAGGCAGCTGGGATTGGAATCCGCAGCACAGGTTGGCCTGAGCTTTCTGGGCCCCACTGCTGCGAATTGCAGTCTGCAGCCACCTCAGAAAATGGCATTTTCATAGAAGCGCCATCTTCTGGCGCTGTATCCAACTCTTACAGCACCTGCCTGCTATACCTGGCTAGCATACAAAAATATGGCGAAGCTCACGTCCTTTTTTTGTAGCTTTTTGGCAAAAAAAAAAAAAAATGCTTCCCTGGATTTTCCATTGCCAGTGAAGGTAACACCAAGCAGTGGGGGTTAGCAGCCAGTAGCTGCTTGGATTACCCTTAGCTAGCAATACAAAAAATGCAGTGGGAGCTAACATATATTTTTTTTAATTATTTATTTAAATAACTAAAAATAAAATGGGCTTCCCTGTATTTTGATTGCTGGACATCACAGTGCTGTAAAAATAAATCTTTAAAAAAATGACGTAGCGCTCCGCGGTATTTTTGATTCTCAGCGCAGATAAAGCAGACAGCTATGGGTTGCCACCCCCATCTGCCTGCCGTTACCTTGGTTGGCAATCAAAATACAGGGAAGCCCATTAATTTTTTCTATTTAAAAAATAGTTAAAAAAAAAAAATTACGTTGGGTCCCCCCATTTTTGATAGCCAGCTAGGGTAAAGCAGACGGCTGTAGCCTGAAAACCACAGCTGGCAGCTTTACCGTGGTTGGGGATCCAATGTGGAGGTCCCCTCAGGCTCTTTTTTATAATTATTTTATAAATATTAATAATTACACAATAAAAGTAGGGGACCCCCCAAATTGGATCACCAGCCAAGGTAGAGCGGACAGCTGTGGTCTGGTATTCTCAGGGTGGGAAGGTCCATAGTTATTGGGCCTTCACAGCCTAAAAATAGCAGGCCGCAGGCACCCCAGACGTGGCGCATCCACTAGATGCGCCAATCCTGGCGCTTCACCCCAGCTCATCCCGTGCCCTGGTGCAGTGGCAAACGGGGTAATAAATCGGGTTGATACTAGCTGTAAAGTCACCTGAGATCAAGCCCAGCAGTTTGTGATGTCATGGCGTCTATTAGATACCCAACATCATAAACTGTCAGTACTAACAAAAACAAAAAATCGACAAAAGAAATTTATTTGAAAAAACAGTCCCCAAAACATTTCCTCTTTCACCAATTTATTGTAAGAAAAAAAATAAAGGGGTCCCACGACGACTCTGGACCGTCTAGAATATGGGGGGAGACACTCAGGGAACGTATCCCCCATTTTCTAGGAGTGCGGACCCTTCATGTGAGGAGTGTGGGTGCAATGAATCTGCACTCACTCTCCCCGGGTCCACAGCAGCAGAGTCCATGTCGTAATGGTTGCTACCAAAGCTGCAATGCCCTGCTCATGAGGTAAGGGCATGCCTAATCAGGAGAACTACTGTGGAGGAAGCTCTGCTCACTGGTATATAGGTGCTCAGAGGTAATAATAGATAAAATTAGTGAGTAACCTCGGCACTCTATATCTCCCAGACTAAGTCAGTAAGTCACAACGGATAGTAATGCAAAATCACTCTTTATTGGTCCGTATTAAGAAAATTTTTTTTCATAAGCATATATGTTTTTGTCCAAAACAAGTTACAAATGACGTTTCGGCCTGAGCCTTCGTCAGATTGGACTTATCTGCATGTAATCATGAAAAATGACAATAATCAGTATCACATAAGAGTGAGAGAACAATAACATAAACTCGAACAATGTAGAGGTACAATTGGGATGCAGCAAAAAAATTGCAACACAGCAAGAAATGAAACACTTGATACAAATGTCATAATACAGTACAAGGACAATATAGTAATGACAAATATGGGGTCAGAGTAGGCTTAGACAGCTCTGGTACGAAAGAGATGTCAATCATAAAGTAACATGTGCAGTAGGTGTAGAGCTACACTATGCATGGCAGAGCTAATGGGTAGACCGACCATAGAAAAAGTAGAGAAAAAGTGGAGAAAAAGTGGAGAATAAGTGGAACATAAGAGGAGAAAAAGTGGAGAAAAAGTGGAGAAAAAAGTGGAGAAAAAGTGGAGAAAAAGTGGAGAAAAAGTGGAGAAAAAGTGGAGAAAAAGTGGAGATTAAGAGGAGAAAAAGTGGAGAAAAAAGTGGAGAAAAAGTGGAGAAAAAGTGGAGCATAAGTGGAGAAAAAGTGGAGAAAAAGTGGAGAAAAAGTGGAGCATAAGAGGAGAAAAAGTGGAGAAAAAAGTGGAGAAAAAGTGGAGAAAAAGTGGAGCATAAGAGGAGAAAAAGTGGAGAAAAAGTGGAGCATAAGAGGAGAAAAAGTGGAGAAAAAGTGGAGAAAAAGTGGAGCATAAGAGGAGAAAAAGTGGAGATTAAGAGGAGAAAAAGTGGAGAAAAAGTGGAGCATAAGAGGAGAAAAAGTGGAGAAAAAGTGAAGAAAAAGTGGAGAAAAAGTGGAGAAAAAGTGGAGCATAAGAGGAGAAAAAGTGGAGATTAAGAGGAGAAAAAGTGGAGAAAAAGTGGAGAAAAAGTGGAGAAAAAGTGGAGAAAAAGTGGAGCATAAGAGGAGAAAAAGTGGAGAAAAAAGTGGAGAAAAAGTGGAGAAAAAGTGGAGAAAAAGTGGAGATTAAGAGGAGAAAAAGTGGAGCATAAGAGGAGAAAAAGTGGAGAAAAAAGTGGAGAAAAAGTGGAGAAAGTGGAGAAAAAAATGGAGAAAAAGTGGAGAAAAAGTGGAGAAAAAGTGGAGAATAAGAGGAGAAAAAGTGGAGAAAAAGTGGAGAAAAAGTGGAGAATAAGAGGAGAAAAAGTGGAGAAAAAGTGGAGAAAAAGTGGAGCATAAGAGGAGAAAAAGTGGAGCATAAGAGGAGAAAAAGTGGAGAAAAAGTGGAGAAAAAGTGGAGAAAAAGTGGAGCATAAGAGGAGAAAAAGTGGAGAAAAAGTGGAGAAAAAAGTGGAGAAAAAGTGGAGAAAAAGTGGAGAAAAAGTGGAGAAAAAGTGGAGATTAAGAGGAGAAAAAGTGGAGAAAAAGTGGAGAAAAAGTGGAGCATAAGAGGAGAAAAAGTGGAGAAAAAAGTGGAGAAAACGTGGAGAAAACGTGGAGAAAAAGTGGAGAAAAAGTGGAGCATAAGAGGAGAAAAAGTGGAGAAAAAAGTGGAGAAAAAGTGGAGAAAAAGTGGAGAAAAAGTGGAGAAAAAGTGGAGATTAAGAGGAGAAAAAGTGGAGAAAAAGTGGAGAAAAAGTGGAGCATAAGAGGAGAAAAAGTGGAGAAAAAAGTGGAGAAAACGTGGAGAAAACGTGGAGAAAAAGTGGAGAAAAAGTGGAGAAAAAGTGGAGAAAAAGTGGAGCATAAGAGGAGAAAAAGTGGAGAAAAAAGTGGAGAAAAAGTGGAGAAAAAGTGGAGAAAAAGTGGAGATTAAGAGGAGAAAAAGTGGAGCATAAGAGGAGAAAAAGTGGAGAAAAAAGTGGAGAAAAAGTGGAGAAAGTGGAGAAAAAAATGGAGAAAAAGTGGAGAAAAAGTGGAGAAAAAGTGGAGAATAAGAGGAGAAAAAGTGGAGAAAAAGTGGAGAAAAAGTGGAGAATAAGAGGAGAAAAAGTGGAGAATAAGTGGAGAAAAAAATGGAGAAAAAGTGGAGAAAAAGTGGAGAGAAAGTGGAGAAAAAAATGGAGAAAAAGTGGAACACCCTTTGGTACCTTTCATGTGGCACTAAGGGGTGCTTAGCTTTGTATTTAGCCAAAAAAATGAAAAAAAAATGACATAGGGTTCCCCCTAGTTTTGTAGCCAGCTAGGGTAAAGCAGACGGCTGCAGCCTGCAGACCACAGCTGGCAACCTCACCTTGGCTGGTAATCCAAAACTGAGGGCACCCCACACTGTTATTTTAAATTAAATAAATAATTAAAAAAAAAAAACACGTAGGGGTCCCCCAAAATTGGATCACCAGCCAAGGTAAAGCAGACAGCTGGGGCCTGATATTCTCAGACTAGGGAGGTCCATGGTTATTGGAATCTCCCCAGCCTAAAAATAGCAGGCCGCAGCCGCCCCAGAAGTGGCGTATCCATTAGATGCGCCAATCCTGGTGCTTCGCCCCAGCTCATCCCGCGCCCTGGTGCGGTGGCAAACGGGGTAATATTTGGGGTTAATACCAGATGTGTAATGTCACCTGGCATCAAGCCCTGGGGTTGGTGAGGTCAGGCGTCTATCAGATACCCGACATCACCAACCCAGTCAGTAATAAAAAAAAAATACACGACAAACACATTTTTATTTGAAAAAACACTCCCCAAAACATTCCCTCTTTAACCAATTTATTAGATTGAAAAACAAATCCAGGTCTGCTGTAATCCAAGGGGTTGCCATGACGATGCACACTGTCCCAGTCAATGAAGAGCAGGATGTTCCCCATTGGCTGGGAGAGCAGTGCAGTGACCTGAGCTAACATCAATGGGTCAGCCCAGGTCACTGCAGGGGGGTGACAAGTGCTGCTGTCAGCGAGGTACATTACCTGCGCTGATCTCCAGCACACTGACAGCACCTGTCACTGAGCTCAATGACCGCCCGGCGCCTTCACACCAAGTATCGCGAGAGGCCCGTGACGTCACCGCTAGTCAGTCTCGGGTCGGAAGCGATAGGTGATGTGACAAGCGGCGGCCATGGAGGACAGTGACAGCGCTGAGGTCGGGATGGCGGGACTTCATCACCGCAGGTAAGCCGAGCGAGCGAGCGAGCGGGCGGGCGGGCGGGCGGGGGGGGGTGTGGATGTGTGTGTGTGTGTGTGTGTATATGTATGTATACATGCCGCGGGCAGGAGGGGGTGGAGCGAGCTGAGCGGGAAAGTGTGGGCTTCCTGCACGTAACTAAGATAAACATCGGGTTACTAACCAAAGCGCTTTGCTTGGATACCCGATGTTTATCTTGGTTACCAGCTTCTGGCAGGCTGCCAGCGATGGCTCCTGCTCACTGTAGCTGTAAAAAGCCCTGCTTTTTGCTGCTAGAACCGTTCTCGAACGTATCTAGAACTATCGAGCTTTTAGCAAAAAGCTCGAGTTCTAGTTCGATCTCGAACAGCCCAAAAATCACTCGAGCCTAGAACTGGAGAACCACGAACCACGAACCGCGCTCAACTCTAGTAATTAGACAGTGGTTGGTGGTTTTCTCTGTCAAACCATTAATCTAATCATTATAGAGTGCCCATGGGTTCATATTGCTGATTTAACAGGTCACATATATTATATTTACAATGAGTATTAAAATGTATTTACTGTTGGTGACAACTATTGAATACGTCAACAATTTTCTAAGTTGATATATGTTTAATTGTGCTATGTTGGTAACAACCTATTTAATCCACACAGGCAAAGAAATTAAACTACAGCAGTCCATAAAGTTAGTAATATGAAATTCTGTGAAATGACACAAGGAACAATTATTGAATATGCTTAATAAAATATATTTAATACTTCATATAAAATAAACGGGAAAAGTTCATTCTGATTTCATGTCAGATAATGAGAAAAACATGCATGTGTGTCTTTTTTGATAGCGTATGTAAACTTCTGGTTTCAACTGTAGATTTGATCGGTTGTTACCGACATCTGGTCAGAAATTCATGTCAATAGTACCTTTAAATATATACAGTTGAAACCAGAAGTTTACATACACTATCTAAAAAGACCCACACATATGCATGTTTTTTACGCCGTCTGATATAAAATCATAATAAACTTTTCCCATTTTAGGTCAATTAGGAACCAAACTTATTTATATTTGCCATATGACAGAATAATGGGAGAGGGAGAATGTTTTAAGGCATTTTTATTACTTTTCTGCAAAGTCAAAAGTTTACATACACTAAGAGTATTACTGTATGTCTTTAAACAATATTAGACAGCCCATATGATGATGTCATGTCTGTGGACGCTTCTATTAGGTTTATTGGAAACATCTGAGTTAGTTAGAGACATATCTGTGGATGTATTTTAATGCACACCTGGAACACACTGCTTCTTTGTGTAGCATCATGGGAAAGTAAAAAGAAATCAGCAAAGATGTTAGGAAAAGCATTTTAGTACTTGCTCAAGTCTGGTTCATCTTTGGGTGCAATTTCCAGATGCCCAAAGGTGCCTCGTTCATCTGTTCAAACAATTGTACACAAGTACAAACAAGATTGCAATGTCCAGCCATGATACAGTTCAAGAAGGAGATGGCTTCTGAGTACCAGAGATAAATGTGCTTTGGTAAAGCTAGGTTCACACTAAGCGACAGCGACAACGATGTCGCTGTTACGTCACCATTTTCGGTGACGTAACAGCGACCTTGTAAGTCGCTGTTATGATCGCTGCTTAGCTGTCAAACACAGCAGAAGCAGCGATCATAACGTCCCTGTGCTACATGTGCAGAGAGCAGGGAGCCGCGCTTAGCGCTGGCTCCTTGCTCTCCTTGGTACAGTACACATCGGGTTAATTAACCCGATGTGTGCTGCAGCTACATGTCACAGTGCAGAGAGCAGGAAGCCGCGCGCACTGCTTAGCGCTGGCTCCTTGCTCTCCTTGCTACAGTATACATCGGGTTAATTACCCGATGCATACTGCAGCCACATGTCACAGTGCAGGAGCCGGCGCTGGCAGCAAGAGCGGAGGCTGGTAACGAAGGTAAATATCGGGTAACCAGGGAAAGGTCTTCCCTTGGTTACCCGATGTTTACGCTGGTTACAGCTTACCGCAGCTGCCAGACGCCGGCTCCTGCTCCCTCTGCTCGCTTCATTTCGTCGCTCTCTCGCTGTCACACACAGCGATGTGTGTGTCACAGCGGGAGAGTGACGACCAAAAAATGAAGCTGGACATTCAGCAACGACCGGCGACCTCACAGCAGGGGCCAGGTCGTTGCTGGATGTCACACACAGCGACAGCGACGGGACGTCGCTGCAACGTCACAGAAAATGGTGACGTAGCAGCGACGTCGTTGTCGTTGTCGCTGTGTGTGACACCAGCTTAAGATATGTGCATATCAACTCAAAAATAAAAGCAAAAGACCTTGTAAAGATGCTGGCGGAAGCTGGTAAGATTGTGTAATTATCCACAGTGAAACGAGTACAGTATCAACATGGGCTGAAAGGCCACTCTGCACGGAAAAACCCATTACTCCAAAATACATATAAAAAAGTCAGACTAATATTTGCAGATGCACACAGGAACAAAACCCTTACTTTTTGGAGACATGTCCTGTGGTTAACGAAACTGAAATTGAATTGTTTGGCCATAATGACCATTGTTACATTTGGAGGAAAAAGGGAGAAGGTTTGAAGCCTAAGAACCCCATCCCAACTCTGAAACATGGGGGTGGCAGCATCATGTTGTGGGATTGTTTTGCTGCAGGAGGGACTGGTGCACTTCACAAAATGTATCATGAGGAAAAAAGATTATGTAGCATTACTAAAGCAACATCTGAAGACATCAGCCAGGAACTTAAATCTTGGGCAGAAATGATCTTTCCAAATGGACAATGACCAAAAGCATACTGCAAAACTGGATACAAATTGGCTTAAGGCTAACAAAGTCAATGTTTTGGAGTGGCCATCACAAAACCCTAATCTCAGTATTATTGAAAATGTATGGGCAAAGCTGAAGAGGTAGGTGCAAGCACGGCAACCTGCAAACATGGCTCAATTTCCGACCAACTATTGTGAGAAGCTTGAGGAAGGATATCTAAAACGTTTGACCCAAGCCATACACCTTAAGAGCATTGGTACCAAATAATAATGAAATACATGTAAAATTTTGAATTTGTAGAAAGTAATAAAATTGTCTTAACATATTCTCTCTCTCATTACTCTGGCATTTTGCAAATATATATGTATTTACCTTCTCACCCCCCTCAGGGTGTTTTTTTTTACTTTTCTGATTGATACTGATTCTCAGGTCATTCAGCAGAATGCTAACTATAAAATATACCTATATAACAAACAAAACCGTATTCTCTTACTGTGTCAGTTCCTAAGCACAGCAAGCGGAGGTATTGAGTCTCAGCACCAGCAGCCATGAGCCTGTACTGCTCTCCTCAGCAGTCTCTTTGTACTGAATGCCTCCTGATTATTTCAGCTGATCTAGTGAGGAATCAAAACCTGGATTAAATGTGGGGAGCAACCAGTCCCACTGCCATTCCTACTGATTGCTTGAACAGGCTTCAGTGACTAACTTTTATTGCTGAGCCAGATATAATTTTCCCAGCCCATTTGCATGGGCTGACTGCTCCACAGTAAGTACATGGAGACATATGAAATGAACCGAGGGGAAACATACCTATTCTCTAGTAGTTCTCCCCTCGGCATCTCACTATATATATATATATATATATATATATATATATAATAAATATGTTCTGGGTGTTGTCTGGGTGTTGTGTGTGTGATAGCGGTGTTGTTTGTGTGTTGCGTTGTGTATGTTGCGTTGTTTGTGGAGCGCTGTATGTCTGCAGCATTGTGTGTGTGTGTGTGTGTGTGGTGCTGTGTGTGTTGCGTGGTTTGTGTGGGTGTGGCTGTGGGGTGCATGTGTGTGTTTTGGGGGAGGTATGTTTTGTGCAATGTGTGTGTGTTGCGCGGTATGTGCATATATTTGTGTATGCCGCGGTGTTTGTGTGTTGAGTGTTGTGTGTGTGCGGCGTTGTCTGTGTAGGGCGGTGTTTGTGGATCCCAGTGTGGTGTGTTGTGCGGTGCGCGTGTGGCGGTGTGTGTGTGTGTGTGTTTTGGGGGGAGGTGTGCACCCCCATCGTGCTCAATCTCCCATGCTGCGCACCCCCCATCCATCATGCTCCATCTCCCATGCTGCACACCCCCCATCGTGCTCCATCCTCCATGCTGCACACCCCACATCGTGCTCCATCCCCCATGTTATAATAGTCCTCCTATTATACTCAGAGAGGAGTATAATAGGAGGACTATAATAGGAGAAGTGGTCCTGGGGAAAGAGGAGTATAATGGGAGGAGTAGTTCTGGGGGGGAGGTGTATAGGTGCCCAACGTGTGCCGGGGGCGGTGCCGAGCGGGTCGCTGGGGGCGGGGCCGAGCATGTCGCCAGGGGTGGGGCCGAGCGGGTCGCCAGGGGCGGGACCAAGCGGGCCAACGTGTGCTGGGGCGGGACCAAGCGGGCCAACGTGTGCCTGGGGCGGGGCCGAGTGGGCAAGGCATCAGCGTATGCCGGCTCACTGCACATGTGTACTGGGAGCCGGTGAATGCTGGTAACCATGATACACATCGGGTAACTAAGGGAAGCGCTTCCTATAGTTACCCGATGTGTATCATGGTTACCAGCGTACACCGGCTCCGTCACGATCCCAGCATCGCAAAGTTATGTCCGCTGGGGGCGGGGCCGAGCATGCAAACGTGTGCCGGGGATGAGGCCGAGCAGGCGAGGTGTCAGCGTATGCTGCCTCCCTGCACATGTGTACCGGGAGCCGGTGTGCGCTGGAGAGGGTGATGCGTGCGGAGGGCCGGGGCGAGCGACCAATCCATGCGGGGGGCGGGGCCAGGCCAAGGCAAGCGGCCAATCCGTGGGGGGAGGCGGGGCCAGGCCGAACGCAGCGGCTAATCCGACAGTTGTCACTGTAACGACACTGTCACTGTAACAACACAATTTTGGAGCAAGACAGACAGACAGACAGACACAGACAGACAGAATAAGGCAATTATATATATATATATATATATATATATATACAGTTAGGTCCAGAAATATTTGGACAGTGACACAAGTTTTGTTATTTTAGCTGTTTACAAAAACATGTTCAGAAATACAATTATATAATATGGGCTGAAAGTGCACACTCCCAGCTGCAATATGAGAGTTTTCACATCCAAATCGGAGAAAGGGTTTAGGAATCATAGCTCTGTAATGCATAGCCTCCTCTTTTTAAAGGGACCAAAAGTAATTGGAGAAGGGACTGTAAGGGCTGCAATTAACTCTGAAGGTGTCTCCCTCATTAACCTGTAATCAATGAAGTAGTTAAAAGGTCTGGGGTTGATTACAGGTGTGTGGTTTTGCATTTGGAATTTGTTGCTGTGACCATACAACATGCGGTCTAAGGAACTCTCAATTGAGGTGAAGCAGAACATCCTGAGGCTGAAAAAAAAGAAAAAATCCATCAGAGAGATAGCAGACATGCTTGGAGTAGCAAAATCAACAGTCGGGTACATTCTGAGAAAAAAGGAATTGACTGGTGAGCTTGGGAACTCAAAAAGGCCTGGGCGTCCACGGATGACAACAGTGGTGGATGATCGCCGCATACTTTCTTTGGTGAAGAAGAACCTGTTCACAACATCAACTGAAGTCCAGAACACTCTCAGTGAAGTAGGTGTATCTGTCTCTAAGTCAACAGTAAAGAGAAGACTCCATGAAAGTAAATACAAAGGGTTCACATCTAGATGCAAATCATTCATCAATTCCAAAAATAGACAGGCCAGAGTTAAATTTGCTGAAAAACACCTCATGAAGCCAGCTCAGTTCTGGAAAAGTATTCTATGGACAGATGAGACAAAGATCAACCTGTACCAGAATGATAGGAAGAAAAAAGTTTGGAGAAGAAAGGGAACGGCACATGATCCAAGGCACACCACATCCTCTGTAAAACATGGTGGAGGCAACGTGATGGCATGGGCATGCATGGCTTTCAATGGCACTGGGTCACTTGTGTTTATTGATGACATATAAGCAGACAAGAGTAGCCGGATGAATTCTGAAGTGTACCGGGATATACTTTCAGCCCAGATTCAGCCAAATGCCGCAAAGTTGATCGGACGGCGTTTCATAGTACAGATGGACAATGACCCCAAGCATACAGCCAAAGCTACCCAGGCGTTCATGAGTGCAAAAAAGTGGAACATTCTGCAATGGCCAAGTCAATCACCAGATCTTAACCCAATTGAGCATGCATTTCACTTGCTCAAATCCAGACTTAAGACGGAAAGACCCACAAACAAGCAAGACCTGAAGACTGCGGCTGTAAAGGCCTGGCAAAGCATTAAGAAGGAGGAAACCCAGCGTTTGGTGATGTCCATGGGTTCCAGACTTAAGGCAGTGATTGCCTCCAAAGGATTCGCAACAAAATATTGAAAATAAAAATATTTTGTTTGGGTTTGGTTTATTTGTCCAATTACTTTTGACCTCCTAAAATGTGGAGTGTTTGTAAAGAAATGTGTACAATTCCTACAATTTCTATCAGATATTTTTGTTTAAACCTTCAAATTAAACGCTACAATCTGCACTTGAATTCTGTTGTAGAGATTTCATTTCAAATCCAATGTGGTGGAATGCAGAGCCCAACTCGCGAAAATTGTGTCACTGTCCAAATATTTCTGGACCTAACTGTATATATATATATATATATATATATATATATATATATATATATATATATATATAAATAAATGTTCTGGTAATTCTAATTGACCTATAATGGGAAAGGTTTATTCTTATTTCATGTCAGATAGTGAGAAACACATGTATATGTTCCTTTTTAGATAGTGTATGTAAACTTTTGGTTTCAACTGTATATACTCAGAAAATAGGTGGTGTGTTCAATACTTATTTCACCCACATTACATTCACTTGTAGGAGATCCCATGTTTTAGTCCTATGCTGGAAGATGCAAAGACGTTTTTATTTTTTCAATAGACTAAAGGTCAATTTACACACAGAGATAAATCTGTGGCAGATCTGTGGTTGCAGTGAAATTGTGGACAATCAGTTCAAGGTTTGTGGCTGTGTACAAATTGAACAATATGTCCATGATTTCACTGCATCCACAGATCTGCCAAAGATTTATCTCTGCGTGTTAAGTGGCCTTAAGTAAATTTCTTTTTTTTTTTTTGCTTATAAACTTGTTTTTTTTAAACTACTGTATCGTCAACATCTTCTACAAAAAAAATCATCAGATTATTTGTCCCACTAAAAAAAACCCCAAACCATGCCAAACCTCCAGTTTTTTCTGTACGGCCTTTTACTTTGATATTGTCATAAGTAAACTTAGAAGATGGCTCAGCACAGAAAGATAGGGGATAAAAACCGGGGGGAGTCCAAAATGGCTGTGTGTGAAGGAGGTCCAGACCAGCTGTAAAGATCTGCTCCTATCAGCTGCTATAAACAGCCATCCTCGGCCACAAAATCCCCTGCAGGACAGTCCTCATCTACAACATCCCTTTGGTAAGATCTGGGACTCGTATGTTGGCGGGGACAGGAGTGCTGGGACCGGGGGCCATCTGTGGGCCCATGCTGCCTGACTACAGCTGGAGACTGCAACCACTCAAAAACCCGATGCCCGCCATCAGCGGTCAAGATCAAGACCTCCATACCCACGTGTGTATGACAGTGAGTGAGGGGACCAGGCACCGGCCTATAAAGACCTTACCGCCACCATCCTGGAGTCACTGGGATCCCTCACACACTGCAGCTCTGTGGAGCCGCAGTGCTTCAGCCCCGGCAGGTGTGAACACTCGGCAGGTCCACGAAGATCATGGCGGAGAGAAGGTATGGTCCGCGGGAGACCTACGGGGCCCAGAGGTACATGAACAGAGACCCTGACCTTCCAGCACCCTCCCCCAGAGGCCACACTTGGAGACTGAATCAAGCCCACAAGCCAGTGTCAAACACCATCCCGTCTCACAGATGACTAGCGCTTCCTCTCTACTCCAGATGGGACGGCAGCACTATCTCCCCCTCACCCCTCACTGGGAATTGAAACCAGAAGCCCGGCGATCCAGAAACCCCGGCTGTCACTCAAAGCAACTTGCCCCAGGTGCCACCTTAGGCTGCACACTGTGAGAGACACTGAGGCCTAGCACAATACAGAACACTGGAAGCCACTGGCAATCAGATCAATCCAATCAGGGAATAATGAGAAATATACTTATTATTATTATTATTATTATTTATTTTTATAGCGCCATTTATTCCATGGCGCTTTACATGTGAAAGGGGTACACAAAATAGGGACAAGTACAATAATCATAAACATTACAAGGCACAGACAGGTACAGGAGGACGGCAGTCCCTGCCCACGAGGGCTCAGTCTACTTGAGGAGTAACTAACAGATAATGCCTCACTAGAGGTGACCTACCCTTCCTGACTGAACTACTGATCAATGGATTGCAGTGGTTGAATGAGGCAGCACAAATCCAGGGGCTCCCCTTACCCCCCTCCCCCATGTGCAAAATAATATGGATCCCCTCCACCGATCCCTCCACCCTAAGATATCCCCTGGGCAAAGTGGACTCACAATTTCCAGAGGGCACCACTAACCCAACACCATGATACTGGTGGGATATATCTTCTCACATTGCAGGGCCAGAATTAAAAAGACCTATTGAAAAATTTGGCCCCAACAATATCCTATCCCACCTGACCAAGATTTCAGCTATCTTAGACCTCTGCTTAGATGCAGTGAACATTAGAAAACCCTTCCATCAAGACGACACCCATGTCCTAGTCGACCAAATAATAGAAGCATAATCCCTCCTTTCTCACCAAAAAATGCAAAAGATCCCCACCTTGTCCAGCTCACCTTCCTTTATCATATGATGATAAAGCAGGCAACTTGCCAACTTTTAACTCTTGACAACCAATCTAGATCTCCTACTGTATTAGCATTTTTGTGCGCGCATACAAGACCTCCGAAAAATATTATTTCCCTCCTACACAACACTTTTCTCAGTAGTGATAACTTGACAAAGCGGGCATTTATTCTAGGTTGGGAAGGGGATCTGGGAACCTCATTTTCTGACGCATAAACCAACTACATTTATAATTAGGGATGATCGAATACCCTATTATTCGCTTCGGCGGCTATCCGCGGAATACCTCGCCGCTATTCGAGTATTCGCGAATATTCGGCCCCCAATGTAAGTCTATGGGAAACTCGAATAATTTTACGTTGAACCTGTCAGGGATCTTTGGTGACTGAGGAAAAGGCTGAAATGGATGGGAAAAGGCTGAAACAGTATGGACACAGCCTGTAGCAGGTGCATGGTTGCATTTTTGGTGTCTTTGAATAACATGATCAGAGCAGCACGCTGTGTTTACGTAGTCGCCAGAACAGCTCTCAAACCAAAGTAAAAGAGAGGAAATTGCTAAGAAACAGTTTCTAGCGCCTAATAAATGTAATAAAACGTCAAATCTAGCCCCGTCCTCCCAAAAAAAAACCACTTTAGCAGATGTTCACATGTTTCATTTTTTACATTTTTCCTTTTTCGATTAGAAAGGGCTGTAACTTATATATTATATTAGTGTCTGTCTCACAACTCCTTTTTTTGGGACATATTTGACAGCACTTTAAAAGGTAAGCTACAATGTGCCCGTTGGGATGTTGACCTTGCCCTCCTCCTCCTCCACCGGCTCCAGTGGCCCTCTAAGGGCCACTGGCTGTTCTCATATCTCAGACTTCTTAGGGCTCTCAGGTGGGCCCTGTAACATACATTGGGGAGGGATGGCAGTCATTTGCAGTTTTCTGCGCCCCATATATCATTAGTGTGAAAGTTGGAATACGTACTCCATAACACTTTACAGTGCTATTGCCAATGTGGCCATTTGGATGTTGGCCTTGCCCTCTTCCTCCTCCCCCACCAGCTCCAGTGGCCCTTTATTCAAATTCTATTAAAATGATTCAGAAATGTATGTTTTATGGACAAATGACCACCGCTGGGACATTGAAGCTGATGTCATTGATGATGATTGCATCTGACCAAAAGCAAGTTGGGAGCAGGAGGCATCATCGCCTGCTTCCTAGACGGCAGTTTGTGAAGCATACAGCACCGTGGAAGTGGCAGTTGTTTCACTCTTTAACTCAGGCTTTATTCCACTAGCTAACACCGAGGATTTCCAAAAATTCAGTTTACCCAGGGGGGAATGGTTCAGACACTATGGAGCACAGCATCAATAGGCACTCCCAACAGTTATTTTCAAAAAAATGGTAGGGTTTGCAACAGGGCATAACATGCCAAGGAGTTTAATACATCCAGTTCCCCTAGAGTGTAGTGGTTCAGACACCATGTAGCTAAGCATCACAAAGTACTCCCAAGAGCTTCCAACAGCTTATTTTAAAAAAATTGGTAGCATAAGCAACAGGGCATAACATGCCAAGAAGTTAAATACATTTAGTTTCCCCAGGGGATAATAGTTCAGACACTATGGAACACTGAGTTTAATACATTCATTTTCTCACACCGCCGAAAGGACGCAGAAAGACTCTGTTCCCACAAGCCGATACGGCAAAATCTCAAGGGCTATCAATCGTGCAATGTGTGCAGTTATGGTTTCTGCCCTTGGGTGTGTAACAGGGTATTTTTGCTTCTTTTTGAAGGTCTGTGGTATGGAAAACTGAACGGAACGCTGGGACACCGAAGCGGATGTGGTCGTTGAAGATTGAGTTTGGCCAACATCAGGTTGGGAGAAGGAGGCATCAGCACCACCTTCTTGCACACCAGTTTGGGAAGCAGGCAGCCCAGGGTAAGTGGCAGAGTTTAGAGTCTGGAACTCAGGCTTTATTCCACTAGCTAACACCGAGGATTTAAAAAAAAAAAAACAGTTTCCCCAGGGGGGAATGGTTCAGACACTATGGCTCACTGCAGCAGTAGGTACTCCGAAACATGTTTTATTTTTTTTTTTTTTTAAAAAATGGTAGGATTTGCAACAGGGCATAACATGCCAAGGAGATTAATACATTCAGTTCCCCTAGGGTGTAGCTAAGCATCACAAAGTACTCCCAAGAGCTCCCACAGCTTATTTTAAAAAAAATTGGTAGTATAAGTAACAGGGCCTAACATGCCAAGGAGTTTAATACATTCAGTTTCTCCAGGGGATAATGGTTCAGACACTATGGAGCATTGCATCTGTAGGTACTACCAACCGCTTTTTTTTTTTTTTTTGAAAATGGTAGGATAAGCAACAGGGCATAACAAGCCAAGAAGCAAAAGAAAATTCTGGTTTTGCAGGGGGCCATGTGTAACACACCGTGGAGCACAGCATCAATAAAGAACGCAAATAGAGACTGCCTGAGCATTTGTTCTAGACAGTGTAGCCTCAATAGTGCTTGTGCCAGTGCATAATGTACAAAGGCTTGAAAAATATTGCCCTGGGTGATTGGGCCAAACAATTACATGGCGGCAGCAGCCTAACAAGTTACATTAGTCATGCGGTGTCATTAGATGATAGAAGACAAAATAGTCTTGAATGAGAAACAATGGAACTTATTTGAACTTAAGAAATCCAAATTTTGGAGCTACACTTATAATTGGGTAGAAAAAAAGGAGCCAGCACGATCTGAAAATGGCATGCATCATATAAAAAGGGCAAATTCACAGATTTATTCCAACTGTACTGTATTAAAAAAAAATGAGATTTTTAGCAAATAATCAATTCTTTGAGCCACCCCTATTAACGTCATGGCAAATCTCAATAGGGGGGTCCTACACTATATTATGTATTTCATGTGCCATGCTGCCTCCTAGATAAAGTTAAAAGCAGAACCATATTGGAGCACACATGCCTGTAACCTGTAAATAGCCGCTTCCATGTTGCAAAAGAGGCAATTAGGGATAGAGGCCAGCCCAGGTCCCAGCATGGGGAGCGGTGTCATGCGGTGTCATTAGATGATAGACCAAATAGTCTTGAATAAGAAACAATGGAACTTATTTGAACTTAAGAAATCCAAATTTTGGAGTTACACTTATAATTGGGTCTTGTTAACAGGCGGCCTGAGATACTCTGGGGCAATCCATCTATGGTTGATTTTAATCATGGTCAAACTGTCTGCACTTTCCGTGGATAGTCGAGTGCGACTGTCTGTTGTTATTATTGACCCCGCTGAGCTGAAAACATGCTCAGACAACACACTCACAGCAGAGCAAGCTAGCACTTCCAAAGCATATAATGCGAGGTCTGGCCAAGTGTTGAGCTTGGAAACCCAATAGTTAAAGGGAACTTTAGACTCTGAAAGCACACTGATATGGTCACCAACATAGTCCCTCACCATCTTACTTAACTGTTTCCTCCTTCTCATCGTTCCCCAAACTGTTATCGGGGTCGCAGTTGACGGTTTGTGGAAAATGGACCAGTTTTGGCACATTAGTCCCCTGCCTGTGTTGCTCCTACTATGCATAGCCCTCTGTTGTAATCCTGTTGCGTAACATGACACACTACCTCTGGCGCTAGCATGATCTGAGGTTAATTGTTTCATCAACTGCTCCACCACAGCCCTCTTGAATGTTTCCATAGTACAATCCTTATTTGCTTCCACAAGTAGCGAAGCAAAATTGTCTTTGTAGCGTGGGTCAAAGAAGGTACATAACCAGTATTTGTTGTCTGCCAAAATGTGGACTAGCCGACAGTCATGAGAAAGGCAGTGTGACATGAGCTGTGCCATGTGTCCCATACTCTGAACTGGAAACCTTTTGTGTGTCACTGCTAAGTATACATTCTATCTCCCTAAACCTCCTCAGTCTCTCTCTCCTCCTCCTCCTGCTTTTCCTCAAGACATCCATGCTGGACAGCCCTGAAGCTTGGGTTGTCAATCCTTTGGTTACAAACTTCAAAGCATTCCTGTTCTTCATCATTCTCCTCATCCTCATCGTCATGGTGCTGAGCAAAGGTGGCCTGAGCTTGTTGGCCGAGGTTGTGTGGATTACTAGCAACCGTTGTGAAGCCTGGATCCACAGACAACTCAGGTTCATTAACACTTTGGTCAGTCAGACCATCCAGAGAGCGTTTCAATAAACAAATCAGTGGAATGGTAATGCTGATAACAGCATCATCACTGCTCACAATGTTGGTACAGTAATCAAAATTCTCCAAGAAATGACAAATGTCTGCAATCCACACTGACTCGGTAGTACTTATGTCTGGCAGCTGCGTCTGACGGGCATGTTCCATGTGGAATTGGGATACTGCCCTCTGCTGCTCATGGATCCTGGCCAACATATGATAGGTTGAATTCCATCTCGTAGGGAGGTCACATATTAGTCTTTGATGAGGCAAGTGTAAGAACTGCTGCAGCACTGCCAGGCCAGCAAAAGAGGGAGATGACTTGCGGAAATGTGCGCTAATACATCGTACCTTGGTAAGTAGGTCTGGTATCCCAGGGTATTTCTTCGAAAAGTGCTGAACTACTAAATTTACAACGTGGGCCATACAAGGAACATGTACAAGCTTTCCAAGCTTTAAAGCTGCCACCAGATTACGACCATTATCGCACACTACCATGCCTGGACGGAGATCCATAATCTCAAGCCATTCATCTGTCTGCTCAGTTATCGTTTTCAAAAGCTCAGGTGCCGTGTGTGATTCGTCACCGATACAGATGAGCTTCAGTAGAGTGTGTTGACGCTTAGCTGAGGCAGTGCTGCAGAGATCCCAGCTGGGGAAAGATGTTGACGGTTAGACACTGGCGGATGTTGAGGAGGATGCACAGGAGCCAGATGAAGAGTAGGAGGAGGAGGAGGGAGTTGTTGCTGTGTAGGAGGCTACTGAAACTGTGATTGAAGTGGGCCCCGCTATTCTGGGTGTGGGAATTATATGGGATGTTGCCGGCTCAGACTCTGTACCAGCCGCCACAGGTCCACCCAGTGTGCCATCAGTGAGATGTAGCATCCCTGTCCACTTCCGCTAGTCCACGTGTCTGTGGTTAAGTTGATCTTCCCTGTTATAGCGTTGGTGAGAGCCCGTTTGATGTTTACGGACACGCGATTGTCGAGCGCGGGGACGGCAAAACGAGAAAAATAGTGGCGGCTAGGCACTGAGTACCGATGTTCTAACACCGCCAAAAGGTCACGGAAAGCCTCTGTTCCCACAAGCTGATACAGCAACATCTCAAGGGCTATCAATCGTGCAATGTGTGCAGATATGGTTTCTGCCCTGGGGTGCATAACTGGGTATTTTCGCTTCTTTCGAAGGTCTGTGGTAAGGACAACTGAACGGAACACTGGGACACCGAAGCTGATATCGTTGATTATTGAGTTTGGCCAACATCAGGTTGGGAGAAGGAGATATCAGAGCCACCTTCTTGCACATCAGTTTGGGAAGCAGGCAGCCCAGGGGAAGTGGCAGAGTTTTGAGCCTGGAAATCGTGTTTTTCACCTAGAGCTGTCAACCACCTAGTGATGTGCTTGACTAACATATGGTTTCTCATGCTGGAGGTGCCCAAGCTGGAAGTATTTTTGCCTCTTTTAAGCTTGGTTTGACAAATGGCAACCGTTTGGTTTGAAGGACTCTTGGAAAAAAACTCCCACACAATCGCACCACGGACCCTTGGACTCTGAGATGGCTGAGGTGGTGCATGGACCCTTTGACTCTGAGATGGCTGAGGTGGTGCAATGACCCTTGGACTCTCAGAGGCCACAGGTGGTGGTGTCATGTGCACAGTTGATTGACTTCTGGCAGTGGTCGAAACCCTATGTCTTACAGCCTTATTGCAGACTATGGGCACATGCTCCTCTGCACTGCTGCTCTTGCAATCCATGCAACCCGTTCATGTTGGATCAGTCACCTCATAATCGACCAGGTAATCTTAAAATTCCTGAAGGTCAACATCTTCGATTAATGGAGGTTCGAGGCTGACATGAGGGTAACTGTGTCTCATCAACCTCCAACACTTCCACCTGATTGCCCAGCATGTAGCGGCCAACAACATGGCTTTCTTCTGGCCTTGGGTGCTCAAAGATCTGTGCATCACTGCACACCACGGCCTCACCTGCATTTGTGGTGTTGCGCGGTGAGAGGCATGAAAGGTCAAAGGGTCCCGTAAACAGTTCCTCAGAGTAACCTGCTTTGATGTCATATGTTTCCTTAGAATACTGATATTGTGAAGAAGGATGACCAGGCTGAGGATTCGATGAGCCAGCCTCTGGGCTACTTAAGTCTGTCTGTGTGGACCCTTGGGATTTGTTGTTCGACAAGTAACTGGAGGCATTTTCCGCTATCCAACTCGTTACCTGTTCGCACTGTTCAGGGCGGAAGAGTGCTTTCCCACATGGAGAAGAAAATTGGGATAGGAAGACAGCGGTCGATAAAGCAGGAACTTTTTCTTTGGCTCGATCACACTGCTTGGGCGACCATCACTGTCCCTACCACCTCGTCCACGGCCTTTACCCCCTCTTTTTCCAATTTTTTTGGTTTGACTATTCAAGGTGAATACTGTAATGTGACCTTTTCTACAGGCAGTGAAACAACACTTATGCTAGGTTGTTAAACTTGCGTTAATAGTTTCTCACGATAGCTGTTTCTGTAAGTCTAAAAACCAAAAGGTAACTTTATTGGGCAAACTACTACTTTGAGGAGTCGACAAATATGTTGTGAATGTCTTTCAGCCCCAAAAGAAAACAGGGTTTGACAACACTTTTCTTTTCGTATTGTTTTTTGGCACTCAGACTGTGTTTTAGTAAGAGCAAGGCACTATGTAGGTGCTGTAAGATATGAAGCCCCCAAAACTACACAAGGTTGTTGCTAGGAAGGTACTGGCCTTGAGGCAGAAGTTGTTCCCCTGACAGCAAGTATTAATAAAAATTGGCAAACACTCAGACTGTGAATTGAGATGGTGGCTGACAGGCACTACACTACACCTGAACCCCATGTTTTTACAATTTTGGGACCTTTTTTTTGCAAGTTGTTATACCTATTGCTAGTATAACAGACACAAGGGATGTAGCAGTGCTGAGATTGTTGATTATTAGTAGCAGATGTCAGGACAGCATTAAATCTCTCCCTGCCTGTGAGTAAGCTGTCCCTAGCTGTCCCTATATCACACACTGCAGGAACAGAGCATATGCAGCACTAAGAAGAGGATTTTTTTTGCAGCAGTTCTATGATGTACACAGCTGATATCACAGTGGACACTGTCTTCAGCCCTTAAAAGGACTATTTTGGATTCTGCAACCAAACATTATCTCATAGAACAAACTGCACTGCCCCTATACCTCTTTCTATGATGTACACAGTCCCTAACAGCTAAGACTAAGTAGTTTCAGCCCTTAGAAGGACTAGTAATAGTTGGCTGGAAAAACGCTGTACCGCACACAAAGCAGTATCCCTACACTGGCAGCTCAGGAATGAGTGCGCGACACAAAATGGCGACTGCCTTATATAGCCCCTATGACGCTGTGCGGCCAAGCCAATCACCATAACACCACAACAAAGATGGCTGCGGCGGTACTGTGAGGGCAAGTGTGATGCCCTGGCAAAACCAGGTAGTCACAAAAAGGCCCCTGCACAACACCGTTCCCTCATTAGGAAACACACAACCAACCATTAAACCCTAGTCACCCCCCTTAGGGACAGATAGACACACCAGTGGGTGTGGCCAGGTGGTTGGTGCACGCCCACCCAGGGGTTTAGACAGCCCAGGGCGGGAAAACAGTCAGATCAGTTGTGGAGGTCAGGCCTGTGTGTCAGGCCTGAAGTAAACTGACAGGTAACAGGGTAGGAGCCCTGGTGCCTTGGCTAGGAGTTAGACAGTGGTCTCCGTCAGCAGGAGACGGGAAGACGGCTCGGTGGAATCGAGGTGGACCGGGACAGGGTTGTAGCCCACCAGTACCGACACGGGGAACCGACCCGGAAACCATAGCACAAAGGGGGGTACTCGGACCCTGAAACCAGGAACCAGAACCTACTGGAACTGGTTAATTAACTGATTGAGGCCAGGACTAGAGTTCCTGTCCCACCCAAAGTCCCTCATAGAAGACAACAGCCCACCGATTAGGGATAAGAGGTTACCGCCAGAGCCCATAGATCCCACGGATCAGCGTCTGCGGGCACAGCTCCTTAGGCTACATCCAGCTGGGAGCGGACTCCTACGTTTCATAAAAGGAAGCCTTTTCTACTAAAAAGGTGCAGGACAAGGATAGAGACCACCAGCCGGGTGGGGGATCCCGAATGCAACCGGCACCGGCCACCACCATCTTGGTTTACCATAGACTTGTGTGTTTTCCTAACGGTGAGTACAGTAGCACCCTCTGCGGTCGTCATTCCCCCTGCACCAGAGCCATTGGGTCCCGGGGCCACCGTCCCTGCCTACAGAGGGGTTAACAACTTGCTGCACAACATCTCCCCCGGGCGCCCCGTAATGGCAGTGGTGGTGTCCCACCTCACCACACACCGTGGGTGGCATCACAAACCTATTACGGCCTAGCCCGTAAATCTACGTTCCCCATTTTTTTGGCGTGTCCGCGAGACCCCCGGGTCCGGTGACCCTCGAGCCACCACCCCTGAAGGTCCGGATCCGAGCAGAGGCGGCTGCTGGTACGGGGGCGGCACATAAGCAACGTTAGATGTGTTAATTGGCTGGAAAAAGGCAGCTAGGAAGTCTAGAAATGAAAATGAAAGTACCAGAGCGAGTACCATATTAGCTGTCAGATAGCGGATACCTCAGATACCCTATTAGCCGTTAGATACCAAATAGTGGTGAATACATTTGCTCATCCCTATTTATAATGCTTCACATTGATCTTAACACTGCATCAGAGTCCAAGAAAACTCATATAAAGGTATCATGAGGTGGTATATAACTTCTACTTTATCTCATAGATGGTATCCTTCCTTTTCGGAACAGTGTTGGATGTCTGGTAAGGCCTTGGTTTTCTTCACATGTGGTGAACCTGTACGATACTTGGCCCCTTCTGGAAAGAGATCTTGCATCTCTTAAAGAAGTTCACAGGCAACACCATCACTCTTACCCCAAATCAAGCTCTTTTAAACTTCTCTATGTGGCTAAACAATAGAGCGAACTCTAAATTTGCAGCATTTATCATCTCAGCAGGTAAATTGCTCCGCACTAGCTCTCAACAAAGGTACCAACCAAGAGATGTCTGTTAAAAATAGACCAACTCTAAGGGGTACTTTACACGCTGCGACATCGCTGCCGATATATCGTCAAGGTCACGTCGTTACTGACGCACATCCGGCGCCGATAGCGACATCGCAGCATGTAATACAAATGAGCGACGATCAACGAGCGCAAAAACATGCAAAATCATTGCTCATTGACACGTCATTCATTTCCATAATATTGGTGCTGCTGCAGGTACAATGTTGTTTGTCGTTCCTGCGGGAGCACACATCGCTACGTGCGACGCCGCTGGAACGACAAACATCACCTTACCTGCGTCCACCGGAAAAGGAGGAAGGAAGGAGGTGGGCGGGATGTTCCAGCCGCTCATCTCCTCCCCTCCTTTTCTATTGAGCGGCGGTTCAGTGACACTGCTTTGACGTCGCTGTGACACTAAACTAACCGCCGGTCACAGCGACGTCGCAGAGCAGGTATGTATGTGTGACGCTGCCATAGCGATAATGTTCACTACGGCAGCGATCACCACATATCGCCCGTTTCAAGGGGGTGGGTGCAATCGTGCTCAACATCGCTAGCAAATGCTAGCGATGTCGCAGTGTGTGAAGTACCCCTAACACACAGAAGAACTTCCAGCCCTTTCACAGCACAACCTATTCTCCTCACAGCTCTGGAAGCCATCCTCAATAGCATCACATAAAAAGTTGATAATTTGAGCGTGTGCCCAATGCAGCTTCCACATGCCATTTCCTTCTTATTTTTGTGAGCACTACCCACCCTACCTTGCTCATCCTGTCATGCGATTCTTTTACATCTTCTATTGAGATTCCTGAGGATGACTGGTTTCCAGACCGACTATACCACTTCTATTCTTCCTTTCTATCTTCTACCTCATTTTTTTTATATGCGCACCTGGAACTTTAGTCTTTATGACCTCCACTTATCTCCTTTGCTCATCTTTCTTTCTTATTTCTTGAATCTAGAAAATAGTTACATGTTATTGTTAATAATTTCAGAAGCTCTAGCCATTGATTCTAATAATGAGGTTCAAGGTCTTATAGGTCTGTTAATATCTATGCATTCATTCTCTCTGAACCTTTGTAAGTTCAAAAAAAATCTAGCATTTTTGACCTTATCTTTTTTTACCTTGTTACAAGACCATAATTCTTGTTTGCTTTATATTGTCATGTATGTATCAATAAATAAAACATTGAAAAGAAAAGATAAGGGATAAAAAGTTACGGTCTATATGTTCACTGACAAATTTATTGATAGGCTAAGCTCACATAAGTGTATAAAAAAAATTGTCCTATTTTATTCAGAAAAAAATGAACAAATTTTCATCTGTAATGCCATCTGTAAGCAGTCCAATTGATATCCATATAGCATCCAATTTTATTCATTAGCAGTTATAAAAAAATTAAACACCAAATATAGTTTTCTTTGTTAACAATTTGCAAGGGAACTGATTATTTTTTGCCCACTCAAATATGGATAATACTACTTTATTTTCAATTTATTTCATGTTAACATTTGGTCCATAAAAAAGCAAAAATATTGTGGACAGCTTTATTGAATAACTTTAGTCAGTACACTGTAAGTTTTTTTTTTTTTCCAGCAACATCATTTGTACTTAAGATTTGAAAATACGGTGTGAATATAACCTTAAATGTGTTGCAAAAAAAAACTTGCATGGTCAAAAAACAAACAAATGTATACTGATACTTGATGTTATTTAGACTGATTCCCTGCTTCTCTACATTCCCCTTCAGTCTACCAACTTCTGTGAGTAGACTCCAAGTTTGAAAGTAGGAATGCTCCTACCACCAAAGTTACTAATATCACCACTTCTAGGATTGACCCTATTGCGGAGTGTCAAGATGGAAAGCTCAAACATGGAACTTCTACTCAATACAAAGAAGACAGAGATATTGACTACTGCCAGGTGCGACCAAAACACATTTGAGATGAACAGCAACAAACTAGAAGTTGTAAAGGACTACAATCTAATCGTATCAATGATCACGTAAGATCGAGCAACGAAACCAGAAGTCAATAGGTGAAAATCTATGCAAAATTCAAGAGTAAAGTCACTTCAAATCAAGGAACATTTTACTGGCAACGAAGACACTGCTCATACAGAGTCTAGTCTTTTCTGTAGTAACATGGATGCGAAACCCGAATTATGAAGAAACAAGACAGAAGAAGAATCAAGGCCTTCAAAATATGATGCTTGAGAAGGATGTTATCCTTACAATGGATGGCAAAAGAACAAATAAATCAATTTTTGGAACAAATCAAACCAGACAAGTCCCTTGAAGCAAGTATCATCATGCTATGACTTGCCTACTTTAAACATATCATGCAAAGAAAGCCATCAATGGAGAAGGACATCGTGGTCAAAAGAATAGAAGAAACAAAATGAAAAGGAAAACCAGCAAATTGATGGCTTGATAATATCGAGATAACTGCGGAGAAGACCCTGGTGGACCTAAATAGTCTTGCACAAAGTCGATTTTCATATAGAGCTTTCATACATCAAGTCATGGTTTAAAATTTGAGCTGTAGGGAATTAACATAAAAAAAGTAGCAGCTCCAAAGGCGCAGGATGAACCTGCCAAATGCTTGTATACCATATGAATACAGCTGCCAGAGGTGGCTGTGAAATCTAGGTTGGAGCTACAAACTCATATGTAAAGCACAGTATTTGAAGTGAGTTTGCCATCAGCTATTGTATTCTGTATAGTTGATAAATCTCACTCTATCACAACCTTATGAAAAGCATGTTTGAGGTCTGGCTGCGATTAGAAGTCCCAGTCTGGCATGAAGAAATCTGGTGTTTCAGAGCACTGTGGCAGTAAGAAGAGATATTGTTTTTTAAACTTTTTCCGTCTCTTTACTGTTCACTAATATGGTGACATTTTTTCTGTAATGAGCGAATTACAAAAATAATCTGTAGAATTAAATTTTACTCAAGTATATTTGCCCATATATAGTTGTGACTGTGGTTTTGAATAGTGCAGGCATTAAGGATAAGTTTAAGTTTAGGTCTAGCGTGATAAAATAGTTATATAAAAATAAAAAAATTAAAAGCAAAAAAAATTACATAATTTACATATAAAATTGTATTATTTACATTTAACAATTTCATACTTAAAAGAGCAAAATACTTTCCTTGTCCTGCACACTGGCAAACCACGCTATGCCACTATTCCCTACAATGTAAAAAACATTTATTTTCTATAAACATTGCTGTCCTTTAGATAAAAAACTTGCTCATTACTTTAATTTGACAAGTTGCTAGCTCATGCTGCTCTTGATGACAGGATATGTAATTTGAAGGAGTTAAATAAAATGCAACAGTACATTAGTGTCAGTTAAGAGTTTACACATGGTAGATTTGTTGCAGAAAATGTTGTTAGTGAAAAATCTGTTGCATGCATTTAAAAGGAATCCTGTTACAAGGTTTTCTCCACATAAAGTAGGGGCACAACCTGTAGGTTCTCTTTAACAGCTTACCAGAATACTGTTCATATGTCTCCAATCAGATCTGCAATGCAAAAAATAAGGTTTTATTATCTCACCCTCCTCCTCCTCGCCTCCTCTTTTCTTGTGATTGCCATCCTCCTTTTTGCTTCATATGGATGGCACATCCTACGTCATTCACACAGTAAAAGCACACGACAAAAAAGGAGTTTTAAAGTGCAATTGCATTGGATAGAGGGCTAACACACTGCTCCCACGAATCACAGGATAAACTGACAACACCTTAAGAATTTATAGTACCAGTAAAATGCCAATGTACATGTGTCTACAAAATTAGCAAAACAGCCATTGGAGGTCATTTAAGGTCATGTGCGCACGTTGCGTAATTTCATGCGTTTTCGCTGCATATCGCATTGCAACATAAACGCATGCATCCTGCGTCCCCTGCACGATTTTTTGAAGATTGTGCATAATCTATCTGCATGTTGCGTTTGAGAGTGCAGTAATTTGCATGCTGAAATTTTTATCCAAATCGCAGCGCTCAAAAAAGCAACATGTCACTTATTTGGTGCGCTTTGGATGCTGCTCCCACTCTGTCTATGGGAGAGGCTGCATCCAGAGCGCATAAAATCGGCTTCTATTCTGCAGACACATGGCATCCATTACGCAGTGTTTCTGCAGCGATTTGAAGCGCACATGCACTGCCAAATCGCTGCAGATTTTTCAACATGGACACTACGCAACGTGCGCACATAGCCTTACTTAGTCTCCCTTTTCCCCTGAATCACTTTTTTATTGGGGTAAGTGTCATCTCGTAATGCCTTATTGCTTTTTTTTAACATGTGGTGCTGACACTAGTCACTGTATTTGATTGCACTTTTATACATATTAGCACTTTGTCCATACCCCATTGCTTCAGGCATTTTTTCAGCAAAGGGTTAATGGTTTTTCCAGAACTCTTACCCCCTCTGTGTGTCTCAGATATTTATAATTTTCACCTGGTCTATTTTTTATAGACACATTCACATTGGCACTTTACTGTTACTCTGACATCTTAAGGTGTTGTCAGTTTACTCTGTGATTCGTGGGAGCAGTGTGTTGGCCCGCTATCCAATGCAATTGTATGTCCTTTTTAGAGATGAGCGATGTTCAAGGTTCGAGGTTCGCCAATTTCATGTTCGAGTGATTTTGGGGGGTGTTCAAGCTTGAACTCGAGCTTTTTGCTAAAAGCTCGACAGTTCGAGTTACGATCGAGAAAGGTTCGATCAACAAAAAGCCAAATTAGTTACTATCTGGCTTTTCACTGTAATAGTGTGAGTCACTGTGAATCACGCTATTACCAAATTTCAGCGTATAGTGTGCGTGGGGAACGGGGTTTAGATCTGTGCTGCTGCTGAGTGCTGAGATAATGGCGATCGCCCCCCCCCCAAACCGCGCGTGCAGTGGGGCGGGCCAGGATGTCAGCCAATCATAGACACACACACAGCTAAGTGGATTTTTGCCAGACAAGCAAGGGCATGTGTCATAGGCTGTGCATGCCACATGTCCTTGCCTTATAAGATACGGCCATTTTCCCCATCGCCACCATTATCTGTCTTCTGCATGTGGGTGACAGTCACCGCTCACGCTGCTGCTCCTGCTGTGTGCGCTATAGAGATACAGTGCAATCTACACAGCATTTTAGGGATTAGGGACAGCTGGATATTTCAGCCCTTTTCAGGGCTGATTTACAGGCGTTCATAGCCATAGCTGCTAGGCAGGTCCGTGCAAACGCTGTGTTGGGCTTTAGATAACAGCATCTGCCTACCTCAGCTCAGGCAATTCCTTGCTGCATTTTTTCATTAGCAGGGATAGAAAGTGAGGCTTCCTTTGCTGTCCTGCTACTTACAGCACCCGTGCATTGTACCCACTTGCCCAGTTTTGCCACACAATTTTATTTGCCCAAAAAGCTGACACTTTTTGTGCCATCCTAAAAGTGTCTGGAATACTAAGTTAGCGTTCCTTTGCTGGCAATCACGGTACAGCACCTGTGAATGGTACACACCTGTCCATTTTTGCTATGCAATTCTAATTGCAAACTGTGCTGCCACTGTTAGTGGCATACTAAAATTGACTGGGATAGTCAGTGTTGGTTCTTCAGCTGTCAATAAAGCTAGACCACCTCTGCATTGTACACCACCTCTCCATTTTTGCTACCACATTTTAAGTGTACAATCTGGTTGCTAACAAAATGAGTGGCAAAAGGACAGATGCTGGTGGAAGGAGGAACAGGCGTGTTGGAAAAAGAAAAAAAGTTTGTGTCCGTGGGTTAGGTGGGAAAGCTACATTAACATCTGCTGAAGAAAGGCCAGCTTCCAGCAAAAGTAAGATGTCTACAACTTTCCGTGAACAATCGGATGTGCTACCTTTTTTACGGAACTGAACAACTGTTACAAAGGTAGATGATGCACAAAAAAAGAACATGCTAGAATCGATCTCAAGTGCTACAAGTGGCCTCTCCTCCACCTCAACTTCAAGATCCAAAAAACAACAGTCCTCTGACTTGTCAACCCAATCGCACTTGCTTTCTCCCAGCTCTCAAGTCTCCACCCACCCTGCAGAGTATGGTGTAACAGAGATGGCTGAGTCTGCAGAGCTGTTCAGTCACACTATACCCTGGGAATCAGAGGTCTGCTCCCAAGCTACAGTGAGTACAGACCAGGAAATGGTCTGCAGTGATGCCCAGAAGCTTTGTGAGTCAGATTCAGGCCCTGATGACCAAGTTTCTGAGCATAATGTAGACCCTCAGTCCCAAACTGTAACACCTGTTGGTGGAGACAATGAGGAACATACTGATGACGATGAGATGCAGATACCTGATTGGGATGACGACTTAACTATTCAGTCAGGGCAGGAGGAGGTTAGGTCTAAGGGCGAGGGGAGTACAAACACAATGCTTGATGATGAAGTTCTAGATCCCACTTACTGTCAACCTACAGTCAGGCACTTGAGGAGGTCATCAGAGGCAGTGGAGGAGGATGCGACTGACGACGAAGTTACCTTGCGCCTTCCTGGACAGAGTCATAGTACTGGAAGCACGTCAACAACTGCATCCTCAGCCACAACTCTGTCCCTGAGAATAAGTCGGGGTGGCTCTGCAGGTCGCATGAGCTCTAAGCCTTGCCTAGCCTGGTCGTTTTTTGACATCGCAAATGATCTCCCAAATCATGTGATCTGTAAGATTTGTTGCCAATCTATAAGTAGAGGCCAAAAACTCACCAGTTTGACAACTTCTTTCATGAATCATCACATGAATAACAAGCATAAGTCCCAGTAGGAAGCTCACCGTTATACAATGCGGGCTAGCGGAGCGGGCCAACCACCGCCTGCCCCTTCAAGTATATCCGCGCGCTCTTCATCTTCTATGACTGTGGGGACAGCTGTCACACATGTTTTTCCACGCAGACCTTCCACCTCTTTAACTGCAACAGGCAGTTTGCTTGGTAGGTCGTCAGTTGGTTTGGAAGGTGAAACAAGTGCTGGTGTAAAGCTCTCTCAGACATCAAGAGCACAAACTTTGGATGAAGGCAACATCATGTCTCCGCCTGCACTTTCCTCACAGACCTGCAGTTTTCCAGGGACACCCTACTCCACACCATCTCAAAACACCAGCCAGATCTCGGTCCCTCAGATGTGAACAAATAAAAGGCCATTTCTTCTCTTGGCTACCGAAATGCTGCCTTTCCGCCTGGTGGACACACAGGATTTTAGAGACCTTATGTCAGTCGCAGTGCCACAGTACCAGATGCCCAGTCGCCACTACTTCTCCAAGAAAGGTGTGCCTGCGCTACACCAGCATGTCGCACAGAACATCACCGCTTCCTTGAGAAACTCAGTGTGTGACAGGGTGCATTTTGCCACCGATACTTGGACCAGTAAGCATGGACAGGGGTCTTATATGTCGCTGACTGGGCACTGGGTAACTATGGTGAGAGATGGAGAAGGGTCTGCTGAACAAGTCTTGCCATCCCACGACTTTTGTGTCAATTATCTGTATATAGAAGTTCCTCCACTGCTTCTGCCTCCTCAACCTCATCTGGGTCCTCCACCTCCGCCCCAAGCCTGCCTGATCAGGCCACCTGCGTTGTAACTGCGCACAAGGAATCACGCACATTTCCTTACTATGCTGGCAGCAGAGCTCAACGGAATCAGGTGGTCTTTCCCTTGAAATGTCTTGGAAATAAGAGTCACACAGCTGTGGAGTTGTGGTCAGCTCTTGCAAGCAAGTTTCTTAAATGGTTGTCTCCACTCAATCTGCTGCCAGGGAAGGCCGTGTGCGACATTTCTGCAAACCTGGGTGCGGCCCTTCGTCGGCGCAAGGTGACACACATGCCTTGTATGGCTCATGTGTTGAACCTTGTTGTCCAACAATTTTTAACCCACTATCCCGGCCAAGATGGGCTTCTGCCCAAGGCACGGTCAGGGCCATACCTATATCTGTGCCTCGTCCTCTTTTTCCTCGTCCAGCTGTTTTGTTTTTGCAGGAGTATATGTCCTTGTCACTTTCCCATGTGTTTGTGTTGTCTTGTGAGTTGTTTGTCACCTCTTGGACACCTTTGAGGGTGTTTTCCAGGTGTTTTTAGGTGTTTGTGATTGCCTCCTATTGTTTTCAATGGGGTTTCAAGAGGTTCGTCGAACGGGGCACCGTTCGACGAACCGAACTGAACTCGAACTCTAGGGGGGTGGCTCATCTCTAGCTGGTATCCCTTGCACATATGAATCCTCCTGTACTTCCTCCCCTTTCTCTTGTCCCACCACCTGACTCCAAATACTGTTTATCGTGTGCTCCAGCATGTAAATGACTGAAATTGTCATGCTGATAATGGCATTGTTAGCGCCAAACATATTCGTCACCATGTCGAAACTGTGCAGAGGGGTGCATAGGTCCTTGATCTGAGATCACTCCATCAGGGTGATCTGCCCCACCTCTGCATCTCGTTTGCCCAGGCTATACGTCATGACGTATTAAACCAGTGCTCGGCGGTGCTGCCACAATCGCTGTAACATGTAACATGTGGAAAGTCGAATTCCAGCGTGTCAGCACATCGCATTTCAGGCGATGAACCGGCAGGCCGAAAGACTTCTGGAGCGATGTAAGTCGCTCAGCTGTGGCGGTTGAATGGCGGAAGTGAGCACACAGTTTTCATGCCCTGTGCAGAAGGCCATCTAGGCCGGGATAGTGTGTTAAAAATTGCTGGACAACAAGATTCAACACGTGAGCCATACAAGGCACGTGTGTCACCTTGCCTGGGCAAAGGGCCACACCCAGGTTTACAGCATTGTCGCACACGGCCTTCCCTGGCTGCAGGTTGAGTGGAGACAACCATTTATGAAACTCGGACAGCAAAGCTGCCCACAACTCTGCCGCTGTGTGACTCTTATTTCCAAGACATTTCAAGATAAAGACCGCCTGATGCCGTTGCGCTCTGCTGCGAGCATAGTAATGAGGTGTGAGCGATTCCTTGTGCGCAGTTACAACGCTGGTGGCCTGACCAGGCAGGCTTGGGGCGGAGGTGGAGGACCCAGACGAGGTTGAGGAGGCAGAAGCGTTGGAGGAACTTCTACATACAGAGGTTTGATGCACAAGTCGTGGGGACGGCAAGACTTGTTCAGCAGACCCTTCTCCATCTATCACCATAGTTACCCAGTGCCCAGTCAGCGACATGTAATGCCCCTGTCCATGTTTACTGGTCCAAGTATCGGTGGTGATATGCACCTGTTCACACAAAGAGTTTCTCAAGGAAGCAGTGATGTTGTGTGTGACATGCTGGTGTAGTGCAGGTACACCTTTCTTGGAGAAGTAGTGGCAACTGGGCATCTGGTACTGGGGCACAGCGACGGACATAAGGTCTCGAAAATCCTGTGTGTCCACCAGGCGGAAAGGCAGCATTACGGTAGCCAAGAGCTTACAGAGGGATAAAATCAACCTCTTAGCTTTGTCATGGCTCGGAGGAAATGGCCTTTTATTTGTCCACATCTGAAGGACAGAGATCTGGCTGCTGTGTGGAGACGGTGGTGAGTAGTGTGTCCCTGGAAAAATGCAGGTTTGTGAGGAAAGTGCAGGCGGAGACATGATGTTGCCTTCATCCAAAGTTGGTGCTATCGATGTCTGAGAGAGCTGTACACCCGCACTTGTTTCCCCTTCCAAACCAACTGTCGAACTACCAAGGAATCTGCCTGTTGCGGTTACAGTGGTGGAAGGTGTGCGTGGAAAACCAGGTGTGACAGCTGTCCCCACAGTAATAGAAGATGAAGAGCGCTCGGATGCACTGGAAGGGGCAGGCGGTGGTTGGCCCGCTACTCTAAGCCGCATTGCAGCACAGTGAGCTTCCTACTGGGAATTATGCTTGGTATTCATGTGACGATTCATGGAAGAAGTTGTCAAACTGGTGAGCTTTTTGCCTCTACTTATAGATTCCCGACAAATTTTACAGATCACATGATTTGGGCGATCCTTTGCAAGGTCAAAAAAGGACTAGGCTAGGCAAGGCTTATAGGACATGCAACCTGCAGAGCCACCCCAACTTGTGCTCAGAGGCAGAGGGGTGGCTGAGGATGCAGTTGTAGATGTGCTACCAGTACTCAGACTCTGTCCAGGAAGGCGCAAGGTAACTTCGTCGTCAGTAGCATCCTCCTCCACCGCCTCTGATGACCTCCTTAAGTGCCTGACTGTGGGTTGACAGTAAATGGGATCTAGAACTTCATCATCAAGCATTGTGTTTGCACTCCCCTCGCCTTCAGACCTAGCCTCTTCCTGCCCTGACCGAATATTTAAGTTGCCATCCCAATCTGGTATCTGCGTCTTATCATCATCAGTATGTTCCTCATTGTCTCCACCAACAGGTGTTACAGTTTGTGAATGAGGGTCTACATTATGCTTAGAAACTTGGTCAACAGGGCCTGAATCTGACTCACAAAGCTTCTGGGCATCACTGCAGACCATTTCCTGGTCTGTACTCACTGTAGCTTGGGAGCAAACCTCTGATTCCCAGGCTAGAGTGTGACGGAACAGCTCTGCAGACTCAGCCATCTCTGTTACACCATACTGTGCAGGGCGGGTGGAGACTTGAGAGCTGGGAGAAAGCAAGTGCGATTGGGTTGACAAGTCAGAGGACTGTTGTTTTTTGGATCTTGAAGTTAAGGTGGAGGAGAGGCCACTTGTAGCACTTGAGATCGATTCTAGCATGTTCTTTTTTTGTGCATCATCTACCTTTCTTACAGTTGTTTGGGTCCGTAAAAAAGAGCTTATCGGATTGTCCACGGAAAGTAGTAGACATCTTAATTTTGCTGGAAGATGGCCTATCTTAAGCAGATATTAATGTAGCTTTGCCACCTTCCCCACGGACACAAACTTTTTTTCCTTTTCCAACACGCCTGTCCGCCTTTTCACCAGCATCTGTCCTTTTGCCACTCATTTTGTTAGCGACAAGATTTGCCACTTAAAATGTGGTAGCAAAAATGGAGAGGTGGTGTACAATGCAGAGGTGGTCTAGCTTTATTGACAGCTGAAGAACCAACACTGACTATCCCTGACAATGCTACTATGGCCCTAAAACTGGCAGCACTGTTTGCTATTAAAATAGCTTAGTAAAAATGTGCAGGAGGGTAGAAAGCAGAGGTGGTGGGATTTGCTTTGCACCAGTGAGACACTAATTTATTATATGAAAAGAAAAAGAACTGGAGCATTCAAAGGCCTATTTATAAAACATCCAAAACTTTATTGCATATGAATATTAAAAGTAGGTTTCAATTGTTACAATTTGTATAAAGGTGCTATTAAAGATCAAAGGGGAAAAACCACATAAGTATGGGGAGCAGGGGTGAAAACCACCCTAATAAGGGGAAGTAAACTTGACAGGGACCAGAGGAAATAGGTAGGTATTCATAGGTGGCCAGCAGGTATGGCGCCTCTATCCTGACGTGGTATATAGAAATGTACAGCCAAATCAACGTCAGACCAATAGAGCAGGGCAGAGGTACCAAGACACAGCCAGTTACATGAAAAAAGTTAAATAACAGTCCCAAAACTTACTCATGATAATGAAGGTGGTCACCAAAGCATCCCACACCAGAGAAAAGGAGCCTTCCTACGCGTGTTTCGCAACACGAGTTATGTCTGGCTTCATCAGGGAAGGTATGAAGAAAATGCCGTTCAAGGACCTTAAATAAGAGGTCACATGACCTCATTGGACTGACCAGGACCTAGGAAATGTGTTCCGACCAATCGGATCCCCGCTAGCGCGCATGCGCACCGCACGCCAGGCATCACACGCCCCACAGCCGCCCAATGAGAAAGGAGGCCCGGAGCCCAGCAAAAACTGGACTCCAAGGCCACCCCCACCCATCAAAGGGACGGCCAGGGGGCGGGCAAGGCCAGCGAGCGGCGCGCACGGGTCACGGGGATCAGAGGGCGGGACACAGCTCCCAGCCAGAGCCCGTCTCTCAGCCAATCGGGTTGCTATGGCGGCGCGCAAGCATCGCGCGGCGAGAATCCACAACCGATCCCCAGCAGTCCAGCGAGGAGGGACGCAGCGAGCCCCCGGGCCCAGGGGCCCACAGCATCCCCCCACACACAAAGGGACGCCGGACAAGCAGTGGGGTTAAGTCGCCGCGCGGTGGAAGCGCGCGCAGAAACCAGAGGGCGGGACGGGCAATTGGCTGGGAAAACATAAATAAGCCAAATGGCAATAAATAAGTACCTATGCCATCCCATAACAGTACTATAATGGCATAGATAACAAGAACATTAACAAACAAGAATACACAAAACAATAGAAAAAAGGGGGGGGGAGAGGATATTATGAAAGAATCTTCTTAAAGTGACAGTATATCCATATCACGGGAGAGCCATAATTGAACAATTTTCCGATACAGATGTTAGATCCAAGTCCAATATGCAAACCACAGTAGATTTTTAATATCAAAAGGTCCTATGAAGGCAAAAGGAATAAATTTAGAACACTGGAAATATGAAATGGGGACAATAGAAACCGATTAAAACCATTAAAAAGGAAATTTTATACCTAAATTAAAAAGAAAGAACGGTGCAGTACATTGAATCTCAAATGACACCTCATAAAAAAGGGGCAAAATTTAGGGCCTCATTTAGGCCCTTCGGTGTTACTGTGTCCAAAATGGTGATCCATTTTAGTTCACGTTGGGCCAAGAGTTTTTTAACATTCCCCCCTCTTATCCCACAGTGAATCACATCAATTCCCCTGACCATGAACGATCTAGGGTTACATCCATGGACCAATTTAAAGTGGCGCGGGATAGTTTTTAATTCTGCCACATTGGTCGCTGTGACTGCCGCCCGAATATCCCTCACGTGCTCCCTTACTCTTACTCTTAGTTCCCTTGACGTCATGCCAATATAGATTTTGTTACAATCGCATGTTGCGTGATAGATGACGTTAGCAGTAGTACAGGAAATGTGTTCTTTTATTGAGAAGTTTTTCATTCCATCACTAGCATGGAAAGAGGAGCAGCGAGAGATATTCGGGCAGGAGACACAGCGGCCACAAGGAAAACAGCCTTTAATAGGTCCAGAAGAGCCAAATGGACTACTGGTCATGGGTGGTACGTAATGACTTCTGACCAAGTAGTCCTTGAGGCTTCTACACCGTCTAGCGGTCATCAGTGGTACAGGGGGTAGATGTGACTTCAAGGTGGGGTCCGATTGAAGGATCGGCCAAAATTTGGTTAAGATTTCCCTCATCTCCTGCCATTTGACATTAAATGTGGAAATAAATCTTATATTTTCCACAGACTTGGTTTCACCTCTCCTCCCGTGTAACAGATCATTCCTAGACACCGACCTTGCTCTCTGATAAGCTTGTTTCAGAGTACGATTACCATAGCCTCTATTTTTAAACCTCATCCTCAAATCATCTGCCTGATGTTTAAAAACGCTGTCCTGAGAGCAGAGTCGTCTCACCCTGAGATATTGACCAATTGGGATGGCGCGTACAGTGGAGTTGGTATGGGCAGAGGTGGCATGCAGTATGGCGTTTACAGACGTTGTTTTTCTATACACATCCGTCTGCAAAGCACCAAACTCATCTGCAGTAATCTTGATATCCAAAAACTCAACTCCACTGTCGCTAAAACTATATGTTAATTTGATGTTATAATTGTTTGTATTGAGCTGGTCCATGAAAAGCCCGAGTTGAGAGATGGTACCCTGCCAGATGATCAGTAGATCATCAATGTATCTCACCCACATAGACACCATGGGGGCGGCCCATGCACCTCCGTCAACAAACAAACCCCTCTCCCAGAAACCGAGAAAGAGGTTTGCGTACGAAGGTGCACAGGCCGCGCCCATAGCAGTCCCCCGCCTCTGCAGATAGAATCTATCCTTAAAGACGAAGAAATTGTGGGTGAGTACATAGTCAAGAAGTTCAAGGACCAGCTCACAAATCCATCCATCCCAATTGCTCATGCTCAGAAAGAAACGAGCTGCTCTCAGGCCATTGTCATGGCTGATGCATGTGTATAAAGACTCTACATCAGCCACCACCAAGAGGGTCCCTGGGTCCACATGAACCCCATCAAGTCTGTTAAGAACCTCGGTCGTATCCCTAACGTAGGATGGGAGGGTCTCCACCAAAGGTTTTAATTAATAGTCAATAAATTGACAGATGGGACTACATAACCCCTCCATCCCTGAAACGATGGGCCGACCGGGTGGGTTGATGGGGTCCTTTTGGACCTTGGGCAACAAGTAAAAAGTTTGAATTTTGGGATACTTCACAAATAAACCATCAAAGATCCTCTTGGTGATAATCCCTTGGTCTAGGGCATCATTGAGGATGAGGTATAATTGGGCAGAGAACGAAATCAGAGGAGAGGAATCCAATCTACTGTATGTCTCTCTATCCCTCAGCTGCCTGTGAGCCTCCCTCTCATACAGGTCAACCGGCCAAACCACGACGTTGCCCCCCTTGTCTGCGGCCTTGAAGATGACATCACTCATATTGCCCAGTTCTCTCAAGGCTTTCCTCTGGACTACAGTTAGATTGTCCTGTGATCGGCGAGTGGAGATTCCCCGTAAGTTCTCAGTAACAAGGCGGGTAAAAATCTCCACCGCTGGGCACAGAGACAAGGGGGGGAAAGTCGTGGATCTTGGCCCAATCGAGGTAGGAAACTCACCTGGCAGCTGAGATGATGGTTCCTCTGAAAGGTCCTCTAAAATCTGTGTCGCACTCTGCCCAGTAGCAAGATCGGTGTCGTCTGTTGGTGATTTGGAATGTAGTTTATGGAGGATCAGCTTCCGGGAGAAAAGGTGAAGATCCTTCAGAGCTGTGAATAAATCGAAGGTGTTAGTGGGGGAGAATGTTAAACCCTTACTTAAAACCTGCAATTGCACCATTGATAAGATGTGTTTAGAGAGGTTTATTACCTGAGGGCCTTCACCTAAACCAATGTCTTTAGGTCTACCGGCACCCCTCTTTTTAGGTTGGCGTAATCGGTTGTCCCAGGACATCTGGGCCTGGTTAGCCCTTCCAGGTATAATGGCACTGCCAGATGGTACACTCTCTTCTCCTGACGTACAGGATGAGATGGAGCCAGATCTTGATCCACCAAAACGGGAACGTTGGTAGGGTTTAAATCTATCTCCACCACCCCTCCATTTATACATCTTGTTCTGGCGTCTATCATCCATTTCTCTTTGTAGTTTACGTATTTTGGTATCTTGAACCTCTTTACTTAGTTTCTCAATTTCCAAATCGAGACCTTCATTAAATTTATTATTCGCCACTGTTGTCATATTTTTTTCAATGTCAGCTTGTAATGAGTTAATATCTACTTCCAGGGTAGTAAGGGTCTCTTTATTCAGCCCAATTAGGAGTTTAAGAAATTGCCTAGAACATTCAGAGGCAGCGTTCTCCCATTTACTCTTAAACTCATCACTCTTGATAGGAAAGGAGGGAAAGACTTGAACTTGTAATCCCCTCAGAATTAAACCGAGTTCCACGTATCGCTCCAAAAACGTACAATTTAGCCATATCCTAGTCCGTTTTTTAAGTAACTCTGTCATCTTATTGCACAATTCCCTAGTACATGCACCATTACTTTCTAAAACCCCTGTGGGTTCACCTTTTAGCACTTCGTTAATTTTACTAAGCCACGCCTCCTCGTGGGCTTTAAAGTTCATCATTGTCCGAGGCTGTGCTGTGAATAACACAAAAAAGAGCATAAGACACAAAAACATTGAACCAGGGCACATCTCGCATCAGAATCAACGCCACTCCATAAGGCACATGAAAAGAAAAAGAACTGGAGCATTCAAAGGGCTATTTATAAAACATCCAAAACTTTATTGCATATGAATATTAAAAGTAGGTTTCAATTGTTACAATTTGTATAAAGGTGCTATTAAAGATCAAAGGGGAAAAACCACATAAGTATGGGGAGCAGGGGTGAAAACCACCCTAATAAGGGGAAGTAAACTTGACAGGGACCAGAGGAAATAGGTAGGTATTCATAGGTGGCCAGCAGGTATGGCGCCTCTATCCTGACGTGGTATATAGAAATGTACAGCCAAATCAACGTCAGACCAATAGAGCAGGGCAGAGGTACCAAGACACAGCCAGTTACATGAAAAAAGTTAAATAACAGTCCCAAAACTTACTCATGATAATGAAGGTGGTCACCAAAGCATCCCACACCAGAGAAAAGGAGCCTTCCTACGCGCGTTTCGCAACATGAGTTATGTCTGGCTTCATCAGGGAAGGTATGAAGAAAATGCCGTTCAAGACCTTAAATAAGAGGTCACATGACCTCATTGGACTGACCAGGACCTAGGAAATGTGTTCCGACCAATCGGACCCCCGCTAGCGCGCATGCGCACCGCACGCTAGGCATCACACGCCCCACAGCCGCCCAATGAGAAAGGAGGCCCGGAGCCCAGCAAAAACTGAACTCCAAGGCCACCCCCACCCATCAAAGGGACGGCCAGGGGGCGGGCAAGGCCAGCGAGCGGCGCGCACGGGTCACGGGGATCAGAGGGCGGGACACAGCTCCCAGCCAGAGCCCGTCTCTCAGCCAATCGGGTTGCTATGGCGGCGCGCAAGCATCGCGCGGCGAGAATCCACAACCGATCCCCAGCAGTCCAGCGAGGAGGGACGCAGCGAGCCCCCGGGCCCAGGGGCCCACAGCATCCCCCCACACACAAAGGGACGCCGGGCAAGCAGTGGGGATAAGTCGCCGCGCGGTGGAAGCGCGCGCAGAAACCAGAGGGCGGGACGGGCAATTGGCTGGGAAAATATAAATAAGCCAAATGGCATTAAATAAGTACCTATGCCATCCCATAACAGTACTATAATGGCATAGATAACAAGAACATTAACAAACAAGAATACACAAAACAATAGAAAAAAGGGGGGAGGGGAAGGGGATATTATGAAAGAATCTTCTTAAAGTGACAGTATATCCATATCACGGGAGAGCCATAATTGAACAATTTTCCGATACAGATGTTAGATCCAATTTAGTATAGCAGACACTTAGTGGATGCCACTAATTTTCAGCACTGTTTGCTATAAAAATAGCGTAGCAAAATGTGCCTAAGGGTAGAATGTAGAGGTGGTGGGACTTGCTTGGCACCAGTGGTACACTAATGGAATATAGCACCACTTTTTGGATGCCACTAACTTTCAGCACTGTTTGCTATTAAAATAGCGTAGCAAACATGGGCAGGAGGGTAGAATGCAGAGGTGCTGGAAATTGGTTGGCACCAGTGGGACAACAATGGAGTATAACAGCCACTTTTTGGATGCCACTAAGTTTCAGCACTGTTTGCTATAAAAATAGCGTGGCAAAAGTGGGCAGGTGGGTACAGTGGCCGGGTTCTCTGGGTCAGTGGACAGGAAAGGAAGCCTCACTTTCTATCTCTCCTAATGGTGAAATGCAGCAAGGAATTCCCTGAGCTTAGGTACACAGACGCTATCTAAAGCTGTATACAGCGTTTCCACGGACCTGCCTGTCAGCTATGGCTCTGAGCCCCAGGAAATCAGCCCTGAAAAGGGCTGAAATAAACTTCTGTCCCTAATCTGTCCAGCGCTGTGTGTATAGCATACACAGCAGGAGCAGCGACAGGAGCTGCATGAGCGGTGACTGTCACCTACACGCAGAAGGTAGATAATGGCGCTGTGAGGGAAAATGGCCGTATTTATAATGCAAGGATATGTGACATTCACAGCCTATGACACATGCCCTTGCTTTTCGGGCAAAAAGTCCACTTATCTGTGTGTGTGTCTGGGATTGGCCCACCCCACTGCACGCGCGCTTAGGGAAAAAAAAAAAGGCGATCGCCATTTTCCCAGCCGCACTGATCTAAACGCGCCTCCCCCCCCCGCACACTATACGCTGAAATTTGATAATAGTGTGAATCACAGAGTGACTCACACTATTACAGTGAAAACCCAGCTAGTAACTAGCTAGGCTTTTTGCTGATCGAACCGTTCTCGAACGTAACTCGAGCTGTCGAGCTTTTAGCAAAAAGCGTGCGTTCAAGTTCGATCTCGAGCCCTCCCAATATCACTCGAACATGAAATTGGCAAACCTCGAACCTCGAACATTGCTCAACTCTAATACCAACATCTACAAGGTCCAGACATTCAGCATCACCAAGGCGGCAGGCATGGGACGGTGGAGTAGATGGATTAACAAGGGCGCATGTTAGCAGCCAAACTGTTTAGGAAGGTGCAGGAGCCCAGGAAGAAATGGAGGATGAACTCTCGATGGACATGGAAGTCTCAGCAGATGAGGAAGACCTTGGTCAAACTTAGGTTGAACGAGGTTGGGGGGACATGTCAGAGGAAGAAAGTACAGTTCTCACCTTGCCGCCACAAACACAGCGAGGACTTGGTCCGCATGGATGAGCAAGACACATGAGCGCCTTCTTGATGCACTACCTACAACATGACTGTTACGGTTGATGTGGCACTGGAGACTATGTTTGGATTTCTTGCTACTGCACATGTGCAAGCGCTGGAGACTAAAGGCCCTGTCACACACAGAGATAAATCTTTGGCAGATCTGTGGTTGCAGTGAAATCATGGACATATTGTTCCATTTGTACACAGGCACAAACCTGGCACTGATTGTCCACAATTTCACTGCAACCACAGATCTTTCGCAGATTTATCTCTGTGTGTGACAGGGCCTTAAGTCCTATTTTGGAGCCATTGCACATGTGCGGCTGACATCATCGCTGACATGAGGTCACATGTCTCTGACACCTTCTAAGCTGATTGGTCGCTGGTCATGTGCATGTGACGCTTTGCTCGGTGATAGGCCAGCGTGACGTCATTGCTGTCATTCTGGCAGCGGATTGGCTCTGGTGTCCTCCATCTTGGATGAGGCACAGAGTCTATATAAGACCCTGACGCACGCCACTTGGCGCTCAGTCCTCTTGGTTCATGCATGAGAGTAGACACTCTGTGCACGTCCCTCTAGGCATCTCTCTGTCTATGCTAGGTGAGCGCTACCGGCAGGGTAGCGTTCTTATACCTTACAGCTTCGGCTGCAGTCCGTATCCTCGAACCTTATTGGAGCGGACATAGGCAGGTGCCTGAGGCACATGGTCTGGCCGGGCCTTGTGGGTCTACTCATAGGTGGACGTTGCCGCTAGGGTAACGTCCTTATTCTGCGTCTGGCAGTTCATATCCTCGCACACTAGGGGAGCGAACATAGGAAGGAGCTTTGTGCGGCTTTGTGCTGCTGTCCGTCTCTTTTGCACCCCTAGTGGAGCGGACCTAGGCAGGTGGCATATCTAGTGGTTCGTGTCCTCGCACACTAGTGGACCGAACGCAGGTAGGAGCTTTGTGCGGCTTGTGCTGCTGTCCGTCTCTTTTGCACCACTAGTGGAGCGGACCTAGGCAGGTGCCATATCTAGTGGTTCGCGTCCTCGCACACTGGTGGACCGAACGCAGGTAGGAGTTTTGTGTGGCTTACGCTGCTGCCCGTGTCCTGACACCGCTAGAGGAACGGACCTAGGTAGGTGCCATTTCACACTCACTGTCTTGTCTCTGTGACCTTTAACAGAGACCATACCACACACCCTCCAAGTAAGGGAGGAATTGCTTTATTTCCTAACTATATTCTTCTGTGAGTTTAACAGAGGTATTGCACTCTGCACTTGTGCTACGACTATTTACAGCGGCACACTTATATACTTTTCCTCCCACTTTAACATATCCTCTGCCATACACTGCAGCAGAGACTTTGCACGGTGGACCCTGAATGTCTGATATCCCTTTGTTTTTCATAATCAGGCAGCCCCCGTAACAATGACCCTCGGATTGTCAAAATTAGAAGTAATGATGACTACTGGGTTGCCACACTATTAGATCCCCGGTACAAGTCCAAATTTGGAGAAATAATTCCAGCCATAGAAAGGGACACACGTATGCAGGATTATCAACAGAAGCTGTTACTCAATTTTAGCTCGGCTTTTCCACCAAACACTAGTGGTGCATGGAGTGAATCTCGCAGTTGTAACTTGCCAAACATGGGACTGTCTCGTCATTATCAGTCAAACTGTAATAGCAACACTGTATCTGGTGCTGGTAACAGCAATTTTATGGAATTGTTTCATAATTTTTTTAGACCATCCAATGCAAAGTCACAAGAGACAAGAATTCTGACACATAGTTAACGGCTGGAGAGGATGATACAGGAGTATCTCCAAATGAGCATCAATGCCATGACTTTGCAACTGGAGCCTTGCTCATTTTGGGCTTCTATATCTTGAAAAATGGCCTGAGCTCGCCACTTATGCCTTGGAGATCTTGTCATGTCCCGCAGCCAGCATTGTCTCGGAACGTGTCTTCAGTGCTGCTGGGTGTGTGCTGACAGATAAGCGCACGTGTCTGTCCAGTGACAATGTGGACAGACTATCGTTCATCAAGATGAACAAGTCATGGATCCACAAGGACTTTACTACCCATTTGTCATCCTGGGGAGAGTAAAGGCTGGCGTATTTTGGAATGTGCTTGAGGCAAATCTACCTGTCAAGTTTGCAACTGGGGCACAAGTGATGCCACTGAAGGGGTGTCTGTGGGGCCCAATTTTTGGAAAAAAAGACGACTCTGCTTGGAGTCCCCTTGCTGTGTTTTACATGATTTTAGAAGGGCATGACATGCCTATATCTGTGTCTCCTCCTCTTTTAACTCGTCCAGCTGTTTTGTTTTCGCATGAGTATATGTACTTGTCACTTTCCCATGTGTTTTTGGTGTGTTGTGAGTTGTTTGTCACCTTTTGGACACCTTTTGAAGGTGTTTTCTAGGTGTTTTTATGTGATTGTGTTTGCCTGCCATTGTTTTCAATGGGGTTTGAGAGGTTCATCAAATGGTTCGTCGAACCGAACTAGAATGTGGCCTCCGTTCGACAAACCGAACCTAACTCGAGCCTTTAGAGGCTCGCTCACCTCTAGTCCTTATGTGTTGTTATTATTATGGTAAATAAAAAGACTATAATTATATTACATATATAATAATTACACAGTAAAACACCTCTTTTTTGTGTGTTTTTAATCTAATTTGGGAGTGTACTCTCTTGTGGTCAATCTTGGGGCCTGTCTGTGTCCTTCATTAAGTATGACCCCTTTGAGACACTAAACAGAACATGAGTCTCTTTTCTTGGATAGTCATCCACACAGTGTCCTCCATTATGCTCTTGCAAACGTTCACTTTTCTTTGCCCTGCTGAGGACAGAGCAAAGTATTGTAGTGCATGCACACTTTGGCCTTTCCCCACACATACAGTATGCATTGCTGCATTGTACACTGAGAAGTAAAAAAAAACCCTCACCAGTAACAGCCATTAGTCAATTAAAGGTGAAATGTCAAATGTACTAGCAGGGTGCAGCAGCACCCCCATGATAAAGTTGGTGGCAACACAAGAGCAGAATACTGATTAGGCAAATATGATGGCAGGTTGTGAGTGCCTCATCGATATTTTGCACCTGTGTTGCCCCTCCTTTATTATGGGGGGCTGCTGCTTCCTGCTAGTGCATTTGCTATTTGAACTTTAGTTGGCTAATTTGGGTGAGTTTTTTTTTACCTCTTTAAATCTATGTTCTGTTCTGTAATTCAGCACTGTACTCAGCCTTTAGCAGGACAGAGAGAAGTGGGCCTTTACAGGAGCGCAAAGGAGGAAACTATGTGGATAATCTAGGATATGAAAGGAGGTAAGGAGGACAGCAAAGAACGGAAGAAGGGCAATGATTGCAAGAAAGGAGGCATCAGATCAAGACAAGAGATGACCCTCAGACCAGACTGCCCCATAGGTTTCATGAAAAAGGTATTTGTTTGCCTTGTGAAGTGGATTGGGAACATACGGTATATACAGCATTCTGCAATGTTGTAACAGGGGGCTTGCAAGCACTGGCCATATTTTATATGGGGAAAATTTGGTGACAGGTTCCCTTTAAATGTGGTTGTTTCTGCTTCTCCTGACTATGATGACAATGAGGGATCAAAGTATCCATTGCAAACTGCTGTGAACTGGAAGATCCATAAATATTAGTATACTGCAGATTGAACCTAGCGATTATAAAAGGATCAACCAACTATATAAAGTGTGCTTCCAACTCCTCACCATAAGATGATGCCTGGAAAAAAGGATCACTAATGTTTAAATTAGAGGTGTAAGTAAGTATCCTGGCAAGGTGCCATCACTTACTGCAGTAAAACCACATTAACCCCTTCATGACCGGCCGATTTTGTGTTTTCTATTTTTTTTTCACCATCCATGTTCCAAGAGCTGTAACTTTTATATTTTTCTGTCAAAATATTCATGTGAGGGATTGATTTTTGTGGAACGAGTTTTACTTTTATATGAATTCGTGAGTATTACCATATAGTGTACTGGGAAATGGCAAAAAAAACAATTGCGGAAAAATAGCAAAGTGTGATTGCACGATAGTTTTTGAGAGATTTTATTCACTGTGTTTATTATATGGTAAAAACCTATATGTTGCTGTGATGCCTTAAGTTAGTGTGAGTTTGTAGACACCAAACATGTATAGGTTTACTTTTATCTAAAGGATTAAAAAAAACAGAAGTTTGTCCAAAAAAGTGACGCACATTTTGTGCCATTTTCCGCGACCCAAAGCATTTTAATTTTTCAGGATCTGGGGCTCAGTGATGGCTTATTTTTTGTGTCTCAAGCTGACATATTTAATGGTACAATTTTTGCTCAGATGCTACATTTTGATTGCCTGTTATTGCATTTTGCGCAATATTTGTGGTGACCAAAAAAACATAATTTTGGCGTTTGGAAAATTTTGCTGCTACGCCATTTTCCGATCAGAGTAATTGATTTTATATTTTCATAGATTGGGCATTTCTGAATGCAGCGATATCAAATGTGTATATTTCTTTTTTAAACCCTTTAATTTTCAATGGGGCGAAAGGGCGGGGATTTGAACTTTTAGGTTTTTTAACTTTTTTTTTTATTTTTCAAAACTTTTCTTTTTACTTTTTTTTTTTTCAAATAGTCCTCCTAGGGGGCAATAAGGATCAGCTGTCTGATCACTTGTTCCTGTCAAACGATCAGAGCAGCACCACTCAAATCGGGAGAAAAGCAGCTATCCTATTTCACAGGGCAGTCTGCTGGGTGTAAGAGGAAGTGATTCATGATAGGTACAGGAGTCATCACATGACCCTGTGCTACCATGACAACCCTTGGATCCACATGATCACGTCACGTGACTTCGGATGTTGGGCTGTAAGTAAAGTTTGATCGCGATTATAATGGCGCTGTCACATATTGACTGCGCAATTTAAGGGGTTAAAAAGCACGGACGAAACGCAATTCCACTCATACCTGGCAGGCACAGATGTCAGCTGTATACTCTGACCGCTAGGATATAATATTACTGCTTGTATACAAGGAAAAAGTCTTTGACCTGTGAGTTCAGCTCATGAAAAATGGGAGCAAAATTAAAAGGGCTGATTTTATATTTTTACTCAGTGCATTTATATGTATATATGTGTATATATATGTATGTATGTATGTGTATATGTATATATGTATATGTATGTAATATATATATATATATATATATATATATATATATAATATGTATGTATATATATATATATATATATGTCTCCACAACAGTTCAAAAGTTTGGGGTCACCCAGACAAAATTGTCTTTTCTGTGAAAAATCATACTTTAGTTTATCAAATAAGTTACATGATGAATATACAATATGGTTCAGACATTGACGAGGTTACAAATAATTATGTTTTTACTTGAAATAATAATTGTCTCCTTCAAACTTTGCTTTCATCACAGAATGCTCCTTTGCAGCAATTCCAGCTTTGTACACCTTTGGCATTCTGGCTGTTAAATTGCTGAGGTGATATGGAGATATTTCACCCCGTGCTTCCAGAAGCCCCTCCCACAAGTTGGATTGGCTTGATTTGCACTTTTTACGTACCATACGGTCAAGCTGCTCCCACAACAGCTCAATAGGGTTGAGATATGGTGACTGGGCTGGCCACTCCATTACACATAGATTACCAGCTGCCTGATTCTTCCCTAATTAGTTCTTGCATAATTTGGAGGTGTGCTTTGGATAATTGTCCTGTTGTAGGATGAAATTAGCTCCAATCAAGCGCTGTCCACTTGGCATGGTGTTGAAAAATGGAGTGATAACCTTCCTTATTCAAAATCCCTTTTATCTTGTACAAATCTCCCACTTTACCAGCACCAAAGCAATCCCGTACCATCACATTACCTCCACCATGCTTGACAGATGGTGTCAGGCACTTTTCTAGCATCTTTTCAGTAGTTCTGCATCTCACAAATGTTCTTCGATGTGATCCAAACACCTCAAACTTCGATTCGTCTGTCCATAACACTTTTTTCCTATCTTCCTCTGTCCAATGCCTGTGTTCTTTTGCCCATATTAATCTTTCCTTTTATTAGCCAGTCTCAGATATGGCTTTTTCCACTCTGCCCTGAAGGCCAGCATCCCGGAGTCGCCTCCTCACTTTAGACGTTGACACTGGCATTTTGCGGGTACTATTTAATGAAGCTGCCAGTTGAGGACCTGTGAGGCATCGATTTCTCAAACTAGAGACTCTAATGTACTTGTTTTGCTGCTCAGTTGTGCAGCGGGGCCTCCCACTTCTCTTTCTACTCTGGTTAGAGTCTGTGTGTCCTCTCTTCTGAAGGGAGTAGTACACACCATTGTAGGAAATCTTCAGTTTCTAAGAAATGAAGGATATTTCATGCAAGAAATTGCAAAGAACAAGAATAGACTGTTGAGTTTCACATTAAAGTTGTCTTTTACTGGCCATTTTCAGAGTTTAATGGACGCAACAAATGTAATGCTCCAAATTCTCAACTAGCTCAAAGGAATGTTAGTTTTATAGTTTCTCTAATCAGCAAAACTGTTTTCAGCTGTGCTAACATATTTGTACAAGAGTTTTCAAGGGATTTCTACACATCCATTAGCCTTTTAAAACAGTTAGCAAACACAATGTACCATTAGAACACTGGAGTGGTGGTTGTTAGAAATGGGCCTCTATATACCTATGCAGATATTAAATTCAAAACCAGACGTTAGCAGCTAGAATAGTCATTTATCCCATTAACAATTTATAGTGTATTTCTGTTTAATTTAATGTTAGCTTCATTGAAAAAAAATGTGCTTTTCTTTCAAAAATAAGGAAATATCTAAGTGACCCTAAACTTTTGAACTTAGTGTGTATGTATATGTGTGTATATATGTAATATATAAATTTGCGTGTGTGCATAATAGTAACAATGTTTTGAACCTTGACATTCAGGCTCCATATCTCTTTATCCACTAAAGCGTCAAACACCTTCATTTAATAGACAATAATTTTGGGTATCTAATACATAAATTTAACTTGCAACTGTGTAGAATATGATTTTCACTGCATTGTTACTGTTTTTCTCTTCAAAAGTTAAATTTAAATTTTTACCAATTTAATCTGTCACCAATTTAGTAACTAAAAAATGTCCCACATAATTCAATGGTGAATAAAGACTCCCTCACACTCCGTAGTTCACAATTTAATTATTAAACATAAATCCTTGAAGTTCTGATGTAACCTGTGATGGTGTAATATTGTGGATTGTATACCATTTTGTGTGGGTTAATGTTTGGGCGTGGTTCACTGTCTTATTTGTACTGCTTCTGTGTACATTGTCCCATTTGCAGGTTTAATTCCTCCCCTTCAAGCCTTTTGTTCCTAATTCGGGGGAGTGGGCATGAGATCCACCTACTGTAAACTCTCTGCTTGCCTGGGAGATTGAGTCAGTTTGTTGGAGAACTTCAAGAATGAAGCAGGAAGATTGATCCTCTGATAGAAGCTGAGACTTCTCAGAGAGAGACCTGGACATTTATCGCTTACCGGACTATATTTGTATTACTAGACTAATTTTATCCTCGGTTCTGTGGATTATCTTATAGACCGTTTTGATTTGCCTGGAATAAATGCTCTTTGGATTGAACAGCCATCTCTCGCTCTGTTGATTGTGTGATATTGGAGAAGGACCCCGTCACAACTGGTGGTAGCAGTGGGATCAACAGAGCACAGCCTAATGGAGATCCACCAACAGAGTGAGTACAGAAACTGGACTGCTTCCAGTCTAAAGGAGAGAGCCTCAGATCTGGGCCTGAGCTACCAGGGACTTGGTAAAGAAGCCTTAATTGATCTACTTGTGGGTGAGAGCCAGTCCACCTCCTCCCAGATGTTTGACGGACAAACACTGCGGACGGGGATCCCTGCCCCAAAAAGCCAGTGGGTGGTGTGGTTCGAAGAAGAGATGGCAGCTCTTGGCCCTGGTGTATCTCAGCAATATAAGGAGCATGCTGCTCACCGAGCACAGAGGAGACAAGAAGCAATGGAGTCCGACAGAGGGAGTAATGTGAGTTGGAGTGTAAACCCAGCGATCCAGGAGCCTATGTGGATCACCCGGGCGGACTTCAAGCCATTTGATGAAGCTTCCGGAGATGTGGATGGGTTATTCAAGGACTTTGAGCAACAGTGTGTTATGATGGAGGTTCCCCATTCTGGCTGGATGCGTTTGTTAGTGGGACTCCTGAATGGAAGCCTGGCAGAGGCTTATCGCACCATTGACTCACAGCAGAACCGGGATTATAACATTGTAAAGCGGACTATCCTGGATTACCATGCCATCACCCCAGACTCCCATAGGGCACAGTTCCGAGACTTCCAATGCACCACGGGGGGGATTGTTTAGGATATATGCCCATAAGATGTCCCAGGCATGTTGGAGATGGCTGGAAGCGGAAGACGCCTTCACTGTGGAAGACTTATACAGGTATTTCTTATAGAGCAATTTCTGTACAAGTGTCCCTCAGAAATACGGGAATGGGTCAGAGCGCACGCCGTGCACCTTGGATGGAGCTGCATCCCTAGCTGATGAGGCCCTTACTATCCGACCACAATGAAGGGGGTTTCTGCACAATAAGACACAGCCTGCTCCTTCTCCCCTGCCCTCTCCAGTTATATCTGCTCCTCCAACTAGCCACAGGCTGATGACGACCACGGCTCACAATCCTGGGCCCCAACAGTTCCGACCACGCCCTGGGGGAATCACAGAGAGGAGATGTTATGGGTGCCGGCAAACTTGGCACCTGCAATCCGGTTGTCCCGCAAGAACTCGGAGGGACACCCACGCACATCCATCTCGTCCGGTGCATTTTGCGCATTACATCCCGCCTGAGGAAGAGTTACCACCACATCCACAAGAGTGTACCGCTGACCCCTGCACCATAGATTCCCCTGTTAGAGTGTATGGCCTCTGGTCACCAGGTTCTCCTACTGCCTTCTCCAGAATGCACATTAGAAGGAGTCTGACACAAAGGAGATGTTATCGTTGTGGGCAGCCTGGGCATTTGCAAAACACTTGCCCTGCTATTCGATTGAGGAATGACTCAGTCACTTGTGGTCAGCTACTAGGGGTTTATGGGATGCGAGCCACAGCCCCGAGTTCCTCTCACCATCAAAGTAAGCACTTACAGGAGGTTGTGCTGGATGGACAGAGAGTCATTGGATTTTGTGACTCTGGGGCATTTCTCACAATAGCTGATCCCCGGGTGGTTCGGCCAGAGTCGATACATCATAGACCAGGGATTGTTATTGAATTGGCTAAAGGACAGAGGAGGAATATCCCAAAGGCGACTGTAGATCTGGACTTTGGCTTTGGGATCAAGCAATGTGTGGTTTGGGCGATGAGCGGTCTGCCTGCAGATATTCTCCATGGAAATGATGTGGGAGATCTACAATGTCGATTTGTGGGTGCAGGAAACACAGTTTGAGTAAAGGAGGACACAAAGGGAAGTTTGTGCTTCCAACCCTATTGCTGTACAAGGGACTACCTACAGCTTCTCCATCCAATACAAGCATGGAAGCTAACACCAGAATGTTGTTGGACTGTTCTGCCAAGAAGAACCATAGACTATCCACAGCTGAGCAACATGGACTTAAGTGAAATGGCCAGAGGTCTTTGTAGACCTCATGGCATACTCACTTATTCAGAAGGAGGGAGAGGTTGTGATGGTGGAATATTGTGGATTGTATACCATTTTGTGTGGATTAATGTTTGGGCGTGGTTCACTATCCTATTTGTACTGCTTCTGTGTACATTGTCCCATTTCCAGGTTTAATTCCTCCCCTGCCAGCCTTTTGTTCCTAGGTCGGGGGAGGGGGCATGAGATCCACCTACTGTAAACTCTTTGCTTACCTGGGAGATTGAGTCAGTCTGTTGGAGAACTTCAAGAATGAAGCAGGAAGATTGATCCTCTGATAGAAGCTGAGACTTCTCAGAGAGAGATCTGGACATTTATCGCTTACCGGACTATATTTGTGTTACTTGACTAATTTTACCCAAAGGTCTGTGGATTATCTTATAGACCGTTTTGATCTGCCTGGAATAAATGCTCTTTGGATTGAACAGCCATCTCTCGCTCTGTTGATTGTGTGATATTGGAGAAGGACCCCGTCACATAACCTAATGGGGTAATGTCCCACAATTGACTCCTATGGAGCTTTGTTCTGAGAACATTCTCTGAACGAGGCTCCATAGGTCACCGGTCAGTGGCAGGTATGGAATTAGTCACGAGAGTGAAAAATTCCATACCTGTCGCTGACTGTGAGTGACCTATGTAGCATCATTCAAAGAATGTTCTCACAATAAAGCTCCATAGACGTTTATAGGCATTGTGGGACATTACACAATTGAATTCCAATAGTACTTCAAGGTTTTCTTTTTAACAAATAAATTGGTAAATAAGGGAGTGTGATGATGTCTTTATTCAATGAAACTATTTTTTTTCATGTTTTTTAACTGTACACTTACTGGGTTAGTAATGGGGGTGTCTAATAAACAGCTATCAATTTTTAACCCCTGGGATTGATGCCAGCTGTCAATTCATAGCTGACATCAACCCCAAAAGTATTACTCCAATTGCCAACACCACCAGGGCAATCGTGAAGATCCAGGCAGGCAAAGCACCAGAATTGGCACATCTAATGGATGAATCACTTTTGGGATGGCTGCGGGCTGCTATTTTTAGGCTGGAAAGAGCCAAATAACCATTGGAATTTATAGCCTGATAATACCAGCTCCAAGCCATCTGCTTTACCTTGGATAGTTATCAAAAATAGGGGGACCCCATGCAGTTTTAAAAATTATTTAAATAAATAATTTAAAAAAAAATCTGCTTCTCCTTTATTTTTATAACCAGTCAGCAGTCTGTTATACCTGCACTGCTTATCAAAGATAGGCCTTGTAAAGCTGTAGGGGGGTAAAAGCGCAATAGGGTCTTACCCGGTATGAGGGTAGAGAGACAGAACAGAAAGAAATACACTCACCTGGTAGGGTTGTGCCAGTCACAACCCCCTATGCTCGCATGTGAGTGGTTTTATGTGGTTTAGCAGCGGCCTCGGAAAGCAGGTTATCATATAAATCAAATAGAAAACCGGTTTTAAATGCCGCGCTAAAAACCACAGATGCTGTAGATAAAGAGATTTCCTTTATTTCACAGTTCTACGCATTTCAGAGACATCTCCGTCTCCTTCCTCAGGAAAAGAAATCATATTACAAACAACAGGCCACAGGACCTATATATAGGAATAAAAGTAGCCACATATGCATCTGGGAAGTGAACAGCCCATATTACTCAGAGCCAATGACTCAGCGCCACATGGAGAAGAGAGAAAAAAATTCTATTTGATTTATATGATATCAAAGATAGGGTGAGCCCAAGTAATAGTTATTTATTTATTTTGTTTACAGCAGCGTACAGGCATCTTCCCCATGATGGAAAACTTGTTGATTGGTTGCGCTGCAGGCTTTCAACAAACTTTATTAGCATATGAAAAGCACCCAAACTCAAAACTCGGACATGGACTTCCGTGAATAGTCCATGTTTGAGTTAATGCCCTGGACATCAGGTAATTGGTACAAACCCCAAACTTTACGAATTGGGTTCGCTCATGCCTAAAGTAAACACATTTATATTTGCTCAAAATGGAAAGAACTCTTTCATGGAAATTTGTGTGTACCCTTTTCATTATGTGAATATCTTTTTTTAGCATTTTTTTGTTTGTTTTTTTAAATGCAAAAATATTATTTTCAAGTTATACTGACATCGTGCAAAGTTACTTCAAGCTAAGTTCTAAGTTTTAAAATAAAAAATAATTTAAAGCATTTTCTAGTTAATAGCTCTAAATATAAAGATAAATAAATGATTCCCATTTCACAACAGCACCTTGCAATATAGTTTAATATACAGTACTTTGTCTTCTCATTAATATCAATTGAGCGAAGAGTAGAAAAATATAGTAAACAAACAAAGGCAAAAGGCTAATTAAGAACCATTGCGTAGATTTATGAAATATTAATGAAATTTGATTTATAGAGCATGGGTTCAATACATGAAATGATAGATAAATTATTAAATTGTACATACTAAGAGAATATTACTATGCAAGCAAAGTAAGCATGAATACACATTATCTGAATGTATCAGTGTTAGGACTGAAGTCATTGGTAATATTAATGTTTCCATTCCAAGCTGCTGATGAAAGTACATTCATTTGATTAGCCTGGAAAAGCATGAGAAGATAATGGAAAAGGAAAAGGTAAATGCATAGATGCAGTCAAGCCATGCACCAAAACTCATGTCCCATCTAATGATGAAATTGAAAGTTCAAAATACAGATTAGGTTTTTACTGCTAAATACAATGCAATTTCTCTAAATTATAAAGCAACACATTTTTTTGTACAGTGTGAGCCTGTAGAAGAGATATAGAAATAAATAAGTTTTCAGCATATATCTTGAAATTAGTGAAGTGTGAATCTACTGGATCTCGATTCAGCAGATCCACTTGAATTCGGCCAGAAACTTCAATTCACAAATTTTTTAGCTGCAATTCAAATGTGGAACATTATCCTCTGAGGTCTCTAGACACAAAGTATAATAACCAGGGGAAAAAAAAAGTTTAAAAATTACACTAACCTAGCCCTTTAAGACTAGTTCAGTCTTCAGGTGACGACTCTGGTCTGGTTTGCTGCATCCCTGTATCTTTAGCTTTGCGCTTTACTGGTTTTCAAACCTTTATGATCTCATGCTGCAACATCATTATGAGCTTTGATCTAATATCTATGACATCCATGGTCATAGATATTATGACCATGGATGCCAGCTCTCTTTCCACTTCTGTCACCAGGTGGCCTTGCAGGGCAATAACTGGATATCCCTGTGTGTTAACTGATACGTGTGGTGTCTTCCATGAAGGGAACTTGAGGGACAGCTCCTGTCTCTGCTTAGTATGAACTCCCTGCTATTTTCCCTTGGTGGCTCTAAACTCCCATGTATCATGGCAGCATCTGATAGTGTGGAGTGTCAGACTCTGCAGTGTGAACACCATGTCTCCTTTGCTGCTTTTGAGTTATACAGATAGGCTCAGCCATCGACCAGCTGTATTCTCATTAGTGATCGGGCTTGCAGGACTTAATTTCTGCTTATCTACTTATTCCTCTTGGATCACATGTTGTGGGAGACCTATCACAATTACTTTCCGCCTTTTTAAGATGGGAGAGCCTGTGTTCCCATGCTGACTATAGCTTTAGCTAATGTCTCAAAAATCACCATACTCTCAGATGTAATTTGCAATGTTCTTCAAAATGTATTAACAAATTCGTGGAACAAATCATAGGTAGTGTTGAGTGAGTAGTTAACTATTCGTACTCGCTATACTGTTAGCGAGTTCTGTCCGCTACTCGCATATTCGTTACGAGTAGTGGGTGCAATGTAAGTCAATGGGAAATATTTGCAAGTAACTTGAAAGCCATACTTTTTGTGCGAGTAGTGAATAGTACGGCTTTCAGGTTACTCGATACTTAGCGAGTATTTCCCATTGACTTACATTGCGCCCACTACTCGTAACAAATATGCGAGTAGTGGACAGTACTTGTTAACTACTCGCCCAACTTTATGGCAGGTGATGCCAGGAATAAGCGACAAAACAATGTTTTGACCCTGATGCATCTTGTTCACACTGTCACTCAGGCATGCTATGCAGAAGGTGCTTCTGTATCTACATCCTTCTGGAGCAATCAGTATTAGGCACCTTTCAGGTCTTTGTTAATTCACTGCATCTGCGCCTGTATGTGACTACGTTCCTTTTGGTTATGTAGCCTTAGTAGTGAAGATCTGTGCTCCCGTGCCTGAGTCAGTCACAGAGATGGTGGATGTGGAATTTTAGAGCTTTAGCTACACCGCTCTGTGTGCTGTTGTATCCCAGTCCTGCTGGTTATTGTATTGCTTTGTAGATGGAGTTGTGGAATTCTCTCATTGTCTCATTGTTTCCTCCATGCTCTTAGTAAGCTGTCAAACAGGCAGATTTCACCAGCAACCAGTGACCAGCCCCCAGCCAGCAGCGACGCGTGGAAGCGATGCTGCGCTTGGTAACTAAGGTAAATATCGGGTAACCAACCCGATATTTACCTTGGTTACCAGCGAACACCGCTTTGCGCTGACTGCCTGCACTCCTATCCAGAGTACACATCGGGTTAATTACCTGATGTGTAGTCTGGCTATGTGTGCAGGGAGCAGGGAGCCGGCACTGACAGTGTGAGAGCGGCAGACGCTGGTAACAAAGGTAAATATCGGGTAACTAAGGAAAGGGCTTCTTGGTTACACGATATTTACCTTGGTTACCAGCGTCCGCAGAAGCCGGCTCCCTGCTCACTGCACATTCAGTTGTTGCTCTCTCGCTGTCTCACACAGCGATGTGTGCTTCACAGCGGGAGAGCAACAACTAAAAAATAGTCCAGGACATTCAGCAACAACCGGTGACCTCACAGCAGGGACCAGGTTGTTTGTTGCTGGATGTCACACACAGCAACATCGCTAGCAACATCGCTGTTGCATCACAAAAGTCGTGCTTCAGCAGCGATGTTGCTAGCGATGTTGCTTAGTGAGAGGTGGCCTTTACTGTTCTTCTTATCACTTGTTGTCTAATATCTCTGTGTGAGCGTTCTATGTTTTCAAGTCCTGGTTTCCATTTCCTTTCCCTTATCTTTGGGTTCAACCACTACAGTCTCTGCCGATTCCACTTGCTATAACATATTTCTTGTAATATTAAATGATAGCTGGCCATAAAAAATCCTGGTACCACTCAACAGTAGAGATGAGCGAACCGGCCGTGGCTCGGCTCGAGTTCGGTTCGCCGAACCACTCGAACCGCATAGGAAATAATAGGAGGCAATCACAAACACATAAAAAAACCTAGAAAACACCCTCAAAGGTGTCCAAAAGGTGACAAACAACTCACAACACAACACAAACACATGGGAAAGTGACAAGAACAAATTCTCATGCGAAAACAAAACAGCGTTACAAGGAAAAGAGGATGAGACACAGATATAGGCATGGCATGCCCTTCTAAAATCATGTAAAACACCGCAAAATTACGGAGTCTCCTTTTTTTCCAAAAATTGGGATACACACCTACCCTTTCAGTGGCAGCACTTGTGCCCCAGTTGTACACTTCACAGGTAGATTTGCATCAAGCACATTCAAAAATACGCCATACTTAACCGTCCCCAGGATGACACCGGGGTAGGTAGCAAAGTCTTTGCTAAAGCATGACTTGTTCATCTTGGCTCCTTTTAAAAAACACAGCAAGCAAGGGTTACTCCAAGCGGAGTCTTCCTTTTTTCCAAAAATTGGGCCACACACACACACTCACCCCTTCAGTGGCAGCACTTGTGCCCCAGTTATACCTTCAGAGGTAGATTTGCATCAAGCACATTCAAAAATACGCCATACTTAACCGTCCCCAGGATGACACCGGGGTAGGTAGCTAAGTCTTTCCTGATACCAGCTCTGTTCATCTTGGATCATTTTTAAAAACAATGTAAGCAAGGGTTACTCCAAGCGGAGTCTCCCTTTTTTCAAAAGTTGGGCCACACACACACCCACCCCTTCAGTGGCAGCACTTGTGCCCCAGTTGTACACTTCACAGCTAGATTTGCATCAAGCACATTCAAAAATACGCCATACTTAACCGTCCCCAGGATGACACCGGGGTAGGTAGCTAAGTCTTTCCTGATCTCAGCTCTGTTCATCTTGGATCATTTTTAAAAACAATGTAAGCAAGGGGTACTCCAAGCAGAGTCTCCCTTTTTTCCAAAAATTGGGCCACACACACACACCCACCCCTTCAGTGGCAGCACTTGTGCCCCAGTTGTACACTTCACAGGTAGATTTGCATCAAGCACATTCAAAATCCACAAGCATTTACTCTCCCTAGGATGGCACAGGGGTAGTAAATCCTTGTGGATCCATGACATTCATTTTGATGAACGTTAGTCTGTCCACATTGTCACTGGACAGACGCGTGCGCTTATCTGTCAGCACACACCCAGCAGCACTGAAGACACGTTCATAGACAACGCTGGCAGCTGGACACGACAAAATCTCCAAGGTGTAAGTAGAGAGCTCTGGCCATTTTTCAAGATTTGAAACCCAAAATGAGCAAGGCTCCAATTGCAAAGTCATGGCATCGATGTTCATTTGGAGATACTCCTGTATCATTCTCTCCAGCCGTTGACTATGTGCCAGACTTGTTGTCTCTGGTGGCCTTGCAAAGGATGGTCTAAAAAAATTATGAAAAGATTCAATAAAATTGCTGTTACCAGCACCAGATACGGTGCTGCTTGTACGGGTAGACTGTTGAAGATGAGACTGTCCCATGTTTGTCAAGTTACAACTGGGAGATTCACTCCCTGCACCATGTTAGTTTGGTGGAAAAGCCGAGCTAAGATAGAGTAACAGCTTTTGCTGATACTCCTGCATATGTGCGTCCCTTTCTATAGCTGGAATTATGTCACAAAATTTGGACTTGTACCGGGGATCTAACAATGTGGCAAGCCAGTACTCATCATCACTTCTAATTTTGACAATATGAGGGTCATGTTGGAGGTAATGCAGCAAGAAGGCGCTCATGTGTCTTGCGCAGCCATGCGGACCAAGTCCACGCTGTGTTTGTGGCATAGAGGTGCTACCCGTTCTTTCTTCCTCTGACATCTCCCCCCAACTTCTTTCAACTGAAATTTGACCAAGGTCTCCCTCATCCGCTGAGTCTTCCATGTCCATGAACAGTTCGTCCCCCATTTCTTTATGTTCTCCTGCACCTTCCTCAACATTTCGCCTGCTACCATGCACCCTTGTTGATCCCTGTCCCTCATGGTCCCATGCCTGCCGCATTGGTGATGATGAACGTCTGGACCTTGGTGATGTTGTTGTCTCTTGCGCATATGAATCCTCCTGTAGTTCCTCTTCTTCCTTTTGTCCCACCCCCTGACTCCGAATAGTGTTTAGCGTGTGCTCCAGCATGTAAATGACTGGAATTGTCATGCTGATAATGGCATTGTCAGCGCTAAACATATTCGTCGCCATGTCGAAACTGTGCAGAAGGGTCCTTGATCTGAGACCACTTCATCAGGGTGATCTGCCCCACCTCTGCATCTCGTTGGCCCAGGCTATACGTCATGACGTATTGCACCAGGGCTCGACGGTGCTGCCACAGTCGCTGTAACATGTGGAGAGTCGAATTCCAGCGTGTCGGCACATCGCATTTCAGGCGATGAACCGGCAGGCCGAAAGACTTCTGGAGCGATGCAAGTTGCTCATCTGCGGCGGTTGAACGGCGAAAGTGAGCAGACAGTTTTCGTGCCCTGTTCAGAAGGCCATCTAGGCCGGGATAGTGTGTTAAAAATTGCTGGACAACAAGGTTCAACACGTGAGCCATACAAGGCACGTGTGTCACCTTGCCCGGGCGAAGGGCTGCACCCAGGTTTGCAGCATTGTCGTACCAGGCTGCAGGTTGAGTGGAGAAAACCATTTATTAAACTCAGTTTCCAGAGCTGCCCACAACTCAGCCGCTGTGTGACTCTTATTTCCAAGACATTTCAAGATAAAGACCACCTGATGCCGTTGCGCTCTGCTGCCAGCATAGTAATGAGGGGTGCATGATTCCTTCTGCGCAGTTAGAACGCTGGTGGCCTGACCAGGCAGGCTTAGGGCGGAGGTGGAGGACCCAGACGAGGTGGAGGAGGCAGAAGCAGTGGCGGAACTTGGACAGACAGAGGATTGACACACAAGTCGTGGGGACGGCAAGACTTGTGCAGCAGACCCTTCACCATCTATCACCATAGTTACAGAGTGCCCAGTCAGTGACATATAACGTCCCTGTCCATGCCTACTGGTCCAAGTATCGGTGGTGAAATGCACCCGTTCACACACAAAGTTTCTCAAGGAAGCGGTGATGTTGTATGCGACATGCTGGTGTAGCGCAGGCACACCTTTCTTAGAGAAGTAGTGGTGACTGGGCATCTGGTACTGGGGCACAGCGACAGACATAAGGTCTCTAAAATCCTGTGTGTCCACCAGGCGGAAAGGCAGCATTTCGGTAGCCAAGAGCTTACAGAGGGATAAAGTCAACCTCTTAACTTTGTCATGGGTCGCAGGAAATGGCCATTTTTTGTCCACATCTGAGGGACAGAGATCTGGCTGCTGTGTGTAGACGGTGGGGAGTAGGATGTCCCTGAAAAAATGCAGGTTTGTGAGGAAAGTGCAGGCGTAGACATGATGTTGCCTTTATCCAATGTTGATGCTATCAATGTCTGAGAGAGCTGTACACACGCACTTGTTTCCCCTTCCAAACCAACTGACGACCTACCAAGCACACTGCCTGTTGCAGTTACAGTGGTGGAAGTTGTGCGTGGAAAACCAGGTGTGACAGCTGTCCCACAGTCCTAGAAGATGAAGAGCGCGCGGATGCACTTGAAGGGGCAGGTGGTGGATGGTTCGCTCCGCTAGAATGCATTGCAGCACGGTAAGCTTCCCACTGGGACATCTGATATTTATTCAGGTGACGATTCATGGAAGAAGTTGTCAAACTCCTGAGGTTTTGCCCTCTACTAACAGAATCAAGACAAATTTTACATATCACATGATTTGGGCGATCCTTTGCTATGTCAAAAAAGGTCCAGGTTAGGCAAGGCTTAGAGGGCATGCGACCTGCTGAGCCCCCCCGACTATTGCTCAGAAGCAGAGTGGTGGCTGAGGATGCAGTTGTAGACGTGCTACCAGTAATACTCCTCTGTCCAGGAAGGCGCAGGGTAACTTCGTCGTCAGTAGCATCCTCCTCCACCGACTCTGTTGACCTCTTCGAGTGCCTGACTGTGGGTTGACAGTAGGTGGGATCTAGAACTTCCTCATCAAGCGTTGTGTTTGCACTCCCCTCACCCTCAGACCGAGCCTCTTCCTGACGTGAACCAATATTTAAGTTGTCATCCCAATCTGCTATCTGCGTCTCATCATCATCAGTGTGTTCCTGATTGTCTATAACAACAGGTGTTACAGTTTGTGAATAAGGGTCAACATTATGCTCAGAAACTTGGTCCTCACGGCCTGAATCAGAGTCACAAAGGTTATGGGCATCACTGCAGACCATTTCCTGGTCTGTACTCACTGTAACTTGGGAGCAGACCACTGATTCCCAAGCTATAGTGTGACTGAACAGCTCGGCAGACTCAGCCATCTAAGTTCCACCATACTGTGCAGGGTGGATGGAGACTTCAGAGCTGGGAGAAAGCAAGTGTGATTGGGATGACAACTCAGAGGCCTGGTGATTTTTGGATGCGGTAGTTGAGGTGGCGGAGAGGACACTTGTTGGACCACTTGAGATCCATTCAAGCATTTTCTCTTTTTGGCCATCAGCAACCTTTGTTCCTGTTGTTCGTGTCCATAAAAAAGGAAGCACATCAAATTGTCCACGGTAAGTAGTAGACATCTTACTTTTGCTGGACGATGGTCTATCTTTAGCAAATGTTAATGGAGCTTTGCCACCTTCCCCACGGACAAACCCTTTTTTCCTTTTCCAACACGCCTCTTCCCCTTTCCACCAGCATCTGTCATTTTGCCACTCATTTTGATTGCGACAAGAGTTTACACTTAAAATGTGGTAGTAATAATTGAGAGGTGGTGTAGATTGCAGCGGTGGTCTAGCTTTATTAACATCAGAATAAACAACAATAACTATCCCTGACAATGCAACTACGGCCCTTAAACTGGCAGCATAGTTTGCAAATTAGAATGGCTTAGTAACAATGAGTTTGAGTGTGCAATGCAGAGGTGCTGCAAATAGATTTGCACTAGTGGGACACTAATGGAAGTCCAACAGCCACTTTTAGGATGCCACTAAGTTTACTCAGTGTTTGCTAGTATAATGGCTTAGTAACAATGAGCTGGAGTGTGCAAAGTGCAGGAGGGTACAGTGGCATGGTAGTGGGTCTGTGTAGAGGAAAGGAAGCCTCACTTTCTATCCCTCCTAATGGGGAAATGCAGCGAGGAAGTCCCTGACCTTAGCTACACAGACGCTCTTATCTGTAGCTGTTAAAATCAGTTTCCACGGACCTGTCACCTATGGCTTTGAGCCTGCTGTTATTAGCCCTTACAAGGGCTAAAAGATAGTTCTATCCCTATTCTGTATAGCGCTGTGTGTAGAGCGTACACAGCAGTATCGGAGACAGGAGCTACACCAGCGGTGACTGACACCCAGACGCAGAAGGCAGATAATGGTGTCCTGACGGGCAGATACCCGTTTTTATAATGCAGGGACATGTGACATGGACATCCTATCACACATGCCATTTTATCTCTGGCTAAAAGTCCACTTAGCTGTGTATGTGTCTGGGATTGGCCGACATGCTGGCCTGCCCCACTACACGCGCGCGCTTAGTGAAGGAAGACAAGGGAAAAAGCAGCATTGATCTGAATGCGCTGTTCCTGCACACTATACGCTGAAATTTCATAATAGTGTGAGTCACAGAGTGACTTACACTATTACAGCGGAAAGCCAGCTAGTAATTAGCTTGGCTTTTTGCTGCTAGAACCGTTCTCGAACATAACTAGAACTATTGAGCTTTTGCAAAAAGCTCGAGTTCTAGTTCGATCTAGAACAGCCCCCAAAATCACTCGAACCGCGAACTGGAGAACCACGAACCGCGCTCAACTCTACTCAACAGTATTTTGAATGCTAGCGTGACCTACGAGCACTGAATCATAGGACCCCTGGAGAATAAGGACTATAAAATAAGAAATGTCACTGAGTGTTGAACAGTACAATAATTAACAAATAGTGGGGTGAATTAATGCAAAATGTCATCTAAATAGACAACCACATATTGGCCAATTACTGTATATCTCTAAATTTGTTACTAACAAAATAAAAAAAAAACAACTGTTGCATTTCTTAGTACAGAAGACATGAAGAGATACTCATAGTGACCCTCAGGAGAAATAATTCTAGTCTTTTACTCATCACTCTCCCTGATACAGTGTAAGCCGTAGCTGTAGCCGTATGCTTTATCTGTGCTGGGTATAATAATACGGGAGGACCCTACGCCTATTTATTTATTTATTTATTTTATAACATGATAGTGACCTACAGACATTGTCTATGATCGCAAGCAGGCAGATCCTGTAACACAGGCTGTGGACACATCTGACTGCAACCAATCACAATTATATATATAAAAAAACTGACCCCCACATCCAACAGGTGTGAACAGGTGCCAGCGGAAAACACATTATAACTAAATAAAAATACATACAGCTGCACTCTAAAATCCTACAATTGAATAGGTAACTTTGGTATTGCATTACTGATATAGGAATATTTGAGAAAAAAGTGAAACTTAGCTTATGTACTGGCCAGTGCATTTGAGTCCGGTAACCATGACAACATGATCTCTTATATACTGTGTATACCGGGACCCTAACTTGTAATGCCTCTATCTGGGTTCAAAAAAACCCTACATGTCTGGGCAGAAAGGATCCAGATATTCAAGAGAGTGAACACAGCCTGGTTAAAAAGTGAATGCTTAGTCAGAAGGAAATGCACTACAATTACATGTATGTATGTATGTACGTATGTATGTATATATATATGTATGTGTATATATGTGGCGCCCCAGGATCTGGTTGCCACAACAGTGTTGCCCCCTCAAAAGGGTTAATACTGAGCCTGGAGGTAATTTGGGAAATCATTGTCCAGTAAGTTTAACATTCAGCGCAGTTTCTCCCTCAGGCCAGCAGAGGGAGCTCTGAACCTGGAGTTCCAGGGAGCTTTCCTCAAGCCTGACTTGAGGGAGGAGTTAGTGTTCAGTCTGTGAGGGAAGTTTGGAGAGTGAAGACGCAGAGTAGTGCTGTCCTGTGGACTGGGGCCTGGAGCTGGAATAGCTTGGCCCAGTAAAGCAGGATTGGCAGAGAGGCACAGAAGAGAATTAGACATCGGAGTCTGTGGTTGCCAGGGTGTAAAACCCTTCCCTGGTAACTGAATCCGAAGGGCAGGAGAGCTGCAAGCCCCTGGCCCATAAGCAACCTGAAGGTACAGCTGCATCACCAGGGCCCGGTGTGGACTCCAGCAGAGAAGCACCAGAGAGGGCCTGCGCAGCCTACCACACAGAGGGACATATCACCGGTCCCAGCAGCAAGAGGGCCATTGCTACTTCAGAGTGCAAGGTCCTATGAAAGCAAAGAAAGAACAGGGAGTAGGCCTCATACTCAGCTGGCCAAAAAGAGCACCCCAGCTACTTCCAGGCCGGCCGGATCCTTCTACCACCTGTAACGGTCTCCCAGGACTAACTGTTTATCCAGTAAAAGAGGAGAATGTAAAGAGACTGTTGTTTGTGTCCGGTCCTTTCACCGCCCTGTCGGCCCTGCACTACACCGCAACTACATCGACACTTACAAGCACCAACTGTTGCCCCGGGGCACCGCTCCAAATGTGGGGAGCAGTACCACCATTGCTGCCGTTCCATCACCCGCGGAGGCCCCATACAGCAGCAGCAGCTTAATAGCCGCAAACCACAGGTGGCGTCACGAATAGTGATGAGCGAGTACTAAAAAGCTCGGGTGCTCGAGGCTCGGGCCGAGCATCCCAAGATACTTGTGTACTCGGCCCGAGCACCGAGCCCAATGTTATCCTATGGGAGACCCGAGTATTTTTGTGAAATGACCACCGGCAGCATGTAGAAACCCTAAAAATGGCACAAAAGTCTCAGAAGAGTGCTCAAATGACATGGCAACAGCATGGGGAAGACCCCTTGAAGCATTTATCACTCAAAAGTCACAGCTGTGAACAATTTTGTCCGCGTTTTACGCCATTTTTACGGACTCACCAGAAAACCTTCCAAAATGACACCAAAATGAATTTTCATGGCGGAAATGTTAAGGGCACATACCCAATAGTGAGATAGAGCTAATGTATGTTACTTTTTGAGATCAACACATGAAAGATTTTACGTAAAACATTGTGTGGCACTCCGATGTCCCTGAGAAGAGACGTACATAAAGGCCTCTGAGTCAAATGTGCCCATTTTGAGGAACTGAGTCTTTGTAGTATTTTCCTTTGCCAGGGCAGTCCAAAATTGTGAGGTTCACCAATGACCCTGCATACAGACGTGCATGAGGGCCTGTAAACCTGAAGTGCCTATTGGAAGGAAGTGGGTCTATTGTAGTATAGCCCTTAGGTAGGGCAGCCAAAAATTGGGAGGCTCCACGTTGTCCCTGGATAGAGACGTGCATGAGGGCCTGTAAACCTGAAGTGCCCATTGGAAGGAAGTGGGTCTATTGTAGTATAGCCCTTAGGCAGGGCAGCCAAAAATTGGGAGGCTCCACGTTGTCCCTGGATAGAGACGTGCATGAGGGCCTGTAAACCTGAAGTGCCCATTGGAAGGAAGTGGGTCTATTGTAGTATAGCCCTTAGGCAGGGCAGCCAAAAATTGGGAGGCTCCACGTTGTCCCTGGATAGAGACGTGCATGAGGGCCTGTAAACCTGAAGTGCCCATTGGAAGGAAGTGGGTCTATTGTAGTATAGCCCTTAGGCAGGGCAGCCAAAAATTGGGAGGCTCCACGTTGTCCCTGGATAGAGACGTGCATGAGGGCCTGTAAACCTGAAGTGCCCATTGGAAGGAAGTGGGTCTATTGTAGTATAGCCCTTAGGCAGGGCAGCCAAAAATTGGGAGGCTCCACGTTGTCCCTGGATAAAGACGTGCATGAGGGCCTGTAAACCTGAAGTGCCCATTGGAAGGAAGTGGGTCTATTGTAGTATAGCCCTTAGGCAGGGCAGCCAAAAATTGGGAGGCTCCACGTTGTCCCTGGATTGAGACGTGCATGAGGGCCTGTAAACCTGAAGTGCCCATTGGAAGGAAGTGGGTCTATTGTAGTATAGCCCTTAGGCAGGGCAGCCAAAAATTGGGAGGCTCCACGTTGTCCCTGGATAGAGACGTGCATGAGGGCCTGTAAACCTGAAGTGCCCATTGGAAGGAAGTGGGTCTATTGTAGTATAGCCCTTAGGTAGGGCAGCCAAAAATTGGGAGGCTCCACGTTGTCCCTGGATAGAGACGTGCATGAGGGCCTGTAAACCTGAAGTGCCTATTGGAAGGAAGTGGGTCTATTGTAGTATAGCCCTTAGGTAGGGCAGCCAAAAATTGGGAGGCTCCACGTTGTCCCTGGATAGAGACGTGCATGAGGGCCTGTAAACCTGAAGTGCCTATTGGAAGGAAGTGGGTCTATTGTAGTATAGCCCTTAGGTAGGGCAGCCAAAAATTGGGAGGCTCCACGTTGTCCCTGGATAGAGACGTGCATGAGGGCCTGTAAACCTGAAGTGCCCATTGGAAGGAAGTGGGTCTATTGTAGTATAGCCCTTAGGCAGGGCAGCCAAAAATTGGGAGGCTCCACGTTGTCCCTGGATAGAGACGTGCATGAGGGCCTGTAAACCTGAAGTGCCCATTGGAAGGAAGTGGGTCTATTGTAGTATAGCCCTTAGGCAGGGCAGCCAAAAATTGGGAGGCTCCACGTTGTCCCTGGATAGAGACGTGCATGAGGGCCTGTAAACCTGAAGTGCCCATTGGAAGGAAGTGGGTCTATTGTAGTATAGCCCTTAGGCAGGGCAGCCAAAAATTGGGAGGCTCCACGTTGTCCCTGGATAGAGACGTGCATGAGGGCCTGTAAACCTGAAGTGCCCATTGGAAGGAAGTGGGTCTATTGTAGTATAGCCCTTAGGCAGGGCAGCCAAAAATTGGGAGGCTCCACGTTGTCCCTGGATAAAGACGTGCATGAGGGCCTGTAAACCTGAAGTGCCCATTGGAAGGAAGTGGGTCTATTGTAGTATAGCCCTTAGGCAGGGCAGCCAAAAATTGGGAGGCTCCACGTTGTCCCTGGATTGAGACGTGCATGAGGGCCTGTAAACCTGAAGTGCCCATTGGAAGGAAGTGGGTCTATTGTAGTATAGCCCTTAGGCAGGGCAGCCAAAAATTGGGAGGCTCCACGTTGTCCCTGGATAGAGACGTGCATGAGGGCCTGTAAACCTGAAGTGCCCATTGGAAGGAAGTGGGTCTATTGTAGTATAGCCCTTAGGTAGGGCAGCCAAAAATTGGGAGGCTCCACGTTGTCCCTGGATAGAGACGTGCATGAGGGCCTGTAAACCTGAAGTGCCTATTGGAAGGAAGTGGGTCTATTGTAGTATTTCCCTTAGGTAGGGCAGCCAAAAATTGGGAGGCTCCACGTTGTCCCTGGATAGAGACGTGCATGAGGGCCTGTAAACATGAAGTGCCCATTGGAAGGAAGTGGGTCTATTGTAGTATAGCCCTTAGGCAGGGCAGCCAAAAATTGGGAGGCTCCACGTTGTCCCTGGATAGAGACGTGCATGAGGGCCTGTAAACCTGAAGTGCCCATTGGAAGGAAGTGGGTCTATTGTAGTATAGCCCTTAGGCAGGGCAGCCAAAAATTGGGAGGCTCCACGTTGTCCCTGGATAGAGACGTGCATGAGGGCCTGTAAACCTGAAGTGCCCATTGGAAGGAAGTGGGTCTATTGTAGTATAGCCCTTAGGCAGGGCAGCCAAAGATTGGGAGGCTCCACGTTGTCCCTGGATAGAGACGTGCATTAGGGCCTGTAAACCTGAAGTGCCCATTGGAAGGAAGTGGGTCTATTGTAGTATAGCCCTTAGGCAGGGCAGCCAAAAATTGGGAGGTTCCACGTTGTCCCTGGATAGAGACGTGCATGAGGGCCTGTAAACATGAAGTGCCCATTGGAAGGAAGTGGGTCTATTATAGTATAGCCCTTTGGCAGGGCAGCCAAAAATTGGGAGGCTCCACGTTGTCCCTGGATAGAGACGTGCATGAGGGCCTCAAAACATTAAGTGTCCATTGTCATGAAGTGTGTGTATTATAGTATAGCCCTTTGGCAGGGCAGCCAAAAATTGGGAGGCTCCACGTTGTCCCTGGATAGAGACGTGCATGAGGGCCTGTAAACCTGAAGTGCCCATTGGAAGGAAGTGGGTCTATTGTAGGATAGCCCTTAGGCAGGGCAGCCAAAAATTGGGAGGCTCCACGTTGTCCCTGGATAGAGACGTGCATGAGGGCCTGTAAACCTGAAGTGCCCATTGGAAGGAAGTGGGTCTATTGTAGTATAGCCCTTAGGCAGGGCAGCCAAAAATTGGGAGGCTCCAGGTTGTCCCTGGATAGAGACGTGCATGAGGGCCTGTAAACCTGAAGTGCCCATTGGAAGGAAGTGGGTCTATTGTAGTATAGCCCTTAGGCAGGGCAGCCAAAAATTGGGAGGCTCCACGTTGTCCCTGGATAGAGACGTGCATGAGGGCCTGTAAACCTGAAGTGCCCATTGGAAGGAAGTGGGTCTATTGTAGTATAGCCCTTAGGCAGGGCAGCCAAAAATTGGGAGGCTCCACGTTGTCCCTGGATAGAGACGTGCATGAGGGCCTCAAAACATTAAGTGTCCATTGTCAGGAAGTGGGTGTATTATAGTATAGCCCTTTGGCAGGGCAGCCAAAAATTGGGAGGCTCCACGTTGTCCCTGGATAGAGACGTGCATGAGGGCCTCAAAACATTAAGTGTCCATTGTCAGGAAGTGGGTGTATTATAGTATAGCCCTTTGGCAGGGCAGCCAAAAATTGGGAGGCTCCACGTTGTCCCTGGATAGAGACGTGCATGAGGGCCTCAAAACATTAAGTGTCCATTGTCAGGAAGTGGGTGTATTATAGTATAGCCCTTTGGCAGGGCAGCCAAAATTTGGGAGGCTCCACGTTGTCCCTGGATAGAGACGTGCATGAGGGCCTCAAAACATTGTTCCCATTGCAAAGGAGCGGGTCTCCTGTCGTTGTAATGTCCATTCTGCAAAGAATGGGCGAAAAAATTTACCACTGGGGGTATACCTGAAACAAAGGCCTAACTCTTGTAACGGTCATCATGGTGGCGCATGAGGAGAAGGAGGAGCAGTCCAGCGATTATCCAAAGTCCAGAAGTGTGTACCCATGGGTGACTTGAGGTACATGGCAAATTCCCGTTACAAACTTTAAATTCCGCTCTCATTTGCTGGTGGTGTGGTGAAGTCTGGCCCAATCCAACCCTTGTTCATCTTGATCAGAGTCCGCCTATCAGCATTTTCAGTTGACAGGCGGGTGCGTTTATCTGTAATGATTCCACCTGCGGCACTAAAAACACGCTCTGACAAAATGCTAGCGGCAGGGCAGGCCAGGACTTCCAAGGCGTAGAGAGCCAATTCATGCCACGTGTCCACCTTGGATACCCAATAATTGTAAGGCACAGAGGAATGTCGGAGTACAGTTGTTCGATCTGCAAGGTACTCCTTGAGCATCTGGGCAAACTTAGGATTTCTTGTGGCACTACCCCGCACCTCAGGGGCTGTGGTACGTGAGGGGCTGAGAAAACTGTCCCACATCTTAAAGACTGTTCCCCTACCTCTGGCGGATTGGACTTGTGCCTCTCTCGGCTGTACGCCTTGGTTGTCCACTGATTCCTGACCTATGCCGCTAGCGTTTTGTGAGGGGAATGCTTTGCCTACTTCCGTGACTATGGCCTTCCGGAACTGCTGCATTTTGGTTGACCTCTCCGCCTCGGGAATAAGAGACATAAAGTTCTGCTTGTAGCGTGGGTCTAACAGTGTTACCAACCAGTAATGATTGTCGGCCAAGATGTTCTTAACGCGAGGGTCACGAGACAGGCAGCTTACCATAAAGTCAGCCATGTGCGCCAGACTCTTAACAGCCAGGACTTCAGTAGCCTGACCAACACGATGACTGAACATGCTGTCCTCCTCCTCCTCCTCCTCCTCATCTACCCTGTCCTCTGGCCAGCCACGCTGAACCGAGGATATGACTGGTGTGCATGTCATATCCTCAATTTGGCCAGAGATTTGCTCCATGTCTTCATCCTCCTCCTCGTCATAGTCCTCCACTACACGTTGTGATGAGACGAGGCTGGGCTGTGTGTTATCACCCACACCCACTACTGTTTCTTGCTGCAACTCATCGCGCTCCGCCTGCAATGCATCATGTTTGGTTTTAAGCAGAGACCGTTTTAGAAGGCAGAGTAGCGGTATGGTGACGCTAATAATGGCGTCATCACCACTCACCATCTTGGTGGAGTCCTCAAAGTTTTGGAGGATGGTACATAGGTCGGACATCCATCTCCACTCCTCAGGTGTTATGTGTGGAGTTTTACCCATTTCCCGACGGCTTAGGTGATGCAGGTACTCAACAACTGCCCTCTTCTGCTCACATATCCTGACCAACATGTGCAGAGTTGAATTCCAACGCGTGGGGACATCACACACCAGTCTGTGAGCCGGAAGATGCAAACGGCGCTGAAAGCCGGCAAGGCCGGCTGAAGCAGTAGGTGACTTTCGAAAATGTGCAGACAGGCGGCAAACTTTTACCAGCAGATCAGACAGCTCTGGGTATGACTTTAGAAACCGCTGAACCACGAGGTTGAGCACATGGGCCACGCATGGAACATGTGTCAGCTGGCCTCGCCTCAAAGCCGCCACCAGGTTCCGGCCATTGTCACACACGACCTTTCCTGGCTTTAGGTTCAGAGGTGTGAGCCAGTGATCTGCCTGCTGTTTCAGAGCTGTCCACACCTCTTCTGCATTGTGGGGTTTGTCACCTATGCAGATTAGCTTCAGCACAGCCTGTTGCCGCTTCGCCGTGGCAGTGCTGCAGTGCTTCCAGCTTGGGACTGGTGTGGAGGGTACAGTGGATGAGGATGCGCAGGAGGAGGAGGAGGCTGAAGAGCATGACATTCCGGAGCTGTAGAGTGTGGGTGAAACACTGACTGAGGTAGGGCCTGCAAACCTTGGTGTGGGAAGGACGTGTTCCGTCCCTCGCTCAGACTGGGTCCCAGCTTCCACAATATTAACCCAGTGTGCCGTCAACGAGATGTAGCGGCCTTGCCCACAAGCACTTGTCCACGTGTCTGTGGTTAGGTGGACTTTGGGTGAAACAGCGTTGTTCAGGGCACGTGTGATGTTTTGTGACACGTGGTTATGCAACGCGGGGACGGCACACCGGGAGAAATAGTGGCGGCTGGGGACCGAGTAACGTGGGACAGCTGCCGCCATCAGGTCGCGGAATGCTTCTGTCTCCACCAGCCTAAAAGGCAACATTTCCAGCGCAAGCAGTCGCGAAATGTTAGCATTTAGAACTGTGGCATGTGGGGTGTTGGCAGTGTATTTGCGCCTGCGTTCAAAGGTTTGCTGAATGGATAACTGAACGCTGCGCTGGGACATGGACGTGCTTGATGATGGTGTTATTTCTGCGTAGGCAACTGCAGGTGCAGGACCGGAGGAGGCTTGTTCGCAGGCAGCATGGACAGGGGATTGGCTCGCATGCACAACCAGCGAAGACGTAGCAGTGACATCAGCAAGCACTGCTCCTCGATTCTGTTGTACTTCCCACAAAGTCGGGTGCTTGGCTGACATGTGCCTGATCATGCTGGTGGTGGTCAGGCTGCTAGTTTTGGTACCCCTGCTGATGCTGGCACGGCAGGTGTTGCAAATGGCCTTTTTAGAATCATCTGGAGCAAACTTAAAAAACTGCCAGACTCGGGAAGACCTAACATTTGTACAGGCACCTTGTGTCGTGTTGTTGTTCCGGGGAACGGTTGCCTGACTTCTGCCTGGAGCCACCACCCTGCTTCTTACTGCCTGTTGGGATGCTACGCCTCCCTCCCCCTGTGCACTGCTGTCCTCGCTCTGCATATCCTCCTGCCAGGTTGGGTCAGTTACTGGATCATCCACCACGTCGTCTTCCTCTTCCGCACCCTGCTCCTCCTCCTGACTTCCTGACAATTGTGTCTCATCATCGTCCACCCCTTGTTGAGACACGTTGCCAACTTCGTGAGAACGTGGCTGCTCAAATATTTGGGCATCTGTACATACGATCTCCTGATGACCCACTTCAACATGAGCTGGCGAGAGGCCAGAATGTGCGAATTGAAACGTGAACAGCTCTTCCGAGTGTCCAAGTGTGGGATCAGTAATGTCCGAGGACGTGTACTCGGCCTGGTGGTAGGAAGGAGGATCAGGTTCTGAAATGTGCGGTGCAGTATCACGGCTACTGACACTTGTCCGTGTGGAAGACAGAGTGTTTGTGGTGGTGCCAATCTGACTGGAAGCATTATCCGCTATCCAACTAACAACCTGTTGACACTGGTCTTGGTTCAAGAGCGGTGTACTGCTGCGGTCCCCAAGAATTTGGGACAGGACGTGCGAGCGACTAGATGTGGCCCTTTGTTGTGGCGAAATTAGAGCTTGCCCACGACCTCAGCCTCTGCCTGCACCACCATCACGTCCACTTCCTTGTTCCTTGCCAACGCCCTTGCGCATTTTGCAATGCTGTGCTGACGTGTATTCACTAGACTTGGGCGTTATATCCAAGTTTGTGCAAATCGTGCACCTGTACGCTGCCACCGACAGGCACACACGTGCGGTTTTTAAATGCAAGCACGGACGCACTAAGAACCTAACAGGTTTTAGGAGCAAAAATTGATGAGAACTCTGATACTATCAGCCACTGCTGACTGACGTGTATTATACACTACACTTGTGCGTTATATAATAGTTTGGTAAAAACGCACACAAGTGCACCTGTACGCTGCCACCGACAGGCACACACGTGCGGTTTTTAAATGCAAGCACGGACGCACTAAGAACCTAACAGGTTTTAGGAGCAAAATATAATGAGAACTCTGACACTATCAGCCACTGCTGACTGACGTGTATTATACACTACACTTGTGCGTTATATAATAGTTTGGTAAAAACGCACACTAGTGCACCTGTACGCTGTCACCGACAGGCACACACGTGCGGTTTTTAAATGCAAGCACGGACGCACTAAGAACCTAACAGGTTTTAGGAGCAAAAATTAATGAGAACTCTGACACTATAAGCCACTGCTGACTGACGTGTATTATACACTACACTTGTGCGTTATATAATAGTTTGGTAAAAACGCACACTAGTGCACCTGTACGCTGTCACCGACAGGCACACACGTGCGGTTTTTAAATGCAAGCACGGACGCACTAAGAACCTAACAGGTTTTAGGAGCAAAAATTAATGAGAAGTCTGACACTATCTGGACTGTTTTAGACTGTGTACACCAGCCCCAGATATGATGAAGGCTGGTATACGGTCACCACTAGGAATGGCTATATACCCTGCCTGCCTGCCTGCTTGCCTGCCTGTATACTGCTACAATAGTCCTGACAAGGACTCTTCTGGTCACTAGCCTGTATTCCGACCTGGCTATACCCTGCCTGTATACAGCAACAATAGTCCTGAGAAAGACTCTGCTACTGTACTCCGACCTGGCTATACCCTGCCTGCCTGTATACAACTAGAATAGTCCTGAGAAGGACTTTTGGTCACACTGTTTGCAGCCCTGCTACGGAAATAGCTATAAAGGGCCGCAAACCTTTCCCTGAAGCAGCGACACTCTCCCTGCACTGACTGTCTGGATGGCTGTGAGCAGAGCACAGCGCGCCGGCCGGTATAAAGGCTCGGTCACGCTGTGCGGGCCGGCCAATCACTGCAATTCCACAACTAACAGGGCTGTGGCATTGCAGTGGTCTGCCAGCCAATCCCTGCATGAGGGCTGGCTCTCAAAAGAGCGCCAACATGCAGAAATGAAGACCACGAGTACAGCACGAGTATCGCGAGATTACTCGGTCCCCGCCGAGTAGCCCGAGTACAGTGATACTCGTGCGAGTACCGAGTAGTAACAAGCATACTCGCTCATCACTAGTCACGAATATAAACTTTAAGCACCCCCACTGAAGCCATATTAATTGACTCCCGCCAGGGTCACGGAGTCGAGCCCTGCCACCACTGACGACCCCCGGACTAGTCCGGCCCGACACCGGGTGTCCCGTAGCCCTAGGGTGGGCGAGTCATATATAATATATATATATATATATATATATGTATATATGTATGTATGATCACCTTGTCGTGGTACCTGACTAACATGCATTGGCTACAACTAGAGATGAGCGATGTTCGAGGTTCGCCAATTTCATGTTCGAGTGATTTTGGAGGGTGCTCGAGATTGAACTCGAACTCGAGCTTTTTGCTAAAAGCTTTATAGCTCGAGTTACGTTCGAGAACGGTTTGATCAGCAAAAAGCCTAGCTATTTACTATCTGGCTTTTCACTGTAATAGTGAAATAGAGTCACTGTGATTCACGGTATTATCAAATTTCAGCGTATAGTGTGCGAAGGGGACGCGGTTTAGATCTGTGCGGAAGCTGAGTGCTAAGATAATGCCGATCGCCATTTTTTTTTTCTCCTAAGCGCGCGTGCAGTGGGGCGGGCCAGGATGTCAGCCAATCACAGACACACACACAGCTAAGTGTACTTTTTGCCAGACAAGCAAGGGCATGTGTCATAGGCTGTGAATGTCACATGTCCTTGCCTTATAAATACGGCCATTTTCCCTCACGCCGCCATTGTCTGCTTTCTGCGTCTGTGTGACAGTCATTGCTCACGCTGCTGCTGTCATCGCTCCTGCTGTGTACGCTATACACACAGTGCTCTACAGATTAGGGACAGCAGGTTTTTTTCAGCCCTTTTCAGGGCTGATTTCCAGGCGCTCAGAGACATAGCTGACAAGCAGGTACGTGGAAAGGAAACGCTGTATACAGCTTCAGATAACAGCGTCTGTGTACCTAAGCTCAGAGAATTCCTTGCTGCATTTCCTCATTAGGAGGGATAGAAAGTGAGGCTTCCTTTCCTGTCCTGGTACCCACAGAAGCCAGGAACTGTACCCACCTGCCCACTTTTGCCACCCAATTTTATTTGCCCAAAGAGCTGACACTTTTGCTGACATCCTAAAAGTGTCTGGAATAGTAGCTTAGTTTTCCTTTCCTGTCCTGGTACCCACAGAACCCGGGCACTGTACCCACCTGCCTTTTTTGGAACGCTATTTTATTTGCCCAAAGAGCTGACACTTTTTCTGCCATCCTAAAAGTGTCTGGAATACTAATTTAGTGTTCCTTTCCTGTCCACTGACCCACAGAACCCAGCCACTGTACCCACCTGCCCACTTTTGCCATGCTATTTTGATAGCAAACAGTGCTGAAACTTAGTGGCATCCACAAAGTGTCTGCTATAGTAGCTTAGTGTCCCACTGGTGCTAAGCAAGATCCAATTATCTCTGCCTTCTACCCTCCTGCCCATTTTGCTACGCTATTTTTATAGCAAACAGTGCTGAAACTTAGTGGCATCCACAAAGTGACTGCTAAAGTAATTTAGTGTCCCACTAGTGCCAAGCAAGTTCCACCACCTCTGCCTTCTACCCATCTTCCCATTTTTCTACGCTATTTTTATAGCAAACAGTGCTGAAACTTAGTGGCATCCACAAAGTGTCTGCTATAGTAACTTAGTGTCCCACTGGTGCCAAGCAAGTTCCACCACCCCTGCCTTCTACCTTCCTGCCCATTTTGCTATACTATTTTTATAGCAAACAGTGCTGAACATAAGTGGCATCCACAAAGTGTCTGCTATACTAATTTTGTGTCCCACTAGTTCAAGCAAGTTCCACCACCTCTGCATTCTACCCTCCAGCACATTTTGCTATGATATTTTATAGCAAACAGTGCTGCCAGTTTCAGGGCCATAGTTGCATTGTCAGGGATAGTCAGTGTTGGTTCTTCAGCTGACAATAAAGCTAGACAACCTCTGCAATCTACACCACCTCTCAATTTTTGCTACAACATTTTAAGTGGCCAATCTTGTCGCTAACTAAATGAGTGGCAAAAAACAGATGCTGGTGGAAAGGGGAACAGGCGTGTTGGAAAAGGAAAAAAAGTTTGTGTCTATGGGGAAGGTGGGAAAAGTACATTAACATCTGCTGAAGATAGGCCATCTTCCAGCAAAAGTAAGATGTCTCCTACTTTCCGTGGACAATCCAATGTGCTCCCTTTTTTACGGAACAAAACAAGTGGAACAAAGGTAGACGATGGACAAAAAAACACATGCTTGAATGGATCTCAAGTGCCCAACGAGTGGCCTCTCCTCCAGCCCAACTTCAACATCCAAAAAACACCAGTCCTCTGAGTTGTCATCCCAATCGCACTTGCTTTCTCCCAGCTCTCAAGTCTCCACCTGCCCTGCAGAGTATGGTGTAACAGAGATGGGTCTGCAGAGCTGTTCAGTCACACTATACCCTGGGAATCAGAGGTTTGCTCCCAAGCTACAGTAAGTACAGACCAGGAAATGGTCTGCAGTGATGCCCAGAAGCTTTGTGAATCAGATTCAGGCCCTGATGATCAAGTTTCTGAGCATAATGTAGACCCTCATTCCCAAACTGTAACACCTGTTGGTGGAGACAATGAGGAACATACTGATGACGATGAGACGCAGATACCAGATTAGGATGACAAACTAACTATTCAGTCAGGGCAGGAAAAGGGTAGGTCTGAGGGCAAGTAGAATGTAAACACAACGCTTGATGATGAAGTTCTAGATCCCACATACTGTCAACCCTCAGTCGGGCACTCGAGGAGATCACCAAAGGGGGTGGAGGAGGATGCAACTGACGACGAAGTTACCTTGCACCTTCCTAGACAGAGTCGGAGTACTGGAAGCACGTCTACAACTGCATCCTCAGCCACCACTCTGCCTCTGAGTACAAGTCGGGGTGGCTCTGCAGGTCGCATGTCCTCCAAACCTTGCCTAGCCTAGTCCTTTTTTGACCTTGCAAAGGATCGCCCAAATCATGTGATCTGTAAAATTTGTCAGCAATCTATAAGTAGAGGCCAAAACCTCACCAGTTTGACAACTTCTTGCATGAATCGTCACATGAATAACAAGCATAAGTCCCAGTGGGAAGCTCACCATGCTGCAATGCATCTTAGCGTAGCCGGCCAACCACTGGCTGCCCCTTCCAGTGCATCCACGCGCTCTTCATCTTCTCTGACTGTGGGGACAGCTGTCAGACCTGTTCTTCCACGCAGACCATCCACCACTTTAACCTCAACAGGCAGTTTGCTTGGTAGGTCGTTAGTTGGTTTGGAAGGGGAAACAAGTGCTGGTGTACAGCTCTCTCAGACATCGAGAGCACCAACTTTGGATGAAGGCAACATCATGTCTACGCCTGCACTTTCCTCACAGACCTGCAGTTTTTTAGGGACACCCTACTCACCACCCTCTCCACACAGCAGCCAGATCTCGGTCCCTCAGATATGGACAAATAAAAGGCCATTTCCTCTGAGCCATGACAAAGCTAAGAGATTGACTTTATCCCTCTGTAAGCTCTTGGCTACCGAAATGCTGCCTTTCCGCCTGGTGGACACAGCGGATTTTCAAGACCTTATGTCCGTCGCAGTGCCCCAGTACCAGATGCCACTAGTTCTCCAAGAAAGGTGTGCCTGTGCTACAACAGCATGCCGCACAAAACATCACCGCTTCCTTAAGAAACTCTGTGTGACAGGGTGCATTTCACCACCGATACTTGTACCAGTCAGAATGGACAGGGGTGTTACATGTCGCTGACTGGGCACTGGGTAACTATGGTGATAGATGGAGAAGGGTCTGCTCAACAAGTCTTGCCATCCCCACGACTTGTGCGTCAATCCTCTGTATGTCAAAGTTCCTCCACTGCTTTTGCCTCCTCAACCTCGTCTGGGTCCTCCACCTCCGACCCAAGCCTGCCTGGTCAGGCCACCCGCATTGCAACTGCGCACAAGGAATCCTGCACACCTTCTTACTATGCTGGCAGGAGAGCTCAACGGCATCAGGCGGTCTTTAGCTTGAAATGTCTTGGAAATGAGTCACACAGCGGAGGAGTTGTGGTCAGCTCTGCGGTCCGAGTTTCGTAAATGGTTGTCTTTACTCAACCTGTAGCCAGGGAAGGCCGTGTGTGACAATGCTGCAAACCTGGGTGCGGTTTTTTGCCGGGGCAAGGTGACACACGTGCCTTGTATGGCTCACGTGTTGAACCTTGTTGTCCAGCAATTTTTAACACACTATCCCGGCCTAGATGGGCTTCTGCACAGGGCATGGTCATTCTTTGCTCACTTCCGCCGTTCAACTGCCGCAGCTGACCAACTTGCATCACTCCAGAAGTCATTCGGCCTGCCGGTTCATTGCCTGAAATACAATGTGGCGACACGCTGGAATTCGACTCTCCACATGTTACAGCGACTGTGGCAGCATCGCCGAGTCCTGGTGCAATACGTTATGACTAGAGTTGAGCGCGGTTCGCGGTTCGAGGTTCTCCAGTTCTAAGCTCGAGTGATTTTTGGGGCTGTTCGAGATCGAACTAGAACTCGAGCTTTTTGCAAAAGCTCGATAGTTCTAGATACGTTCGAGAACGGTTCTAGCAGCAAAAAGCTGGGCTTTTTACAGCTACAGTGAGCAGGAGCCATCGCTGGCAGCCTGCCAGAAGCTGGTAACCAAGATAAACATCGGGTATCCAAGCAAAGCGCTTTGGTTAGTAACCCGATGTTTATCTTAGCTACGTGCAGGAAGCCCACACTTCCACGCTCAGCTCGCTCCGCCCCCTCCTGCCCGCGGCATGTACACATACATACACATACACACGCACACACACACACACACACATACACCCCCCCCGCTCGGCTTACCTGCGGTGATGAAGTCCCGCCATCCCGACCTCAGCGCTGTCACTGTCCTCCATGGCCGCCGCTTGTCACATCACCTCTCGCTTCCGACCCGAGACTGACTAGCGGTGACGTCACGGACCTCTCGCGATACTTGAGGGGAAGGCGCCGGGCGGTCATTGAGCTTAGTGACAGGGGCTGTCAGTGTGCTGGAGATCAGCGCAGGTAATGTACCTCGCTGACAACAGCACTTGACATGCCCTGCAGTGACCTGGGCTGACTCATTGATGTTAGCTCAGGTCACTGCATTGCTCTCCCAGCCAATGGGGAACATTCTGCTCTTCATTGACTGGGACAGTGTGGGTCGTCATGGCAACCCCTTGGATTACACCAGACCTGGATTTGTTTTTCATTCTAATAAATTGGTTAAAGAGGGAATGTTTTGGGGAGTGTTTTTTCAAATAAAAATGTGTTTGTCGTCTATTTTTTTTTATTACTGACTGGGTTGGTGATGTCGGGTATCTGATAGACGCCTGACCTCACCAACCCCAGGGCTTGATGCCAGGTGACATTACACATCTGGTATTAACCCCATATATTACCCCGTTTGCCACCGCACCAGGGCGCGGGATGAGCTAGGGCGAAGCACCAGGATTGGCGCATCTAATGGATGCGCCACTTCTGGGGCGGCTGCGGCCTGCTATTTTTAGGCTGGGGAGAGTCCAATAACCATGGACCTCCCTAGTCTGAGAATATCAGGCCCCAGCTGTCTGCTTTACCTTGGCTGGTGATCCAATTTTGGGGGACCCCTACGTGTTTTTTTTTTAATTATTTATTTAATTTAAAATAACAGCGTGGGGTGCCCTCAGTTTTGGATTACCAGCCAAGGTGAGGTTGCCAGCTGTGGTCTGCAGGCTGCAGCCGTCTGCTTTACCCTAGCTGGCTACAAAACTAGGGGGAACCCTACGTCATTTTTTTTTTCATTTTTTTGGCTAAATACAAAGCTAAGCACCCCTTAGTGCCACATGAATGGCACCAAAGGGTGCTCCACTTTTTCTCCATTTTTTCTCCACTTTTTCTACATTTTTTCTCCACTTTTTCTACATTTTTTTCTCCACTTTTTCTCCACTTTTTCTCCACTTTTTCTCCACTTTTTCTCCAATTTTTCTCCAATTTTTCTCCAATTTTTCTCCAATTTTTCTCCACTTTTTCTCCACTTTTTTCTCCACTTTTTCTCCACTTTTTCTCCACTTATTCTCCACTTTTTCTCCACTTATTCTCCACTTTTTTTCTCCACTTATTCTCCACTTATTCTCCACTTTTTTCTCCACTTTTTCTCCACTTATTCTCCACTTATTCTCCACTTATTCTCCACTTTTTTCTCCACTTTTTCTCCACTTTTTTTCCATTTTTTTCTCCACTTTTGCTCCACTTTTTCTCCACTTTTTCTCCACTTTTTCTCTGTTCTTTTTCTATGGTCGGTCTACCCATTAGCTCTGCCATGCATACTGTAGCTCTACACCTACTGCACATGTTACTTTATGATTGACATCTCTTTCGTAACAGAGCTGTCTAAGTCTACTCTGACCCCATATTTGTCATTACTATATTGTCCTTGTACTGTATTATGACATTTGTATCATGTGTTTCATTTCTTGCTGTGTTGCAATTTTTTTGCTGCATCCCAATTGTACCTCTACATTGTTCTAGTTTATGTTATTGTTCTCTCACTCTTATGTGATACTGATTATTGTCATTTTTCATGATTACATGCAGATAAGTCCAATCTGACGAAGGCTCAGGCCGAAACGTCATTTGTAACTTGTTTTGGACAAAAACATATATGCTTATGAAAAAATTTTTTTTCTTAATACGGACCAATAAAGAGTGATTTTGCATTACTATCCGTTGTGACTTACTGACTTAGTCTGGGAGATTTAGAGTGCCGAGGTTACTCACTAATTTTATCTATTATTACCTCTGAGCACCTATATACCAGTGAGCAGAGCTTCCTCTACAGTAGTTCTCCTGATTAGGCATGCCCTTACCTCATGAGCAGGGCATTGCAGCTTTGGTAGCAACCATTACGACATGGACTCTGCTGCTGTGGACCCGGGGAGAGTGAGTGCAGATTCATTGCACCCACACTCCTCACATGAAGGGTCCGCACTCCTAGAAAATGGGGGATACGTTCCCTGAGTGTCTGCCCACCATATTCTAGACGGTCCAGAGTCGTCGTGGGACCCCTTTATTTTTTTTCTTACAATAAATTGGTGAAAGAGGAAATGTTTTGGGGACTGTTTTTTCAAATAAATTTCTTTTGTCGATTTTTTGTTTTTGTTAGTACTGACAGTTTATGATGTTGGGTATCTAATAGACGCCATGACATCACAAACTGCTGGGCTTGATCTCAGGTGACTTTACAGCTAGTATCAACCCGATTTATTACCCCGTTTGCCACTGCACCAGGGCACGGGATGAGCTGGGGTGAAGCGCCAGGATTGGCGCATCTAGTGGATGCGCCACGTCTGGGGTGCCTGCGGCCTGCTATTTTTAGGCTGTGAAGGCCCAATAACTATGGACCTTTCCACCCTGAGAATACCAGACCACAGCTGTCCGCTTTACCTTGGCTGGTGATCCAATTTGGGGGGGACCCTACTTTTATTGTGTAATTATTAATATTTATAAAATAATTATAAAAAAGAGCCTGAGGGGACCTCCACATTGGATCCCCAACCACGGAAAAGCTGCCAGCTGTGGTTTTCAGGCTACAGCCGTCTGCTTTACCCTAGCTGGCTATCAAAAATGGGGGGACCCAACGTCATTTTTTTTTTAACTATTTTTTAAATAGAAAAAATTAATGGGCTTCCCTGTATTTTGATTGCCAACCAAGGTAACGGCAGGCAGATGGGGGTGGCAACCCATAGCTGTCTGCTTTATCTGCGCTGAGAATCAAAAATACCGCGGAGCGCTACGTCATTTTTTTAAAGATTTATTTTTACAGCACTGTGATGTCCAGCAATCAAAATACAGGGAAGCCCATTTTATTTTTAGTTATTTAAATAAATAATTAAAAAAAATATGTATGGGCTCCCGCTGCATTTTTTGTATTGCTAGCTAAGGGTAATCCAAGCAGCTACTGGCTGCTAACCCCCACTGCTTGGTGTTACCTTCACTGGCAATGGAAAATCCAGGGAAGCATTTTTTATTTTTTTTGCCAAAAAACTACAAAAAAAAGGACGTGAGCTTCGCCATATTTTTGTATGCTAGCCAGGTACAGCAGGCAGCCACGGGCTGCCTCCAACCCCCAGTTGCCTATTTGTACCCGGCTGGGAACCAAAAATATAGGGAAGCCCATTTTTTTTAATTATTTCACTTATTTCATGAAATAATTAAAAAACAAATGACGTGGGCTTCGCCCCATTTTTGTGTCCAGCCGGGTACAACTAGGCAGCTGGGGATTGGAATCCGCAGCACAGGTTAGCCTGAGGTTTCTGGGCGCCTCTGCTGCGAATTTCAGTCCGCAGCCGTCCCAGAAAATGGCGCTCTCATAGAAGCGCCATCATCTGGCGCTGTATCCAACTCTTCCAACAGCCCTGGAGCCGGGTGGCTTGTTGGGTAATCATGAGTTAATACTGGCTTTGTTTTACTAGCCAGTATTAAGCCAGAGATTCTTAATGTCAGGCACGTTTGACCCGGCCATTAAGAATCTCCAATAAAGGGTTAAAAAAAAGACACCACACAGAGAAAAAATACTTTAATAGAAATAAATACACAGACACATTAGAGACTCCATCTTTATTACCCCCTGTCAGCCCTCCACGATCCTGCTCTTCTGTCTTCTTTCTTTCTAGTGTAGTAGTAGTGACGATTGTAGTGAGGATGAGATTCACCAGCTCATCACTTGGGGCTGGGGAACCTCCATCCTCACTACAATCCTCACTAGTGTAGTAGTAGTGACGATTGTAGTGAGGAAGGATGAGATTCACCAGCTCATCACTTGGGGCTGGGGAACCTCCATCCTCACTACAATCATCACTAGTGTAGTAGTAGTGACGATTGTAGTGAGGAAGGATGAGGTGCACCAGCTCATCACTTGGGGCTGGGGAACCTCCATCCTCACTACAATCATCACTACAATCGGGAAGCAGCGTGCAGCCTTCACTCCGTGAGTGATCAGTGCTGGCTGTCAGCGATAACAGCGGTAATGCTGACAGACGCGTTACCATAGCAACGGTGCTCTCGGAGCCGCGGTTAGCGGTGACATCACCGCTAACTGCGTTGCTATGGCAACGGTGATCTCCGTTAATGACCGGCTGTGTCAGCCGGTCCCCAACGGAACGGGGAGTCGACCGTGTGCTAGAGCATGTCGCCGGTACACGGCGATACACAAATGTGCACCGTCTACCGGAGAGATGCACTCGCAGGTCCTACATGACGTGTCATAGTCATGTGACCAGTCTGTAGCCAATGAGATAATAGCCACGTGACTGGTCACATGGCTATTTTGACGTCACGATAGGTCCTGCATCTCTGCTGGCAGTGCCATCACCGGGAGGATTCAGCGATCATCGGATGGAATAGCGGCAGGAGACAGAGTGCAGAAGGGATCGCGAGGACCGGTAAGTGTTATGGCAATGTTTATTAACTGTTTGTGTACATTTATCATGCATTTTTATGTGTTTGTGATTGCCTCCCATTATAGTCTATACGTTCGAGTTCGGTTCGTCGAACGTTCGACGAGCCGAACTCGAGCGGGACCCCCGTTCGGCGAACCGGCCTCGAGCCGAACCGGGACCGGTTCGCTCATCTCTAGTTATGACGTATAGCATGGGCCAACGAGATGCAAAGGTGGGGCAGATCATGCTGATGGAGTGGTCTCAGATCAAGGACCTATGCACCCTTCTGCACAGTTTCGACATGGCGACGAATATGTTTAGCGCTGACACTGTCATTATCAGCATGACAATTTACATGCTGGAGCACACGTTAAGCACTATTCGGAGTCAGGGGATGGGACAAGAGGTAGGGGAGAAAGTACAGGAGGATTCATATGAGCAAGGGATACCAACATCTAAAAGGTCCAGATGTTCATCATCACCAAGGCGGCAGGCATGGGACGGTGGGGAAGTGGGATTAACAAGGGCGCATGGTAGCAGTCAAAATGTTGAGGAAGGTACAGGAGACCATGAAGAAATGGAGGATGAACTCTCGATGGACATGGAAGACTCAGCAGATGAGGGAGACCTTGGTCAAATTTCCATTGAACGAGGTTTGGTGGAGATGTCAGAGAAAGAAGAAACGGTTAGCACCTCGCCGCCACAAACACAGAGAGGACTTGGTCCTCCTGAATGCGCAAGACACATGAGCGTCTTCTTGCTCCACTACCTACAACATGACCCACGGATTGTCAAAATTAGAAGTGATGATGAGTACTGGCTTGCCCCACTATTAGATCCCCGGTACAAGTCCAAATTTTGTGACATAATTCCAGCCATAGAAATGGACACACGTATGCAGGAGTATCAGCAGAAGCTGTTACTCAATCTTAGCTCGGCTTTTCCACCAAACAACAGTGGTGCACACCGTGAATCTCCCAGTTGTAACTTGACAAACATGGGACTGTCTCGTTATCAACAGTCTAACCGTAACAGCAGCACCGTATCTGGTGCTGGTAACAGCAATTTTATTTAATCGTTTCATAATTTTTTTAGACCATCCTTTGCAAGGCCACCAGAGACAAGAAGTCTGACACATAGTCAACGGCTGGAGAGGATGATACAGGAGTATCTCCAAAAGAACATCGATGCCATGACTTTGCAACTGGAGCCTTGCTGATTTTGGGCTTCAAATCTTGAAAAATGGCCTGAGCTCACCACTTACGCCTTGGAGATCTTGTCGTTTCCAGCTGTCAGCGTTGTCTCTGAATGTGTCTTCAGTGCTGCTGGTTGTGTGCTGACAGATAAGCGCACGTGTCTGTCCAGTGACAATGTGGACAGACTAACGTTCATCAAGATGAACAAGTCCTGGGTCCGCAAGGACTTTACTACCCCTGTGTCATCCTGGGGAGAGTAAAGGCTTGTGGATTTGGAATGTGCTTGATGCAAATGTACCTGTCCAGTTTGCAGCTAGGGCACAAGTGATGCTACTGAAGTGGTGTCTGTATGGCCCAATTTTTGGAAAAAAGGGAGACTCTTACTTGCAGTGTTTTTAAAAATGATCCAAAATGAACAGATCTTGGATCAGCAAAGACTTTGCTACCTACCCCAGTGTCATCCCGGGGACAGTTAAGGCTGGGACTCTGCTTGGGGTCCACTTGCTGTGTTTTACATGATTTTAGAAGAGCATGACATGGCTATATCTGTGTCTCCTCCTCTTTCTCCTCGTCCAGCTGTTTTGTTTTCGCATGATTATTTGTCCTTGTCACTTTCCCATGTGTTTGTGTTGTCTTGTGAGTTGTTTGTCACCTTTTGGACACCTTTGAAGGTGTTTGCTATGTGTTTTTATGTGTTTGTGATTGCCTCCCATTGTTTTCAATGGGGTTCGAGAGGTTCGTCGAACGGTTCACCGAACCGAACTCAAACGCGGCCTCCGTTTGACGAACCGAATTTGAACTCGAGCCTCTAGAGGTTCGCTCATCTCTAGCTACAACTTGAGCAAAGTATCTCTTTTTTCAAATATTCCTTTAGCAGTAATGCAGTACCATAGTTTTCTTAGTCAATGTTAGCATTTTAGAGTGCAGCTGTATATATTTTTGAAGTTGCAACCAATCACAGATGCAAGGACTACCAGTTGGCAGGGGAAATTAGTGAATATGTATGAGCAATAATGATTTGCCCCTAAGAAGAGTAAGCGGCCACGGAAGCAGCTACAGCTGCACTGGAAACTCAGTAAGTTTAATGCGATTAATCTAATCCCCAATCCCACTGTTTAGTGCCAAATTCTGGTCCTCATAGACTTTTATGGGGACCGGCATCCCGCCTGATATCTGAGATCAATTCCATGCCGGAGAAAATGTTTGTTTCTTTTAAATCCGGTTAGTCCCGCCGATCCTGCATATCTGCGAGTTTGCCCATCACTATACATAACCCAAAACAATTTCAATAAAAATATCAGCTTTGGGTGCAAACATCAAGTCCTCATACAGCCCATGTGATGCCCCAGGGCTGTGGGTGGTCAGTCCCAGCCTTGCGGTGCGCAGTGAGGTCATTCGTGCTCGCGGCCTGGTACCGTGGCCCTCGGGGTGCCGTCCCTCAAAAATGAAAGGGGGTGTTTTGGTGAAATAAAAGAAAAAGAGAAAAATAAAAATAAGAGGTTTTTTTCGACTACACCCCTTGCGGTGTGCGGCCAAGTTATTGGGCGCAGCCGCTGAAGGGTCCTGCTGGGGCTGATGCAGCTTTGATGTTTGGAGCCCTCCACAAGCAGTGAATTATGGGGGTTGTAGTGGGAAACCGTCTGTGTGAGTGCACGGGATGATAATAAACAGTCCCCACCAGTATTGCAGTTTCAACTTGCCTTGCTTTTACTTGTGGTTCTTGGACCCGCTGGTGTTGGCTCCAGGTGTTCCCTCTCCCCTTGTTATCTGTGCCAGCTATGACCTGGGATGGCTGTCTTCCGTGCACACTTGTTGTGGTTGGACTTCCATGGCTTGGAGCTACTTGAGAGTCCCTTCTCTTCAGTCTTGGCCCTAATGCAGGCAGCCTGGACTATATAAGGCGTTCAGTCCCCGGTCCCCTCTTTGCTGCTTGTGCTTCAGGTTTTTTAGGTTGGTGATGGACCCTGGAGATCTTCTTGCCCGGCAGAGTTAACAGCTGACCATAAAGTGTCCCACTGTCCTAGGGTCTGCACCCTGCCTTGTGCTGAGTCCCGTGAGCCTTGGTTCCAGACTTCCACAGGTCTCCCATGGTTCCTGGAGTTTTGCACTTCCACAGGTATCCCATGGTGCCTGGAGTCCTGGTTCCGTACTCCTCAGTCCCGCACTCCTTTTACAGCACTCCATCGGTTCTTCAGGTCAGTTTCTGTACTTTCCACTTTCTACTACCTCACTTCTCTCCTTCTCGCATCCTTCTCTCACTCAACTCCACTACTCTGAACACTTCCTCCCGCCAACTTCTCAATTGACCACTCGCCTCTCCCCCTCACTAGGTCTCTCTCTACAGGTTGGGTGGTGACTATCCAGTCAGTGCCCATCCATTTTGCCTGTTGCTAGGCAGTCTTCCAGTTTGGTGTTGGGGTTGTGTATGTGGCTTGAAGGTGCTGGTGTACTTGCTGGCATGGGAATTCCAGGGTTTGGGTTTCCATGGGTTACATTTGTGGCACCTGGTACCGCAGGGGTGCTTCACCCGCATCCCAAAAATATCTAATTTATTGCAATTGGAAAGTTGGAACACAACTAAAAAGGTGTTTTTTTCAAATTTTCAGATTTTTTTCCCCCACTTAAGTAAAAAAAAAAATATACATGTCTGGTATCTACGGAATCATACTGACATGGAGAATCATATCATCTTATTAGTTTTATGGTAAAATGAAAGCTGTAAATAAAAAAGGAAAAACAAGCAAATACAGATTTTGTTTTCTATTTTGCCACACAGAACTTTTGTCCTACTTTTTATTACAATATATGATAAAATGGATGGTGTAATTCAAAATTACAGCTCAACCCACAAAAAAAAGCCTTCACATGGCTATATCAACAAACAGTTATGGCTCTTGGAATAAGGGGAGGAAGAAACAAAAGCACAAATATAAAAAAATCACCTGATCCTTGAGGGTATTAAAGGAAATCTGTCATCAGGTTTTTGCTATGTAATCTCAGAGCATCATAATATAAGGGATGAGAGCCTGGTTACAGAGATGTGTCACTTACTATACTGCATGTTGCATGTTCAATAAAGTCAGTGTTTTAGTAGCAGGAGATTATCATTAGAGAACTATCTAACCTGTGAACAGTAGTCAAGCTAATCTGTGTAACTCTGCAAGCACCACTGATTAGCATCTTGCTGCTAGTTCACAGTGTACACATAAAGCTGCATGCCAGGAGTTTGGGCAGTGTTATCCAAAGGCCAGAAGTCTTAAGGCCCCGTCACACTAAGCAACATCGCTAGCAACATCGCTGCTAACGAACAACTTTTGTGACGTTGCTAGCGATGTTGCTGTGTGTGACATCCAGCAACAACCTGGCCCCTGCTGTGAGGTCGTTGGTTGTTGCTGAATGTCCTGGGCCATTTTTTAGTTGTTGCTTTCCTGCTGTGAAGCACAGATCGCTGTGTGTGACAGCGAGACAGCAACAACTAAATGTGCAGAGAGCAGGAGCCGGCTTCTGCAGAGGCTGGTAACCAATGTAAACATCGGGTAACCAAGAAGCCCTGTCCTTGGTTACCCGATATTTACCTTCGATACCAGCCTCTCTCACTGCCTGTGCTGCCGGCTCCTGCTCTGTCCACACATAGCTAGCTGCAGCACACATCGGGTAATTAACCCCATGTGTGCTGTAAGTAGGAGAGCAGGGAGCAAGCGCTAAGCATTGTGCGCTGCTCCCTGCTCTCTGCACATTTAGCTGCAGCATACATCGGGTAATTAACCCGATGTGTGCTGTACTAGGAGAGCAGGGAGCAGCGCTAAGCGGTGTGCGCTGCTCCCTGCTCTGTGCACATTTAGCTGCAGCACACATCGGGTAATTAACCCGATGTGTGCTGTACTAGGAGAGCAGGGAGCAGCGCTCAGTGTGCGCTGCTCCCTGCTCTCTGCACGTGTAGCTCCGTGCAGTGGTAACCAAGGTAAATATCGGGTTGGTTACCCGATATTTACCTTAGTTACCAAGCGCAGCATCTTCCACGCGGCGCTGGGGGCTGGTCACTGGTTGCTGGTGAGCTCACGAGCAACTCGTGTAGCCACGCTCCAGCGATCCCTGCCAGGTCAGGTTGCTGGTGGGATCGCTGGAGCGTCGCAGTGTGACAGCTCACCAGCAACCTCCTAGCAACTTACCAGCGATCCCTATCTTTGTTGGGATCGCTGGTAAGTTGCTTAGTGTGACTGGACCTTTAGCTCTGCTCCATCTACATCAGGTATTCTATCAAAACTACACCAATTAGTCCAGTAAATGGATTTTCCATGATAATCCTGAACTTTAAGGGGTTGTCCAAACTAAAATGGTAAGTCTATAATCAGTCCATGTGACTGCAAACTTATAAATCCTCCCAGTGCAAACAGAGTGCACTGAGAGGATTCATCAATTTCTGAGCCAGGAATGATGGTCATGTGATGGCGAGTATTCGATTTGTCTACTCCCTGCTAGAACCTGACTAGCTCCATGAACATTTATGGAGCAATGCCACATCCGATCCAGTGAGTGCGTCCGACTAGTGAATGTGCTTATCTAGTGGGTGTGGCCTCTCTAAATACATTTGCATTGAGCGAGGCTGTGCCCACTAGCCGGGTTCTGGCTGGGAACATTCATATCACATACTCATCATCACATGACATTCCCGGCTCTGAAACAGGCAAATCCTCGCAACACACAGTGTGTCTGCTGGGAGGATTCATAAGTTTGCAGTCACATAGAGTTACTACAGACATTATTTTAGACCAGAAAGCCCATTTAGGCTAGGTTCTCACTGAGCGTTTTTCGCTGCGTTTTTGCACATTTTTTGGGTGCATTTTTGGGCTCAAAACTGCATGACTTTGTTTCCCCAGCAAAGTCTATGACTTTTCATTTTTGCTGTCCGCACACAACTTTTTTTTTTTAGCTTCGTTTTTAAGCTAAAAAAAAAATGGACATTTCAATTCTTTACTGCATTTTTTCACCCATGCAATTCATTGGAAAAATGCAGCAAAACGCAGTTATCAAAAACCCAGCAAAACGCAGCCAAAAATGCGGTAAAACGTGGTGCGTTTTTACCCCTGCATTTTTTGCTGTGTGTACGTTTTTGTGCCTTTTTTGTGGCCAAAAACGCAACATTTTGGAGAAGTGCAAAAACGTTATAATGCGCACATAGCCTTAAGCGTCTGGAAGTCATTTGTAAGAAGGAAGATATTGTGATATGTTGGTGCTTGCTGTTTCAGTACCTGAAGTCAGGCAATGCTGCACCTATTTGCTGATGGCAGATGCCAACACTCCAATATTCCTATCTGATTGTTGGGCTTGTGTTGCTTTCTTACTTTTAAAACCCGTAATCCCTGTCTCCACCACAGATATTAACTCTGCTTGACCTGGTTCATATGTATTTCTTCCTCTGCCTACTTTGTTGATTTCTTTTACTTGACCTTAGCCCACATATTTGCCAGTTATTTGCCTTACGTTTTAATCTATGTTCCAGGCCTGCAGGTATTGAGGCAGCATCCTGACCATACTCTGAATTATGCTTTACTAGGCTAATAAAGCCTAGTAAAGCATAAAGAGGCAAAATATGCCAGGAGGTTACAGTGATTGGTCTTAAGGCCGCTTTACACGCTGCAATATCGTGACCGATATCGCTAGCGTGGGTACCCGCCCCCATCGGTTGTGCAACATAGGCAAATCGCTGCCCATGGTGCACAACATCGCCCAGACCCGTCACACTACTTACCTGCCCTGCGATGTCGCTGTGACCGGCGAACCGCCTCCTTTCTAAGGGGGAGGTTTGTTCAGCGTCACAGCGACGTCACAGCTGCGTCACTGAACCCAATAGAAGCGGAGTGGCGGAGATGAGCGGGACGAACATCCCGCCAACCTACTTCCTACCGCATTGCGGGCGGGAGGCAGGTAAGGAGAGGTTCCTCATTCCTGGGGTGTCACACGTACTGATGTGTGCTGCCGCAGGAACGAGGGACAACATCGTTACTGCTGCAGCAACGATATTCGAGAATGGACCCCCATGTCACCGATGAGCGATTTTGCACAATTTTGCAACGATGCAAAATCACTCAAAGGTGTCACACGCAACGGCATCGCTAAAGCGACAGGATGTGCGTCACAAATTCCGTGACCCCCAACGAGATTGCTTGAGCGATGTCGCAGCATGTAAAGCGGCCTTAACTTGAAGTAATGATGTCAATACAATGCCCATCTTAATGGCACAACACCGTTGTGTTTTGAGGCCTAGTAAAGAAGATATATTTGCAAAAAAATATCAGGAAGCTGCAAAATAGACAGGAATGGATACCCCAAAATCATACCAGAGTTGAGAGGAGTTGTACAACTGGAGAGGTGAGGACCAGAAAGAAGTGAATACAATTTTGTATCACTCTTTGGCCCTTTTAGAATCCATCTGAATAACCTTCTTCTGGTTTCCCGAGATGCAAATAATCCAAAGATTTCATATTTGCCTGAATCAATACATTTTGAGAAATTCTTTTGAATTCTAATGAAGTTAGTTAGATTACAATTAGCAATGAGCATATTGTTCTAAATGTAAATTCACCAATTCTCATGGATTGCAAATTTTATTTGCCCCAAATGTAATGTTCCATAATATGCTCTTGAATCTTTCCAAACTCCAGGTCATAATAAATGGAAGACATAAAAACAAACAAAGAAAACTAATCCTTACCTCGTGGCTTGCCTCTGCAACACCTGCTGCTCATTGCACGTCATCTGAAACTCATAACCTTTTCTTTAAGCTGCCATTTGTTGATCAGTCAGGGCACTCATTGCTACATCATGATGTCATGATCTTATAGTGCTGAGTGATCTTTGATGCCTGGTTATTGCTGGATGAGCAGGCCTAAAATGAAGAACAAGAAGAAGAGGCAAGCAATGGCTGATAGAAAAGACTAAGGGAACCGGTGAATGGAATAGTGAGGGGTAAGGTTTTTTGTTTGCTTGTTTTTTAAATTTGCTGTTCTTCTATGACACACAAAAATGGCAGTTGGGCATTTTTTTTTAATTGCCTCAAATTGATTCACATATTGTTCAAATTTGCTATGAACTTTAGGAAGTTTGACTTAAAGGGAACCTGTCATCAGAAATTTAGCTATAAAGCTAAAAGTTCCCCCCTCTGCAGCTCCTGGGCTGCATTCTAGGAAGCTTCCTATAGTTTTTTTGGCCCCTTTTATTCCAAAATAAATACTTTGTAAACTGGTACCTTTTCGTATGGAAATTTCTAAAATCGTCCATGGGGGCGGGCTGCCTGGGGTCCGTTGTTGTCCTCCTGCAGATTTACGCCGCCCCCGAACGCTGAATTTCGAAAGCTCAGGACGCCGCCCCTGGGTGCCCGTGGTCCCGCGCATGCGCTGTTACACTGTAGCGGTGCCGTGCACTGCGTGCACGGTGACCGCTAGTGACGCTTTGCGCGGGCATGAGGTTATGGGCGGCGCTGTGAGTGTCATCAGTAAGTGCCGCCCATAACCTCGTGACCGCACTTTCCCCTATGACTCCAGCGTTTTGCGCAAGCGCTCGCTGGCCTGATGCCCGGACGTCCCCTCCTTCCCATCCTGCTGAGCAGCAGGAAATAGATGGGAGGAGCGGACGTCCGGGCATCAGGCCAGCGAGCGCTTGCGCAAAACGCTGGAGTCATAGGGGAAAGTGCGGTCACGAGGTTATGGGCGGCACTTACTGATGACACTCACAGCGCCGCCCATAACCTCGTGCCCGCGCAAAGCGTCACTAGCGGTCACCGTGCACGCAGTGCACGGCACCGCTACAGTGTAACAGCGCATGCGCGGGACCACGGGCACCCAGGGGCGGCGTCCTGAGCTTTCGAAATTCAGCGTTCGGGGGCGGCGTAAATCTGCAGGAGGACAACAACGGACCCCAGGCAGCCCGCCCCCATGGACGATTTTAGAAATTTCCATACGAAAAGGTACCAGTTTACAAAGTATTTATTTTGGAATAAAAGGGGCCAAAAAAACTATAGGAAGCTTCCTAGAATGCAGCCCAGGAGCTGCAGAGGGGGGAACTTTTAGCTTTATAGCTAAATTTCTGATGACAGGTTCCCTTTAAATTTGATCCTACGTCAATTGATCCACTCATCTCTAATTACAATTGATAAGCTCATCTCTACTTTTTGTGGCTGACAAATAATATTGACAGGTAGCAAGCTTTCATGAGGTCTCTTCATCAGACATGATTTAACACGACATCTAAAGAGTCACGTATCTATACACGTATTAATTTACAAAAGGACATAAGAATAGCCAAACTGTCGTAGTGTTTAACATTTAAGTAATATAGGGAAGGCTGTCAATGAAGCGTTCTTTACATCAGCAAGAAAAATGCAATGACCATGATGAGAAAAAGAACAGCAAACATTCTGTTATGAGCAGATCTATAGAAATGATATAAAACTTCCTTTACTGTATATAAAAATACACATTATTTAATCTTGCAACAAGAATGCCTTTATCTATCAGGGTTAAACATACAGTGCCTTAAAAAGTATTCATACCCGGTGAACTTTCCTCACTTCTTCACTTTACACCCATAAACTTAAATGTATTTTATTGGGACTTTATGTGATTTACTAACAGAGTAGTATTTGTGAAGGGTTTCAAAAATATTTAAAAAATATGAATCTGAAAATTGTGACATGCATTTGTATTCAACCCCCTGTAATCTGATACTCCTAATCTGAAATCCTGATTTATCAGTGATCATGAATGACTAAAGGTGGTGTCACACATAGCGACACAGCAGCGATCACGACCAGCAATCTGACCTTATCAGGATCGCTGCTGCGTCGTACATGGTCGCTGGGGAGCTTTGAAACAGGCAGATCTCACCAGCGACTAGTGACCAGCCCCCTGCCAGCAGCAACGCATGGAAGCGTAACTAAGGTAAATATCGGGTAACCAAGGAAAGCACTTCTCTTGGTTACCCGATATTTACCTTAGTTACTAGCGTCCGCCGCTCTCACGCTGCCAGTGCCGGCTCCCTGTTCCCTGCACTCCTAGCCAGAGTACACATCAGGTTAATTACTCGATGTGTACTCCAGCTACGTGTGAAGGGAGCAGGGAGCTGGCACTGGCAGCGTGAGAGCACACCGCTTAGTGTTGGCTCCCTGCAATCCTAGCCAGAGTACACATCAGGTTAATTACCCGATGTGTACTCCAGCTACGTGTGCAGGGAGCAGAGAGCCGGCACTGGCAGCGTGACAGCGGCGGACATTAGTAACTAAGGTAAATATTGGGTAACCAAGGAAAGGGCTTCTTGGTTACCCGATGTTTACCATGGTTACAGCTTACCGCAGGCTGCCAGACACCGGCTCCCTCCTCGCTTCAGTTTGTCGCTCTCTCGCTGTCACACACAGTGATGTGTGATTCACAGCGGGAGAGCAACGTCCAAAAAATGAAGCAGGACATTCAGCAACGACCGGCGACCTCACAGCAGGGGCCAGGTCGTGGCTGGATGTCACACACAGCAACAGCGACAGGACGTCGCTGCTACATCAAAGAAAATGGTGACTTAGAGAGACGTCGTTGTCGTCGTCACTATGTGTGACACCACCTTTACTGCCTCCAGAAGTCACCATATTATTAAATGGAGTCCAACTGTGTATATTTTCCACCCACAAACTTAAATATATTTTACTTAGATTTGATGTGACATACCAATATTAAGTAACAAGAATTTGTGAAGTGTGAAGGTAATGATACATGATTTTCTAAATATTCAAAAAATTTAAATCTTAAAAATTGTATGTTCATTTGTACTCAGCCCCCTGTATACTGCTAAATAAAATATTGATTGACACATTGTCTGCCTGTGTATAACTTATTCTCAGCATAACTACAGCTGTTCTATGAAGGCTAAATAAGTTTGTTTGAAACCATTAGCAATCAATCTGTATCATGAAAATCAGGAAACTCACCAGACAGGTCAGGGATTAAGGGGAAAAAAAATAAAGCAGGAATGGGTTATGAAAAAATATCCCAAACTCTGAACAAATCATGGAGAATTGTTCAATGTACCGTCAAATAATGGGAGGAGAATGGCACAACTAAAAACCTACAAAGACATGGCTGTCCATCTAGTTTGACATCTCAAGCAATTGGAGTATTAATTAGAGAAGCAGTAAAGAGGCCCATGGTTACTGTAGAGGAGCTGTAGGGATTAGAGATGAGCGAACCGGTCGCGGTTCGGCTCGAGTTTGGTTCGTCGAATGGAGGTCTAGTTCGAGTTTGGTTCGGTGAACCGGTTCGGTGAACCGCTCAAAAGCATAGGAAACAATGGAAGGCAATCACAAACACATAAAAACACCTAGAAAACACCCTCAAAGATGTCCAAAAGGTAACAAACAACTCACAACACAACACAAACACATGGGAAAGTGACAAGGACATATACTCATGCAAAAACAAAAGAGCTGGACAAGGAAAAAGAGGAGGAGACACAGATATAGGCATGGCACGCCCTTCTACAATGATGTAAAACACCGCAAGGTGACTCAAAGCGGAGTCTCCCTTTTTTCCAAAAATTGGGCCACACTGACACCCCTTCAGTGGCAGTACTTGTGCCCCAGATGTACACTTCACAGGTAGATTTTCATCAAGCACATTCAAAAACACGCCATCCTTAACAGTCTTCAAGATGGCACCGGGGTAGGTAGCAAAGTCTTTGCTGATCCCAGATCTGTTCATCTTTGATCATTTTTATAAAACACTGCAAGCAAGGGTTACTCCAAGCGGAGTCTCCCTTTTTTTCCAAAAATTGGGCCACACAGACAACCCTTCAGTGGCAGCACTTGTGCCCCAGTCATACACTTCACAGGTATATTTGCATTAAGCACATTCCAAATCCACAAGCATTTACTCTACCCAGGATGACACAGGGGTAGTAAATTCCTTGTGGATCCATGACTTGTTCATTTTGATGAACGTTAGTGTTACGGGGGGACCGGCAGATTAGGATTAGGGGTATATATCCCAATCGCTAGTCGGGGCCCACCGTGCTCCAGATGGTAATTGAGCTGCTGGCACCCTGTGGGTTAGGCGGAGACTATAGAGCTGGATGGCTCTGAGATAACTCAAGGAACCGATCACGTGTGTAGGGACACGTCAGACCGGACGACAACCCAGTTAGCGTTTCGGTGGAGCGGACGCTACTCCGACCACGTGTGTAACAACACGTAAGGCCGGATTGTAACCAGTTAGCGTTGACCGAGAAGACCGCTGCGACAGCGCCCTGTCGGCCACATGTGTAAGACATGTCAGGTCGAGCGGTCCTCCGATTAGCGTTTCTGGCCACCACTCGACTGGCCACGTTTGTAAAGGACACGTCAGACCAGGTAGTCACACCAGTAGCATTTGACTGGGAAGCCGAGGAGGATAATAGGGTTCACACACCCAATCCAGGAACACCCTGTTAACTTTACAGGTGTTCTGGGGTGCGCTGTCCGTGCGCGTAGAGGGCACAACCGGACAGGTGGTGCAGCAGGTACACTGTCCGTGTGCGTAGAGGGCACTCTCGGACAGGTGACGCAACAGGTATTCTGTCCGTGTGCATAGGAAGCACAACTGAACAGGTAACGCAGCAGCCGAAGCCAAGTTAACGCCCCTGGACTGCTCTAGCACAACAGGAACGGTAGCAAGGAAGCACGGCGCCTGACCCTCATGTGCTGAGCCACGAATCTTGGCGTGACAGGCACCGTTCACCTAGCCCTACCTACCGCTTCCAACAAGGCTTCTGCCACCAAGAACTCTAAATGAAGACTGCGCACCTCCATGTTGTCTCCAGCCCCTTTTATAACCTGGGTCTGCTCCAAACCCAGGGTGGAACTGTGGAGACACGGGCCTCAGTGGGTGCTCTCGTCCACTAAAACCCGCTGCCTTTAGAAATACAGCGTGGCTCAGGGCTCATCCCAACTGAACGCCGGCCTCCTTAACCGTGGGCGTAACACTACTCAGACAATACAGGGTGAGGGAACCACAATAATTAAGACTTTATTGGATCCCCAAACAATTATTGGCACATAACACATAACCAGCAAAACACACAAATGTAACAGGCAACAGAGTCTCACCCTTCCGCTGGCTCACCAGGGATTTAGAATGTCCATGCCTCACAGGTTCCAAGCTGTCTGAGGTCTGCAAAGTCTTTAACAGGTGACTGAACTGTCCCAACCTGAGTGTCCTCCTTAGGTAGTCCTGGTTTGATGTTAAAATTCTGTCAGCCGGAGTCGAAATCCCTAGGCTGCGGATATGGTCTCCAACCGGAACCGGAGCCCCTAGATTGAAGCCATAAGATATCTTGATCCTCTAGTCAGCTCCTGAGAGCTTAGACTGGATCAATCAGCATCCATCAACCTTCATCCACCTGGTGGCTTAAAGAAGTCCTCTCTTATAGCCACAGCCTTCCCTCTGGGCACACTGCGTCCTCATCGATTGGTTGGACAAGATTGCTTCTCCCATTGGATGAATTTCAAGCTGTATAGACAATGTTCATTTAAATGATATGGGTAGAAAGACTGAGGGTGTACATGTAAACTGGGAGTCACCGACTAGACAATGGCTACTAAGGTAATTACATTATCAATACACAACTACAATACAATGGTTACTGGAAATGTCTGGAGAACAATACGTCTAGCTTTCAGTGGCCAACACAATTACATTGAGTCAACAAGAGTCTTGTAAAAACAATGAGGGACTTCTCCCCCATCTATAGACAATCTATCATGCTGTCTGGCTGGATTTTAAGAAACTTTAACCCATGAGAGTCCATGTCGTCACATTCCTCCCCCTTCTTAATATTAGCCAGACATGATAGGCTTCCGATCATCCTTCTCCTCTTGACGGCATTGTCCTTTTTAATGGTGAGGTCAGCAACAGAGACTTGCATCTATACACCTCCCCCTGATTACCTCCCCCAAGTTGAGCAGCCATATTGTGGGCAAGCACTAAGGTGGGGTCCATGAGTTGGGCCTGCACAAATCTCCCACTATCAATCCTCCCCCAGTCAATAGCCACAGTGTGGTTAGGCTTACTCACGGTTCTTGGCTCAGAAGTCGATGATGGAGACCGGGAATGCAAACCATCCCTGGAAAAGATGTTAGAAAGATCCACATCATGGTCCTGCTTGGCTTGGAGGTGGGTGATGGCTTCTTCAAACTGACTGGCTAGTCCTTGTCCTAGGTCATTCTCCAAAATGACTGGTGTGAGCAGGTAATTCACAAGCCCCACTTTCACTTCCCTTTGAGTGGTATCCGAAACAACAGGCTTGGTGGGGCCATCTATGAACCCCACTTCAACTTCCTCCTGGCTAGTCCCTGAAACAACAGGTATGGGGGGGCTGTCCATAAACTCCATATGGACCTCTTCCTGGTCAGACCCCAAAATAACAGGTGTGAGGACGGTGTCCATAAACTCCACAGCTTTGCTCTGGTCAGTCTCCACAATGTCAGGAATGGGGAGGCTGTTCACAATCCCCACATCGATCACTTCCTGGATGGTCCCCAAAATACCAGGTGTGGGGAGGCTATCCACAAGCTCCACCTCGACCTCTCCCTGGTCGTTTTTTAGGTCCAACTGCACACATGCCAGAGGGACGTCTGAGCGCTGGCCCTCAGCCAGGGAGATGGATAATTGGGAATCTGGTACAGGGTCTTCTGGAGAAACAATAACTGGGCTTACCAGAGTGATGGAAGATCCAATGTCTCGAAGTCCCTGAGCCTGTATATCACCGACCTTGACCGTCTGGATGTGGGGATGGAGGTTGGCTGGTGTACGGTGTCCGGCCTGCCGTAGGGTGTGGACTGGATAAACCACTTCCTCAACTATTGGTGTTTCTTGGGAGTAGCATTCTTCAGGTCTCGTTGGTTCATCTCGGCATATGTTGACTGGTTGGAGTGGCAGACAGGCTCCAAGCATGCGGCCTCGGTTTTGGAGACAATCTTTATCTATATGTCCATTGTGCCCACATGTATAACAGCGCCATAGATTTGGCGAGTCACAGGCCCTGTTTGTAGTCCTTTGTTTTGGCGCAGCTTCTGCTGGGTAGCGGGACCATCCTTCTCGACCGGCTGGTGTTAGCAGTACTGCAGCTGGAATCCCATTAACATATTCCAGAACATAAGCCCTCTCTTCTCTTGAGGATCTAGGCCCCAATGCATCCAACAATGCTGTGGCTTGGGCCATTTTGGACAAAGTTGATTCCCAATTGTCACTAGATCCATGATGTGGCACATAGTTTAAATCCTCTGGGTCAATATCGGCGGAATCCTCATCGTCCTCTGCATCATTCTGGGCATCCCAACGGACTAATTTCCGGATCAAGTCCGACCGAGCCTCAGCGTTCCAGCAGACAATCTCTCGCCTCCGGCACAGATCCTGCAGCATCCATTTACTGCAGTGGTCGTAACTCCTCTCTTGTCCTTGTCCCATGGCTGAGCTGGTGGGGTTGGACATGGCAGCATCCGAAACCTGAATGCCTCCCCTATGGCCTGCTGGGTATGCTTATGTGCCTCGCTGGTTGTTGAGCCCTGGACGGTGTCCGAAAACACCAGTCCACTGCAGCTCCCCTGGGTAAACCAGGCTGAGTAGTATCCCACTGCTGCCACCAATTGTGGAGACACGGGGCTCAGTGGGTGCTCTCGTCCACTAAAACCCGCTGCCTTTAGAAATACAGCGTGGCTCAGGGCTCATCCCAACTGAACGCCGGCCTCCTTAACCGTGGGCGTAACACTACTCAGACAATACAGGGTGAGGGAACCACAATAATTAAGACTTTATTGGATCCCCAAACAATTATTGGCACATAACACATAACCAGCAAAACACACAAATGTAACAGGCAACAGAGTCTCACCCTTCCGCTGGCTCACCAGGGATTTAGAATGTCCATGCCTCACAGGTTCCAAGCTGTCTGAGGTCTGCAAAGTCTGTAACAGGTGACTGAACTGTCCCAACCTGAGTGTCCTCCTTAGGTAGTCCTGGTTTGATGTTAAAATTCTGGCAGCCGGAGTCGAAATCCCTAGGCTGCGGATATGGTCTCCAACCGGAACCGGAGCCCCTAGATTGAAGCCATACGATATCTTGATCCTCTAGTCAGCTCCTGAGAGCTTAGACTGGATCAATCAGCATCCATCAACCTTCATCCACCTGGTGGCTTAAAGAAGTCCTCTCTTATAGCCACAGCCTTCCCTCTGGGCACACTGCGTCCTCATCGATTGGTTGGACAAGATTGCTTCTCCCATTGGATGAATTTCAAGCTGCATAGACAATGTTCATTTAAATGATATGGGTAGAAAGACTGAGGGTGTACATGTAAACTGGGAGTCACCGACTAGACAATGGCTACTAAGGTAATTACATTATCAATACACAACTACAATACAATGGTTACTGGAAATGTCTGGAGAACAATACGTCTAGCTTTCAGTGGCCAACACAATTACATTGAGTCAACAAGAGTCTTGTAAAAACAATGAGGGACTTCTCCCCCATCTATAGACAATCTATCATGCTGTCTGGCTGGATTTTAAGAAACTTTAACCCATGAGAGTCCATGTCGTCACAGGAACCACCAAGGTCCAATAGCAGAGTGCCATGTCATCAGTGACGTCACATGCAACCTATCCGGAACCGCCACGTCATTGATGACCTCATAGCAGCCACGCCCCAAACACTTCACCAGTCATTGTCTGATGACCAATGGTGAGGTGCCAGATCATAGGGGCGGGCCTCTGCGAGCCAGTCCGGAGTTGCCACATCATCAGGACACCTGACACCCTCTCCCCTATCAGGGCCTGCCACCTCACGTACATCAAAGGGGTTTTCCCTGGCCCAGGTGACGCTGGAGTAGCCACCCACGCTTGCTCAGTGTGCCTCAGTACTCTGCAGCCGCGACAGGTGCTGCAAATGATGTAATATACGCTAGTGTATAAATTCAACCATTCCCCTCCTTTTGTCCATGGTCCCCTGAGGAAGTCACCACGGAATACGTATTGGGACTTTTTTTCCCCTTGTGTGACTGCATGTGAGTGCTATAATGGTGGAATATCCACCGGGCTATGTGCTTGGGTAATGTGCCTATGATCATTTACTAAGTGTTATCCTGTCATTACTGTGAACCTGTAAAGGCACTTATATTGATCTTGCTGGGAATACTTCCCTGTCCTTTGGACTATGTGTTTGTGGTATGTGCCTATTGTTATTTGCTAAAGTGTTACCCTGTCATTTGCTGTGAACCTTTTTATGGTATAGGCACTTACACTGGCCCTGCTGGGAACATACCCCTGTCCATCGGACCAGATGTCTGGGTAATGTGCCTATGCTCATGTACTAAAGTGTTACCCTGTCACTTACTGTGAACTTGTTTATTGCAATGGCATTTACACTGGCCTTGCTGGGAACATACCCCTGTTCACCGGACGATGTGTGTGGGTAACATGCCTATTGTCATTTACTTAAGTGTTATTCTGTCACTTACTGTGAATTTATCTTTTGTATAGGCACTTACACTGGCTCTGCTGGGAATATATTCCTGTGCATTTATCTGGAATGTGCTTAGAGTTCTTGATTAGGTGAACATGTTTTTTGTAAAAGGCACTTACACTGGCCCTGCTGGGAGTACACCCTTTTGTGTGCACCTAAGTTGATCCATGCAGCCCCACATGGGGTTCTTTATTCGCTCTTATGTGTCATTTAACCTTTCTACTTGTCACAATTTTTTATATCCCATGTAATATTTATATGCTTGACCCAACCAATTAAAGTTTTTCTATGTGCAACTTACTTCGGTGTTGGTGGTTCTTGGGCCATGGGATATGATGTAATATAAGGCAAATTTAAAGACTTTTTTCTGCTGTTTCAATATGCTCAGTGAGGTCCTTACCGGACCTAGCTTCTGATGCACTAAGGGCCTGAGCATGCTCAGTAGCCTGAGCAAGAGGCTCAGAAAGCAGACTATCAGTTTGAGCATGCTCAGTAGGTACATCCCAGAACTTAGACACAGCACGAAGTCCAAGTACCTGTGCAAAGAGGCTGTTAGGGTTAATTGTGGGAGCATGCTCAGTAGCCTGAACTGAGGACTTAGTCTCAGAGATAACACAATCAGGCTGAGCATGCTCACTAGGCGAAACATCGGGCTTAGACTCTGGCTGGGGTAAATCGACGCACGCATGCGCACTAGCCGCCTCTCCACACTTAGACGTGGTGGAAGGAGCAGCCAACTGGATGACCCGAGGCACGGCCAAGAACGGCAGCCGGCGCCTGGGCGCAACAGGAACCGCAGCAGGCTGCTTGCGGCTATGGCGGCGCCGGTTCGTAACAGTTAGTCTTTACACAATGTCACTGGACAGACGCGTGCGCTTATCTGTCAGCATACACCCTGCAGCACTGAAGACACGTTCAGAGACAACGCTGGCAGCTGGACACGACAAGATCTCCAAGGCGTAAGTAGAGAGCTCTGGCCATTTTTCAAGATTGACAGCGCAAAATGAGCAAGGCTCCATTTGCAAAGTCATGGCATCGATGTTCATTTGGAGATATTCCTGTATCATCCTCTCCAGCTGTTGACTATGTGTCAGACTTGTTGTCTCTGGTGGCCTTGCAAAAGGATGGTCTAAAAAAATTATGAAAAGATTCAATAAAATTGCTGTTACCAGCACCAGATACGGTGCTGCTGGTATGGGTAGACTGTTGAAGATGACGAGTCCGTCCCATGTTTGTCAAATTACAACTGGGAGATTCACTCTGTGCACCACGGTTGTTTGGTGGAAAAGCTAAGATCGAATAACAGCTTTTGCTCATACTCCTGCATACGTGCGTCCCTTTCTATGGCTTGAATTATGTCACAAAAATTAGACTTGTACCGGGGATCGAATAGTGTAGCAAGCCAGTACTCATCATCACTTCTAATTTATACAATACGAGGGTCATGTTGGAGGTAATGCAGCAAGAAGGCGCTCATCTTGCGCAGCCATACGGACCAAGTCCACGCTGTGTTTGTTGCATAGAGGTGCTAACTGTTCTTTCTTCCTCTGACATCTCCCCCCAACCTCTTTCAACTGAAATTTGACCAAGGTCTCCCTCATCCGCTGAGTCTTCCATGTCCATGGATAGTTCTTCCTCCATTTCTTCATGTTCTCCTGCACCTTCCTCAACATTTTGCCTGCTGCCATGCGCCCTTGTTGATCCCTGCCCCCCATGGTCAACGTCTGCACCTTGGTGATGTTGTTGTCCCTTGCGCATATGAATCCTCCTGTAGCTCCTCCCCTTCCTGTTGTCCCAACCCCTGACTCTGAATTGTGTTTAGCGTGTGCTCCAGCATGTAAATGACTGGAATTGTCATGCTGATAATGACATTGTCAGCGCTAAACATATTCGTCGCCATGTCGAAACTGTGCAGAAGGGTGCATAGGTCCTTGATCTGAGACTACTCCATCAGGGTGATCTGCCCCACCTCTGCATCTCGTTGGCCCAGGCTATACGTCATGACGTATTGCACCAGGGCTTGGCGGTGCTGCCACATTCGCTGTATCATGTGGAGAGTCGAATTCCAGCGTGTCCGCACATCGCATTTCAGGCAATGAACCGGCAGGCCGAAAGACTTCTGGAGCGATGCAAGTCACTCAGCTGCGGCGGTTGAACGGCGGAAGTGAGCAGACAGCTTTCGTGCCCTGTTCAGAAGGCCATCTAGGCCGGGATAGTGTGTTAAAAATTGCTGGACAAGAAGGTTCAACACGTGAGCCATACAGGGCACGTGTATCACCTTGCCCAGGCGAAGGGCCGCACCCAGGTTTGCAGCATTGTCGCACATGGCCTTACCAGGCTGCAGGTTGAGTGGAAACAACCATTTACCAAACTCAGTCTCCAGAGCTGCAGCTGCCCACAACTCAGCCGCTGTGTGACTCTTATTTCCAAGACATTTCAAGATAAAGACAGCCTGCTGCTGTTGCGCTCTGCTGCCAGCATAGTAATGAGGGGTGCGTGATTCATTCTGCGCAGTTACAACGCTGGTGGCCTGACCAGGCAGGCTTGGGGCGGAGGTGGAGGACCCAGACGAGGTTGAGGAGGCAGAAGCAGTGGAGGAACTTGGACAGACAGAGGATTGACACACAAATCATGGGGACGGCAAGACTTGTGCAGCAGACCCTTCACCATCTTTCACCATAGTTACCCAGTGCCCAGTCAGCGACATGTAACGTCCTTGTCCATGCTTACTGGTCCAAGTATCGGTGGTGAAATGCACCTGTTAACACACAGAGTTTCTCAAGGAAGTGGTGATGTTGTGTGCGACATGCTGGTGTAGCGCAGGCAAACCTTTCTTAGAGAAGTAGTGGCGACTGGGCATCTGGTACTGGGGCACAGCGACAGACATAAGGTCTCTAAAATCCTGTGTGTCCACCAGGCAGAAAGGCAGCATTTCGGTAGCCAAGAGCTTACAGAGGGATAAAGTCAACCTCTTAGCTTTGTCATGGGTCGCAGGAAATGGCCTTTTATTTGTCCACATCTGAGGGACAGAGATCTGGCTGCTGTGTGTAGACGGTGGTGAGTAGGGTGTCCTTGGAAAAATGCAGGTTTGTGAGGAAAGTGCAGGCGTAGACATGATGTTGCCTTCATCCAACGTTGATGCTATCGATGTCTGAAAGAGCTGTACACACGCACTTGTTTCCCCTTCCAAACCAACTGACGACCTACCAAGCAAACTGCCTGTTGCGGTAACAGTGGTGGAAATTGTGCTTGGAAAATCAGGTGTGACAGCTGTCCCCACAGTCCTAGAAGATGAAGAGCTCGCGGATGCACTGGAAAGGGCAGGTGGTGGATGTTCCGCTCCGCTAGGCCTCATTGCAGCACGGTGAGCTTCCCACTGGGACATATGATATTTATTCATGTGACGATTCATGGAAGAAGTTGTCAAACTGCTGAGGTTTTTTCCTCTAATAGATTCCCGACAAATTTTACAGATCACATGATTTGGCCGATCCTTTGCAAGGTCAAAAAAGGACCAGGCTAGGCAAGGCTTAGAGAACATGCGACCTGCTGAGCCACCCCGACTAGTGCTCAGAGGCAGAGTGGTGGCTGAGGATGCAGTTGTAGACGTGCTACCAGTACTGCTCCTCTGTCCAGGAAGGCGCAAGGTAACTTCGTCGTCAGTTGCATCCTCCTCCACCGCCTCTGTTGACCTTCTCGAGTGCCTGACTGTGGGTTGACAGTAGGTAAGATCTAGAACTTCCTTATCAAGCGTTGTGTTTGCACTACCCTCCCCCTCAGACCGAGCCTCTTCCTGCCCTGACTGAATATTTAAGTTGTCATCCCAATCTGGTATCTGCGTCTCATCGTCATCAGTATGTTCCTCATTATCTATAACAACAGGTGTTACAGTTTGTGAATAAGAGTCAACATTATGCTCAGAAACTTGGTCATTACGGCCTGAATCTGAGTCACAAAGGTTCTGGGCATCACTGCAGACCATTTCCTGGTCTGTACTCACTGTAGCTTGGGAGCAGACCTCTGATTCCCAGGCTAGAGTGTGACTGAACAGCTCTGCAGACTCAGCCTTCTCAGTTACACCATACTGTGCAGGGCGGATGGAGACTTGAAAGCTGGGAGAAAGCAAGTGTGATTGGGATTAAAAAACTCAGGGGACTGGGGTTTTTTTGGATGTGGTAGTTGAGGTGGAGGAGAGGGCACTTGTTGGACCACTTGAGATCCATTCAAGCATGTTCTTTTTTTGGGCATCATCTACCTTTGTTCCAGTTTTTCGTGTCCGTAAAAAAGGGAGCACATCGGTTTGTCCACGGAAAGTAGTAGACATCTTACTTTTGCTGGAAGATGGCCTATCTTCAGCAGAAGTTAATGGAGCTTTGCCACCTTCCCCACGGACACAAACTTTTTTTCCTTTTCCAACACACCTGTTCCCCTTCCACCAGCATCTGTCATTTTACCACTCATTTTGATTGCGACAAAATTGTCCACTTAAAATGTGGTAGTAAAAATTGAGAGGTGGTGTAGATTGCAGAGGTGGTCTAGCTTTATTGGCAGCAGAAGAAACAACACAGACTATCCCTGACAATGCAACTATGGCCCTTAAACTGGCAGCACAGTTTGCTATTATAATAGCTTAGTAAAAATGAGCTTGAGGGTGCAATACAGAGGTGCTGGAAATTGCTTGGCACCAATGGGACACTAATGAAGTCCAACAGCCACTTTTAGGATGTCACTAAGTTTGCTCAGTGTTTGCTATTATAATTGCTTAGTAAAAATGAGCTTGAGGGTGCAATGCAAAGATGCTGGAAATAGCTTGGCACCAGTGGGATACTAATGAAGTCCAACAGCCACTTTTAGTATGCCACTAACTGGCAGCACTCTGCAATTAAAATGGCTTTGCTAAAAAGGGCAGTAGGGTTCAGTGGCCAGGTTGTGGGTCAGTGTAGAGGAAAGGAAGCCTCAATTTCTATCCCTCCTAATGGTGAAATGCAGTAAGGAAGTCCCTGAGCTTAGCTACACAGATGCTGTTATCTGTAGCTGTTAAAAACTGTTTCCACTGAACTAACTGTCACCTATGGCTCTGAGCCAGCTGTAATTAGCCCTTAAAAGGGCTGAAAGAAACTTCTATTCCTATTTTGTATAGCGCTGTGTGTAGATCGTACACAGCAGGATTGGCGGCAGGAGCTGCTGCGTCTGCGGTGACTGTCACCCAGAAGCAGAAGGCAGATAATGGCGTCCAGACGGGCAGATAGCCGTATTTATAATGCAGGGACATGTGACATGGACAGCCTTTGACACATGCCCTTGCTTGTCTGGCAAAAAGTCCACTTAGCTGTGTGTGTGTCTGGGTTTGGCTGACATGCTGGCCCGCCCCACTACATGCGCGCTTAGGGAAGGAAGGAAAAAAAAATGGTGATTGCCATTATTTCAGCAGCAGTGATCTGAACGCGCAGTCCCCGCACACTCCACGCTGAAATTTCATAATAGTGGTAGTCACAGAGTGACTTACACTATTACAGCAAAAAGCCAGCTAGTAATTAGCTTGGCTTTTTGCTGATAGAACCGTTCTCGAACATAACTCGAGCTAACAAACTTTTAGCAAAAAGTTTGAGTTCTAGTTCGATCTAGAACACCCTCCCAAAATCACTCGAACGGCAAACTGGAGAACCACGAACTTCGCTCAACTCTACTAGGGATCCACAGTTCAGGTTAGAGAATCTGTCCACATAACAACTATAAGTCATATACTCTACGTATCTGGCCTTTTATAAAAAAGTAGCAAGACAAAATCCATTTTTGAAAGCAGGTCATTACAAATCCCATTTGCAGCAATGGACACAGCTAGCATGTGGAATAAGGTTCTTTGGTAAGATGAGACAGGAGGAAAACGTTTTGGGCTAAATGCAGATCACAATGAGTGACGGAAAACTAACATTTTCACCTCACCTTGAAAACACCATCACCACCATCAAACCTGGTGTTGTCAGTATCAGACTGTGGTGATGATTTCCTTCAGGAGGGACAGGAAAGCTGGTCAGAGTTGATGGATGGAGCTAAATACAGGACAATTGTGTAGGAAATCCTGTTAGAGGCTGCAAAAGACTTGAGACTGCGGTGTAGGTTGATGTTGTAGCAGGACAATGACCCTAAACATCCTGCCAGAGCTACAATGGAGGGTTTAGGTCAAAGTATATCTTGCATTTGAAGGGCCAGTAAAAGTCTTAACACCCCATTGCAAATTTGTGGCAAGTGAAAAGTTGCTGTTCACACTCTTCATCCAATCTCACTGAGCTGGAGCTATTTAGCAGAGAAGAATGGTCAAAAAATGTCAGCTTCTATATGTGCAAAGCTGCTAGAGACATATTCCAATAGACTTGCAGCAGTAATTTATGCAAATGGTGTTCATATAAAGTGTGACTTAAGGGGGCTAAATACAAATGCATATCACAGTTTTCAGATTTATGCGTTTAAAGTATTTAGAAAGCCATGTATTATTTTCTTTATTTTACATATACCTATCACTTTGTGTTGGTACAGTATAACACAAAAAATTCTAATAAAATACATTTGTTTGTATGTTTAACATGAACAAATCTGGAAATGTTCTTGGGGTATGAATACTTTTTCAAAGCACTGTATCATAGTACAGAAGTTTATTTTGCCATTCAAAATCTGATGAGTATAGAAGGAGCAGATGTGGCGGATAAGAAGAAATATAAACGAAAAAAGCCAAAGACTATAATGACCGTTTCGTTCTTCCAAGCTGTATAATTCATTGGGACCTTATTGTACCTTTGTGTTTCTCCATATTGTTATCCATCTGCTTTGTGATTATTAGTAAAGTTGATTTCTATAAGTACTGTTATATGTAATATATCAATGTCATCAGAAATGTAGCACACTATGGATACGTTACTAAGTAAATACAATGCTTCACAACTTTTGACATGCTAGTACGTCAAACGTAGTGTCACTGCCTTTTATGCGGGCTTGCACACCTTTCCTTATACATGACAGCCGATTTAATCAGCTGACATGTGCCTCTAAAAGACGCTGGTGGAATGGATATCTGCCTGGAGCTGCTAACCAATTAAATCCCGTTGTCAATCTCTGACATTAGTATTTAACATGTGCTGATATTCACTGCTCCCGTTGGAATGGCCTTGATGTGCTCAGCTTGTGACCCCTATGTATGGTATTACGATCCTCCTGGGAACTCCAACTGCGAGCTGGCAATCATAGGAGATCGTAATATGTGCAATACAGAGAAGTGCTGATGCACTGTTGTGTATAGCACAAGCAATCACAGATTCAAATCCATGAAGGGAGCAAGTAAATACAATAAAAGTGGGAATTTAAAAAAAATATAAATTAAAAAAATCCCTACAAAGTTCAAATCACCCACCTTCTGCCCCATTAAAAGTAATACAATAAAAAAATACACGTACAGTATTTGGTATTGCAGTATTCATAAAAGTCCACTCAATATCTAAAATAAATTAGTCCTATTGTTAAACAGCATAAAGAGGAAATATTAAAATACTGGAATTAAATTTTTTTTTATTGCCGCAGCATTAAAAACATCCCATATAACTCAAAATAGTAATATTAAAAATATACCAAAAAATCGAAGCAATAGAGGTCACTGAAAAAAGGGATAAAAGCGATTCTATCCCCCCCAAAAAAAAACAAAATGTGACCACTTAAATACACAAACTAAATGTTTATTATGTGCATTCTCACAATGACCTGGAGAATCGTACTGCCAGGTGTTACGAGGGGACCGACAGATTAGAACCAGGGGATATATATCCCAATCACCAGTCAGGGCCCACCGTGCTCCAGATGGCAATGGAGCTGCTGGCACCCTGTGGGTTAGGCGGACTATAGAGCTGATAACTCAGAGATAACCCAGGAGACCTGGGAACTGGTCACGTGTGTAGGGACACGTCAAACCGGACAACAACCCAGTTAGCGTTTCGGTGGAGCGGGCGCTACTACGGCCATGTGTGTAGGGAACACGTCAGGAGTCCAGCGATTAGCGTTTCTGGTCACCACTCGACTGGCCACGTGTGTGAAGGACACGTCAGACCAGGTAGTCACACCAGTAGCATTTGACTGGGGAGCCGAGGAGGGAAATAGGGTTCACACACCCAATCTAGGAACACCCTGTTAACTCCACAGGAATTCTGGGATACACTGTCTGTGCGCATAGAGGGCACAACTGGACAGGTGGCACAGCAGGTAGGCTGTCCGTGTGCATAGAGGACACAACAGGACAAGTAATGCAGCAGCTGCAGCCCAGTTAATGCCACTGGACTGCTATAGCACAACTGGAACGGCAGCAAGGAAGCACGGCACCTGACCCTGATGTGCTGAGCCACGAATCTTGGCGTGACAGGCACAGTTTGCCTAGCCCTACCTACCGCTTCCAACAAAGCTTAAGCCACCATGAACTCTAAGTGAAGACTGCGCCCCTCCATGTTGTCTCCAGCCCCTTTTATAACCTGGGTCCGCCCCAAGCCCAGGGTGGAACCACAAAGGTCCAATAGCAGAGTGCCATGTGATCAGCGACGTCACCAGCAGCCTATCCGGGACCGTCACGTCATTGATAACCTCATGACAGTCACGCCCCCAAACACTTCACCAGTCATTGTCTGACGACTAATGGTGAGGTGCCGTGTCATAGGGGTGGGCCTCCGCGAGCCAGTCCGGAGTGGCCACATCATCAGGTCACCTGATGTGTGTTGGCCTATCAGAGCCTGCCACCTCACGGATATGCCCAGTGAGGTCCTTACCGGACCTAGCCTCTGATCCACTAAGTGCCTGAGCATGCTCAGTAGCCTGAACAACAGTCTTGGAAATCAGACTATCTGCCTGAGCATGCTCAGTAGGCACAACACAGGACTTAGACACGGCACGATGTCCAAGTACCTGTGCAAAGAGGCTTTTCGCACTAAGTGTAGGAGCATGCTCAGTAGCCTGAACCGAGGACTTAGCCTCAGAAATGGCACTATCAGACTGAGCATGCTCACTAGGTGAAACACTGGACTTAGGCTCTGGCTGGGGTAAATTGGCGCGTGCATGCGCACTAGCCGCCTCTCTACACTTAGACGTGGAGGAAGAAGCAGCCAGATGGACGACCCGAGGCATGGCCAAAAATGGCAGCCGGCGCCTGGGCGCAACAGGAACCGCAGCAGGCTGCTTGTGGCTATGGTGACGCTGATTCGTAACTCCAGGTCAGTTTTACCATGTAGTGAACATAATAACTTAAAAACCTAAAAATCAATTATGGAAATACACTTTTTTTCCAGTTTCAACACACTTGGATTTTTTTTCATGATAAAATGAAGATGTCATACAAAAGTACATGTCATTCCACAAAAAACAAGCCCTGATATGGGATGAAAAACTGAAATAGTGATAGCTCTTGGAAAAAAGGGGAGGAAAAAACAAAAGCGTAAAAATGGGAAATCACAAGAAGTTAAAGTCAGAGGTTCATCCTTTTCTACTAAGAAGAGATGTTAGGTGAATCAAATGAGCTAATATGTTCATTACTTAGGTCAACATACTGCTCAATATAATAATCAGAAAAAAATGGAATTTATCTTGTTAGATATAGTATATTATCAAAACCAAAAACTGTATGATGAATTAAAATCTGAACATTTATGTACTGTAGTATCCTCGTATAGAAGCTTACTGTAAATGAAGCTGTCAGGTTTATGTGATCTCACTGCGGGCTGAATACATGAATACATGTGCTAAGGGACTTCACGGAAACTGAACATCTGCCACTGAAGGTGGTAAAATCATGGCCAAATGTTTAAGGGAAAATATAACAGAATATAGACTCGGGCATAAAAAATGATGACATATGCAGGATTTCACAGGGAAATATCAATAAAAAAGTAAAGTATTTTATCATTTCCTTAATGAGTAACTGTAATTTCAAGCTACTTTTCAGAAGAAGCTTTCCTGTGTTTACATGATTAAAATAAGTATTTCTGGTCATTATATTACATATATATGCTACAGAATATTCAACTTGCAACCCAAAGAAATTAAAGCTATGAAATTATGGATATATCTGGATGGATAGACATGGTAATGATATGCAAATGATGAAAAAATGGAAACTAAATGTTCAAAACATCTTCATATTTCAGAGCGTTGGCATTGGTCAATGAAACGCCTGAATCTGGACCTCTGGCTAGTAGCGACTGTTTGACCCCTTTAGGCTTGCTATGTGACTTTGTCTAGCAGTTAAGAGTAGATCGATTGAAGAATCCATACTATGGTCATTTTTTCAAAGGTTCCCAGGAGTTGTTTTATAACATGAGAATGTTGTTCATGTTCCTGTGACTAGCCTGCATGGCCTAAACATGTTTCCATGGCCTTCAGCATCTCCAGACTTTTCTACTATTGAACTCATCTGGGACATCATTGGTTGCAAAGTGAGAAGCCAGTAACAGCTCTTGTGGATTTTCTGTGCACAAATACATCCAGCATGGCAGAGTATTCCTCAGTCATTAAGGAGATTGTTCGCAGCATGCCAAGATGTGTAGTATGTGCGTGGGGCTCATACTCTATACTGAATAAATTGACATGCTTTGAAAATGTCCATTTTGTCAAGATATTTATATCATTAATTTGAGTATCCATCCTATGGTTTCCATAATTTCACAACTTTTCTTTTTTAGTGTTCCAATTTTATTGTTGAGGAAAGTAACTTCATATAGTATTGTTTTTTTCTAGATATCTAGAGAAGAAACCATTCCAATCTAAAAATGTCATACTGTCCAGGGACATGGGTGGTTTTCTAGACAATATAATAATGGTAAAATACTCATGGTTTAATTGAGTGATATCTTTGAAAAGTGGCCTGTATTTTGTTATGAGAACTTCCTGATGGCATTTAGCCAGATAGTTTTGACAATTTAGATTTTCCAATCAGATCTCTGCCTTTGGCTATTCTGTGGAGTTTTCACTTTTCTTTTTTTAATACTTTTATTCTTTCTTCACTCTTTTTACTATCATGTGACTTTGAGACCCCCTTCACACGTTTGTGAAACACGTGCGTGATTTTCACAGACGTGTCAAAGGTACGTTTTCCCCTCCGTGTGCCATTTTTATGGCACTACGTGTGTTCTCCATGTGTTATCCATGATAACACACAGAGAACGAGAACTTTCAACTCACCTGTCCCTTTCGTCGCTGTCCGTGGTTCTATTCTTTGATCTCCAGCCCGGCCGACTCCCTGCTGCTGCTGCTTCCGCTACAGTGAAGTGAATATTAAATGAGCACAATGAGCGGAGGTCGGCAGCATGTGACAGCAGCGGCAGAGACAGGAGGGCTGGAGAAGGTGAGTAAAGATTTTTTATTTTTTTCTCTGACACATGAGTTTTCTCCGGCACGTGTCACACGGGACCGCATCCACACTACATCCGTGTGGTCCGTATGCGGGCCGTGTGACACCCATGCTGCCGGAGAAAAATGGACATGCATCCGTGTGGAGCACTCGGACACACGTATGCTCCACACGGAGGCACGGGCCAATGGCTGCACACGTGCGTGCACATAAACAAATTGATTTTAATGGGTTTATGTGTGCCCATGTCTCCGGTACATGCGGGCACGGACCTAGCACGTATCGGAGACACGTGCATGTGAAGGGGGCCTGAGATACATTTTCAACTACAAGTTTCACCACTTGAGGCCTCTGCCACACTCACGTGGAAATCAAGCCCGTGCCGCGAGACACGCCCACCTCCATAACACACTCATAACGAGCGGCGGCCGGCAGCAACTGTTTGGAGCGGAAGATTCTGCAGGGGTTAAGGAGGTGAGTATGTTTTTGTTTTTTATTTTAAAATGACACGTGTTTCTCCGGTGCCACACGGGACCGCACCCACACTACATCCGTGTGGTAGGGATGTGGGCCGTGTGACACCCGTGCTGCAAGACATAACGTGGACATGTCAGTGTGCGAAACACACGGACACACGTAAGTACGGAACGGACACACGTTCCGTTCCAAAATACTTACGTGTGTCCAAACAATTATGAAATCATATGTCCACATGTGTACGTGCCTCTGGTACGTGAAAAAACTGGCAAACACGTACCGGAGGCACGAACGTGTGACAGAGGCTTGAGACAAACATTTTTGCCCTATATGTTAGGTAAAGAATGTGAACAAGTTCAGCAACCTAAAGTTTCTGTGCACGCTGCCCAGACAAAGGGATCCTTAGAACTGACTGAGAAGACACAAATAAGGTATGTTAACAGTCTCACCACCTCTCCTGGGACTCCTGTTTGTTTTTGTTTTTTTATAAAGAAGTGTGAACATGATAAAAAAAAGATAAACTCTATCGCAACAATATGTTATAATAAATGTAAGTGGCATGATGAGATTAAATGTTCCGTAACAGTAAATAGAGATAATTGACTATTAAAGGGGTTGTCTGGTCTAAATCCATTTGTCTGCAATAACTTTATCTGACTGCAGACTTGTGAATACACACATTGCACGCACTGTGTGGATTTGCTGGAGAGTAGGAAGCAGTGGTCACATGGCCATAAGTATGCAATATTCAATCTCCCATCAAGAATTTGACTATATGCGCACGGCCTCACTCAATGCAAGTGTACTGAGTGAGGCTACTGCCCTTTAGGGTGCACTCACATGAGCTGTATGACTTGCACGAGTATTGGATCGCATCATCCGGCACAGCTGCACACTTTCCTGACAGGAGCGGGTCAGCTGCATGTATTCTTATGCAGCTGAGACGCTACTGTCCGGAGAGTGTGCAGCTGTGCCGGATGATGCGATCCAATACTTGTGAGAGTCATATGGCTCGTGTTAGCACGCACTTAAGGCTACTTTACACACTGCGATATCGGTCCCGATATCGCTAGTGTGGGTACCCGCCCCCATCTGTTGCGCGACATGGGCATATCGCTGCCCGTGCCGCACAACATCGCCCAGAGCCGTCACACATACTTACCTGTCCGGCGACGTCGCTGTGACGGGCGAACCGCCTCCTTTCTAAGGGGGCGGTCCATGCGGTGTCACAGCGACGTCACTGAAACGTCACTGAACCGCCGCCCAATCGCAGCGGAGGGGCGGAGATGAGCGGGACGTAACATCCCGCCCACCTCCTTCCTTCCGCATAGCGGCCGGGAGGCAGGTAGGGAGAGCTTCCTCGCTCCTGCGGCGTCACACGCAGCGATGTGTGCTGCCGCAGGAACGAGGAACAACCTCGTTACTGCTGAAGTAACGATAATTGGGAATGGACCCCCGTGTCGCCGATTAGCGATTTTTCACTGTTTAGCAACGATGCAAAATCGCTAATCGATGTCACACGCAACGGCATCGCTAATGCGGCCGGATGTGCGTCACGAATTCCGTGACCCCAACGACTCCGCATTAGCGATGTCGTAGCGTGTAAAGCCCGCTTTAGTCTGATTCTGGCTGGGAGTCTGCATATAGAATACTCGAAGCCAAATGACAACCATTCCTGGCACTGAAACCAGTTAATCTTCACAGTGCACATAGAGAGATTGCAGACCTATGGATTTTTTTCTGACAACCACCTTTAACTATACAGTCAATTCTCTTTTTTATTTAAAAAAATGTATGAAGTTTATTTCAAGTGTTTTTTTTTCTTATAATGCCTCAGTTGTGGATTAAGGGTCTATTACTTCTAGTTAGAGCTCATGTTCCTTTTCCATGTGAGCATGAAGATTTCAGTAGCCCACTAGGTAACTAATCAGTGCGCAGTTAGGAATACTGAATAGAAGACTCCAAACAAATCATTTACAACATACTTTATTCTCTACTCAAAACTGTTACTAAACCTTGTTGTATCTAAAAATAATACATAGAAAACTTTAAAGGAAACGTGAGTCTTAAGGCCCAGTCACACTAAACAACTTACCAGCGATCCCAACAACGATATAACCTGATAGGGATCGCTGGTAAGTTGCTAGGAGGTTGCTGGTGAGATGTCCCACTAAGCGACGCTCCAGCGATCCCACCAGCAACCTGACCTGGCAGGGATCGTTGGAGCATCACTACACGGGTTGCTGGTGAGCTTGTCACACAGGCAGATCTCACCAGCAACCCGTGACCAGCCCCCAGCGCCGCGTGGAACAGATACTGCGCTTGGTAACTAAGGTAAATATCGGGTAACCAACCCGATATTTACCTTGGTTACCAGCGCACACCGCTTAGCGCTGGCTCCCTGCACACCTAGCCACAGTACACATCGGGTTAATTACCCGATGTGTACTCTGCTACGTGTGCAGGCAGCAAGAGCCGGCTTCTGCGGACGCTGGTAACCACAGTAAACATCGGGTAACCAAGAAACCCTTACCTTGGTTACCCGATGTTTACCTTCGTTACCAGCGTCCGCCGCTCTCAGCTGTCAGTGCCGGCTCCTGTTCCCTGCACTCCTAGCCACAGTACACATCGGGTTAATTACCCCATGTGTACTCCAGCTACGTGTACAGAAAACAGGAGCCGGCACTGACAGCTGAGAGTGGCGGACGCTGGTAACGAAGGTAAACATCGGGTAACCAAGGTAAGGGCTTCTTGGTTACCCGCTGTTTACCGTGGTTACCAGCCTCCGCATCAGCCTCCAGCTCCAGCTGCCTGCACATTTAGTTGTTGCGCTGTCGCTGTCACACACAGCGATGTGTGCTTCACAGCGGGAGAGCAACAACTAAAAAATGGCCCAGGACATTCAACAACAACCAATGACCTCATAGCAGGGGCCAAGTTGTTGCTGGATGTCACACACAGCAACATCGCTAGCAACATCGCTGCTACGTCACAAAAGTTGTTCCTTAGCAGCGATGTTGCTAGCGATGTTGCTTAGTGTCACGTGGCCTTTAGAGACATAAAATAAATTATAGTATTCTGTTCTACTCCAATTTGCCTCAACTTTTAACCCCTTACTTTCATAGCCAGTTTGGACTTATGTTACTCCCTTTCTTCAACGAGCCGAAAACTTTATTATTTCCACACACATTGTTGTATAACAGCTTTTTTTTGCGAAATAAGCTGTAGTTTCAGGAAAATTTATTCTGATTTATGATTCTTCAGGTCAGTACGATTATGGTGATACCACACTCTCATTTCTTTTTATTTAAATGAAGAAAAAAATTCAGAAAGGTAAAAAAAAGAAATTGGGGGGTTTGTGTCACTATTTTCTGACAACTGTAAAATTTTTGTTTTTCCATGGTTGACATTGCTATGGGCTTGCTTTTTTTCATGATGAGCTTTTTTTTATTGATACCATTCTTGTGTACATATGTTTTTATCGGTTTTAATTACATTTGCAAATAATGCTTTTCTAGTGTTTTTATTTTTTTTTTCATAATGGTCTTTACCGATTTGGTCAGGTAGTTGTATATTTTAATAGCTCAGACCCCATCTGTTTTTTTTTATTTTTTTACTTGTTTATTTACAATGGAGGGAAATTAGGGTGATTTGAACTGTTAATATTTTTTTATATATACCATATTTTTCGCTTTATAAAACGCACCAGATTATAAGGCGTACCCCAAATTTAGACATAAAAAAAAGGTAAAAAAAAGAAAAATGGGGTCTGTCTTATACTCCGGTGTTCTCTTACCTTAGGGTGGCAGCAGTGGTGGTGAAGCGGGGGTCACAGGAGGCACAGGTTGTGCTGGCAGGTGCGGCGGGTCAGTAGCAGCGGGTTCGTGGTGGCAGGAGCCGTGGGGTCCGTGGTGGCGGCAGCAGCGGCGGCGGGTGAGTCGTGCAGCAGGCCAGTGCAGTGAGTGTCCCAGTGTCCGTGGTCCCGGTTCAAATGATGGCTCAGTGGTAGCAGCGGCGGTGACGGCTCAGTGGTGGTAGCGGCGGTGACGGCTCAGTGGTGGCAGCGGCGGTGACGGCTCAGTGGTGGCAGCGGCGGTGACGGCTCAGTAGTGGCAGCGGTGGTGACGGCTCAGTGGTGGCAGCGGCGTTGACGGCTCAGTGGTGGCAGCGGCAGTGACGGCTCAGTGGTGGCAGCGGCGGTGACTGCTCAGTGGTGGCAGCGGCGCTGACGGCTCAGTGCTGGCAGCGGCAGTAACTGCTCAGTGGTGGCAGCGGCGACTGCTCAGTGGTGCAGCAGACCAATGCCGTGTTTTCCCAGTATGTCTGCGGTTCCGATTCAAGTGATGTCGCCCGGAGCGGCACATGTGCACATGGAGCTCTCATCCAAGGGCTCAATCTGCGCACGGGCTGACACCCGGAGCAGCGCGTGTGCAGATGGAGCTCTCATCCAAGAGCTCCATCTACACACGCGCCCGCTCCCGCTCCGGGCGCCATCATTTGAAAGTGGGACTGTGAACAAACTGGGTAACTTGCTGCACAGCCGCCCGCCCCGCACGCACAGAGTGGCAGCCAACAGGCTGCCCGCCCACCCTGCATGCAAGCGGCCGGGTACCTGTACTTTCGTGCGGGCGGCAGCCAGGTGCCTGTGTGAGGGCAGCAGCCGTCTGCCGCCCGCACGGGCACCCGACCGCCGGCCGCACACAGCGCCCGGCCGCCGGCCGCACACAGCGCCCTGGTACCCAGCTGCCACTGCACGCAAGCACAGGTACCCGGCTGCTTGCACACAGGCACCCGGCCACCCAATCGCCGCACAGACAGGACCCCCAGGTACCGCTATACTCAGATTATAAGACGCACCCACCATTTTCCTCCCAAATTTTTGGGAGGAAAAGTGCGTCTTATAAAGCAAAAAATACGTTGTGTATATATATATATATATATATATATATATATATATATATATATATATATATATATACATACATGTATATATGTATATACATTTTATATATATATATATATATATATTAGTACAGACCAAAAATTTGGACACACCTTCTCATTCAATGGATTTTCTTTATTTTCATGACTCTGAAAATTGTAGATTCACATTGAAGGCATCAAAACTATGAATTAACACATGTGGAATGAAATACTTAACAAAAAAGTGTGAAACAACTGATAATATGTCTTATAATCTAGGTTCTTCAAAGTAGCCACCTTTTGCTTTGATTACTGCTTTGCACACTCTTAGCATTCACTTGATGAGCTTCAAGAGGTCATCACAAGAAATGGTCTTCCAACAGTCTTGAAGGAGTTCCCAGAGATGCTTAGCACTTGTTGGCCCTTTTGCCTTCACTCTGCGGTCCACTCGCCCCAAGCAATCTCGATTGAGTTCAGGTCTGGTGACTGTGGAGGCCAGGTCATCTGGCGTAGCACCCAATCACACTCCTTCTTAGTCAAATAGCCCTTACACAGTCTGGAGGTGTGTTTGAGGTCATTGTCTTGTTGAAAAATAAATGATGGTCCAACTAAACGTAAACCGGATGGAATAGTATGCCGCTGCAAGATGCCGTGGTAGCCATGCTGGTTCAGTATGCCTTCAATTTTGAATACATCCCCAACAGTGTCACCAGCAAAGCACCCCCACACCATCACACCTCCTCCTCCGTGCTTCATGGTGGGAACCAGGCTTGTAGAGTCCATCCGTTCACCTTTTCTGTGTTGCACAAAGACACGGTGGTTGGATCCAAAGATCTCAAATTTGGACTCATCAGGCCAAACCACTGATTTCCACTGGTTTAATGTCCATTCCTTGTGTTCTTTAGCCCAAACAAGTCTCTTCTGCTTGTTGCCTGTTCTTTGCAGTGGTTTCCTAGCAGATCTTTTACCATGAAGGCCTGCTGCACAAAGTCTCCTCTTAAAAGTTGTTCTAAAGATGTGTCTGCTGCTAGAACTCTGTGTGGCATTGACATGGTCTCTAATCTGAGCTGCTGTTAACCTGCCCTGCGACTTTTGAGGCTGGTGACTTGGATAAACTTATCCTCTGCAGCAGAGGTGACTCTTGGTCTTCCTTTCCTGGACGGTCCTCATGTGAGCCAGTTTCCTTGTAGCGTTTGATAGTTTTTGCCACTGCACCTTTCATTCCACATGTGTTAATTGATAGTTTGTATGCCTTCCATGTGAACCTACAATTTTCAGAGTCATGAAAGTAAAGAAAACTCTTTGAATGAGGTGTGTCAAAACTTTTGGTCTATATTGTGTGTGTGTATATATATATATATATATAATGTGTATTATATATAATGTGTATATATATATAATATATATATATATATTAAATATATATATATATATATATATATATTATGTATAGAGTGAGAACATGCAATCATCCAATCATTTATACTATATACTACAACAGTATTGCAGTACATAGTATAAATCTGTGTCTCCTTTTAATGTCAGTACATTCATTAGTTTCAGAGTTTCAGAGGAATACCAAGGTGATAGTGATGGGAGTCTTCAGCATTCATAATATCCCATCGATGCCTGTGATCACGTTGCATGGCACCAAAAGAAGCTGGTAAGTGTCATCAGCATCATGTATTCCATTTAAACACCATTGACAGATACTAAAAGTTGTATTTAAATTATCAGCTGGAGTTTATCTCCAGCCATGGCTGTTAGAAACAGATAATGGCTATTCAATATATCTGGTATCTGTCACAAATGAAAAGAGCTCAGCTCCTGAGTTCTCTCCACACAGTCAACCCAGCATTCACATACATGGGCATGATTTTGCATTAAGGGATTAATAAATATCATAGAGTTTGGCAAAAAATATAGATAATAGCGAATCACTTTAACTTCTTCAGCATTTCCTGAGCCAGCAAGGCCTCCATTATAAAAACACATAATGTTGTCATACCCATGTCAGTGTTGGAGACACCAAAAAATGTGGACGTTTAAAAACAATGTGGATGTCAGGTGCCCAGAAAACTGTACTGGAACCAGACTAAAGAGGCCATAAAGGTCAAATGGGTATAATTTATTTTATTTTTTTTTTGCATAATGTTATGGTAATCACTAATTGGAAAAGTTGTGAGGCAGGATAGTCAAATGTTCTCTGGCCAGGTACAAGGAGAGCAAAGATTAAACGGATAGGCAGAGGTGTAGTCAGGTCATTTTGCGGAGTCAGAATACCTGGAGGGTATCAGATCAGAAAAGACAAACAGGGCAAAGGAATTGTAAAACAAAGTCAAAAGGTAAGGAAGCAAAATATCAATTCCCAGAATCCAAATACAAGATGACAATAAAAACAACTGAGCAGAAGACTAAGACAGGCAGTGCTCTGAGAAAAACTGCTCAGCTAAAAAACTAAGCAATTACAAGAATCAGGGAATATCTGCAAACACTCAGCCCCTCCCAAAGTGAAATTGGATGACTGAGCAGTCATTCAAAACACTGACAGTTAATCATGCCCAACTCCAGGTTGGATGACTAAGTTGTCACTCCCACAACTGACAGCCCAGCACACCCTGAACACAGAGCAGTGGACTTGTGACAGTACCTCCTCTTCTGAGGGAGGGCCAACAGCCCGCCAGGTTTCTCAGGGAACCTTCTATGACCCTGATCAAACAATCAATTTTAATAGATTAAGCCAGAATCTAAGGTTTCTTCTCAGATCCATATCCCCTCCATACCGAAGGGAATTCAAGATCTTTTGAGAATCCACAAACCTCTAAACTTTACATTCTAAACCTCCCTCAATGGAAACAGAAGGAGGCAGAGACGTGGGCGACAACACAGGAACGAAAAACTCCTTTAACAGAGATCTATGGAAAACATTAGGGATCTTAAAAGACTGAGGAAGTTTGAATCAAAAGGCAAGTGGATTGACTACCTCCAGGATATCATGTGGGCCAATAAATTTAGGAACCATCTATGTTGACAATGTTATATATATATATATATATGTACTCATATACTGTGTATGTGTGTATATATATATATATATATATATATATATATATATATATATATATATATAAAATGTACTATATACATGTATATATACACATGTTGTTTGGAACATAACCAGACAATATCTCAAACTTTGAAGGTGCGACCTGCCGAATGCTTCCTATTGGCCTTCCGTTTTTGACACAGTCGAGCCACCCCACTATTCTTCTGAACATCTCTCCATACATCCTCGAGTCGCTGTATGGCGATCTCTACTCCAGGACAGCCAGAACTCATCCTAGAAAATTCACCAAAATAAGGATAAAATTAAAACCATAATAACAAAAGAATGGAATGGGGCCTATGACCCGACTGTTAAAGATGAACTCAGCAAGAGGCAAATGTGAGGACCAGTCCTCCTGGTAATGAATACGGTAGTAATGGGTGAGCGCTAACATTTTTGGATGCTCGGTTATCGAACCAAGAAAATCAGGATGCTCAGGTGCTCATTTCACGTAACAAGCAAGATCGAAGTCAATGTGAAACTTCATCATTTTTCAGGCAGACCCTCCCAGAAGGTCTGAGTGTCAGGAAAATTGCTGAAATGGATGGAAGCAGTTCTCAAATGTAATGGGAACAGCATGGGGAAGATGTCTGGATGCTTCTCTGATTCTCAAGTGCTAGTAACAATGCCGTCAGAGTATTATGCCACTTTTATGGACTGATAATAAAACAATACAATCTGAAGATAACATTGATTTTACAGTCTTTCTTGTATAATGACTTGTATATAAAGCAAATTTGACTAGAGAGATTAACTGCCTCTTATACTCCTTAGGCTATGTTCACACGTAGCGTTTTTGCCTCATTTTTGCTCATTTGTTGCTTTTAATGGTGAAAAAATTCTACACAAACATTGAAAACATTGACATGATCATTGAAAAATCCAGCATTTCAATCCGGAAACAATAAGAATCATGTGCATGTGATTTCTAAAATTTTTAAGGAGTGAGTCTTCTAGAATGGTGAAGCCCATGCACTAAAGGGGGCTTAACACGCTACGACATCGCCAATGCGAACTCGTTGGGGTCACGGAATTGGTGACGCACATCCGGCTGCATTAGCGATGCCGTTGCGTGTGACACCGATGAGCGATTTTGCACGTTTTTGCAACATGGGGGTCCATTCTCAAAAATCGTTACTGCAGCAGTAACGAGGTTGTTCCTCGTTCCTGCGGCAGCACACATTGCTCTGTGTGACACCGCAGGAACAAGGAAGCTCTCCTTACCTGCCTCCCCGCCGCTATGCGGAAGGAAGGAGGTGGGCGGGATGTTACGTCCCGCTCAGCTCCGCCCCTCTGCTGCTATTGGGCGGCCGCTCAGTGACGTCGCTGTGACGCCACACGGACCGCCCCATGAGAAAGGAGGTGGTTCGCCGGTCACAGCGACGTCGCCAGGCAGGTAAGTATGTGTGACGGGTCTGGGCGATGTTGTGCGGCACGGGCAGTGATTTACCCGTGTCGCGCAACAGATGGGGGCGAGTATCCACACTAGCGATATCGGAACCGATATCGCAGTGTGTAAAGCCCGCTTAAGTGCAAGGCCTTTCAAAATTTGAAATGAGGGATTGCAATACACCCTGGAATACACATAGTGCATGTGCTTTACCAGTCTGGCATCCACTATGCGCAAGGGCTGCCAAAATTAAAAGGAACTCCAACACATCCTGGAACAGATGTAGAGTGGAGTCTCAGAAAACATTAACGTTTAGAAAGAGTAGGACTTTTTGGGCTAACAACAATTAGTCCTAGAGGCCTTTAGTCAGACTACAAGAGACACAACAAGGATCTTCAGACATTTGACTCTGATTTTTCTCCAGCTAAGGTGGGTGGCAGTTACTCCCTTGCCAGCTCAAGGCATCAGGAAGCCATGGGGATTCAAATAGATTGAAACAGGGGTTTGCAAACCTTTTTTTTATCTTCTTGAAGACCCTTGCCAATGAAAATTCATAAGCTATATGGGGGGAACTTCTCCAAGTCATCCTGGGAAAAGATCACTACAAGTCCTTTGTCCATTTATTCGCAAAAGAGGTGCACTTGGAACTTTTTACAATTGTATGAATGCATGTTTATTTATTTTTTTACATGGAGATGAAGCAGATCTGAATCTAGCAGCCCACAATCACTGCTCCCTTTCTGCTTATGTTGATTCAATGGGTATTTAGTGCCACTGGAGTAAAAATAACAAATATGCACATACGCCTCTCAAATGAAAATGGTGACAGGCTGACTGTTCTCAAAATGACTTCTCAACGCCAGCGGATGATATTAGCGCAACATAAAGCCAATGCAATAGTTTTGTTTGCTTTTTTTCTGGTATATCCATATGCACCTCTTCTCACTCTAAAAAGGGCATATGTGACGCCCCGGGGATGATGATCCTGTTCGTGACGCCAAAAAGAGACGTGACGCCCCAGGGGTGATGATCCTGTTTAGGGATTCCACAGGACTTGTTCGATATGGCAAACAGTTAATGTCAGTTTTTATTTTATGTATCGTGACGCCACTCACGGCTTGCGGTCAGAGAGGTGAATTACTGCCACTGCAGGTTTTACGAGTGTCTGGGGCTGATGGAGTCTACATCCAGATGATGTAGCCTCCCGTGAGTGAGGCAGGCCCCAGGGGCTTGGGTGAGTAGGATAGCAGGTCCCGGAATAACACAGGCTGAGTCCAAAAGTCTTTCAACTGGTTTTTACTCACTCAGATGTTGCGGTGAGCTGACCCGGGCGTTGCTGTGATTAACCAGGTAAAACCAGGGTTCCTTTGGGCCAGACTGAGGGTAACCTGTTAGCTCGCCATCCTAGCACTCTGTGTACGGATAATCCCTTGACGTGAAGTACTGCCTTTTCTCCCCTGTGTTCGGCCCGTTTGCTGGCAGCATGGACTAAGTGAGATGGCTCCAAGCTCTGTCACCTTATGGGTCCCTGCGTTGCTGCTGAGCCTCGGACTCTGTGAGGTTGGTGAGGTACTTGTAGTTTCCCTCACCGGCAGGTTTAGCAGGTCGTTAAACTGGAGTCTGCTCTAGGGACCTGTATCCGGTATGTGCCTAGTCACCAGGAACACCTCTTTTCTCTGACTACCAGATGACCATTCTTTCCCGCTAACCGTTACTACCCCGTGCAAGGTCTGACTAGTGTCAGCACGTGTATCCGCCTCGCGACCGCCACGCTCCACTACTAGACTGACTCTCCTCTCTTCCTGACAACCTCTGCACTTTAGCTCCTAGCCCCTTCACTCCACCTCTTGAAAAAATTTGAAAGCTAGCCCCCTCTGGAGACTACCCAAGGGTCCACTCTACTGGTGTGGGAGAAATGGTTGCTATATGTCTGTGCGTACACACCTCGTTCTGGCCCTCAGGATTACTTGGAAGTACTGTCCCAGAATGGGTGCAGTACTCAGTGGTGCCTGACCGGGTCCGGGGTGCCACACATACAGTTCATGGTTTATTATATTTCTTGTCCTTCTCATGCTCCTTCTCTTTCCCCTTCCATAACAATAGGGTTATCATGCAGCCTTCGCTACAAGTTTTTATAGGGTCATCAGGTGGCCCTAACTCACAATTTTACTTGCCTCAGACTTGAGCCAAATGAGAGTCTCGCAGGACGGATTTACTGCTCCCTCCATGCTCAAGTTGATTAATTTGGTTTTTAGTGCCACTGGGGGCATAATAACCGATAGGTAAATTCACCTTTCAACTGAAAATGTTGACAGGCTGACGATTCTCAAAATGAACAAGGCTTTGATTGGCCATTTTTTCAACCCCAGTGTATGACAGTAGTGGAACATAAAGCCACTTCAACTGTTATTTTTTTCTTGTGTATTCCCATGCACCTTTTAAAATCCAAAAATGGTATACAGCTTTTTTTTTTTAAATTATCTTGTCCTCCTCCTCCACCTGTCCACTCCCTAGCCAGGGACTATTGTAAGGTCATCTCAGGGCTTCAGGTTCTGGCTCAGCGACAGGTGAGGAACCGGTATAGGGATTGGTTAGGCATGCAGGGTACAGCAACAGGTAAGTGACGAGGTGTCCATCTTCCCTCTCGCTAGTAGAGATGAGTGAACCGGCCTCGGTTCGGCTCGAGTTCGGTTCGCTGAACCGAGGTCTGGTTCAAGTTCGGTTCGGCGAACCTGTTTGGTGAACCGCTCGAACCCCATAGGAAACAATGGGAGGCAATCACAAACACATAAAAAACACATTATAAATCTACACATACAGTTAATAAACATTGCCATAACACTTACCTGTCCCCGTGATCCGTCCTGCACTCTGTCTCCTGCCGCTATTCCATCCGATGATCTCTGAATCTTCCCGGTGCCCAGCACTGCCAGCAGTGATGCAGGACCTATCGTGACATCAAAATGGCCATGTGACCAGTCACGTGTCTATTATCTCATTGGATACAGACTGGTCACATGACTATGACGCTGACATGCTAGGACATGTGATTGAATCTCTCTGTTACGCTCCAGCGATCCCACCAGCAACCTGACCTGACAGGGATCGCTGGAGCGTCGCTACACGGGATGCTGGTGAGCTTTCAGGCAGATCTCACCAGCAACCAGTGACCAACCCCCAGCCAGCAGTGACGCGGGGAAGCGATGCTGCGCTTGGTAATTAAGGTAAATATCGGGTAACCAACCCGATATTTACCATGGTTACCAATGCACACCGCTTAGCGGTGGCTCCCTGCTCTCCTAGCCACAGTACACATCGGGTTAATTTTACCCAATGTGTAGTCTGGCTATGTGTGCAGGCAGCAGGAGCCGGAACTGACAACGTGACAGCGGCGGACGCTGGTAACGAAGGTAGACATCGGGAAACCAAGGAAAGGGCTTCTTGGTTACTCGAAGTTTACCGTAGTTACCAGTGTCCACAGAAGCCGGCTCCTGACCGGTGACACAGCCAGTCAATAACGGAGATCACCATTGCCGTAGCAACGCGCTTGGTAGCGGTGACGAGGACGTCCCGCTACCAGCACGCAGTGGCACCGGAATCACGTGATCGGAGCACCGTTGCTATGGCAACCCGTGCCACCGCTTAGAGTCGGGAGCCTGTGGTCACTCTCACAGAGTGATTTCTGCACAGAGCTCAGCGTCCTTTCTCCCATGCACTGCTGTCTGATGGAGCAGACAGAGCTGCTTGTGTTGAAGGAGAAAGAAGACAGAAGACCATGGATCATGGAGGGATGACAGGGGGTAATAAAGATGGAGTCTCTAAGTGTGTCTGTGTATTTATTTCTATTAAAGTATTTTTTCTCTGTGTGGTGTTTTTTTTAACCCTTTATTGGAGATTCTTAATGGCCGGGTCAAACGTGCCTGACATTAAGAATCTCTGGCTTAATTCTAGCTAGTAAAACATAGCTAGTATTAACTCATGATTACCCAACAAGCCACCCGGCTCCAGGGCTGTTGGAAGAGTTGGATACAGCGCCAGATGATGGCGTTTCTATGTGAGCGCCATTTTCTGGGGCAGCTGTGGACTGCAATTCACAGCAGAGGGGCCCAGAAACCTTGGGCTAACCTGTGCTGCGGATCCAATCCCCAGCTGCCTAGTCGTACCCGGCTGGACATAAAAATGAAGCGAAGCCCATGTCGTTTTTTTTTAATTATTTCATGAAATTCATGAAATAATTAAAAAAAGGGCTTCCCTATATTTTTACCAGCCGGGTACAAATAGGCAGCTGGGGGTTACGGCCAGCCCGTACCTGCCTGCTGTACCTGGCTAGCATACAAAAATATGGCGAAGCCCACGTCATATTATTTTTTAGTTTTTTGGCAAAAAAAATGCTTCCCTGGATTTTCCATTGCCAGTGAAGGTAACACCAAGCAGTGGGGGTTAGCAGCCAGTAGCTGTTCGAATTACCCTCAGCTAGCAATACAAAAAATGCAGCGGGAGCCCATATATATTTTTTTAAATTATTTATTTAAATAACTAAAAAAAAAAGGGCTTCCCTGTATTTTGATTGCCTGACATCACAGTGCTGTAAAAATTAATCATTAATAAAATGACGTAGTACTCCGCGATATTTTTGATTCTCAGCGCAGATAAAAGGCAGACAGCTACGGGTTGCCACCCCCATCTGCCTGGCGTTACTTTGGCTGCCTGGCGTTACTTTGGCTGGCAATCAAAATACAGGGAAGCCCATTAACTTTTTTTGTTTATAAAAATAGTTTAAAAAAAAATGACGTGGGGTCTCCCCATTTTTGATAGCCATCTAGGGTAAAGCAGAAGGCTGAAAACCACAGCTGGCAGCTTTACCGTGGTTGGGGATCCAATGAGGAGGGCACCCCAGGCTCTTTTTTATAATTATTTTATAAATAATAATAATTCCAAAAAAAAGTAGGCTCCCCCCCAAATTGGATCACCAGCTAAGGTAAAGCGGACAGCTGTGGTCTGGTATTCTCAGAGTGGGAAGGTCCATAGTTATTAGCCCTTCACAGCCTAAAAACAGCAGGCCGCAGGCGTCCCAGAATTGGCGCATCCACTAGATGCGCCAATCCTGGCGCTTCACCCCAGCTCATCCCGTGCCCTGGTGCAGTGGCAAACGGGGTCATAAATGGGGTTGATACTAGCTGTAAAGTCACCTGACATCAAGCCCAGCAGTTTGTGATGTCATGGTGTCTATCAGATACCCGACATCACAAACTGTCAGTACTAACAAAATAAATAGACGAAAAAAAATGTATTTGAAAAAACACTCCACAAAACATTCCCTCTTTCACCAATTTATTGTAAGGAAAAAAAATAAAGGGGTCCAACGACGACTCTTGACCGTCTAGAATATGGGGGGACACGCTCAGGGAATGTATCCCCCATTTTCTAGGAGTGCAAACCCTCCATGGGAGGAGTGGGAGTGCAATGAATCTGCACCCACTCTCCCCGGGTCTACAGCAGCAGAGTCCATGTCGTAACTGTTGCTACCAAAGCTGCAATGCCCTCCTGATTAGGCATGCCCTTACCTCATGAGCAGAACGATTCTACATTTCCAAATATTGGTATTTGCTGATATTATTGCTATTCCACCTACTATATATTGGGGATAGGATCTTGGAGATAGAATACCCCTTTAAGTCCAGTTATCCAGCTGAATGAATACTAAACAACAGAGCTCGCCATTTAGACATGTTTTTTTGTGGTGTATAACGGACTCTCATGTTTGGTAGTCGTTCAGCAGGGCAACTATAAAAGCAAATTCCTCCATTTGGAAATGTAGTATAGCTCTCCTGATCAACTATGTTCCTTACCTAGTGAGCAGGGCATTGCAGTAGCTTACAGATGCATAGTTACCACCACTTACTGTGTCTGAACACAGGAACTTGAGCTGACAGCCGCTCCGTGCATGCGGCAACGTCTATTGTGATGGAGGGGGCCGCGGGGGGATCAACGCTGCACAGGTAACGTGGGACACCGGGGAACACCAGTGGGGTTATAGGGGGTGACCTGGCAGGGCCTGGGGAATAGTTCTCTGTCACATGTGTCATGGCACATGCGACAGAAATCAGAGGAGTAGGGTGAATGTGGCCGGCGCGCTGCTGTGCGCGCGGCCATCTTGGATTTTCCCGGAGGGGGGTCAGGGGGGGCACTTTGGCGACACCGGGAAACCGGGGAGGAGATTTATCTCCCATCTCCCATCTGTTCATGCCAGATGGGAGATAAATATTTTTTTACCGGCGCTGTCATTTACTGTAACGTGATCACCGGTATACACCGTATACCGGTGATCACGTGAGCGGGGACCGGAAAAACCGACCTGAATCATGATCTCCAGGGTCTAAACTACCCCCTGAAACCTCAGAGATTTTCTGACGCTGGGGGGCGCTATTCACTTATTTCTGCCTGCTGTTTATAAACGGCAGATTAGAATAAGGCTACATTCACACGACCGATCCCTTTTTGCGGTTTGCAAAAAACGGTTCATTTTTTCACGGGTGCATCCGTGTGGCATCCGTTTCCGTTCCGTATTGTTAGGTCCGGGTGGTGGATCCACTGGGCCATGCACCCCACCGGAGGCCTGGGTGCACGTTAGCCGGAGCACTAGCGTGGCAGGGACTGCGTCCCACAAGGGACGGGTAGAACAGTCACTGGAGCTTCAGAGTTCCTGGAGACAGTGCAGGAATCCGGCCCAGGTGCCGGGTAGGAATGTCAGGCAATAGTATGATCACAGGACACGGCACAAGGGGGACCTGAGTACCTAGCTTTCAAGACAAGGCTTACAAGACACGTTGATCAGACCCCGCCCACATGGAAAGACCAGTCTTATATAACCAGCACAGCCTCATGTCATATCCTGCTGCAGCAGTGCTGGGCCCATAAGACCAGGTGAGTGGGCGCGGCCCGACCCTATACAGACGCATGAGTCAGACACATGAGAGTGGGGACAGGACACAGGAGAGCATGAGCGGGAGCTTCAGCCGTGACCGGGGGACCCGTGGACCGGATCAGTGGGTAAGGAGCGGTGCCGTGCAGGTGCGACCGGATCAGTGGGTAAGGAGCGGTGCCGAGGCATTGGGAGCGTGACACGTACACGGTCCATATGTCATCTGTTTGTCATCCATGTGCCTTCCATTTTTTTGGCGTACTGCCAAATATCTGAATAAAGGAAAATACATAAATTTACCCAGGATCCATAGCTTCATCCTACATGAGGCAGTCACATGCTCACTTCAGTGCCATTTTCTACTGCTTTTCACAGCGTAGAGCGCTCTGGTGATTTTCCTGTGCTTGTACACTTCATATCAGACTTTTCTGTCATTATAATGGAAGAAAGACACATCATGTCCCACTCTCCTGCATTTTGTAATTTTGCCTTTCATGTGGCACTAAGGGATGATTAGCCTTGTATTTACCAAAATAAATAAATAAATTAAAAAAAAAAATGATGTGGGATTCCCTCTATTTTTTGTAGCCAGCTAGGGTAAACCAGACGGCTGCAGCCTGCAGACCACAGCTGGCAGCTTCACCTTGGCTGGTAATCCAAAACTGAGGGCACCCTACGCTGTTATTTTAAATTAAATAAACAATTAAAAAAAAAAAACACGTAGGGGTCCCCCCAAAATTGGATCACCAGCCAAGGTAAAGCAGACATCTGGGGTCTGATATTCTCAGACTAGGGAGGTCCACTGCTATTGGACACTCCCCAGCCTAAAAGTAGCAGGCCGTCGCCGCCCCAGAAGTGGCGCATCCATTAGATGCGCCAATCCTGGAGCTTCGCCCCAGCTCATCCCGTGCCCTTTTGCGGTGGCAAACGAGGTAATATATGGGGTAATACCAGATGTGTAATGTCACCTGGCATCAAGCCCTGGGGTTGGTGAGGTCAGGCATCTATCAGATACCCGACATCACCAACCCAGTCACTAATAAAAAAAATAGACGACAAACACATTTTTATTTGAAAAAACACTCCCCAATACATTCCCTCTTTAACCAATTTTTTAGAAAGAAAAACAAATCCAGGTCTGCTGTAATCCAAGCAGTTCCCATGACGATCCATACCATAGTCACCGTCCCAGCCAATGAAGAACAGAATGTTCCCCATTGGCTGGGAGAGCAATGCAGTGACCTGAGCTAACATCAGAAAGTCAGCCCAGGTCACTGCAGGGCATGACAAGTGCTGCTGTCAGCGAGGTACATTACCTGCTCTGATCTCCTGCACTGCTGATTAGAGTTGAGCGCGGTTCGCGGTTCGAGGTTCTCCAGTTCGCGGCTCGAGTGATTTTGGGGGCTGTTCTAGATTGAACTAGAACTCGAGCTTTTTGCTAAAGCTCGATAGTTCTAGATACGTTCGAGAACGGTTCTAGCAGCAAAAAGACAAGCTAATTACTAGCTGGCTTTCCGCTGTAATAGTGTAAGTCACTCTGTGACTCACACTATTATGAAATTTCAGTGTATAGTGTGCGGGAACAGCGCATTCAGATCACTGCTGTTTGGATAATGGCGATCGCCATTTTTTTTTTTTCCTTTGTCTTCCTTCCCTCAGCGCGCGCGTGTAGTGGGTCAGGCCAGCATGTCAGCCAATCCCAGACACACACACAGCCAAGTGGACTTTTAGCCAGAGAAGCAATGGCATGTGTGATAGGATGTCCATGTCACATGTCCCTGCATTATAAAAACGGACATTTTCCTCCAGCACGCCATTATAACTAAGCTAACAACCACTTCTCTGTACTCCTACTTCTGGACCTATCCTCAGCCTTCGACACTGTTGACCACTCCTTGCTACTACAGATCCTCTCTTCCCTTGGTGTCAGAGACCTCGCCCTCTCTTGGATCTCTTCATACCTCTCCAACCGCACTTTTAGTGTCTCCCACTCCCACACAACCTCTTCATCCCGTCCTCTCTCTGTTGGTGTCCCTCAAGGCTCTGTCCTGGGACCATTACTTTTTTCTATCTATACATTTGGCCTGGGACAACTCATAAAGTCCCATGGCTTCCAGTACCACCTATATGCCGATGACACTCAGATCTACCTCTCTGGTCCAGATGTCATATCTCTGCTGTCCAGAATCCCAGAGTGCCTATCTGCTATATCTTTCTTCTTCTCCTCTCGCTTCCTAAAGCTCAATGTGGCCAAAACTGAGCTGATCATCTTTCCTCCATCTCACCTACACTCTCTACCTGATCTATCTATTACAATAAATAACATCACGCTCTCCCCAGCACCCAAAGTTCGGTGCCTCGGAGTGACCTTTGACTCTGCCTTGTCCTTCATACCTCACATTCAATCCCTCACCACCTCCTGTCGTCTTCAACTCAAAAATATTTCCAGAATCCGTCCCTTCATCAATTCTCAATCTACAAAAATGCTAGTGCATGCTCTCATAATCTCCCGCCTTGACTACTGCAACATCCTCCTATGTGGTCTCCCTGCTAACACGCTCGCCCCTCTTCAGTCCATCCTTAATGCTGCTGCCCGACTGATCCACCTCTCGCCTCACTACCACCCCGCTTCTCCTCTCTGCATGTCCCTTCACTGGCTCCCAATCTTCCATCGTATCCAATTCAAACTACTAATACTGACTTACAAAGCCGTCCACAAATTGTCTCCTCCATATATCTCTGAACTAATATCTCGCTACACTCCAAAACGTAATCTCCGGTCCTCCCAAGATCTCCTTCTCTCCTCCTCTCTCATTCGCTCCTCATGCAATCGCCTCCAAGACTTTTCCCGAACATCCCCAGTCTTCTGGAACTCTCTGCCTCAACACGTCAGACTATCTACTACACTTGCAAACTTCAAACGGAACCTAAAGACTCATCTGTTCAGAAATGCCTATAACCTTCAATGACATCACTGCTTCACCACCGTGCGGAGCTGCCGCCCCACCACCGTGCGGAGCTGCCGCCCCACCACCGTGCGGAGCTGCCGCCCCATCTACACCCCACCTACTGTCTCCTCCCCATAATCCTATAGAATGTAAGCCCGCAAGGGCAGGGCCCTCTTTCCTCTGTACTAGTCTGTCTACTGTAACTTGTATATGTATTTTGTATGTAACCCCCTTCTCATGTACAGCACCATGGAACTAATGGTGCTTTATAAATAAATAATAATAATAATAATAATAATAATAATTATCTGCCTTCTGCGTCTTGGTGTCAGTCACCGCTGGCGTAGCTCCTTTCTCTGATACTGCTGTGTACGCTCTATACACAGCACTATACAGAATAGGGATAGAAGTTTCTTTCAGCCCTTGTAAGGGCTAATACCAGCAGGGTCAGAGCCATAGGTGACAGTCAGGTCCGTGAAAACAGATTTTAACAGCGTCTTTGTAGCTCAGGTCAGGGATTTCCTCACTGCATTTCCCCATTAGGAGGGATAGAAAGGGAGGCTTCCTTTCCTCTACCCAGACCCACAACCCTGCCACTGTACCCTCCTGCCCTTTGCACACTCAAACTCATTGTTACTAAGCCATTATACTAGCAAACACTAAGGAAACTTAGTGGCATCCTAAAAGTGGCTGTTGGACTTCATTATTGTCCCACTAGTGCAAAGATATTTGCAGCACGTCTGCCTGCATTGCACACTCAAACTCCTTGTTACTAAGCCATTATACTAGCAAACACTGAGGAAACTTAGTGGCATTCTAAAAGTGACTGTTGTACTCCATTAGTGTCCCACTGGTGCCAAGCTATTTCTAGCACCTCTGCATGACACCCTCCTGCTCTGTTTTTAATAGACTATAATAATAGCAAAAAATGCTGCCATTTAGTGGCATACAAGAAGTGGCTGTTAGACTTCCATTAGTGCCCCACTGGTGCCAAGCTATTTCTAGCACTTCTGCATGACACCCTCCTGCTCTGTTTTTAATAAGCTATAATAATAGCAAAAAATGCTGCCATTTAGTGGCATACAAGAAGTGGCTGTTGGACTTCCATTAGTGCCCCACTGGTGCCAAGCTATTTCTAGCACCTCTGCATGACACACTCCTGGTTTGTTTTTAATAAGTTATAATAATAGCAAAAAATGCTGCCATTTAGTGGCATCTATAAAAGTGGCTGTTGGACTTCATTATTGTCCCACTGGTGCAAAGCTATTTCTAGCACCTCTGCATGACACCCTCCGGCTCTGTTTTTAATAAGCTATAATAATAGCAAAAAATGCTGCCATTTAGTGGCATACAAGAAATGGCTGTTGTACTCCATTAGTGTCCCACTGGTGCCAAGCTATTTCTAGCACCTCTGCATGACACCCTCCTGCTCTGATTTTAATAAGCTATAATATTAGCAAAAAATGCTGCCATTTAGTGGCATACAAGAAGTGGCTGTTGGACTTCCATTAGTGCCCCACTGGTGCCAAGCTATTTATAGCACCTCTGCATGACACCCTCCTGCTCTGTTTTTAATTAGCTATAATAATAGCAAAAAATGCTGCCATTTAGTGGCATACAAGAAGTGGCTGTTGGACTTCCATTAGTGCCCCACTGGTGCCAAGCTATTTCTAGCACCTCTGCATGACACACTCCTGCTTTGTTTTTAATAAGTTATAATAATAGCAAAAAATGCTGCCATTTAGTGGCATCTCTAAAAGTGGCTGTTGGACTTCATTATTGTCCCACTGGTGCAAAGCTATTTCTAGCACCTCTGCATGACACCCTCCGGCTCTGTTTTTAATAAGCTATAATAATAGCAAAAAATGCTGCCATTTAGTGGCATACAAGAAATGGCTGTTGTACTCCATTAGTGTCCCACTGGTGCCAAGCTATTTCTAGCACCTCTGCATGACACCCTCCTGCTCTGATTTTAATAAGCTATAATATTAGCAAAAAATGCTGCCATTTAGTGGCATACAAGAAGTGGCTGTTGGACTTCCATTAGTGCCCCACTGGTGCCAAGCTATTTCTAGCACCTCTGCATGACACCCTCCTGCTCTGTTTTTAATTAGCTATAATAATAGCAAAAAATGCTGCCATTTAATGGCATACAAGAAGTGGCTGTTGGACTTCCATTAGTGTCCCACTTTTGCAAATCTATTTCCAGCACCTCTGCATTGCACACTCAGACTCATTGTTACTAAGCCATTATACTAGCAAACACTGAGTAAACTTAGTGGCATCCTAAAAGTGGCTGTTGGACTTCCATTAGTGTCCCACTGGTGCAAATCTATTTGCAGCACCTCTGCATGACACCATCATGCACATTTTGCTACGCTAATTTTATAGCAAACTCAGGGAATTCCTTGCTGCATTTGATCATTCGGAGGGATAGAAAGTGAGGCTTCCTTTACTGTCCTGGAACCCACAGAACACGGCCACTTTACCCACCTGTCCACTTTTGCCACGCTATTTAATTTGCCCAAAGAGCTGACTCTTTTTCTACCTTCCTAAAATTGTCTGTAATTCTAAGTTAGTGTTCCTTTGCTGCCAAGCAAGGTACAACACATGTGCATTCTACACTCCTTTCCATTTCTGGAATGCAATAATTAAATGCAGGTAGTCCAGCCAATCTGTGACGAAGGTGCAGGTGTAGATATAATGTAGCCTGCATCCAATGTTGGTTTTCTCGATGTCTGACAGCTCAACAATACCATCTGTTTCCACTTTCAAAACAAGTGATGAGCTGCCAATCACACTCCCTGTTGCGTGTAAAGGGGTGGAAGTTCAGTGTGAAAAACCATGTGAGACTGCTGTCCCCACAGTCACAGAGAATAAAGAGCACGCAGATGCACTTGATGGGGCAGGCGGTGGTTGCACAGGCACGCTAGGCCGTATTGTAGCACAGTGAAATTCACATTACGACTTATGCTTCATTTTAAGTCGTGTACAGGGTGGGCTCCCAAGTATGCAGCAAAACCAGGCAACAGGAAAAGGACTCTAGTCAGTTGGGTTGATAAATGATTGTTTAACTTTACCAAAACAAACAATAAGAACCATACATATAATTTAAATATTTGAACAATCTATTCTGTTGCCTACTACCTGCTAATCCCTCTGCGTAGCAGTAATTGTGTGTTTGTGCGTGTGTGTGTGTGTGTGTGCGAACACGACTTACCAGTGGCGCATCACAAGAGCTTCCCAGTTATCTACCTAAACATAGACAAAACACATTACCCCGCCTGAATACCCTTGTTAGCTGAAGCCTCACAGATAAGGCAGATGATAACAGTGTGAATGCAAACCACACAGCTCTGCAACGCAGTCATGGAAATCTTGAAAAGCAACAGTCAATGCAAACATGTGTCGCTGTCTCTCTCTGATTTAAACTGTACGTGACAATTTGACAGTGCAGAGGCAACAAGTCTTATTGTCTATAAATAGTCGGCCTACCCAGAACAGATATGTGTTTTGCTAATAAAACAAAGTGTTGCGTGCCCGCATTATTGTCTGGGCACAGCCTTCCGTACCCGGGTACTGTGATGTCCAGTTGCCAGAAATACAGACTTTACGCTCCTCTCACGGTAAGAAGTATAGACAGCACCGTAAGAATGTTGGTCTGTGGCACAGGATGCTGCTCACTGGCGTTACGGTACTCCTCACCAAACTCCAAAATGACTCCCCTCACAATTGAACGAAGTGTTTCCGCGGTGGCTCCTTGCTGTAACACACACCATTAGCTTTTCCTTCTGTTCATAGACAGCATCTCCAAGTCCACACCCGAAGAGCAATTTCTCCTCCACGTCTAAGTGTGGAGAGGCAGCTAGTGCGCATGCGTGTGCCGATTTACCCCAGCCGCAGCCTAACTACAGTGTTTCGCCTAGTGAGTATGCTCAGCCTGACTGTGCCATTCCTGAGGCTAAGTCTTCATTTCGGGATACAGCGCATGCTCCCACACTTAGTGCGAAAAGCCTCTTTGCACAGGTACTTGCATTCCGTGCCGGGTCTAAGTCCTGTTTTGTGCCTAGACACCATGCTAAAGCTGATAGTCTTTTTTCAGAGACTGTATTTCATGCTACTGAGCATGCTCAGGCACTTACTGCATCAGAGACTAGGTCCAGTAATGAACTCTTTGGCCCTGCCCCTGATGTGGGGGGCCCATATAGACCACAGGGCATCAGGTGTCCTGACGATGTGGCCAGGCCACTCCCAAATGGCTTGAAGAGGCCCGCCCTTATGACTTGTCATCTAATTATTGATGGTCAGTCGATGACTGGTGAGGTGTTTGTGTCGTGGCAGCCATGAGGTCATTATTGAATTTGCGGTTCCAAATAGGACGCTAGTTATGCCACTCATGACGTGTCACTCTGCTTTTGTCTCCAGGAGGTGCATTGTGGTCCACCCTGGTTTGGGGCGGACCCAGGTTATAAAACGGGCTGGAGCCAACAAGGAGGTGCGCAGTCTTCTATTATGCTCCGAAAGAGCACACCTCCATGTGTTGAACCCATTGCAGCTTTAGGCCAGAGGTAGGCAGGGATAGGGCATCGATGCAGGCCGCCACCACAGTTGGTAACGCAGAACGGTTTAGACCAGCTCCTGTCCTACAAGTCCTGCTTGTGCAGCCAAGTGGCATTAACAGGCCTGCTGCTGCTGATGCGCCTGCTGTCCACAGGTGTGGCCCCAATGCACACGGTCAGTGTACTCAATGGCCCCTGTGATGTTAACAGGGAGTTCCTGGGCTGGGTGGGCGTGTGGATCCTGTGACGCTAACAGGGCTCCCAGTCTCCAGATCCGAGTGGCGTCTAACTCGGTTCAGGCTACTATTAGTTTCATAGCCACACAGCTCTGTATCCTCCACCTAACCTTCCAGTTGCCAACCTCTCCTTTTCCATCTGGGAGCACGGTGGACATTGACTGCTGATGGGGATATATACCTTTCTTTTCTTATTAATTTTCGTTATAGAGCCATGACTTGTTCATCTTGGTTCTTTTTTCAAAAGCGAAGGGACTCCAACCACAGTCTCCCTCGTTTCCACTAATTGGGCCACACACACCCCACTTGACTGGCATCAGTTGACCCCATTTTTAAGATGAAAAAGATCCTTTGCATGAAGCACTCTCAAAAATACGCGTGCCTTTCGCCTCCCCTGGCTGAGCCAGGTGAAGAAAAGTCCTCTGAGAGCCATGACTTGTTCATCTTGGTGAACGTTAGTCTGTCCATATTGTCAGTGGACAAATGCGTGTGCTTAGCTGTCAGCACACCCCCAGCAGCACTGAGGACCCGTTCCGAGAAAACGCTGGCTGCAGGACACAACAAGATCCCCAAGGCGTATGTGGTGAGCTCAGGCAATTTATCCAGATTGGAAGCCTAAAATGAGCAGGGATCAAGTTGCACAGTAATGGCATGGACGTTCCCTTGCATATACCCATATCTGTGTTTCCTCCTCTTTTTCCTTGTCCAGCTCCTTTTGTTTTCGCATGAGTATATGTCCTTGTCACTTTCCCATGTGTTTGTGTTGTGTTGTGAGTTGTTTGTCACCTTTTGGACACCTTTGAGGGTGTTTGCTAGGTGTTTTTATGTGTTTGTGATTGCCTGCCATTGTTTCCTATGCGGTTCAAGTTCGGTTCGTCGAACGTTCGCCGAACCGAACTCGAACGGGACCCCCGTTCGACGAACCGAACTCGAGCCGAACCACGGCCGGTTTGCTCATCTCTACTGCTGATACTGCACACTGACTTCAATCACCTTCACCGCCAAGTATCGCGAGCAGCCCGTGACGTCACCGCTAGTGACAGTCTCGGGTCGCAGTGACAGATGTGAAGCGGCAGCCATGGAAGACCGTGTCAGCGCTGAGGTCGGGAGGGCAGGACTTCATCACGGCAGGTAAGCCGAGCGGGGCTATGTGTGCAGTGCGAGGTGGGAGGAGCCTAGCAAGGTAATGTGTGTGGGTGTGAGGTGAGCGTAGCTTAGCGAGGTAATGTGTGCAGGTGCGAGGTGGGCGGAGCCTAGCGAGGTAATGTGTGCGGGTGCGAGGTGGGCGGAGCCTAGCAGGGCTATGTATGCGGTGCGAGGTGGGCAGAGCATAGCAGGGTCATGTGTGCGGGTGCGAGGTGGGCGGAGCCTAGCAAGGTAATGTGTGCAGGTGCGAGGTGGGCGGAGCCTAGCAAGGTAATGTGTGTGGGTGCGAGGTAGGCGGAGCCTAGCGAGGTAATGTGTGCGGGTGCGAGGTGAGCGGAGCCTAGCGGGGCTATGTGTGCGGTGCAAGGTGGGCGGAGCGTAGCAGGGTAATGTGTGCAGGTGCGAGGTGGCCGGGGCCAAGCGGGGCCATGTGTGCGGTGCGAGGTGGGCAGAGCCTAGCGAGGTAATGAGGTAATGTGTGCCGGTGCGAGGTGGGCGGAGCCTAGCGTTGTAATGTGTGCGGGTGTGAGGTGGGTGGAGCCTAGCGCGGTAATGTGTGCGGGTGTGAGGTGGGCGGAGCCTAGCAGGGTAATGTGTGCGGGTGCGAGGTGGGCGGAGCCTAGCAAGGTAATGTGTGCGGGTGCGAGGTGGGCGGAGCCTAGTGAGGTAATGTGTGTGGGTGCGAGGTGGGCGGAGCCTAGTGGTGTAATGTGTGCGGGTACGAGGTGGGCGGAGCCTAGTGCGGTAATGTGTGCGGGTGCGAGGTGGGCGGAGCCTAGCAAGGTAATGTGTGCAGGTGCGAGGTGGGCGGAGCCTAGCGAGGTAATATGTGTGGGTGCGAGGTAGGCGGAGCCTAGCGAGGTAATGTGTGCGGGTGCGAGGTGAGCGGAGCCTAGCGGGGCTATGTGTGCGGTGCAAGGTTGGCGGAGCGTAGCAGGGTAATGTGTGCAGGTGCGAGGTGGCCGGGGCCAAGCGGGGCCATGTGTGCGGTGCGAGGTGGGCAGAGCCTAGCGAGGTAATGAGGTAATGTGTGCCGGTGCGAGGTGGGCGGAGCCTAGCGTTGTAATGTGTGCGGGTGCAAGGTGGGTGGAGCCTAGCGCGGTAATGTGTGCAGGTGCGAGGTGGGCGGAGCCTAGCGAGGTAATGTGTGTGGGTGCGAGGTAGGCGGAGCCTAGCGAGGTAATGTGTGCGGGTGCGAGGTGAGCGGAGCCTAGCGGGGCTATGTGTGCGGTGCGAGGTGGGCGGAGCGTAGCAGGGTAATGAGGTAATGTGTGCCGGTGCGAGGTGGGCGGAGCCTAGCGTTGTAATGTGTGCGGGTGCGAGGTGGGTGGAGCCTAGCGCGGTAATGTGTGCGGGTCCGAGGTGGCCGGGGCCAAGCGGGGCCATGTGTGCGGTGCGAGGTGGGCAGAGCCTAGCGAGGTAATGAGGTAATGTGTGCCGGTGCGAGGTGGGCGGAGCCTAGCGTTGTAATGTGTGCGGGTGCGAGGTAGGTGGAGCCTAGCGCGGTAATGTGTGCGGGTGCGAGGTGGGCGGAGCCTAGAAGGGTAATGTGTGCGGGTGCGAGGTGGGAAGAGCCTAGCAAGGTAATGTGTGCGGGTGCGAGGTGGGCGGAGCCTAGCAGGGTAATGTGTGTGGGTGCGAGGTGGGCGGAGCCTAGCGGTGTAATGTGTGCAGGTACGAGGTGGGCGGAGCCTAGCGCGGTAATGTGTGCGGGTGCGAGGTGGGCGGAGCCTAGCGGGGTAATTTGTGCGGGTGCGAGGTGGGCGGAGCCTAACAAGGTAATGTGTGCGGGTGCGAGGTGGGCGGAGCCTAGCGGGGCTATGTGTGCGGGCGGCGGAGTGCGATGTTGGTGGAGCTTAGTGGGGCCATGTGCGCTGAGGACGCCAGTGCCAGGGACTGCATGGCTGGGGACAGGTGAGTGTGAGTGTGTGTGTGTGTACATGCTGAGTGCAGGAGGAGGCGGAGCGAGCTCAGCGGGGAAGTGTCGGCTTCCTGCACGCGTAACCAGGGTAAATATCGGGTTACTAACTAAAGCGCTTTGCTTGGATACCCGATGTTTATCTTGGTTACCAGCTTCTGGCAGGCTGCCAGCGATGGCTCCCTGCACACTGTAGCTGTAAAAAGCCCTGCTTTTGCTGCTAGAACCGTTCTCGAACGTAACTCGAACTATCGAGCTTTTAGCAAAAAGCTCGAGTTCTAGTTCGATCTAGAACACCCCCCAAAACCACTCGAACCGCGGACTGGAGAACCTCGAACCGCGCTCAACTCTACTCACTAGCTCTAGGGCCCACCATTGTTAAAGTGACCTCAGTGTACCCCTTGTCTTGTACTCTCCCCTAGTCTGTGTATGACAATGGAGTGGTGGAAAAAGCTGCCAACTGGGCTTCACAGATGTCAGCTTCCAAGCCAAGAATTCATATATGTGAGAGAGATGGGAACAGTGTTGCATTGCGATGTAATAGGCCAACCTGTAACATTAACTTTGGGGCCCAATGTTCAGATACATGAAAATATAACATTACCTTTATTCACACATTTGCCTATGCTTTCATACAATAATAAATGGGGTAGTTTGTTAAATGACTGAGATGCTTTCCTTGACTGTATATAATGATACAAATCCAAACTACTGTTCATACAACCCTCTTCATGTAACCCACCAGGGGATGCACCTTGTTGCTCTGTAGCCCAGTCAAAGCCTGATTGGGAGAAATAGACTCTAATTTTTTGTAATATATCTTCCTTAATAGAATTTTGGAACCACAGTGCTAAGCATATTATTTATAGCAATAGAGACAAATGCTTTGACAGATTGCTTTTTCAGTAGGAAAAATAAATTATTGGACTACAATCTCCCTTTGGCCAAGTGGAACTAAATTTATTTGTCATTAATGCCATCAGATGCAGTGGAAAAGATCCAGATAATAACAGATTTTGGCTTTATTCACTCTGATGACTCAAATAAGCTCAACAAACACAGAAACCCAAATAGTTGTTGGATGAGTAATTAATCTGTAGAGAATGTGACCAATCTTTATGTGGAAAACATATTGCAGAAACAAATGTGTACATGCCTCCAAATCTGCACCGTGAAATCATCTTTAATCATCCCATCATTTCAATTAAATCATACATTGACAAATGAATCTATGAAAGTAGAAATAGAAAATAGAACGTAAATATCACGCTTGAATAAATGGCTCTACATGTAAATATATAATACAGTATTGCATCACTCATTTAGAAATTACAAAACATAATAAACTGGTAAAAGTATTTTTTTTATTTCCGAGCCCTATAATAAGTAAATGGGTCTGTACACATTACTTAACCACTAGGATAAATCTATGAATGACAAAAAATGCTAATAATGGATATTTGCAATTTTTCAGCCATTTTGGTATTATACCAAAGTATCTAAAAAGGAAAATGAGCAAACTATGAAATGTGTTTTCATTTTGTCTGTACAGCACTTATACAGCATTTTCATGTATAAAGACACGATCCCTCATTTCATGCATATAGAGATATGTGGCACTTACCACTCGTTCTGTTTAAAAATAGCACTTCATTAGGATATCATGTGCAGGATATGTAATAAAAGGAGTGACAGCTTTTTTCCATGTCACCATGTTTCTTCCAGGTGAAGCCTGATGACAAACAAAACAACTGTTGCTCTTTATATATCACATCCTGCTCATGTCCCAATAAAGTGCTATTTTTAAGCAGAACCAGGGGTGAGTGCCACATATTTTTCTGCCTTACTTGCATGGAATTTACATGTCTTTTTGTTGACTAAACATAAACTGGCTAGTACCTAAAAAACATCAGATTCCTTGTGTCCTATTTGTCATCTATATTTGCTTGCCATATACCCTGTGTTGACCAAGTTGCAGTGCCGATAAACATTATTTTTACTTACAATCCTTCATTTGTGTCACTGCATTACCACTGCCAATTTTCCTGATAATACAGGCAGCAATATTGTCACAATTCCTCTGTGCCGAGCACAGTGGTGATGTTCTACCGTGGCTTCCTGAATTACAGAGCCAGCAGTGACATGATTCCTTTGTGCAGAGCATCTTGCATTTGGAGATGCTCTGCTGTGTTTCCTTGAACACTAGCTGACAGGTTGATTAGCAGCACATGATTCCATGCAGTTTTGGGAGGTGTTTTTACTCAGGTGTGCCACCTTCCTAGTAATTGCTCTGTTTCATTACTGAGCATGCTCTCCCAGAATGTCGCCAGTCATACTCTCTGGTTCTGCAGTTGTGCTCTTGGCTTGTGGTTGTGCCCTGTTTATTGACCTCGGTCATTTCTAGGGCTGGCACGCTTGTTTATTATAGCAGTTGTTTTATCTTCTTATTGTGCTATCATTTTCTGGTGTTGGCGGTAGTTTACTGTGTGCTTTCTGCATGATATGGCTTCATCTTGGGATGCCCGAGAAGCCTCCTGGCAGAATGAATCGGCTAGTATCTTTGATAATGTGCAAACAGCTGGAGCTGCGGATGATGATTTTACTGGGCTGACTAAGGAGATCACCTCTGCACAAAAATTGGGCATTAGACTGTGGTGGAATATTAGGAGCTTGGAAGAATACTCTAGGACTGGGATTGTTCCCCGTGGCCTTAGGGTTCAGATATTTCCGGCATGGGAAGCACAGGGTGAATTTAAGGCGACCTGGGAGAAAGGCTTATTGCAATGCTCTAAAATTCTCATTTCTATGTTAATCGAACATGATAAAACTCTGTTTGCCAGTACCAAGGCCAATATCCGGTTGCTTGAGTCTAAACTTTCTGGATTTGATGCCGACAATCTTGTCCGTCCATTTCAGGAACGCTTAGGGATAGATTTGGATAAATATGAACGCAATATCATTGAGGGCAAAAAGAAGAAATTTGCTAGAGATAGGAATGATTTTTCGAGTCAGACGATGTTCAGGTGGAGACACAGGGGGAATACGAGGACTCCCATGTCTGGAGGTGGCCCCTCCAATACTCGGAATGGAGATAGCACTAGTGATAGTGATTTTTTAACGTCCGAAAACAGCGACGGCGATACCGTACCAGGAGGGGTCAGAAGAAACCCAAAAAGACCAGGAATGGGCTACAGGAATGCGGTCTGGAGGGATGCCAACAAGGGGCCGTCTCGACGCAAATGAGTGTTTCCCCCTCACCAGATGCAACATTGGACTTGACAACAACTACATCATCCAGCACCCTGGGGACTCTACAGGTAATTAATCTTTCTGATCATGTCCTTACCACCGAACAACAGAGTGTCTTGGAAAGGGGACTTACTTTTTCTCCTACTAATACTGTGGATAAGTTTACACTCATTAAGGATGTGTATTTATTTTGTAGGAGACTCCTCTTTCGTGCCATTCATAGGAGACCCGCCATGTTTGATTCCCTTAATGACACTGATCGACAGGTGTTCCAGGACCTTCTTGATTTATTAAATGAATCTGAATCTACTGCAGGTAGGCCTATGTGTCCGCTCAGGAATAAGTCGGTTGCCGCACCCCCCCTCTCTATGATTCCATCTGTCAACCTCTTTTTTGAATTAACTAAGGCAGACATCATGCGACTCCCTGATAGACCTTGTTTTGGTGATAACTTGAGTATAGGAGAAAAACGGGCTATCAGGGAACTGAGAGATAATAAAACCTTTGTGATCAAAGAGGCTGACAAAGGGGGGAATGTTGTGCTTTGGCCCATCGATATGTACATTAGTGAGGCTAAACGACAACTCCTGAACACACATTTTTACTCTAGGCTGCCCTCTGATCCTACCTCCATCTTCTTGAGCAAAATGGATCGTCTACTTGGATCCGCCCTGGACTTGAATATTATAACCAAAAAGGAGAAGGATTTCATCTGGGTGCCTAAGCCCACTGTGGCAACGTTTTATCTATTGCCCAAAGTCCATAAGAACTTGAACCAGCCGCCGGGACGCCCCATCGTTTCAGGTATGGGTAGTCTGTGTGAGAAGGCATGCTCATATCTGGAATTCTTTTTACAACCCCTGGTACAGTCTCTTCCTTCTTATATAAGGGATTCCACTCACTTTATTACAAATATCAAGGAGATTGTTCTCCCTGAGGACACTCTGATTGTTACTTGTGATGTGGAATCCCTTTATTCTAATATTTCTCATCAAGACTGTCTCAAGGCGGTGGGTTACATTTTACATCAAAAGGAATTCACAGATAGGTTCCATGATTCTTTTCTTATTGACCTTCTACAGTTTGTGCTCTCACACAACTACTTCACCTTTGATGGGGCTTTCTTTCGACAAGTGTCTGGCGTGGCAATGGGTGCTCGCTGTGCACCGTCGGTGGCTAATCTTTTTCTAGGGTGGTGGGAGGATACGATTGTATATCCATCTGACTTCTTCACCTCTCATGTCCTTGGATGGTTTAGATTCATAGATGATATTATGTTTCTTTGGAGGGGCTCTGAATTGGATTGCAGAAGCTTTATTGCATTTTTGAATAACAACTCCATGAATATTTTCCTGACCTCTTGTATTTCCATCACAGGCGGTATTTTCCTGGACTTGTCTCTTTCTGTAGTGGACCAACATCTACATACCAACCTTTACCGTAAGCCCACTGCAACAAATGGGCTTCTGCAGTTTTCCAGTTTTCATCCTAAACACCTTAAACTTGGAATACCTGTCGGTCAGTACCTGAGGGTCAGGAGAAATTGCACGAATGATGGCGATTTCCGGACACAGGCAGAAGACCTTACAACACGGTTTACACAAAGGGGATACCCTAAAAAACCTTTATCCAGAGCACTGAAGCGAGCTAGTCTGCAGACCCAAGACTCCTTATTGACACGCAGTTTGAGACCTGAGGATCATCAGATTCGACTGACCACCAATTTTCACAACCAGTGGGAGGGATTTGGCAGGATAATATAAGGCCATTGGAGGATCTTAAAAATTGATCCAAGGATCTCCGATTTGATCGGAGATAAACCTCTAATTACAGCCAAAAGGGCGCCAAGTCTCAGCGACAAATTGGTGAGTAGCCATTTTGTTAGGCCGACACATCGGTTGGGACATGGCTCTATTGGCACTGGCTCCTACCCCTGTGGGGATTGCAATATTTGCCCTTTTATGCGGCCTGTACGGGATAGTTTCGTACACCCCACGGTGGGCAGCCAGCATAAATTGAAAGGGTTTATTAATTGCAAGACCTCCCATGTCATTTATGCAATCATTTGTCCTTGCAATAGGCTTTATGTAGGAGAGACCACCCAGGAACTCAGAAAAAGAATACAGAAGCATGTGTCTACTATCAATCTGGCGGCTGGCGACCAACAGAAGGGTAAGAAACTCACCTCAGTGGCATCCCACTTTTTGGCTAATCATGGGGGTAACCCCAGAGGCCTGCGGGTAGTGGGCTTGGAACGTCTCCAGCCCAATATTAGGGGTGGGGACCTCACCAAGCGGCTTCTACAAGTGGAATCCCGCTGGATTTGGTGCCTTAACTCAGTTTCCCTGGCAGGCCTCAATGAGGAGTTGCTTTTTACTGGGTTCCTTGGGTGAGTTTGGGACCTCCTTCCTTCATCCTCTTGGTCATTCCTTTACTGTTCGTTTGCTGTTTTTTTCTCATTTAATCCATCGGTTTTTTTCAGCTGTTCGGTCTTTATCCTTACCCTTTCTGAGCTCCCTGGTTTCTCATATGAGAAGAAGAAAGGAAGAACTCCGTGTCCACGGTTCCTTCTGGCCCTGTTTGAACATATGGAAGTATTGCTCGCTGGTGGACCCCATCTCCTCTGGATTATTTTTGCCATTTCTGATATTTTTCTGGACTTTTAATTGGACTTTTTTCTGCAATACAGGGATCTGTTCTGGCCCTCTTGATTACTGTATCATGCAATAGCTCGTGTATACTCATATATACTTCATGCCCCTTTGAGCTGTATTTGGTGTTAATTGTTCTGCCTTTACATCAGATGTTTGTCTGTAATGTTTCATATCAACATCTATACTTCTATTGCTGGGCACTCCTAATTATTGGTGGGTCCCTGTTCTTCATTTTGGGTACCACCCTGTCTGTGTACCTTCCCAGGGGAGGGTAGGGACCTTTTTGCCATTATCATCATTTCATCCATAACTATTGCATGAACCTTTTTCCTTTTGTATTAAGATCATTGATGTCTTAACATACTGTTGCCTCTCCATTGTCAATCAATGTTGATGTTTTTATTTACCATCCACCCTGATGCTCAAGGATAGCATTTCAGATTGCTGTAATATCATCTCAGTGTTTATAACATCTATGCCCCATTTTTGATGCATACCTATAAGTGTCCTATTTATATACGAGGGTACTAATGGGATATGGCTTTGTTGTAGCCATCCAAATAAGTAATACTCTACGCCTATGACAACAATAATTGCGCTCTGTTACATTGATGTATCCCCAGCAATTCATTAATGTCCACACACTTTATGTGAATGCTTGCGCTGTGTTTATTTTCGGACGCCTGCGTAGTATGATATTCCACCTTCCTGCATGGTGGCCTCCGCGCATGCGCATATATGTTCGATATCCCTGTTTATATGAATGTTTGCGCTGTATATATTTTCGGACGCCTGCGTAGTATGATATTCCACCTTCCTGCATGGTGGCCTCCGCGCATGCGCATATACGTCCGATATCCCTGCTTCACTGGGGGAAACCTTTTACAGTTGCGCCTTTTACTTGCCGGTACTCGCGCATGCGCAGTTGCGCTTCTGGTTTCTGCGCTCTGGGGAAACCCTTTATGGATGCACACTAGCCTATTTCCTGGTCTCCTTGATTTCCGGACGCTGAAAGCATACGGTTTTGAACTACTGCCACACCGGTACTTAATGTATATTGATTTGTTGTTGTATTTATATGTGCTGTTTTTTCCATCTCACTACCCTCCCCTGATGAAGCTCCTTTGAGCGACACGCGTCGGGTCGGTGTCTGCTCTTTGACACTCACACATGGTTCCCTGACTTGGGTGGTATCTCCCTGGACCCTCTGGGTGATTTATCCCTTATTGGTATCGTGCCTGCAATATTCTTTCTCTAGGTTACCTAGATTAACCTTTCTGGGTTCCTTGCAGGCTCATTTTTGCTGTTAGCAGTGCTTATTCTTTTCCTTGTACTGTTGTATTTGCATTGGTATATTAGTACTCTATTACTGGAGCCACTATTATTGTTGGCTCTATTTAGACTGACAATTCTGGTTTTCATACTGACATACATTGTCTTAGTCAGTTTCTATGTTTGGTTCCTGCATTGATATACCTGCATTGCGATATATACTGCATCAGCACTTTATTTGTGGTCCATGGGACGAGTGTCTTACTGTTTTTACATGTTTTTATGGTGTTTGCACTGTATTTTCCTCCAATAAATTATGTGATATTTTGTATATTTATCTAGTGAGTTGAGTGCTTCTTGCCTACTTCTTTCTCTCCTCTACATATTTAGTTTGGTAGGCTTGCACCCTCATTTATTGTAATTTTGTATTTTTGACATTATAGCTGTGCAGCTCTGTCTCTTGTTTAGTTTCTTGACCCGGACTTATTACAGTCTCCTCTCTGCCCGCTCCCTGTTCTTATCATTACCTCCTGGCTTGTGACCTCAAACCATTAACTGACCACATTTATGTCTGATCCCTAAATCTAATACATACTCTCCTGGAATTCTGACCCTTGACCTGTGACTTGACTGTGTTTCTGCTTATTCCCTGTGTCCTGTCGTGTCCTTCTGTTTCCTGATCACGGCTTGTCAGATTACCCTTCCGTCTATACTATCTGTAAGTAGTGACTAGCATCACAAAAATAGGCTGGGCAAATAGAAACCATTAATAAAGAACTAAAATATTAGTCATAAGATTTATGTATTGCTATTTTTTTAAGACACAATGGGGTAATGAAATAACATTTTCAAGTTTTTACAAATTTTTGTGAAAACTAAAGCTTAAAGGAAATAAATGAAAATAACTTGGATAAATCATAGTCATTCTCAATACTGGTAAACACTGAAGGACTCAAGGACCAAAACTGCACATGGTTTAGCTGTGTCTCTCCTGCTACCAGTCAGATTTTACATTGCTGCAATGGAGAGGTCCTGTCTAGAGACTGTGATCTTGGCAGCCAGTCACTGGACTCAGCAATCATGCTAAAGTAGATGGTATGAGACTGCTGAGCCCAGCAATGGGCTACAGTGGTAAATTTCTGTGTAAGTGATATTTCTACTATAGACTTGTGAACAAACAGTGGTGGGAAGCAATTCCTATTGATAGTAAGTACAGCTTGAATGGATGCCCCTTTCTTCTAATTTCATGCAAATGTATATATTTTAAACGGTTTTGACAATTATATTGGTAAAGCAAAGGTCACTTGACAATTTAGGTTTAAAAATACACAAATTTAGAACGTTGTATCTTTCTGACATCAACTGTTGTATTATTAACACTATATTTTCCTTACAAATTGCTTATATCTCTTAATGCTTTTTGTCATAAAAATAGCATCTACCCCTTTATTGAAAGATATATTAATGTCTGCCACTAAGGCCTCCAGGCATATTGAGGTCTGAGATGCCTATATTTCAGAAATAATACATGTCCAATGTCCTTTATGGAGGTCTTGAAAAGAATATATAACATTTCATGTTGGGAAGAGTCTATACATAAATACAATGCACAGAGCAGGCATTTTATGTTGCATATAATTCCACAATTTACCTTACAGTTGAGGTTGAATTGACATCTGAAAATAAAATGCATAATCATCATTTGTATATTATTTGTTTGTAAACTGAACAAACTCAAAGTCTATCTCTGCATTAGTAGAGTTCAGCGAACTAGCCGAGGCTCAGTTTAGTTCAGATTCAATGAGCTCGCCTGTGTTCGCCGAGCGATTCGGCGAATGGTTCGACGAACCTAGTTGATCTCACTAAATTCAATGGGAGGCAAAAGAAAAGGCATAGACAACACATTTAGGGGGGGGGGGGGCAAAAGCTACCAATACAGCTCAAACCATTTTACAGTGGAGCCACACTGTTGTGGCACAGCCATTAACTTCCAAGACTATTAACATATGAAATATTGGAAAAGTGACAGAAGTAGGCCTGTTGTTCTGAGATCCCTGCCACTACAGACAAGACAAAATATGAAGACCCATTTTGAAGTCTCCACATTTTCCCATTATGGGCAGACAGCAGTCCGTAGCATCAATTGGCCCAAAGTACCCATAGTTTCTTTGCAAAGCAGTCAGGTATGGACCTTCCATCACACAGGGTATGTTGGGAGCCCTGATACCTCATGCAACAGCTAAACCTGCTTTTCTGCTTAGCGAAAAGCAGGGTGCTGCAAAATTAGCATCAGAAATTGCCATTGCTAGACACAATTAAGGATAGTAAAAGCGATATATGAGTGAAAGGTAGCTGCATGCCTGCCAGTCTGGTAACCCTTCTGCTATAGGCAACACACAACAAGAAGACCCAATCAGCATTAGCCTGGCAATCTGGCTGGGCTAAAATTAAAAGTACAACAAACATGAGGCCAGTATATAAGTTCAAATAATGTAAGTGGTAGGACAGCTGGAGACCACATAAAAGCATTAGGTGGAATAACGATAACTGTCTCCCCCTAAACGGAGTTTAGCCTTCTGTGAAAAGGGAAAGAGGGTGAATGAGTGCTGACTAGAGATGAGCGAACCAGCTGCGGTTCAGCTCGAGTTCGGTTCGTCGAACGGAGGTCTCGTTCGAGTTCAGTTCGGCGAACGTTCGACGAACCGAACTCGAACCGCATAGGAAACTATGGCAGGCAATCACAAACACATAAAAACACCTAGAAAACACCCTCAAAGGTGTCCAAAAGGTGACAAACAACTCAAAACACAACACAAACACATGGGAAAGTGACAAGGACATATACTCATGCGGAAACAAAAGAGCTGGACAAGGAAAAAGAGGAGGAGACACAGATATAGGCATGGCACGCCCTTCTAAAATCATGTAAAACCCCACAAGGTGACTCCAAGCGGAGTTCTCCCTTTTTTCCAAAAATTGGGCCACACACACACACACACACACACCCACCCCTTTAGTGGCAGCACTTGTGCCCCAGTTGTACACTTCACAGCTAGATTTGCATCAAGCACATTCAAAAATACACCATACTTAACCGTCCCCAGGATGACACCAGGGTAGGTAGCAAAGTCTTTCCTGATCCCCGCGCTGTGCATCTTGAATCATTTTTAAAAACAATGTAAGCAAGGGTTACTCCAAGCGGAGTCTCCTTTTTTTCCAAAAATTGGGACACACACACACACCCACCCCTTCAGTGGCAGCACTTGTGCCCCAGTTGTACACTTCACAGCTAGATTTGCATCAAGCACATTCAAAAATACGCCAAACTTAACTGTCCCCAGGATGACACCGGGGTAGGTAGCAAAGTCTTTCCTGATCCCAGCGCTGTGCATCTTGGATCATTTTTAAAAACAATGTAAGCAAGGGTTACTCCAAGTGGAGTCTCCTTTTTTTCCAAAAATTGGGCCCCACACACACACCCACCCCATCAGTGGCAGCACTTGTGCCCCAGTTGTACACTTCACAGGTAGATTTGCATCAAGCACATTCAAAAATACGCCATACTTAACCATCCCCAGGATGACACCGGGGTAGTTAGCTACGTCTTTGCTGAACCATGACTTGTTCATCTTGGCTCCTTTTAAAAAACACAGCAAGCAAGGGTTACTCCAAGCGGAGTCTCCTTTTTTTTCCAAAAATTGGGCCCCACACACCCATCCCATCAGTGGCAGCACTTGTGCCCCAGTTGTACACTTCACAGGTAGATTTGCATCAAGCACATTCAAAAATACGCCATACTTAACCATCCCCAGGATGACACCTGGGTAGTTAGCTAAAGGCCCCGTCACACACAGAGATAAATCTTTGGCAGATCTGTGGTTGCAGTGAAATCATGGACATATTGTTCCATTTGTACACAGCCACAAACCTGGCTCTGATTGTCCCCAATTTCACTGCAACCACAGATCTGCCGCAGATTTATCTCTGTGTGTGACAGGGCCTTTAGTCTTTGCTGAACCATGACTTGTTCATCTTGGCTCCTTTTAAAAAACACAGCAAGCAAGGGTTACTCCAAGCGGAGTCTCCCTGTTTTCCAAAAATTGTGCCACACAGACACCCCATCAGTGGCAGCACTTGTGCCCCAGTTGTACACTTCACAGGTGAATTTGCATCAAGCACATTCAAAAATATGCCATACTTAACCATCCCCAGGATGACATCGGGCTAGGTAGCTAAGTCTTTCCTGATCCCAGCTCTGTTCATCTTGGCTCCATTTAAAAAACACAGCAAGGGTTACTCCAAGAAGAGTCTCCCTTTTTTCCAAAAATTGGGCCACACAGACACCCCATCAGTGGCAGCACTTGTGCCCTAGTTGCAAACAGGATGTTTTGATTTGCATCAAGCACATTCCAAATCCACAAGCATTTACTCTCCCCAGAATAACTCAGGGGTAGAAAATCCCTTGTGGATCCATGACTTGTTCATTTTGATGAACGTTAGTCTGTCCTCATTGTCACTGGATAGACGCGTGCGCTTATCTGTCAGCACACACCCAGCAGCACAGAAGACACGTTCAGAGACAACGCTGGCAGCTGGACACGACAAAATCTCAAAGGCGTGAGTGGAGAGCTCTGGACATTTTTCAAGATTTGAAGTCTAAAATGAGCAAGGCTCCATTTGCAAAGTCATGGCATCGATGTTCATTTGGAGATACTCCTGTATCATCCTCTCCAGCCGTTGACTGTGTCAGACTTGTCTCTGGTGGCCTTGCAAAGGACGGTCTAAAAAAATTATGAAAAGATTCAATAAAATTGCTGTTACCAGCACCAGATACGGTGCTACTGGTACGGGTAGACTGTTGAAGATGACGAGACCGTCTCATGTTTGTCAAGTTACAACTGGGAGATTCACTCCCTGCACCTGCACGGTTGTTTGGTGGAAAAGCCGAGCTAAGATCGAGTAACAGCTTTTGCTGATACTCCTGCATACGTGCGTCCCTTTCTATGGCTGGAATTATGTCAGAAAATTTGGACTTGTACCGGGGATCTAATAGTGTGGCAAGCCAGTAGTCATCATCACTTCTAATTTTGACAATACGAGGGTCATGTTGGAGGTAGTGCACCAAGAAGGCGCTCATGTGTCTTGCGCAGCCATGCAGACCAAGTCCACGCTGTGTTTGTGGCATAGAGGTGCTAACCGTTCTTTCTTCCTCTGACATCTCCCCCTAACCTCTTTCAATTGAAATTTGACCAAGGTCTCCCTCATCCGCTGAGTCTTCCATGTCCATGGACAGTTCGTCCTCCATTTCTTCATGTTCTCCTGCACCTTCCTCAACAATTCGCCTGCTACCATGCACCCTTGTTGATCCCTGTCCCCCATGGTCCCATGCCTGCCGCGTTGGTGATGAACGTCTGGACCTTGGTGATGTTGTTGTGTCTTGCGCATATGAATCCTCCTGTAGTTCCTCCCCTTCCTGTTGTCCCACCCCCTGACTCCGAATAGTGTTTAGCGTGTGCTCCAGCATGTAAATGACTGGAATTGTCATGCTGATAATGGCATTGTCAGCGCTAAACATATTCGTCGCCATGTCGAAACTGTGCAGAAGGGTGCATAGGTCATTGATCTGAGACCACTCCATTAGAGTGATCTGCCCCACCTCTGCATCTCGTTGGCCCAGGCTATACGTCATGACTTATTGCACCAGGGCTCGGCGGTGCTGCCACATGTCAGGGCCGGGCGGTCGGGCAGACCCAGGAGGTGGATCCACTGGGCCGAACTCTAAGATGGTGGTAGGGAGTCCGGTAGCTGAAGCACTGATGGGCAGCAGAACAGTCCGTGCAAGTGAAGGTAGCGGAGGAGTCCCTGGGACCACGGAGTCACAGATGGCAGTCCGGGTGACGTAGCTCAGGTTCGGAAGCCAAGATGATGTCAGGCGGGGTCCGGAACCTTTGGAGCGAGATGACGGGTCACCGCAGGGATCCGAGATGGTACGGACTGTCAGATGGCAGACGGACAGCGTGCGGGGCTCGGGATTCAGCAGGACTGGATGGCGAGGCGGGATCAGCTCTAGAAGAGAGATACGTAAGTATGGCAGGAAAACACAAGGAGACCTGACTCCTAGCTCAGAAAACACGAAGATCAGGCCCCGCCCCCTTGGACAAGAACCCCCTTTATACCCCGTACCTGTATAACCTTATTTCCTGTTAATGGGCGCTGGCCCTTTAAGAAAGGGTCAGTGACCGCTGCGCGCGCCCTAATGCGCATGCGCGCGGCCCGGGTGCCAGAAGCCAGGGAAGGAGGCTGAGAGGAGGACGCAGGGGAGCCGGCCAGGGCCTGGGAGGCCGTCGGGCGCCGGGATCGGCGGCCAGGGAGCCTAGGAAGGACGGGCACAAGAGACTGGGACGCGGGGAGCGTGGCAGGTGAGCCGGGGAGCGGGACAGGAGACCCGGGAAGGGGAGCCGAGGGCCCGGGGAGCGTGACAGTACCCCCCTCCCCACGCCCCCCTCCCCGCAACCGGGACATGAAGGCACGGATCAGAGGAGAGCCCACGTTCTCCCTGGGTTCCCAGGATCTATCCTCAGGACCATACCCCTCCCAGTCCACCAGGAAGAACTGCCGGCCACGAACAGTCTTCATGGCCACGATATCCCTTACCGCATAGATGTCGTCCTCAGCAATAGGAGGAGGAGCCGGACTGGCAGCAGCGGAGAAGGGACCAAGGAACACCGGCTTGAGTAGAGAGACGTGGAAGGAGTTGGGTATTTTCATCGTGGTCGGAAGCCTCAGTTTGTAGGAGACCTCATTGATCTTGCTGAGGACCTTAAACGGCCCGATGTAGCGAGGACCCAGCTTGTAGGAAGGTATCTTCAGTCGGATGTACTGGGAAGCAAGCCAGACCAGGTCACCAGGAGAGAAACACGGAGGATCTAGACGCCTTTTGTCAGCGTGTTTCTTCATCCGCTGGGAAGCGCGCCCAAGGGACGCCTTGACAGAGTCCCAAATGGTAGCGAAGTCACGGGCTACAGTATCAGCAGCAGGGACATCCGAAGAAGGGGATATAGGCAACGGGACGGAAGGCTGCAGTCCGTAACGACATGGAAGGGAGATTTGGAGGACGACTCACTGACGTGGTGGTTATGGGAGAATTCAGCCCAAGGCAGAAGCGTGGACCAGTCGTCGTGATGGGCGTTGACATAGTGACGTAAGAAGGAGGTCAAGATTTGATTGACCCTTTCCACTTGGCCATTAGACTGAGGATGGTAAGCGGAAGAAAAGTCCAGAGTCACTCCCAGATGTTTGCAGAGAGCCCTCCAGAAGCGGGAGGTGAACTGAGTTCCTTTGTCGGACACGATGTGGGAAGGAAAGCCATGCAAGCGGAAGATATGTTGTATATAGGCTTCCGCGAGTTCCTGAGCAGAGGGCAGTCCGGGCATAGGGACGAAGTGAGCCATTTTGGAGAACCGATCCACCACGACCCATATGACTGTGTGTCCGGATGATACTGGCAAGTCCGTAATAAAGTCCATCGCTATGTGTTGCCATGGAACTGAGGGTATCGGCAGAGGCAGAAGACGGCCATAGGGCAGGTGTTTGGGCGTCTTGTTCCTGGCACAAGAGGGGCAGGCAGAGACAAAGGCGGCAACGTCCGTGCGAAGGGATGGCCACCAGTAATGGCGTACAATCGCACCCCATGTTCTCTTTTGGCCTGCATGGCCGGCTGTTTTCGAGGCATGACCCCAGTGTAACACTTTTTGCCTGTCGGTCTCAGAGACATAGGTCTTCCCGGGTGGTATCTGGGCCAGAGTGACAGGAGCCACCGGAACAATCTTGCTAGGAGAGATGATAGGTTGGGTAGTCTCTTCCTCCTGCTCCAGAGGCATGAGAGACCTAGACAAGGCATCAGCGCGTATATTCTTGTCTGCGGGTCGGAAGTGAAGCTGGAAGTCAAACCTGGCAAAGAATAAGGACCACCTGGCTTGTCGTGGGTTCAGTCGCTGAGCGGACCGCAGGTATTCCAGGTTCTTGTGGTCCGTGTAGATAATCACAGGGTACACTGCTCCTTCCAGGAGGTAGCGCCACTCCTCCAGAGCCAGTTTGACCGCCAATAGTTCTCGGTCACCGATGGTGTAATTACGTTCAGGTGCTGAGAAGCTTTTAGAGAAGAAACCGCAAGTCACCATCTTCCCGGAGGAGGATTTTTGCATGAGCACTGCTCCGGCTCCTGAGGAGGAGGCATCCACCTCTAAGGTGAACTGGCGGTTTAACTCCGGTCGGTGGAGTACAGGAGAGGAGGCGAATGCTCGCTTCAGGGAGCAAAACGCGGCGTCGGCCGCAGGTGACCAGTCCTTTGGATTAGCCTCCTTTTTGGTCAGAGCGGAGAGAGGAGCAGTCAGGGCGGAGAAGTGAGGGATAAACTGGCGGTAGTAGTTGGCAAATCCCAGGAACCGTTGGATTGCCTTCAGTCCAGAAGGGGGAGGCCAGTGGAGGATGGAGGAGACCTTCTTTGGATCCATCTGCAGCCCAGTACCCGAGATGATGTATCCCAGGAAAGGAAGAGAAGACTGCTCAAAGACGCACTTTTCATATTTGGCGTAGAGACGATTCTCTCTCAGTCTTTGTAGAACCAGCTTTACGTTCTCTCTGTGGGTCTGGAGGTCCGGAGAGAAGACAAGGATGTCATCCAGATAAACTACTACACATACGTAGAGGAGGTCCCGGAAAATGTCGTTCACCAGTTCTTGGAATACGGCAGGAGCGTTACACAGACCGAAGGGCATCACGCAGTATTCATAGTGCCCATCGCGAGTATTAAACGCGGTCTTCCATTCGTCTCCAGAGCGGATACGAACTAGGTTGTAGGCACCCCGAAGATCCAGTTTGGTGAACACACGGGCTCCTCTGAGCCGATCGAATAATTCGGGGATGAGCGGTAGGGGGTACTTGTTTTTTATGGTAATCTGATTCAAGCCCCGGTAGTCAATGCATGGGCGTAGGTCACCCTCTTTCTTCTTAACGAAGAAGAAGCCTGCTCCCGCAGGAGAGGAGGATCTCCGGATGAATCCCTTTGCCAGGCTTTCCGTGATGTAGGTGGACATGGCCCTGGTTTCGGCTGGAGACAACGGATATATCCGTCCTCGAGGTGGTGTTGTTCCTGGGAGCAGGTCGATGGCGCAATCGTAGGGACGGTGTGGCGGAAGTACCTCAGACTCCTTCTTGTCAAAAACGTCTGCGAAGGACCAATAGGCCGAGGGCAGACCCGGTAGGTACTCAGGAACCGGAGGTCGTCGGACTGGTTGTATAGACTTTAAACATCTTTCATGACAGGCAGAGCCCCAACGGGTGATTTCGCCAGTACCCCAGCTGACTGATGGTTCGTGTGTTCGCAACCAAGGAAGTCCCAGCAGGATTTGATGGGACATGTGTGGAAGGACGTAGAGAGAGATGTTCTCGGTGTGCAGAGCACCGATACGCAGTTCCACCGGCTTGGTGATCCAGGAGATGGTATCAGAGAGGGGTCTCCCATCCACCGAGGCAATCAGTAGGGGCTTCTCGAGTAGAGTAACAGGCAGCTGGTATTTGTCCACCGTGGCCTGCTGGATAAAATTGCCTGCTGCTCCGGAGTCGAGGTATGCCTCAGCCGTGAAGCGCGTCTCTCCTGTTGATACTTGTACCGTCCACATAACTGGGTCTGAGAGAGTCCCAGCACCTAGGGTGGCCTCTCCTACCAACCCTAGGCTTTGGAGTTTCCCGGCCTTTCCGGACAGGAGCGTAGGAGATGTGTGCCCTCTCCGCAGTAAAAGCAGAGGCCCTTGGCGAGCCGCTCTGCTCGACGTTGGTCAGACTGTCGTACTCGGTCAACCTGCATGGGTTCGTGGACAGGAATCCCAGCTGTTGATGACTGTGGCACAGAGGATTTCTGTGGCGGGGAGGAGTGCCGTACTGCACGTCGCTCACGAACCAGCTCTTTGGAGCGCTCCTGAAAACGAATGTCCACTCGAGTGGCTAGGGCAATCAGGGCATCTAGGGTGGAGGGCACGTCACGACCCGCCAACTCATCTTTGATGCGACTCGAAAGTCCTTCCCAGAAGGCGGCTGTCAGGGCCTCATTATTCCACCCGAGTTCAGAAGCCAAAGTGCGGAAACGGATGGCGTATTGGCCCACCGTCAGTGTTCCTTGACGTAGGCGGAGAAGTGATGAAGCAGACGCAGAGGCGCGTCCCGGCTCGTCAAAGGTACTGCGAAAGGCCCGCAGGAACTCTTGAAGATCCTTGGTCATGGGGTCCTCCTTCTCCCACAAGGGGTTCATCCACGCCAGTGCCTCGCCCTCCAGGTGAGACATTATAAAGGCGACCTTGGCTTGGTCGGAGGCGAACAGATGTGGCAGCTGCGTGAAATGAAGGGAACATTGGTTTATGAAGCCCCTGCAGGTCTTGGGATCTCCAGCATAACGAGGTGGTGACGCCAAACGGAGTCGGGAGGCATCCGACGCGGCTGCCACTGGTGCGGGAGCCGTGGATTGCCTAGTGGGGGACCTGGTTGCCGCAGGCGTCATTGATGCTTGTAACGTGTACAGGCGGGTGTCCACGGAGGTCATAAATTGCAGCATGCGGGTCTGGACTTCACGCTGGCGTTGGAGTTCCTCTTGCAGGGCCAATAGTGCTGCAGCGGGATCCATGGCCTGATCTTACTGTCAGGGCCGGGCGGTCGGGCAGACCCAGGAGGTGGATCCACTGGGCCGAACTCTAAGATGGTGGTAGGGAGTCCGGTAGCTGAAGCACTGATGGGCAGCAGAACAGTCCGTGCAAGTGAAGGTAGCGGAGGAGTCCCTGGGACCACGGAGTCACAGATGGCAGTCCGGGTGACGTAGCTCAGGTTCGGAAGCCAAGATGATGTCAGGCGGGGTCCGGAACCTTTGGAGCGAGATGACGGGTCACCGCAGGGATCCGAGATGGTACGGACTGTCAGATGGCAGACGGACAGCGTGCGGGGCTCGGGATTCAGCAGGACTGGATGGCGAGGCGGGATCAGCTCTAGAAGAGAGATACGTAAGTATGGCAGGAAAACACAAGGAGACCTGACTCCTAGCTCAGAAAACACGAAGATCAGGCCCCGCCCCCTTGGACAAGAACCCCCTTTATACCCCGTACCTGTCTAACCTCATTTCCTGTTAATGGGCGCTGGCCCTTTAAGAAAGGGTCAGTGACCGCGCGCGCGCGCCCTAATGCGCATGCGCGCGGCCCGGGTGCCAGAAGCCAGGGAAGGAGGCTGAGAGGAGGACGCAGGGGAGCCGGCCAGGGCCTGGGAGGCCGTCGGACGCCGGGATCGGCGGCCAGGGAGCCTAGGAAGGACGGGCACAAGAGACTGGGACGCGGGGAGCGTGGCAGGTGAGCCGGGGAGCGGGACAGGAGACCCGGGAAGGGGAGCCGAGGGCCCGGGGAGCGTGACACCACAGTTGCTGTAACATGTGGAGAGTCGAATTCCAGCGTGTCGCCACATTGCATTTCAGGCGATGAACCGGCAGGCCAAAAGACTTCTGGAGCGATGCAAGTCGCTCAGCTGCGGCGGTTGAACGGCGGAAGTGAGCAGACAGTTTTTGTGCCCTGGTCAGAAGGCCATCTAGGCCGGGATAGTGTGTTAAAAATTGCTGGACAACAAGGTTCAACACGTGAGCCATACAAGGCACGTGTGTCACCGTGCCCAGGCGAAGGGCCGCACCCAGGTTTGCAGCATTGTCGCACACGGCCTTACCAGGCTGCAGGTTGAGTGGAGACAACCATTTATTAAACTCAGTCTCCAGAGCTGCCCAGAACTCAGCCACTGTGTGACTCCTATTTCCAAGACATGTCAAGCTAAAGACCGCTTGATGCCGTTGCGCTCTGCTGCCAGCATAGTAATGAGGGGTGCGTGATTCCTTCTGCACAGTGAGAACGCTGGTGGCCTGACCAGGCAGGCTTGGGGTGGAGGTGGAGGACCCAGATGAGGTGGAGGAGGCAGAAGCAGTGGCGGAACTTGGACAGACAGAGGATTGACACACAAGTTGTGGTGACGGCAAGACTTGTGCAGCAGACCCTTCACCATCTATCACCATAGTTACCCAGTGCCCAGTCAGCAACATGTAACGTCCCTGTCCATGCTTACTGGTCCAAGTATCGATGGTGAAATGCACCCGTTGATACACAGAGTTTCTCAAGGAAGTGGTGATGTTGTGTGCGACATGCTGGTGTAGCGCGGGCACACCTTTCTTAGAGAAGTAGTGGCGACTGAGCATCTGGTACTGGGGCACAGCGACAGACATAAGGTCTCTAAAATCCTGTGTGTCCACCAGGCGGAAAGGCAGCATTTCGGTAGCCAAGAGCTTACAGAGGGATAAAGTCAACCTCTTAGCTTTGTCATGGGTCGCAGGAAATGGCCTTTTATTTGTCCACATCTGAGGGACAGAGATCTGGCTGCTGTGTGTAGACGGTGTTGAGTAAGGTGTCCCTGGAAAAATGCAGCTTTGTGAGGAAAGTGCATGCGTAGACATGATGTTGCCTTCATCCAACGTTGGTGCTATCGATGTCTGAGAGAGCTGTACACACGTACTTGTTTCCCCTTCCAAACCAACTGACGACCTGTCAAGCAAACTGCCTGTTGCGGTTACAGTGGTGGAAGTTGTGCGTGGAAAACCAGGTGTGACAGCTGTCCCCACAGTCCTAGAAGATGAAGAGCGCGCGGATGCACTGGAAGGGACAGGCGATGGATGGTTCGCTCCGCTAGGCCGCATTGCAGCACGGTGAGCTTCCCACTGGGACATATGATATTTATTCATGTGACGACTCATGGAAGAAGTTGTCAAACTGCTGAGGTTTTGCCCTCTACTAACAGAATCATGACAAATTTTACAGATCACATAATTTGGGCGATCTTTTGCTATGTCAAAAAAGGACCAGGCTAGGCAAGGCTTAGAGGGCATGCGACCTGCTGAGCCCCCCCCGACTAGTGCTCAGAGGCAGAGTGGAGGCTGAGGATGCAGTTGTAGACGTGCTACCAGTGCTCTGACTCTGTCGAGGAAGGCGCAAGGTAACTTCGTGTTCGGTTGCCTCCTCCTCCATCGCCTCTGTTGACCTCCTCAAGTGCCTGACTGTGGGTTGACAGTAGGTGGGATCTAGAACTTCCTCATCAATTGTTGTGTTTGCACTCCCCTCACCCTCAGACCGAGCCTCTTCTTGCCCTGACCGAATATTTAAGTTATCATCCCAATCTGGTATCTGCGTCTCATCGTCATCAGTATGTTCCTCATTGTCTATTACATCAGGTGTTTCAGTTTGTGAATAAGGGTCAACATTATGCTCAGAAACTTGGTCCTCACGGCCTGAATCAGAGTCACAAAGGTTCTGGGCATCACTGCAGACCATTTCCTGGTCTGTACTCACTGTAGCTTGGGAGCAGACTTCTGATTCCCAGGCTATAGTGTGACTGAACAGCTCTGCAGACTCAGCCATCTCAGTTCCACCATACTGTGCAGGGCGGATGGAGACTTCAGAGCTGGGAGAATGCAAGTGTGATTGGGCTGACAACTCAGAGGACTGGTGTTTTTTGGATGCGGTAGTTGAGGTGGCGGAGAGGGCACTTGTTGGACCACTTTAGATGCATTCAAGCATTTTCCTTTTTTGGCCATCATCTACCTTTGTTCCAGTTGTTCGTGTCCGTAAAAAAGGGAGCACATCGGATTGTCCACGGTAAGTAGTAGACATCTTACTTTTGCTGGAAGATGGTCTATCTTCAGCAGATGTTAATGGAGCTTTGCCACCTTCCCCACGGACAAACCCTTTTTTTCCTTTTCCAACACGCCTCTTCCCCTTTCCACCAGCATCTGTCATTTTGCCACTCATTTTGATTGCGACAAGATTGTGCACTTAAAATGTGGTAGTAAAAATTGAGAAGTGGTGTAGATTTCAGCGGTAGTCTAGCTTTATTAACAGCAGAATAAACAACAATAATTATCCCTGACAATGCAACTACGGCCTTTAAACTGGCAGCATAGTTTGCTAGTATAATGGCTTAGTAACAATGAGTTTGAGTGTGCAATGCAGGCAGACGTGCTGCAAATATCTTTGCACTAGTGGGACAATACAGAAGTCCAACAGCCACTTTTAGGATGCCACTAAGTTTCCTCAGTGTTTGCTAGTATAATGGCTTAGTAACAATGAGTTTGAGTGTGCAATGCAGGCAGACGTGCTGCAAATATCTTTGCACTAGTGGGACAATACAGAAGTCCAACAGCCACGTTTAGGATGCCACTAAGTTTCCTCAGTGTTTGCTAGTATAATGGCTTAGTAACAATGAGTTTGAGTGTGCAAAGGGCAGGAGGGTACAGTGGCAGGGTTGTGGGTCTGGGTACAGGAAAGGAAGCCTCCCTTTCTATCCCTCCTAATGGGGAAATGCAGCGAGGAAATCCCTGACCTTAGCTACACAGATGCTGTCATCTTGTGTAGCTGTTAAAATCTGTTTTCACGGCCCTGACTGTCACCTATGGCTCTGACACTGCCGGTATTAGCCCTTACAAGGGCTGAAAGAAACTTCTATCCCTATTCTGTATAGCGCTGTGTATAGAGCGTACACAGCAGTATCGGAGACAGGAGCTACGCCAGCGGTGACTGACACCCCGACGCAGAAGAGATAATGGCCTGCTGGAGGAAAATGTCCGTTTTTATAATGCAGGGACATGTGACATGGACATCCTATCACACATGCCGTTGCTTCTCTGGCTAAAAGTCCACTTAGCTGTGTGTGTGTCTGGGATTGGCTGACATGCTGGCCCGCCCCACTACACGCGCTTAGGGAAGGAAGACAAGGAAAAAAAAAATAAATGGCGATCGCCATTATCCAAACAGCAGTGATCTGAATGCGCTGTTCCCGCACACTATACAGTGAAATTTCATAATAGTGTGAGTCACAGAGTGACTTACACTATTACAGCGGAAAGCCAGCTAGTAATTAGCTTGTCTTTTTGCTGCTAGAACCGTTCTCGAACGTATCTACAACTATCGAGCTTTAGCAAAAAGCTTGAGTTCTAGTTCGATCTAGAACAGCCCCCAAAATCACTCGAGCCGCGAACTGGAGAACCTCGAACCACGAACCGCGCTCAACTCTAGTGCTGACTGCCCTGGTAGATGACATAGATAAAAAAATTACAAAAAATGACAGTCTATGGACAGAATATAGATCTGTTGTAGATCAAAACCTCAAAACTGTATACAGTCGTATTTTCTGCATAAAACCCCCGACAAATCAGCAGTGTATCCTGAAAGACAAAGAGAAAAATAATTTTCAAACATTTGGCATCATTACATAAATATAGTGACTGGATTGAAATCACCATAACAAAGTGCAGTGGGAGAGTCTGTATCAGATTTGGTGGGCAAGGTTTCGTTCAATGCAAGGAACGAAAGTTTGTTAGTGATGAAAAGATCAATGATGTATGAATTTTTTTTGCAGACATGGCATGTGTTCCAAAGAGCTCCTTTTAGAAGGACTGGGGGAACAGGACTGGGTGAATGGGTATGTGTTTAGAAGGGTTGCAGAAAATCATGGTATATCGTGGATGAGGGCTACCAATAGCTATTGGGATGGGGCTAGGAGTGCCAACACCTATTGATAGATGACAACCAGTGAGCAGAAGCAGCAACATTGTTAGTAGGTGGGAGCAGGAGGGTCTATGAGGTGGCTATATGTGTCTGGAGACAGAGGATTTTATTTTGAACAATAGATCTGAGGAGACGATGAGGTGGATGTTGAGGATGGAGGGAGAGATGACCAATTCTTTGTATGTATAACTTCCTGATGTCCAGGAAGTTGATTCTACTGCAGCAGTATGTATATGTCAATTTGATATTCATGTTATTGTCATTGAGTTCTCCCATAAATAGTTTGAGCTGCTCGGCTGTACCCTACTAAAAATCATCAATATAGCGCATCCAGCTTTTCACAAGGGACACCGCTTCACGTCCTCACTCCCAAGCAAACCCCTCTCCCAGTAACCAAGAAAGAAGTTTGCATATGAGGGTGCACAGGCTGCGCCCATGGAAGTGCCACACTTCTGCAAATAAAACCAGTCTTTAACCCCTTCAGCCCCGGGGCACTTTCCGTTTTTGCGTTTATGTATTTTGCTCCCTTTCTTCCGTGAGCCGTAACTTTTTTATTTTTCCATCAATCTTGCCATATGAGGGCTTGTTTTTTGCGGGACAAGTTTTACTTTTAAATGAAATCATATGTTTTACCATATGATGTACTGGAAAACAGCAAAAAAATTCCAAGTGTGGAAAAACTGCAAAAAAAGTGTGATGGCACAATAGTTTTTGGGATGTTTTATTCACGGTGTTCACTATATGGTAAAACTGATATGTGGGTATGATGCCTGAGGGCGGTGCGAGTTTGTAGACACTAAACATGTATAGGTTTACTTGTATCTAAGAGGTTAAAAAAATTCACAAGCTTGTCCAATAAAAGTGACGTACGTTTTGCGCCATATTCCGAAACCTGTAGAGTTCTCATTTTTTGGGATCAATGGCTACTAATGGCTTGTTTTTGCGTCTTGAGCTGACGTTTCTAATGGTACCCTTTTTGCACAGATGCTACGTTCTGATCGCCTCTTATTGCGTTTTGCATAAAACTTGCGGCAACCAAAAAACATAATTTTGGCGTTTGGAATTTTTTTGCCACTACGCCGTTTACCAATCAGATTAATTGATTTTATATTATGATAGATCGAGCAATTCTGAACGCGGCGATACCAAATATGTGTATATTTCTTTTTTTTTAACCCTTTAATTTTCAATGGGGGGAAAGTGGGGGTGATTTGAAATTTAGTTTTTTTTTTTATTTTTTAAAACTTTTTTTGACTTTTTTTATTTTACTAGTTTCCCTAGGGGGCTATAGCGATCAGCAATCTGATCGCTCTGATCTATCTGCTGATCACAGCTACACAGCTATAAACAGCAGATACGGTCACTTCCTGATTCATTCGGCTCCGGGCCGGGTGAAAACGAAAGTGAAATGTCATAGCTGCAGGTGTCATCACATGACCCTGTGCTACCATGGCAACAACCGAAAGTCACGTGATCACTCACATGACTTCCGGTGGGGGCGGCGGTAAGTGAAAATCTTCACGGCGCGCATGTACATCTCGCTGCCAGACTTTGGCAGCGAGATGTAAGGGGTTAATGTTACGGGTGGAATGTGATTCCACTCGTATCATGCAGGCACACATGTCAGCTGTTGAAAACAGCTGATATGTGTGCCGATCAACGCCGCCTGCCCGCGGCAGGGGGCTTAACGGGACACGCTCCATGACGGATAGACCCGTCCATGGTCGTGAAGGAGTTAAAATAAAAAAAATTATGAGTCAGGATAAAGTGGAGCAGCTAAACAACTAAGTCACACAGCAGGGTATCCCAGTTGGAAGTCCCCAGGAAGAAGCGGGCCGCCCTGAGACCATCCATGTGGTCAATACAGGTGTAAAGGGACTCAATATCCACTGTCGCCAATGAAACCCGGAATCCACCAAGATCTCATCCTCCCTACCCAGGACTTCTGTCATGTACCGCATATATGACAGGAGTGTTTCCACAAGCGGCTTTAGATAATATTCCATTAACTTACATATTGGGTCACTCATTCCATCAATACTGGACATGATCGAATGGCCCAGAGGGATCTTTGTCTTTACGGGGTCTTTGTAGATTTTGGGAAATAAATATTAAGTGGAGATCTTCAGAGAGTTGACCAGAAGGCTCTACATCACTTTTTTTGGTAATAATACCCTTCTCAAAGGTTCTAGATAGTAAGTCTTTAATTAGGACAAGAACCAAGAAACAGTGTTGGATTCAAATTTACTGAAAGTTTTCTTGTGCCTTTGTTGGTGAAAGGCCTCCTTTTCGTAAGAACAAGGTCAGATCACAATGTTCCTCTCTTGTCCGCTGCCTTGAATTACCACACCATTGAGCGACTGCAATTCAGTAGAGTTGAGCGATGTTCGATTCGAACGGTTCGACAATTTCAAATTTGAGTGATTTTGGGCGGTGTTCGAGTTGTTCGACGAACTCGAATGATTTGCTTCAAGTTCGGCAGTTCGAGTTACCGTTCGATAATGGTTTGATCACCAAAAGCGTGGCTTTTCCCAGTAAGGCTATGTTTGCACGTTGTGTATCTGCATGCGTCCTGTGTCCCCAGCACCATCCCTCTCTCTTTCCTACTCACCGAACACAGGTGCGGTGCTTCACAGCTGTCACAAAGCTCCGGCGGCTTTTCCTCTTTTGAAAATTGCTGCCGCTCATTATTCAATCTGGTATTCCCTGCTTTCCCCGCCCACGGGTGCCCATGATTGGTTGCAGTCAGACATGCCCCCACGATGAGTGACAGCTGTCTCACTGCAACCAATCGCAGCCGCCGGCGGGCGGCTCTATATCATGCAGTAAAATAAATAAATAATAAAAAAAAACCTGCGATTCCCCCCAATTTTGATACCAGCCAGGATAAAGCCACACGGCTGGAGGCTGGTATTGTCAGGCTGGGGAGCGCCACGTTAAAGGGAGCCTACCACCCTAGCAATATCACCCAGCAGCCGCCCGGAATTGCCGCATCTATTAGATGCGGCAGTCCCGGGACTCTACCCGGCTCATCCCGAATTGCCCTGGTGCAGTGGCACTCGGGGTAATAAGGAGTTAATCATGGAAGGCGTCTCCCCGAGATACCTTCCATGATTAACCTGTAAGTGAAAGTAAATAAACACACAACAAAAAATAATTTATTTGGAATAAAAGACAAAAAAACACCCTCTTTCACCATTCTATTAAAATCCCCAAATACCTCTCCAGGTCCAACGTAATCCACAGAGGTCCCACGACGCATCCAGCTCTGCTACATTAAGGTGACAGGGAGAGCCGTAGAACAGGAACGCTCTGTGTCATATCCACGCAGAAACTGAAGTGAGCCGCGCTGTCAGCGGGAACGTCACTGAGGTAATGCCTGCGTGTGCGGTGATGATGGGGGTTGTAGTGCCTGTGTGTGTGCGGTGATGAGTGCGGTAGTGCCGGTGTTTGTCCTTCCATCCATCCATCCCTCCATTCATCCCTCCAACCATCCCTCCCTCCATCCCTATATCCCTCCCTCCCTCCATACATTCATCCCTCCCTCCATTCATCTCTCTATCCATCCTTCCCTCCATCTTCCATCTCTCCATCCATTCATCCCTCCCTTCATCCCTCCATCCATCCCTCCATCCATCATCCATCGCTCCATCCCTCCCTCAATCCATTCATCCCTCCCTCCATCCCTCCCTCCATCTCACCATCTATTCATCCCTCCCTTCATTCTTCCCTCCATCTATCCCTCTATCCCTCCATCCATCCCTCTCTCCATCCATCCATCCTTGTAGCTGAATAATCTACTTCTGTATTCTATACTAATCTAACCAAATCTTCCTATGCTTTTCATTACAGACAGTGGCTCAATGGGTAGAGCTTCTGCCTAAGAAGAATTAGTTTACGAGTTTGAGTCCCGGCTGTCCCAGTAAAGAATTTAATTTATTTTTATTTTTAAATTATAATTATTATTTATTTATAATTTAATTTATTATGCACTGAGGGGATGAGCCGGACATCACCTGTGAGCCACGGGACACACCTCTAAAATCGGAGCAGTTCATGGAATGAGGCTGGATTGCTCTCTCCTCTCCCTTCTCTCTCTCTCTCTCTCTCTCCTCTCTCCTACCTCTCCTCTCGCTCTTCTTTTTTCTCTCTCTCTTTTCTTTCTCTTTTCTCTCTTTTCTCTCTCTTTTCTCTCTCTCAGACCTGGCGATGACCAGCTGATGTGGTCACCTGATGGAATCAGCTGACACTATAAGTCGAGCGGTGAGTCCGGCTTTTTACCACCCGGCCGGCTAAACTATCAGCTGCTGCTGTCGGACAGGAGTCTGCACAGAAGTGTGTAGTTTTTTTTTTTTGCACTGATGCATCAGCTGATTGTATAAAAGCCGTTTATACAATCAGCTGCTGTGTCATGTGATTCAGGCCCTTGAACCTGACACATCATCTGATCGCTTTGCCTTCCAGCAAACCGATCAGATGATATGGGATCCGAAATGGACGGCGCGGGACTCTTGACCCAGGATTACCGCGGAGGGGGGTTCTTTATTTCAATAAAGATGGAGTCACTAATTGTGGTGTTTTATTTCTAATAAAAATATTTTTCTATGTTGTTTTTTTTATCTATAATAGAAATTCAGGGTGGCCATGTCTAATTTAGGCATGACACCATGAATTTCGGGCTTAAGGCCAGATGATAATATACAGCTAGCCCTAACCTCATTATTACCAAGCGAGCCACCCGTTACCAGGACAGCTGGAAGAGTTGGATACAGCGCCAGAAGATGGCGCTTCTATGAAAGTGCCATTTTCTGGGGCGGCTGCGGATTGCAATTCGCAGCAGGGGCGCCCAGAAAACTTGGGCAGCCTTTGCTACTGATTCCAATCCCCAGCTGCCTAGTTGTACCTGGCTGGAAACAAAAATTGGGCGAAACCCACGTCATTTTTTTTTAATTTCATGAAATTCATAAAATTAAAAAAAAAGGCTTCCTTACATTTTTGGTTCCCAGCCGGGTACAAATAGGCAGCTGGGGTTTATGGGCAGCCCGTAGCTGCCTGCTGTACCTGGCTAGCTTACAAAAACATGGCAAAGCCCACATAATTTTTTGGGGGGCAAAAAACTCCTGCATATTGTCCTGGATGGAGTATGCTGAGCCTTGTAGTTTTGCAGCTGCTGTTTGCTGTCTGTCTGTATGGAGGAGAGCAGACAGCAGCTGCATAACTACAAGGCTCAGCATCCTCCATCAAGGACTGTATGCTGGAGGGAGAGGCAGGGGGAGCAGAACTACAAGGCCCAGCATGCTTCATTCACTAGTGTATGCAGGAGAGCAAACAGCAACTGCAGAACTACAAGGCTCAGCATACTCCATCCAGGACTGTATGCAGGACTTTTGTGCCCACCAAAAAAATGACGTGGGCTTTGCCATATTTTTGCATGCTAGCCAGGTACAGCAGGCAGGTACGGCTGCCCCCAACCCCCAGCTGCCTATTTGTACCCGGCTGGGAACTAAAAATATAGGGAAGCCCTTTTTTAATTGTTTCATGAATTTCATGAAGTAATTAAGAAAAAAAACGACATGGGCTTCGCCCCATTTTTGTGTCCAGCCAGGTACAACTAGGCTGCTGGGGATTGGAATCCGCACCACAGGTTAGCCCAAGCTTTCTGGGCCCCTCTGCTGCGAATTGCAGTCTGCAGCCACCCTAGAAAATGGTACTTTAATAGAAGCGCCATCATTTGGCGCTGTAACCAACTCTTCTAGCAGCCCTGAAGCTGGGTGGCTTGCTGGGTAATAATGGGTTAATATTAGCTTTGTTTTACTAGCTAGTATTAAGTCAGAGATTCTTAATGTCAGGCAAGTTTGACCCAGCCATTAAGAATCTTCAATAAAGGGTTAAAAAAAAAGACACCACACAGAGAAAAAATACTTTAATAGAAATAAATACACAGACACACTTAGAGACCCCCTGTTTATTACTCCCTCTCACCCCTCCACGATCCTGGTCTTCTGTCTTCTTTCTCCTTCAACCCATGCAGCTCTGCTACATCAGACAGCACTGCATGGGAGGAAGACGCTGCGGCTTCCATGCAGTCTAATCACTCAGTGAGTGAGCAGAGGCTGCGGGTTGTAAGCGTTAATGTCACCGCTGCCACTGTTGCTAAAGTAATCTGACAGGTGGGTTACCATAGCAACAGTGATCTCCATTATTCAGCAGCTGTGGCATCTAGTCCTTGCATGGAGGCTGACTCTGTAAAGAGCGCCCACATGCAGGAACGGGGAGCCAAGCATGTACCCAAGCATCTCGTCAGTACACAGAGAAGCTCAAATGAGCACCGCGTACCGGAAAGATGCACTGATAGGACCTAGCATGATGTTTAGCCATGTGACCAGTCTGTAGCCAATGAGATAATACACACTTGACTGGTCACATGCTATGACGACGTCACGGAAGGTCCTATCATCACTGCTGGTTACCGGGAGGGAGCAGCGATGATCGGAAAGAAAAGCGGCGTGAGACAGAGTGCAGGACGCGTCGTGGGGACCTGTAAGTTTATGGTAATGTTTATTAACTGTATGTGCACATATATATTGTGTTTGTATGTGTTTGTGTTTGCCTCCTATTGTTTTCAATGGGGTTCGAAGGTGTTCGTCGAACGTTCATCGAACATTCGCCGAACTGAGCTGTCGTTCGATGAACTGAACCCGAAAACTAGGGGGGTGGCTCAACACTACAATTCAGTGATTGCTGCACGATGACGATGACTTAAATTGTCAAATTGTCATTTGTTGGAAATGTTATGGAAGTCATCCGATAAAAGTTTTGTAAAAATTTCAATGGTGGGGAAAGAGACAAGGGGGAACCTCGTTGGTGTTGAAGGATTGATGTCAGGAACCTACCTTGATCACAGGTAGATTGTTCAAACAATAACTCATTGAGGATTTTGAGGGCTTTTTGTGTAGCTGTCCAATCCATGCCCTGTGTGGCTCTTACAGTGTAATCTGTTGAGGAGGAGCTTGCATGAGAAAAAAATGTATATCTTTTACTGTAACAATGGAATTAAAAGATTTGTTGGGTGAAAAACTAAGGCCCCCAGATAGGACCTCAGATTGTGCAGACGTTAGTTGGTGACAAAACAAACTAACTTCCTCCAATGCATTCTTGTTTTTCATAGTCTTAGGGTATGTGCGCACGTGTGCGCTCTGCACTGCACCGAAAATGTGCGCTTCAGAGCGCAGCTGAAAAGCTGCGTTCTGAAGCGCATGGTGCCGGCAGATTCGTGCGCTCTGCCTGCTGCCTCTCCCTATAGACAGCATGCAGAACGCACGAAAGAAGTGACATGTCACTTCTTAGAACGCAGCGATTCGGCAAGCAGCCGAATCACTGCGTTCTAACATGCCACGTGCGCACGGCTCCTGCACAATCTCCATAGATTGTGCAGGGGACGTAGGACGCATGCAGTTACGCTGCGGTGCAGAACGCAGCGTAACTGCATGTAATACGCACACGTGCGCACATACCCTTAGGATTGGAAGAAGTTTCCTCTGTTGGGCATTCTGTCAACTTTTGCCACATGTAAAAATGACTCAATTCAGGAGCCGATCCCACAGAAGATGTTTCTCCATTTGTCTCATCAAAAACGGATGAATACAATGATGTGTAATGGGAGCGGTATCTTGAGTTAGTACGAGCTAATGCTCTCAATCTGCCTATATATTGTCTCCACCTATACAACCGGTTTGAATGCAGATCATTAAGATCTCTTTTGAATTGTTTAAATTTTATTTCCTTTACCTCCTTTTTCCACATTTGCACCAAGGTGTTAGTTTCCTCCTCAAAATTATTCTGTGCCTCAGTAGATTATTCTGGAGAATTGGAGAGTTATAAATCATCCAAATTTTCCCCATAAAGGAAAGAGATGTACTATTTATTTTAGAGAGAAGTCTTAAAAAGCCACAGGCACACGAGCTGGACAGTGCTCTTGTTTATTTTCAAACCTACAGTAAAAGTTCTTTTTAACCCCTTCACCCCTGTGATTTTCCGTTTTCTTCGTTTTTTCCTGCCCTTCTTCAAAGAGCCATAACGTTTTTTATTTTTCCATAAATATAGCCATATGAGGGCTTCTTCTTTTGCGAGTCAAGTGGTACTTTTTAACACCATTCATTCTCCCACATATTGTACTAGAAAACAGGAAAAAAAATTCCAAGTGCAGTGAAGTTGAAAAAAAGTGCAACTACACAATTGTTTTTTGGGGTTCATTATACGGTAAAACTTACCTAGTAGAATGATTCCCCTGGTCAGTATGAGTTATAGATACCAAGCATGTAAAGTTTTACTTTTCTCAAAATTGTAAAAAAAATGTGACTATTGTAAAAAAAAAAAAAAGAATAGCGCTTTTGTTGCCATTTTCTGAGACCTGTAGTGTTCTCATTTTTCGGGATCTGTGGTTCAGTGATGGCATATTTAATCATAATATTTTTGGGTAGATGCAATGTTTTGATCGCCTGTTATTGCATTTATAGCAATGTTGTGGCCACCAAAAAAACATAATTCTGGCGTTTTGAATTTTTTTTATCGCTATTCTCTTTACCAATCAGATTAATTGATTTTATATTTTGATAGATTGGGCATTTCTGAACTCACTGATACCAAATATGTGTTTTTTTAATTATTGTTTTCTTTTCAATATGGCAAAAGGGAGGTGATTTGAACTTTTAGGGGGGGGGGTTATACTTTTTAGACCTTTTTTATTACATTTTTTATTGATTTTACTAGTTTCCTTGGAAACTTTATGCCTGCACTGTGTGATCACTTCTGCTAATCAGAGCGGTGAATGTGTCAGCATCACTCTGATCAGCCAAATGCTGATCTCCTATGAATGGCGATGCTCTGCTGATTTTCACAGGAAGTAAGTCATGACTATGACAGGGGTCATCATTGGGGATGATCAAATACCAAAATATCCACTTCGATGAATATGCTACGAATAGGTCGGCACTATTCGCGAATATTCGATGAGCAATGTAAGTCTATGGGAAACTCGAATAATTTCCCGTTGGACCTAACGGTGAGCTGTGGTGACTGAGGAAAAGGCTGAAATGGATGGGAAAAGTCAAAAACAGCATGGGCACAGCCTTTAGAAGGTGCGTGACTGCATTTCTGGTGTCTTGGAATAACGTGCTCAGAGCAGCATGCGGCATTTATGTAGTCGCCAGAACAGCTCTCAAACCAAAGTAATCGCTTTTTTTGAGAAACAGAATGCCGGTCTTTTCGTCTCTCTCTCTGTCTGTCGGTCTCTCCTTCTCCCCCCCTCTCTCATACTCACTGATCACTGAGCAATCACCGGCACGGTGCTGCATGGCTATCACACTGCTCCGGCGGCTTCTCCAGCTTTTGAAAATGCCAGCCATTCATCATTCCATCTCGTATTCCCTGATTCCCCTCACCCACTGGCACCTATGATTGGTTGCATTCAGACACGCCCCCATGCTGAGTGACAGCTATCTCACTGCAACCAATCACAGCCGCCGGTGGGCGGGTCTATGTAGTGCAGTAAAATAAATAAATAAATTTAAAAAAACGGCATGCCGTCCCCACAAATTTTGATACCAGCTAAGATAAAACCACACGGCTGAAGGCTGGTATTCTCAGGATGGGGAGCCCCACGAAAATATGTGTTTATTTACTGTCACTTACAGGTTAATCATTGGCGGTGTCTCATAGATGACTGCCATGATTAACCTAGGACTTAGTGGCAGCTATGGGCTTATTACCTTGATTGCCACTGCACCAGGGCAATTCGGGATGAGCTGGGTAGAGTCCTGGGACTGTCGCATCTAATGGATGCGGCAATTCCGGGCGAATGCTGGCTGATATATTTAGCCTGGGGGGCTCCCCATAATGTGGGGGCTTCCCATCCTGAGATTACCAGCTTTCAGCCGTGTGGCTTTACCTTGGCTGGGTATCATTTGGGGGACTGCATGCCATTTTTTTTAATTATTTATTTATTTTACTGAACTACATAGACCCGCCCACCGGCAGCTGTGATTGGTTGCAGTGAGACAGCTGTCACTCAGCGTGGGGGCATGTCTAAATGCAACCAATCATAGGTGCCAGTGGATGGGGAAGCAGGGAATACAAGATGGAATAATGAGTGGCCGGCATTTTCAAAAGCTGGAGAAGCTGCCGGAGCAGTCTGACAGCCGTTCAGCGCCGCGCTGGTGATCGGTCAGTGATCGATGAGTATGAAAGAGGGGGAGAGGGAGAGACTGACCGACAGACAGATAAAGAGACCGAAAGACTTGCATTCTGTTTATCAAAAAAGCAATTTATGGAGCTGCTAGCAGTTACTGGACAGTGTGTTCAGCCCTTACAAGGACTATTTATTAGTTGGATCTAAGAACGCTCTCCTGCACACAGTACAGTCTATCTACACTACCAGCTCCCTATGACTGCTTGTTCACAAAATGGCCACTAGCGTATATAGCCCCTATTACGCTGTGCGGCCAAGCCAATCACAGTAACACCACAACAAAGATGGCTGCGGTGTTTCTGTGAGGGCAAGCAACATCAGATGTGTTCATTGGCTGGAAAACAGGTGCCACGAAGTCAGAAATTAAAATGAAAGTATTGGAGCGAATACCATATTAGCCGTCGGATAGCGAATACCTCGAATACCCCATTATCTGTTGGATACCGAATAGTGGCAAATACAGTCGCTCATCCCTAGTCATCATCTTACCTCACACTATCACAATAACCCATCGGCACTTGTGATCATGTCACGGGGTCGCCGATGGTGGCGGAGAACAGCACGATCCCTGCCGGAGTGGTTAGATTGTCCTGTCGGAGTCTGACAGCGCGAACAAAGAGCTTAATAGGTGCAGGTGAATCAAAGATCGCATGTGTGATCTTAGCTGCACATGTCTGAGCAAAGCACAGGGCAGCGGGGAGGGCAGCACCAGGGAGCAAAGGACCAGGGTGGGGAGCATGCATCAGCTGATTGCTTAAAAAAGCTGGAGGCTTTTTGCCGCCTGGCTTTTCAACAATCGTGCATCTATTTCAGCCTTTTACTCAGCCCCCAGACCGCTTTGTAGGGTCCAGCAGACAATTACTCGCATTTCCCATTGACTTGTATTAGACTCGCTACTCGTTACGAGTATAGCGAGTCAGAGTATTTCACTACTCGCTTATCCCTATTCATCACCTGAAGTCTTCTTCTGTAAAGCTATGCTGCTGTGATGGATACAGTAGTAGCATTGTCTTGCTGAAATATGCATGACATTGCCAGCAGAAGATGACTCTATAGGAACATGTTATTCTAAATGTTTTATATATTCCTCAGCATTGATGGTGCCTTTAAGAATGTGTAAGCTGTACATACCATACACATTAAAGCAACCTCATGCTATTAGAGGACACAGACTTTTGAGCAGTGTGCTTATATAGCAAGCTGAATGGTGCCTCTCCTCTTGAGTCCACAGGACATGGCATCCATGGTTTCCATAAAAAAATGTCATATTTTAATCTGACCATAGAACAGTTTTCCATTTTTTCTCAGTCTAGGTTAAATGAAATTTGGCCCAGAGAAAATAGCAACCTGTTGATTTTGATACACGACTTCTTCTTTGCATGATACAGATTAATTTTGCATTTATGCATTGCGTGGTGAACTTTGTTCACATACAAAGATTTCTGGAATTATTCCTGGCCCCATGTAGTTATTTGCAATACCAAATCATACCTGCTTGTAAGGCAGTGATGCCCTAGGGGTCTTAGATCACTTGCTTACAGTATTGACCATTGGCCTTGTACATTGTGCAAATGGATCTCTTCAGAATCTCCAGGTCTTTTAATAACATGAATAAAAAATTGTGGATTATGCAAGATCTTTGCAATTTTACATTGAGGAATATTTTTCTGAGACTGTGCCCACAATTTTTAGATGCAGTTGTTCACAGACTGGTGAATCTATGACCATCATTGCTTCTGACTTTTTATCTCTAACATGATATTTTTATACTCACATTACTTAGTTGAAATTTGACCCTCCAGCTGTTTTTCATTAATGCCACTTACATTTCCAGCCTTTTGTTAACCTTGTCACAACCTTTTTGAGATGTGTTGCTATCATCAATCTCTAGGAGTTAAAATTTTCAGATAAAATGAAGAAATGTCTAACGATAAACTACTGATCTGAGTTCTATGTTCTGTTGAGAATAATATACTGTATGATTATGAGATTTCCAAATCAATGCATTTTTATTTTCTTTATATTTTACAGTGTCCAAACTTTTATGTACTTAGGGTTGTATAATTAAGGTTATAGAATATTGACCAAATGTTAAGCACTTTAAGGTCAAACTCTCTTCAATATTAATTTCCATGATTCTATACCCTTTTTGGAGGACTTGGTAGATTTTGTAACTAAGATTGTAATATTATTGCTGTCATTGGGGAACAAAAGAAGTGACCACTGATCTGAATGCCTAATTATGGGGACCAATGTTGGTGTTAAAAAAAAAAAGCAGCATTGAACTACTCATAAGTTCCTTCATGACCTTTGATGTAATGGTACATCAAAGGTTGTGTCACTTCCTTTGATGCAAGCTCACATGCCGAGCTGGCATGTTACCAAGCACATAATCTTACGTCATCTGCCTGTAACATCGGCAACTGGATAAGAGATCCACCAGTTAAATCTCACTATCAATCTCTGCAGTGAGATCTATTGTACTGCCCCCGTGCCAGCGGCCGAGCCGCTCGGATCTGGAGCCGCGGTGGCTTGAGGGGTCTCCGGACCTGGGGGTTCATGCAGACACTCGAATTCAAGAGAGGGGGGGGATAGGTATGTACAGGGGATGTGTAAGTTCGTGACGCCACCCACGGTGCATAGTAATGTAGGAGACCACCGCTGATGATGGGGAGCCCGGTGGCGATGGTGTAGTAGCAGGATGTTTAACCCCTCTGTGGGTAGTGGGTTTTGTGCCCCGGGGCCCGTTGGGTGTTGGTGACTGGGGTGCCATTGGGTAGAGGAAAAGGGACTTTCAGCGTACTCACTCAGTCCGGGAATAATAACACCGACAGCTTGTAAACCAGAATTCTGAGCACCACTGCAGCATGGAGGGAGCACGCCTGGGTCTGTGTCTTTGGTGTTGCTGTTAGCCTGTGGCCCTTTCCATGGCACCTTCTCACTAGTTGGACCCTCAAGCTTGAAACTTTTCGGGTCCCGCTCACCCATATGGCTAACAGAGTGAGCTTGCTCTTAGGGTTCACGCGTAGGATTTCTTTGGACTGTTATTTTGGGAAAGTCCTATCCCATCGGTGCGCTAGTACCCCAATTTTGGAGCGGGTTGGGGATGAATATTGAAGTCTTCACCCCCGTCGGGTAAATTACCGGGACGCGTGAAGCCTAGGGGCCACGTACCACGTCATGCCCTGGTCCCTGCCTGGTGATGGCTCAAGTCCGCCGGCTGCCCTCCTCGGCAGACCGTGCCCCTTGACGCGATCCCCTGCAACCGGGGTTCCAGCTCCTATCAGGCCCAGACCAACGTCTGCCAACTAGTAAACTCCAGGAGCCCTGCTCCGGACCGGTGACCTCTCCCTCTCAGAGAGTCACCTTCCACCTCCTACTCCTTTCACTCCTTTTTCACTTCTCTGTCACTTTCTCACTTTCCCTTACCAACCCCCATGTGGGCGGCCATATTCCCTTCAGACCCCCCAATGGTGTGTCTGGTGGGTTCGGTTTAAAGTGTTTCTAGGATTTTGACTGGCTAAGCTGTTAGCAACACTAAAGGACCATGATCCGTAACCAAGGAGGAGTGGATACTGTGCATAAGGGCAGATTGCACAATACCCTGTGACGACCTGATAGGCCAGGGCGTCACACTATCATGCTCCGGAAGGACAGCATATCATTCCTCGCTCTTATTGGTGAGCCCGTGATGTGACCGCAATTTACCAATGGGTTGTTATGACAGACAGGAGTTAGTTGACAATCCTCATGCTTTCATTATGATCCTCCTGTGAACACCGGCTGTGAGCCAGTATTCATAGAAGATCATGATTTCTGCTATACAGAGCAGGGCTGTAGTTCTGATGCACTGCTCTGTATAGTAGAAGCATTCAGACAATCGCAGCTTCAAGTGCCATATTAGTCCCAGACTAGTAAAAACAATGAAAAGCACTCTTTTTTTTCTTTTAATATTAAAAAACTAAAAAAGTCATAACATTTAAAACGGCTCCCCTAAAAATAAAACAATACCTAAAGCAACACATATTTGGTATTGGTGTGTTTGTAAAAGTCCGGTCTATCAAAATATAAAATAAACTAATTAGATTGATAAATGGTATAATGAGAGACAAAATCAAGACTGCAGAATAACGTTTTATGGGTGGCTCAACATGTCAATAAACTGCAATACAAGATGATCAAAACATCCTATCTACCAGAAAATGGTATCAATAAAATTTCAGCTTAGGGCAAAAAAAAAAAATAAGCCTTCACACAACCCCCTATCTAGAAAAATTAAAATGTTACTGGTCCCGGAAAATGGCAACAAATTTCAGAATTTCTTTTCACCGCTTAAAAAAACCCTACATATTTGGCATTTGTGTACTTGTACTGATCTGTGGAATCTTATTGCCCAGGTAGTTTTACCATATAATAAACATCGTAAACAAAAAGCCAAAAATAACTGATAATATATATATATATATATATATATATATATATATATATATATATATAAATATAAATAATTGAACTTATTTTGCATTTTTAACACGCTTAGAATTTTTTTCCTACTTTCCAGGGCATCACATGATAAAATGAATGATAATAATAATAATAAGTTTTATTTCTATAGCGCCAACATATTCCGCAGCGCTTTACAATTAAGAGTGGACATGTACAGACAATATGAGACAATACAAAATAACAAAATTAAGATACCAGGAGGAGTGAGGGCCCTGCTCGTAAGCTTACAGTCTATGAGGAAATAGGGGAGACACAAAAGGTGAATGGGGGGGGGAAGCTTGTCATATATGGTCCAGCCATCGATTTAATAGGGTATTCAAAAGCAGCTGCATGAACCCATTGGTTAGAATTTTTACAGGTACAGGGGACGAGAACTGGAAGTAAATTTTTTGAAGGGCAGAAAGGGACTAGATTAGATCAGGGCAGTGAGTTGATAGGCTAGTCTAAAGAAATGCGTTTTTAGGGCCCGCTTAAAGTTGTGGATGTTTGGAATTGGATTTCTCTTGGTAGTGTGTTCCAGACCTATGGCGCAGCTCGTGAGAAATCTTGAAGACGGGAGTGGGAGGTTCGAATTGTTGAGGATGTCAGTCTTAAGTCATTAGCAGAGCGGAGGGCACGGGTGGGGTGATAGACAGAGATGAGGGAGGAGATGTAGGGTGGTGCGGTACCATGGTTGGAATGATGTCTTTAAAAACTTATCCTGCAAAACATAAGCCTTCTTATAGCTATGGGAATGGAAAAATAAAATCTTTATTGTTATTGAAGAAAGGGAAGAAAAAACAAATGGAAAATGGAAAATCACAAGGTTGTAAAGAGGATAAAGATTGCTTGAAAAAGACATTCTACACACTTTTTGCATCAGTAGTAGTGATGGACGGACCAAGACTGGAAAAGTCCGGATCCGCATGGGTTCATAAGTACCCATGCACCGACCCTTGGCCCGAAGTTCTCAGAGAAATCCGTGTACCAAAACAGATTTGGCAACAACTTGGGTAATTAAAAAAGAAAAAGAAAAATAAAACAAAAAGGAAAAAGCAGGCTCTTACTGCTTATAATTAGCTGGATCAGTGTTGGGGCAAAAAAGTGGACATAGACCTAAAACTTAACTTTTACTATAATAGCATATAAAAATGAACTTCCGTTCATACACGTGAGTTAAAAACAGGGTGACATTAATCCAAACACTCATATAGACACCCTCAGGGTCAAATTATAGCAGAAAAGACCCAGATTAGTACGCGCTACCTTGGCTTCCTTGAAGTGAATGGACGGCAGTACCACCTCAGCCACTGTATCAAGTCAAGATAGAAGTATCATATACACACAAAGCAGTTTGTTATATTCCGAACCCCCAACCCAAGGGGAAAACCATTCATATGTGTGTGTCACAAACAGATACTCATAAAGGGAAATCAAACAGTAGTCCCTATAGATGGGAATGGTCTTACCACATCCCAAGATACACGGCAGGCATAATACATAGAGTACCGGCTCCGTAGGGGGGGCTATCACTCAGCACTGTAGATCCCAAAACGGCCGGTTACATCATATCAGGCATATAGCAATAGGCTCCCACTCCCAACGTTTCAATATGGATCATCAGGGGAGTACCAAGTGGGATAACAGTAGCGGACGTCACTATATCATTACCGTCCACCGGTGCCCGACTCACTTTAATAGCAATGAACAATAATCAGAAAAAAGCCCAAGGAACTAATAGTGAACCGCATACCATTAGGCTGTAATAACTAGCCGCTCACTGGCGTGTCTCCAGTCTCATTCAAAAATAGCGGCGCTCTGATATCCGGAAGAGCACTCCAGATAAAGCCCGGCGCATGCGTGGAATGGCTGGACTAGCGTGACGTGTACTCCCATAACACCCCTGACCGGAAGTTACGCGTCATCCAGGCAACGTCGCTGAAATGACGTGGCCGTCCTCATCCGATGTCGTCACATCCGGTTGAGTGGAACGCAGGCGTATCCATTGTATTCAAGCAGCTATAGCGCTACCATAGCAACCATAACACCGTGTGTAACCGCCGCGTTCATACTCTTATAGGTCAGATGACAAACTGCATTAAAGTGGACCTATAAGAATTAAATCCCAGTAGGGTAAACTTAACTTGCTGGAGAACAACCTCACAGAAGATTCCCGACGCGTTTCCCCCACTTTGTTCGGGGTTCATCAGGGGATGTTACCATCTCATGACAATGCACATAATCCAGGTCACCTTTAAGTTCTCCAGCAAGTTAAGTTTACCCTACTGGGATTTAATTCTTACAGGTCCACTTTAATGCAGTTGGTCATCTGCACTGGGTAACGGATTTTTGACAGCTACCTGTGTACTCCCTCTCACCCATTAGAGTGCATCTGAGGGGAGCATTTTTTACTACTACTCTGTATGGGGATTTCCCCTATGACCAACTAATATATTTAATACTAATTAGCATATTGACTATGCACCTAGTGTGATTGAATAATCCTGACTTCAGCACTAACCACACTTTCTGGGCTTTAGGTCAATTATTGACACACAGGCAGTTCTAGGGCCTACTAGGGATAGCCGACGAGGAGCGGAGGCGCCCGAAACATTATGGTGTTTACTTCCGCGGCCAGGAAGGTGAAGGACTAGTGATCTATGACCTGGCCACTTTTTAACATCTTAGTTGATATTACGATTTCTATCAAAAAAAACCTCACTGGGCTATCCTTAATCTCCCTAGTCTGATATCCCCTTAGAGTATATCTAGCTCTGCACGACTGGATGTGTGTTCACTGACCGATATAGCTACATACAATGAGATATAGCTTGAACTTATAATTTTAATGTTTATAAATAAAAATTGTTTTTAGAGTAATCAGTTTTCGGTCTATTATCATTCTTATGGCATTGGCATTCACTTTTAGACATCTGCAATCTGCAGTACAATTTTAATCCAGGTTCCATGCCCCTCCACAAAGTGGCCTCCAGTTGTTCCATAAATCTGTAGGGCTTAGCTGCTTGCAGTAAGCAATTTGCAAACTTTATACTTTGCTCTTGATCCAAATCTGTAATGTCCAAGCAGACGTTCAATTCATCAGGAGCACACTTTATATTGTAAGATTGCTTGTACTATTTTGTTGGTTCATTAATATCTATAGATGCCAGTTTCGCTGTTATTGACCTTGTTAAATTAACACAACATTGCAATATCATTATGTGGACATTACAATGTATATTCAGTTTTATGGAACATTTTTGTACTTTACTATATAGCTTTGTCAATCAAACTGGATAATGATTGAATGTAAATTACTACAGTGATCAATATTGAGACCTTTCTTTATAAATGTTTGCTTTTGAGGGATGACAAATGAAAATGTCTAGGTTTACAAAAGGTTGTGACATAATTACTAGCAAGGAGGATATTTCACTAGAGAAGGTTCAGGGAAACTGAGGTTATGGTGAAACAAATTTCAGCCTAAAAATAAAGAAAAACGTGAGGCCATGTACTTATGTCTAGAGTTGAGCGCGGTTCGTGGTTCGTGGTTCTCCAGTTCGCGGCTCGAGTGATTTTGGGGCATGTTCTAGATCGAACTAGAACTCGAGCTTTTTGCAAAAGCTCGATAGTTCTAGAAACGTTCGAGAACGGTTCTAGCAGCCAAAAAACAGCTAAATCCTAGCTTGGTTTCTGCTGTAATAGTGTAAGTCACTCTGTGAATCAAACTATTATCACATTTCAGTGTATAGTGTGCGTGAACAGCGCCTTCAGATCACTGCTGTTTCTATAATGGTGATCGCCATTTTTTTTTTTTTTTTCTTGTCTTCCTTCCCTAAGCGCGCGCGTCTTGTGGGGCGGGCCAGCATGTCAGCCAATCACAGACACACACAAACCTAAGTGGACTTTGAGCCAGAGAAGCAACGGCATGTGTGATAGGATCTGCATGTCACATGTCCCTGCATTATAAAACCGGACATTTTCTTCACGAACGCCATTATCTGCCTTCTGCGTCTTTGGTGTCAGACATCAGTGTCGCAGCTCCGTCCTCCTGAGTCCTATAGCCGATACAGCTGTATGCGCTGCATACACAGCGTTAGACAGCTTAGGGAGAGCACATTCTAGCAGTCCTTTTAAGGGCTCAAAGCGGCAGGGTCAGAGAGCCATAAGTGACAGGTCCTGCAAACAGCAACAGCGTCTGTGTAGCCCAGGTCAGGGATTTCCTCCCTGCATTTCACCATTAGGAGGGAATAGAAAGGCAGGCTTCCATTCCTCTACCCAGAGCACCACAATCCTGCCACTGTACCCTCTTGTCCTCTGCACACTCCAACTCATTCTAAGTAAGCCATTATACTAGCAAACATTCAGTGTACCTAGTGGCATCCTATACGTGGCTATTGGACTTTGCTATAGTCCCACTAGTGCAAAGACATTTGCAGAGCACGTCTGCCTGCATTGCACACTACAACTTTTTTAAACTAAGCAATTTTACTAGCAAACACTCAGTGTACCTAGTGGCATCCTATACGTGGCTATTGGACTTTGCTATAGTCCCACTAGTGCAAAGACATTTGCAGAGCACGTCTGCCTGCATTGCACACTACAACTTTTTTAAACTAAGCAATTTTACTAGCAAACACTCAGTGTACCTAGTGGCATCCTATACGTGGCTATTGGACTTTGCTATAGTCCCACTAGTGCCAAGACATTTGAAGCACGTCTGCCTGCGTTGCACACTCCAACTAATTATAACTAAGCCATTATACTAGCACACACTCAGTGTACCTAGTGGCATCCTATACGTGGCTATTGGACTTTGCTATAGTCCCACTAGTGCCAAGACATTTGCAGCACGTCTGCCTGCGTTGCACACTCCAACTAATTATAACTAAGCCATTATACTAGCACACACTCAGTGTACCTAGTGGCATCCTATACGTGGCTATTGGACTTTGCTATAGTCCCACTAGTGCCAAGACATTTGCAGCACGTCTGCCTGCGTTGCACACTCCAACTAATTATAACTAAGCCATTATACTAGCACACACTCAGTGTACCTAGTGGCATCCTATACGTGGCTATTGGACTTTGCTATAGTCCCACTAGTGCCAAGACATTTGCAGCACGTCTGCCTGCGTTGCACACTCCAACTAATTATAACTAAGCCATTATACTAGCAAACACTCAGTGTATCTAGTGGCATCCTATACGTGGCTATTGGACTTTGCTATAGTCCCACTAGTGCCAAGACATTTGCAGCACGTCTGCCTGCGTTGCACACTCCAACTAATTATAACTAAGCCATTATACTAGCAAACACTTAGTGTACCTAGTGGCATCCTATACGTGGCTATTGGACTTTGCTATAGTCCCACTAGTGCCAAGACATTTGCAGCACGTCTGCCTGCGTTGCACACTCCAACTAATTATAACTAAACCATTATACTAGCACACACTCAGTGTACCTAGTGGCATCCTATACGTGGCTATTGGACTTTGCTATAGTCCCACTAGTGCCAAGACATTTGCAGAGCGCATCTGCCTGCGTTGCACACTCCAACTAATTATAACTAAGCCATTATACTAGCACACACTCAGTGTACCTAGTGGCATCCTATACGTGGCTATTGGACTTTGCTATAGTCCCACTAGTGCAAAGACATTTGCAGCACGTCTGCCTGCGTTGCACACTCCAACTAATTATAACTAAGCCATTATACTAGCACACACTCAGTGTACCTAGTGGCATCCTATACGTGGCTATTGGACTTTGCTTTAGTCCCACTAGTGCCAAGACATTTGCAGAACGCATCTGCCTGCGTTGCACACTCCAACTAATTATAACTAAGCCATTATACTAGCACACACTCAGTGTACCTAGTGGCATCCTATACGTGGCTATTGGACTTTGCTATAGTCCCACTAGTGCCAAGACATTTGCAGCACGTCTGCCTGCGTTGCACACTCCAACTAATTATAACTAAGCCATTATACTAGCACACACTCAGTGTACCTAGTGGCATCCTATACGTGGCTATTGGACTTTGCTATAGTCCCACTAGTGCCAAGACATTTGCAGAGCGCATCTGCCTGCGTTGCACACTCCAAATAATTATAACTAAGCCATTATACTAGCACACACTCAGTGTACCTAGTGGCATCCTATACGTGGCTATTGGACTTTGCTATAGTCCCACTAGTGCAAAGACATTTGCAGCACGTCTGCCTGCGTTGCACACTCCAACTAATTATAACTAAGCCATTATACTAGCACACACTCAGTGTACCTAGTGGCATCCTATACGTGGCTATTGGACTTTGCTTTAGTCCCACTAGTGCCAAGACATTTGCAGAACGCATCTGCCTGCGTTGCACACTCCAACTAATTATAACTAAGCCATTATACTAGCACACACTCAGTGTACCTAGTGGCATCCTATACGTGGCTATTGGACTTTGCTATAGTCCCACTAGTGCCAAGACATTTGCAGAGCGCATCTGCCTGCGTTGCACACTCCAACTAATTATAACTAAGCCATTATACTAGCACACACTCAGTGTACCTAGTGGCATCCTATACGTGGCTATTGGACTTTGCTATAGTCCCACTAGTGCAAAGACATTTGCAGCACGTCTGCCTGCGTTGCACACTCCAACTAATTATAACTAAGCCATTATACTAGCACACACTCAGTGTACTTAGTGGCATCCTATACGTGGCTATTGGACTTTGCTATAGTCCCACTAGTGCCAAGACATTTGCAGAGCGCATCTGCCTGCGTTGCACACTCCAACTAATTATAACTAAGCCATTATACTAGCACACACTCAGTGTACCTAGTGGCATCCTATACGTGGCTATTGGACTTTGCTATAGTCCCACTAGTGCCAAGACATTTGCAGAGCGCATCTGCCTGTGTTGCACACTCCAACTAATTATAACTAAGCCATTATACTAGCACACACTCAGTGTACCTAGTGGCATCCTATACGTGGCTATTGGACTTTGCTATAGTCCCACTAGTGCAAAGACATTTGCAGCACGTCTGCCTGCGTTGCACACTCCAACTCATTATAACTAAGTTACATTGTCAGGGATATTTATTCTTTATTATTCTGCTGTTAATAAAGCTAGACCACCACTGCAATCTTCACCACCTCTCAATTTTTACTACCACATTTTCAGTCCACAATCTTGTCGCAATCAACATGAGTGGAAAAATGACAGATGCTGGTGGAAAGGGGAAGAGGCGTGGTGGAAAAGGCAAAAAAGGTTTTGTCAGTGGGGAAGGTGGCAAAGCTCCATTATCATCTGCTGAAGATAGACCATCTACTAGCAAAAGTAAGATGTCTACTACTTATTGTGGACAATCCGATGTGCTCCCTTTATTACGGACACGAACAAGAGGAACAAAGGTAGATGATGGGCAAAAAAGGAAAATGCTTGAATGGATCTCAAGTGGTCCAACAAGTGCCCTCTCAGCCACTTCAAGTACCGCATCCAAAAAACACCATTCCTCTGAGTTGTCATCCCAATCACACTTGATTTCTCCCAGCTCTGAAGTCTCCATCAGCCCTGCACAGTATGGTGGAACTGAGATGGCTGAGTCTGCAGAGCTGTTCAGTCACACTATAGCCTGGGAATCAGAGGTCTGCTCCCAAGCTACAGTGAGTACAGAACAGGAAATGGTCTGCAGTGATGCCCAGAACCTTTGTGACTCAGATTCAGGCCGTGAGGACCAAGTTTCTGAGCATAATGTTGACCCTTTGTCACAAACTGTAACACCTGTGGTTATAGACAATGAGGAACATACTGATGAAGATGAGACTCAGATACCCGATTGGGATGACAACTTAAATATTCGGTCAGGGCAAGAAGAGGCTCGGTCTGAGGGGGAGGGGAGTGCAAACACAACAATTGATGATGACGTTCTAGATCCCACCTACTGTCAACCCCCAGTCAGGCACTCGAGGAGGTCAACAGAGGCGGTGGAGGAGGATGCAACCGACGACGAAGTTACCTTGCGCCTTCCTGGACAGAGTCGGAGCACTGGTAGCACGTCTACAACTGCATCCTCAGCCACCACTCTGCCTATGAGCATTATTCGGGGTGGATCAACAGGTCGCATGGCCTCTAAGCCTTGCCTAGCCTGGGCCTTTTTTCACATCGAAAAAGATCGCCCAACTCATGTGATATGTAACATTTGTCATGATTCTGTTAGTAGAGGTCAAAACCTCAGCAGTTTGACAACTTCTTCCATGAATCGTCACATGAATAAATATCATAAGTCCCGGTGGGAAGCTCACCGTGCTGCAATGCCGGCTAGCGGAGCGAACCATCCACCGCCCGCCCCTTCCAGTGCATCCGCGCGCTCATCATCTTCTAGGACTGTGGGGACAGCTGTCACACCTGTTTTTCCACGCAAAACTTCCACCACTGTAACCGCAACAGGCAGTTTGCTTGTAAGGTCGTCAGTTGGTTTGGAAGGGGAAACAAGTGAGTGTGTACAGCTCTCTCAGACATCGATAGCACCAACGTTGGATGAAGGCAACATCATGTCTCCGCCTGAACTTTCCTCACAAACCTGCATTTTTCCAGGGACACCCTACTCAACACCGTCTACACACAGCAGCCAGATCTCTGTCCCTCAGATGTGGTCAAATAAAAGGCCACTTCCTCCGACCCATGACAAAGCTAAGAGGTTGACTCTATCCCTCTGTAAGCTGTTGGCTACCGAAATGCTGCCTTTCCGCCTAGTGGACACACATGATTTTAGAGAGCTTATGTCTGTCGCTGTGCCCCAGTACCAGATGCCTAGTCGCCACTACTTCTCTAAGAAAGGTGTGCCCGCGCTACACCAGCATGTCGCACACAACATCACCGCTTCCTTGAGAAACTCTGTGTGTCAACGGGTGCATTTCACCACCGATACTTGGACCAGTAAGCATGGACAGGGACGTTACATGTCGCTGACTGGGCACTGGGTAACTATGGTGATAGATGGTGAAGGGTCTGCTGCACAAGTCTTGCCGTCCCCACGACTTGTGTGTCAATCCTCTGTCTGTCCAAGTTCCGCCACAGCTTCTGCATCCTCCACCTCATCTGGGTCCTCCACCTCCGCCCCAAGCCTGCCTGGTCAGGCCACCAGCGTTCTCACTGCGCAGAAGGAATCACGCACGCCTCATTACTATGCTGGCAGCCGAGCGCAACGGCATCAGGCGGTCTTTAGCTTGACATGTCTTGGTAATAAGAGTCACACAGCTGAGGAGTTGTGGTCAGCTCTGCGGTCCGAGTTTAATAAATGGTTGTCTCCACTCAACCTGCAGCCTGGTAAGGCCGTGTGCGACAATGCTGCAAACCTGGGTGCGGCCCTTCGCCTGGGCAAGGTGACACACGTACCTTGTATGGCTCACGTGTTGAACCTTGTCGTGCAGCAATTTTTAACACACTATCCCGGCCTAGATGGCCTTCTGAACAGGGCACGAAAACTGTCTGCTCACTTCCGGCGTTCAAGCGCCGCAGCTGAGCGACTTGCATCGCTCCAGAAGTCTTTCGGCCTGCCGGTTCATCGCCTGAAATGCGATGTGGCGACACGCTGGAATTCAACTCTCCACATGTTACAGCGACTGTGGCAGCACCGCAGAGCCCTGGTGCAATACGTCATGACGTATAGCCTGGGCCAACGAGATGCAGAGGTGGGGCAGATCACCCTGATGGAGTGGTCTCAGATCAAGGACCTATGCACCCTTCTGCACAGTTTCGACATGGCGACGAATATGTTTAGCTCTGACAATGCCATTATCAGCATGACGATTCCAGTCATTTACATGCTGGAGCACACGCTAAACACTATTCGGAGTCAGGGGGTGGGACAACATGAAGGGGAGGAACTACAGGAGGATTCATATGCGCAAGGGACAACAACATCACCAAGGTCCAGACGTTCATCATCACCAACGCAGCAGGCATGGGACCATGGGGAACAGGCATCGACAAGGGCGCATAGTAGCAGGCGAAATGTTGAGCAAGGTGCAGGAGAACATGAAGAAATGGAGGACGAACTGTCCATGGACATGGAAGACTCAGCGGATGAGGGAGACCTTGGTCAAATTTCAGTTGAAAGAGGTTGGGGGGAGATGTCAGAGGAAGAAAGAACGGGTAGCACCTCTATGCCACAAACACAGCGTGGACTTGGTCCGCATGGCTGCGCAAGACACATGAGTGCCTTCTTGTTGCACTACCTCCAACATGACAGTCGTATTGTCAAAATTAGAAGTGATGATGACTACTGGATTGCCACACTATTAGATCCCCGGTACAAGTCCAAATTTTGTGACATAATTCCAGCCATAGAAAGGGACGCACGTATGCAGGAGTATCAGCAGAAGCTGTTACTCGATCTTAGCTCGGCTTTTCCACCAAACAACCGTGCAGGTGCAGGGAGGGAATCTAACAGTTGTAACTTGACAAACATGGGACGGTCTCGTCATCTTCACCAGTCTACCCGTACCAGTAGGACCGTATCTGGTGCCGGTAACAGCAATTTTATGGAATCTTTTCATAATTTTTTTAGACCCTCTTTTGCAAGGCCACCAGAGACAACAAGTCTGACACATACTCAACGGCTGGAGAGGATGATACAGGAGTATCTCCAAATGAACATCGATGCCATGACTGTGCAACTGGAGCCTTGCTCCTTTTGGGCTTCAAACATAGAAAAATGGCCAGAGCTCTCCAGTTACGCCTTGGAGATTTTGTCGTGTCCAGCTGCCAGCGTTGTCTCTGAACGTGTATTCAGTGCTGCTGGGTGTGTGCTGACAGATAAGCGCACGCGTCTGTCCAGTGACAATGTGGACAGACTGACGTTCATCAAAATGAACAAGTCATGGATCCAGAAGGAATTTACTACCCCTGTGTCATCCTGGGGAGAGTAAATGCTTGTGGATTTGGAATGTGCTTGATGCAAATCAAAACATCCTGTTTGCAACTAGGGCCCAAGTGCTGCCACTGATGGGGTGGGTGTCTGTGTGGCCCAATTTTTGGAAAAAAGGGAGACTCCGCTTGGAGTAACCCTTGCTTACATTGTTTTTAAAAGAAGCCAAGATGAACAGAGCTGGTATCAGGAAAGACTTTGCTACCTACCCCGGTGTCATTTTGGGAACGGATAAGAATGGCGTATTTTTGAATGTGCTTGATGCAAATGTAGCTGTGAAGTGTACAACTGGGGCACAACTGCTGCCACTGAATGGGTGGGTGTGTGGGGCCCAATTTTGGGAAAAAAAGGGAGACTCCGCTTGGAGTAACCCTTGCTTGCTGTGTTTTTAAAAGAAGCCAAGATGAACAGAGCTGGGATCAGGAAATACTTTGCTACCTACCCCGGTGTCATCCTGTGGACGGATAAGAATGGCGTATTTTTGAATGTGCTTGATGCAAATCAAAACATCCTGTTTGCAACTAGGGCCCAAGTGCTGCCACTGATGGGGTGGGTGTCTGTGTGGCCCAATTTTTGGAAAAAAGGGAGACTCCGCTTGGAGTAACCCTTGCTTACATTGTTTTTAAAAGAAGCCAAGATGAACAAGTCATGGGTCAGCAAAGACTTTGCTACCTACCCCGGTGTCATCCTGGGGATGGATAAGAATGGCGTATTTTGGAATGTGCTTGATGCAAATCTAGCTGTGAAGTGTACAACTGGGGCACAACTGCTGCCACTGAATGGGTGGGTGTGTGGGGCCCAATTTTTGGAAAAAAAGGGAGACTCCGCTTGGAGTAACCCTTGCTTGATGTGTTTTTAAAAGAAGCCAAGATGAACATAGCTGGGATCAGGAAAGACTTTATCTACCTACCCCGGTGTCATCCTGGGGACGGATAAGAATGGCGTATTTTGGAATGTGCTTGATGCAAATCTAGCTGTGAAGTGTACAACTGGGGCACAACTGCTGCCACTGAATGGGTGGGTGTGTGGGGCCCAATTTTGGGGAAAAAAAGGGAGACTCCGCTTGGAGTAACCCTTGCTTGCTGTGTTTTTAAAAGAAGCCAAGATGAACAGAGCTGGGATCAGGAAATACTTTGCTACCTACCCCGGTGTCATCCTGTGGACGGATAAGAATGGCGTATTTTTGAATGTGCTTGATGCAAATCAAAAAAATCCTGTTTGCAACTAGGGCCCAAGTGCTGCCACTGATGGGGTGGGTGTCTGTGTGGCCCAATTTTTGGAAAAAAGGGAGACTCCGCTTGGAGTAACCCTTGCTTACATTGTTTTTAAAAGAAGCCAAGATGAACAAGTCATGGGTCAGCAAAGACTTTGCTACCTACCCCGGTGTCATCCTGGGGATGGATAAGAATGGCGTATTTTGGAATGTGCTTGATGCAAATCTAGCTGTGAAGTGTACAACTGGGGCACAACTGCTGCCACTGAATGGGTGGGTGTGTGGGGCCCAATTTTTGGAAAAAAAGGGAGACTCCGCTTGGAGTAACCCTTGCTTGATGTGTTTTTAAAAGAAGCCAAGATGAACATAGCTGGGATCAGGAAAGACTTTATCTACCTACCCCGGTGTCATCCTGGGGACGGATAAGAATGGCGTATTTTGGAATGTGCTTGATGCAAATCTAGCTGTGAAGTGTACAACTGGGGCACAACTGCTGCCACTGAATGGGTGGGTGTGTGGGGCCCAATTTTGGGAAAAAAAGGGAGACTCCGCTTGGAGTAACCCTTGCTTGATGTGTTTTTAAAAGAAGCCAAGATGAACAGAGCTGGGATCAGGAAAGACTTTGCTACCTACCCCGGTGTCATCCTGGGGACGGATAAGAATGGCGTATTTTTGAATGTGCTTGATGCAAATCAAAACATCCTGTTTGCAACTAGGGCCCAAGTGCTGCCACTGATGGGGTGGGTGTCTGTGTGGCCCAATTTTTGGAAAAAAGGGAGACTCCGCTTGGAGTAACCCTTGCTTGATGTGTTTTTAAAAGAAGCCAAGATGAACAGAGCTGGGATCAGGAAAGACTTTGCTACCTACCCCGGTGTCATCCTGGGGACGGATAAGAATGGCGTATTTTTGAATGTGCTTGATGCAAATCAAAACATCCTGTTTTCAACTAGGGCCCAAGTGCTGCCACTGATGGGGTGGGTGTCTGTGTGGCCCAATTTTTGGAAAAAAGGGAGACTCCGCTTGGAGTAACCCTTGCTTACATTGTTTTTAAAAGAAGACAAGATGAACAGAGCTGGGATCAGGAAATACTTTGCTACCTACCCCGGTGTCATCCTGGGGACGGATAAGAATGGCGTATTTTGGAATGTGCTTGATGCAAATCAAAACATCCTGTTTTCAACTAGGGCCCAAGTGCTGCCACTGATTGGGTGGGTGTCTGTGTGGCCCAATTTTTGGAAAAAAGGGAGACTCCGCTTGGAGTAACCCTTGCTTGATGTGTTTTTAAAAGAAGCCAAGATGAACAGAGCTGGTATCAGGAAAGACTTTGCTACCTACCCCGGTGTCATTTTGGGAACGGATAAGAATGGCGTATTTTTGAATGTGCTTGATGCAAATCAAAACATCCTGTTTTCAACTAGGGCCCAAGTGCTGCCACTGATGGGGTGGGTGTCTGTGTGGCCCAATTTTTGGAAAAAAGGGAGACTCCGCTTGGAGTAACCCTTGCTTGCTGTGTTTTTAAAAGAAGCCAAGATGAACAGAGCTGGGATCAGGAAAGACTTTGCTACCTACCCCGGTGTCATCCTGGGGACGGATAAGAATGGCGTATTTTTGAATGTGCTTGATGCAAATCAAAACATCCTGTTTGCAACTAGGGCCCAAGTGCTGCCACTGATGGGGTGGGTGTCTGTGTGGCCCAATTTTTGGAAAAAAGGGAGACTCCGCTTGGAGTAACCCTTGCTTGCTGTGTTTTTAAAAGAAGCCAAGATGAACAGAGCTGGGATCAGGAAATACTTTGCTACCTACCCCGGTGTCATCCTGGGGACGGATAAGAATGGCGTATTTTGGAATGTGCTTGATGCAAATCAAAACATCCTGTTTGCAACTAGGGCCCAAGTGCTGCCACTGATGGGGTGGGTGTCTGTGTGGCCCAATTTTTGGAAAAAAAGGGAGACTCCGCTTGGAGTAACCCTTGCTTGATGTGTTTTTAAAAGAAGCCAAGATGAACAGAGCTGGGATCAGGAAAGACTTTGCTACCTACCCCGGTGTCATCCTGGGGACGGATAAGAATGGCGTATTTTTGAATGTGCTTGATGCAAATCAAAACATCCTGTTTGCAACTAGGGCCCAAGTGCTGCCACTGATGGGGTGGGTGTCTGTGTGGCCCAATTTTTGGAAAAAAAGGGAGACTCCGCTTGGAGTAACCCTTGCTTGATGTGTTTTTAAAAGAAGCCAAGATGAACAGAGCTGGGATCAGCAAAGACTTTGCTACCTACCCCGGTGTCATCCTGGGGACGGATAAGAATGGCGTATTTTTGAATGTGCTTGATGCAAATCAAAACATCCTGTTTGCAACTAGGGCCCAAGTGCTGCCACTGATGGGGTGGGTGTCTGTGTGGCCCAATTTTTGGAAAAAAAGGGAGACTCCGCTTGGAGTAACCCTTGCTTGATGTGTTTTTAAAAGAAGCCAAGATGAACAGAGCTGGGATCAGGAAAGACTTTGCTACCTACCCCGGTGTCATCCTGGGGACGGATAAGAATGGCGTATTTTTGAATGTGCTTGATGCAAATCAAAACATCCTGTTTGCAACTAGGGCCCAAGTGCTGCCACTGATGGGGTGGGTGTCTGTGTGGCCCAATTTTTGGAAAAAAGGGAGACTCCGCTTGGAGTAACCCTTGCTTACATTGTTTTTAAAAGAAGACAAGATGAACAGAGCTGGGATCAGGAAAGACTTTGCTACCTACCCCGGTGTCATCCTGGGGACGGATAAGAATGGCGTATTTTGGAATGTGCTTGATGCAAATCAAAACATCCTGTTTTCAACTAGGGCCCAAGTGCTGCCACTGATGGGGTGGGTGTCTGTGTGGCCCAATTTTTGGAAAAAAGGGAGACTCCGCTTGGAGTAACCCTTGCTTGATGTGTTTTTAAAAGAAGCCAAGATGAACAGAGCTGGTATCAGGAAAGACTTTGCTACCTACCCCGGTGTCATTTTGGGAACGGATAAGAATGGCGTATTTTTGAATGTGCTTGATGCAAATCAAAACATCCTGTTTTCAACTAGGGCCCAAGTGCTGCCACTGATGGGGTGGGTGTCTGTGTGGCCCAATTTTTGGAAAAAAAGGGAGACTCCGCTTGGAGTAACCCTTGCTTGCTGTGTTTTTAAAAGAAGCCAAGATGAACAGAGCTGGGATCAGGAAAGACTTTGCTACCTACCCCGGTGTCATCCTGGGGACGGATAAGAATGGCGTATTTTTGAATGTGCTTGATGCAAATCAAAACATCCTGTTTGCAACTAGGGCCCAAGTGCTGCCACTGATGGGGTGGGTGTCTGTGTGGCCCAATTTTTGGAAAAAAGGGAGACTCCGCTTGGAGTAACCCTTGCTTGCTGTGTTTTTAAAAGAAGCCAAGATGAACAGAGCTGGGATCAGGAAATACTTTGCTACCTACCCCGGTGTCATCCTGGGGACGGATAAGAATGGCGTATTTTGGAATGTGCTTGATGCAAATCAAAACATCCTGTTTGCAACTAGGGCCCAAGTGCTGCCACTGATGGGGTGGGTGTCTGTGTGGCCCAATTTTTGGAAAAAAGGGAGACTCCGCTTGGAGTAACCCTTGCTTACATTGTTTTTAAAAGAAGACAAGATGAACAGAGCTGGGATCAGGAAATACTTTGCTACCTACCCCGGTGTCATCATGGGGACGGATAAGAATGGCGTATTTTTGAATGTGCTTGATGCAAATCAAAACATCCTGTTTGCAACTAGGGCCCAAGTGCTGCCACGGATGGGGTGGGTGTCTGTGTGGCCCAATTTTTGGAAAAAAAGGGAGACTCCGCTTGGAGTAACCCTTGCTTGCTGTGTTTTTAAAAGAAGCCAAGATGAACAGAGCTGGGATCAGGAAAGACTTTATCTACCTACCCCGGTGTCATCCTGGGGACGGATAAGAATGGCGTATTTTGGAATGTGCTTGATGCAAATCTAGCTGTGAAGTGTACAACTGGGGCACAACTGCTGCCACTGAATGGGTGGGTGTGTGGGGCCCAATTTTTGGAAAAAAAGGGAGACTCCGCTTGGAGTAACCCTTGCTTGATGTGTTTTTAAAAGAAGCCAAGATGAACAGAGCTGGGATCAGGAAATACTTTGCTACCTACCCCGGTGTCATCCTGGGGACGGATAAGAATGGCGTATTTTTGAATGTGCTTGATGCAAATCAAAACATCCTGTTTTCAACTAGGGCCCAAGTGCTGCCACTGATGGGGTGGGTGTCTGTGTGGCCCAATTTTTGGAAAAAAAGGGAGACTCCGCTTGGAGTAACCCTTGCTTGCTGTGTTTTTAAAAGAAGCCAAGATGAACAGAGCTGGGATCAGGAAAGACTTTGCTACCTACCCCGGTGTCATCCTGGGGACGGATAAGAATGGCGTATTTTTGAATGTGCTTGATGCAAATCAAAACATCCTGTTTGCAACTAGGGCCCAAGTGCTGCCACTGATGGGGTGGGTGTCTGTGTGGCCCAATTTTTGGAAAAAAGGGAGACTCCGCTTGGAGTAACCCTTGCTTGCTGTGTTTTTAAAAGAAGCCAAGATGAACAGAGCTGGGATCAGGAAATACTTTGCTACCTACCCCGGTGTCATCCTGGGGACGGATAAGAATGGCGTATTTTGGAATGTGCTTGATGCAAATCAAAACATCCTGTTTGCAACTAGGGCCCAAGTGCTGCCACTGATGGGGTGGGTGTCTGTGTGGCCCAATTTTTGGAAAAAAGGGAGACTCCGCTTGGAGTAACCCTTGCTTACATTGTTTTTAAAAGAAGACAAGATGAACAGAGCTGGGATCAGGAAATACTTTGCTACCTACCCCGGTGTCATCATGGGGACGGATAAGAATGGCGTATTTTTGAATGTGCTTGATGCAAATCAAAACATCCTGTTTGCAACTAGGGCCCAAGTGCTGCCACTGATGGGGTGGGTGTCTGTGTGGCCCAATTTTTGGAAAAAAAGGGAGACTCCGCTTGGAGTAACCCTTGCTTGCTGTGTTTTTAAAAGAAGCCAAGATGAACAGAGCTGGGATCAGGAAAGACTTTATCTACCTACCCCGGTGTCATCCTGGGGACGGATAAGAATGGCGTATTTTGGAATGTGCTTGATGCAAATCTAGCTGTGAAGTGTACAACTGGGGCACAACTGCTGCCACTGAATGGGTGGGTGTGTGGGGCCCAATTTTTGGAAAAAAAGGGAGACTCCGCTTGGAGTAACCCTTGCTTGATGTGTTTTTAAAAGAAGCCAAGATGAACAGAGCTGGGATCAGGAAATACTTTGCTACCTACCCCGGTGTCATCCTGGGGACGGATAAGAATGGCGTATTTTTGAATGTGCTTGATGCAAATCAAAACATCCTGTTTTCAACTAGGGCCCAAGTGCTGCCACTGATGGGGTGGGTGTCTGTGTGGCCCAATTTTTGGAAAAAAAGGGAGACTCCGCTTGGAGTAACCCTTGCTTGCTGTGTTTTTAAAAGAAGCCAAGATGAACAGAGCTGGGATCAGGAAAGACTTTGCTACCTACCCCGGTGTCATCCTGGGGACGGATAAGAATGGCGTATTTTTGAATGTGCTTGATGCAAATCAAAACATCCTGTTTGCAACTAGGGCCCAAGTGCTGCCACTGATGGGGTGGGTGTCTGTGTGGCCCAATTTTTGGAAAAAAGGGAGACTCCGCTTGGAGTAACCCTTGCTTGATGTGTTTTTAAAAGAAGCCAAGATGAACAGAGCTGGGATCAGGAAAGACTTTGCTACCTACCCCGGTGTCATCCTGGGGACGGATAAGAATGGCGTATTTTTGAATGTGCTTGATGCAAATCAAAACATCCTGTTTTCAACTAGGGCCCAAGTGCTGCCACTGATGGGGTGGGTGTCTGTGTGGCCCAATTTTTGGAAAAAAAGGGAGACTCCGCTTGGAGTAACCCTTGCTTGATGTGTTTTTAAAAGAAGCCAAGATGAACAGAGCTGGGATCAGGAAAGACTTTGCTACCTACCCCGGTGTCATCCTGGGGACGGATAAGAATGGCGTATTTTTGAATGTGCTTGATGCAAATCAAAACATCCTGTTTGCAACTAGGGCCCAAGTGCTGCCACTGATGGGGTGGGTGTCTGTGTGGCCCAATTTTTGGAAAAAAGGGAGACTCCGCTTGGAGTAACCCTTGCTTACATTGTTTTTAAAAGAAGCCAAGATGAACAAGTCATGGGTCAGCAAAGACTTTGCTACCTACCCCGGTGTCATCCTGGGGATGGATAAGAATGGCGTATTTTTGAATGTGCTTGATGCAAATGTAGCTGTGAAGTGTACAACTGGGGCACAACTGCTGCCACTGAAGGGGTGGGTGTGTGTGTGGCCCAATTTTTGGGAAAAAATGGAGACTCCGCTTGGAGTCACCTTGCGGTGTTTTACATGATTTTAGAAGGGCGTGCCATGCCTATATCTGTGTGTCCTCCTCTTTTTCCTTGTCCAGCTGTTTTGTTTTCGCATGAGTATATGTCCTTGTCACTTTCCAATGTGTTTGAGTTGTTTGTCACCTTTAGGACACCTTTGAGAGTGTTTTCTAGGTGTTTTTCTGTGTTTGTGATTGCCTGCCATTGTTTCCTATGCAGTTCGAGTTCGGTTCGTCGAACGTTCGACGAACCGAACTCGAACGGGAGGTCCGTTCGGCGAACCAACCTCGAGCCGAACCGCGACCGGTTCGCTCATCTCTACTTATGTCATGTTAACAATGTGTCAATTATATTCACTATTTAGGCACTGGACTGAAGATGTATGAAAATATTGGAGTGGAATTGAACTCTACTTGAATTTCACAAAAAAATTGCAGATTTGTTTAGCTTGCTTCCACACATAGTAAGCACAATTGTTCTTAACAGTAAAAGACAATCAAAAGGTTAAAATAAAAAAAACCTTTTACTCACCTTGCCACTCAGCTATCTGGCCCCTCCATACCTTACTATCCACAGTCCGATCATTGTTGCTTCTTGTGATCAATGCTGTGAGTGCTGCAGTTTTTGCTCTACAAGTGCAAAGTGCACAACCAATAGTGGCAGACCACATAGCTGGCCCCGAACCTACCCCCTGCCCAGTATTGCACTGCCAATTCTATCAGCATCGCAGAAATTGATACAGTTGAAAGCATTGATAAGAGAGCAAGCGGAGCACTCCCCCTCTCATCATTATCTTGCTCTGTCTCCGCTTTGATATCTCAGCACACAGGAGCGTGTTGGCAGCATTACTGCATGCTGCTGTGCTGAGATGGGCAGGGTGAAGGACACTCACACGGAGATCGGAGCAGCGAGGGAACTGAGGAGAGGGAAGATTTATGTATGTATTTATTCAGCGAGTATATAGGGGCAAGAGGACTATGGGGGTGAATTAAGCGATATATGGTCTGAATTGTACTATATAGGGGTTGCATACTATATAGGGCTCCATAATGTTATATGGGGGATGCATAATACTACATGGTGGACTATGGTTGGTGCATTATACTTTATGGAGGACTATGGAAGTTCATTATACCATATGGAGGTATCCATCTTCCCCTCAACTTGGACCATTTTCCTGGTCCTTGCTGCCAAAAAACATCTCCACAGCATGATGTTGGCACCATCAAGTTTTACTGTGGGGATGGTGTTCTTGGGGTGATGAGCTGTGTTAGTTTGGTGCCAGACATTGTCCTTACCTTGGTGGCCAAAAAGTTAAATTTTGCTCTCTTTAACCCCTTCACGACCATGGCTGGATATATCCATCATGGAGCGTGTGCCGTTAAGCTCCGCCCCCTGTCGCGGGCAGGCGGCATTGATCGGCGCACATATCAGCTGTTTTCAACAGCTGACATGTGTGCCTGCATGATACGAGTGGAATCGCATTCCACCCATAACATTAACCCCTTACATCTCGCTGCCAATGTCTGGCAGCGAGATGTACCGTGTTTCCCCGAAAGTAGGACCCCCCCGAAAGTAAGACAGGGTGGGGGTTACGGGGGGGTCCTTCCCTAAGGCCTCCCCCGAATGTAAGGCAGGGTTGGGGGCTGCTGTGAAATGTAAGGCCCTTACCTTTGGGCCGCCGCTGTCCCCCATTGGGTCCCCAGGCTCCAGAGGTGTCCTCAGGTGCAGCTGGGCGGGTCCAGCGCTCATGGGGTTAACTCGCCGTGTTAACCCCGCAATCCGCCCAGCTCAACAGCTCATTGGCCGCCCCTGCTCCCCACGTCACCACCGGCCCCCGGCTCGAGCGCTGATTGGCCCAGCAGCTCGGGCTGTAATTGGCCGCCCCAGCCCCACGTCACCGCTGTTTCCCTGCTGATTGGCACAGCGTTCCCTTCAGCACAGGCCTTCCGCACCCACAGCCGCACCGCAGAGGAAAACGTCCAGCATTTAAAAACCAAGTAGGGAAACATGTACTGTATAGGGTATGGGGCTGTGTGCAGTGGGATACGGCACTGTTTTGGGGTGTGGGGCTGTGTGCAGTGGGATACGGCACTGTTTTGGGGTGTGGGGCTGTGTGCAGTGGGATACGGCACTGTTATGGGGTATGGGGCTATGTGCAGTGGGATACGGCACTGTTATGGGGTATGGGGCTGTGTGCAGTGGGATACGGCACTGTTATGGTATGCAGGCAGAGGGTATACGGCAATTACCATACAGTACCGTACCGTAGTGTGTTACTGTTACCGTACTTTGAATTGTTGTCTGCTTTTCAGTTGAACGGTGTAACGTTAAGTACTGTACTGTAAAAGAGATACTGAATGATAAACAATGTTGTTGTTAGTTCGTTGTTTTACATGTTATACATGGAAACACCGTCATATGGTAATACGGTAGTAACAAGATATTCTTAATACGTTACATTTGTTTTATTCTACTGTTTGGTGATGACCGACTCTTCAGCATGTTAATAAATGTTAATTTATTGGTTAAAAAGAAATTGTCATTTTTTTTCGGCTAATGTAAGACCTCCCCGAAAGTAAGACAGGGTGGGACTTTTTGGGGTAAAATTAATGTAAGACAGGGTCTTACTTTCGGGGAAACACGGTATATACGCGCGGTGAAGATTTTCACTTACCGCTGTCCCCACCGGAAGTCACGTGAGTGATCATGTGACTTTCGGTGGTTGCCATCGTAGCACAGGGTCATGTGATGACGCCTGCAGTTATGATGTTTCACTTTCGTTTTCCCTCGGCCCGGAGCAGAGTGAAACAGGAAGTGACTGTATCTGCTGTTTACAACTGTATAGCTGTGATCAGCAGATAGATAAGAGCGATCGGATTGATGATCACTATAGCCCCCTAGGGGGACTAATAAAATAAAAAAAAGTAAAAAAAAAAGTTTTAAGAAATAAAAAAAACCCTAAAAGTTCAAAGCACCCCCTTTTCCCCCATTGAAAATTAAAGGGTTAAAAAATAAATAAATATACACATATTTGGTTTCGCCGCGTTCAGAAATGCCCGATATATCAAAATATCAATTAATCTGATTGGTAAACGGCGTAGTGGCAAAAAAATTCCAAACTCCAAAATTACATTTTTTGGTCGCCGCAAGTTTTACGCAAAATGCAATAACAGGCGATCAAAACGTAGCATCTGTGCAAATATGGTACCACTAGAAACATCAGCTCAAGACACAAAAAATAAGCTGTCACTGAGCCATGGATCCCAAAAAATGAGAACTCTACGGGTTTCGGAAAATAGGGCAAAAGGTACGCCACTTTTATTGGACAAGCTTGTGAATTTTTTTTTAACCCCTTAGATACAAGTAAACCTATACATGTTTGCTGTCTACAAACTCGCACCAACCTCAGACATCATACCCACACATCAGTTTTACCATATGGTGAACACCGTGAATAAAACATCCCAAAAACTATTCTGCCATCACACTTTTTTTGCAGTTTTTCTACACTTGGAATTTTTTTTAGCTGTTTTCCAGTACACCATATGGTAAAACTTATGGTTTCATTTAAAAGTACAACTTGTCTTACAAAAAACAAGCCCTCATATGGCAAGATTGACGGAAAAATAAAAAAGTTACGGCTCTCGGAAGAAGGGGAGCAAAAAACAAAAACGCAAAAACGGAAAGTGCCCCGGGGCTGAAGGGGTTAACCACAGCACCTTCTATGCATTCGGGAAATCTCCCACATGTCTTTTGGCAAAATCAAAATGAGCTTTCCAATTTTAGGTTGTCAGTAAAGTCTTTTATTTTTGTGGCCACTCTTCCATAAAGACCTGCTCTATTGATTGTACAGATTATTGTAATTGTATGGGCAGAAAATCTAATCTTTACTTTGGAAATCTGCAGATCCTTCCTGGTTACCTTTGGTCTCTGTACTGCCACTCTGATTAATGCCCTCCTTGCCCAGGCTGAGAGCATTGTTGGGCGGCACTCTATTGGCAGGTTTGTTGTGGTTCCATATTCTTTCACTTTGATAATAATGGATTTGATGGGACTCTGGAGGATCATCAGAGATTGCAATATTTGTTTAGAACCAGACCCTGACTTCTATGTCTCAACATCTTCGTCTCTGACTTATCTTGAGATCTCCTTGGTCTTCATGGTGTTTAGATAGTGGTGCCTGTTGGTTAAGGCCGGCTTCTCACTTACGAGTTTCTCGCAGTAGTGCAAATGCGAGAAAATCTCGCATTGCACTCGGACACATGTTATTCAATGAATCAGCTCTCATCTGCGATTTTTTTTTTTCTCACTCCAAATCGGACTGAGAAAAAAATCGCAGCAAGCTGCTTTTTAGCGAGTTTCACGCACGAGTCTCTAAAATGCAACTCTATGGGAGCGTGAAAAAAAAGAATGTCACATGGACCGGCACTCACACCATCCTAGTGACATTCGTTTTTTTAAATACATTAATCGCATGCTTCTCAAAACACTGGAAATGAGTGAAGTCTCACAATGTCGGTCAATTATAGAGATTGACCTTGTGAGACCTCACTAGTAGAGATGAGCGAACCGGTCCCGGTTCGGCTCGAGGTCAGCTCGCTGAACGGGGGTCCCGTTCGAGTTCGGTTCGTCGAACGTTCGACGAACCAAACTCGAACGTATAGGCTAGAATGGGAGGCAATCACAAACACATAAAAATGCATGATAAATGTACACAAACAGTTAATAAACATTGCCATAACACTTACCGGTCCTCGCGATCCCTTCTGCACTCTGTCTCCTGCCGCTATTCCATCCGATGATCGCTGAATCCTCCCGGTGATGGCACTGCCAGCAGAGATGCAGGACCTATCGTGACGTCAAAATAGCCATGTGACCAGTCACGTGGCTATTATCTCATTGGCTACAGACTGGTCACATGACTATGACACGTCATGTAGGACCTGCGAGTGCATCTCTCCGGTACACGGTGCACATATGTGTATCGCCGTGTACCGGTGACATGCTCTAGCACACGGTCGACTCCCCGTTCCGTTAGGGACCGGCTGACACAGCCAGTCATTAACGGAGATCACCGTTGCCATAGCAACGCAGTTAGCGGTGATGTCACCGCTAACCGCGGCTCCGAGAGCACCGTTGCTATGGTAACGCGTCTGTCAGCGTTACCGCTGTTACCGCTGACAGCCAGCACTGATCACTCACGGAGTGAAGGCTGCACGCTGCTTCCCGATTGTAGTAAGGATTGTAGTGAGGATGAGGTTCCCCAGCCCCAAGTGATGGGCTGGTGAACCTCATCCTCACTACAATCGTCACTACTACTACACTAGTGAGGATTGTAGTGAGGATGAGATGCCCCAGCCCATGATGGGCTGGTGAACCTCATCCTCACTACAATCGTCACTACTACTACACTAGAAAGAAAGAAGACAGAAGAGCAGGATTGTGGAGGGCTGACAGGGGGTAATAAAGATGGAGTCTCTAATGTGTCTGTGTATTTATTTCTATTAAAGTATTTTTTCTCTGTGTGGTGTTTTTTTTAACCCTTTATTGGAGATTCTTAATGGCCGGGTCAAACGTGCCTGACATTAAGAATCTCTGGCTTAATACTGGCTAGTAAAACAAAGCCAGTATTAACTCATGATTACCCAACAAGCCACCCGACTCCAGGGCTGTTGGAAGAGTTGGATACAGCGCCAGATGATGGCGCTTCTATGAGAGCGCCATTTTCTGGGACGGCTGCGGACTGAAATCCGCAGTAGAGGCGCCCAGAAACCTCGGGCTAACCTGTGCTGCGGATTCCAATCCCCTGCTGCCTAGTTGTACCCGGCTGGACACAAAAATGGGGCGAAGCCCACGTCATTTGTTTTTTAATTATTTCATGAAATAAGTGAAATAATTAAAAAAAACGGGCTTCCCTATATTTTTGGTTCCCAGCCGGGTACAAATAGGCAACTGGGGGTTGGAGGCAGGGCGTGGCTGCCTGCTGTACCTGGCTAGCATACAAAAATATGGCGAAGCTCACGTCCTTTTATTTGTAGTTTTTTGGCAAAAAAAATAAAAAATGCTTCCCTGGATTTTCCATTGCCAGTGAAGGTAACACCAAGCAGTGGGGGTTAGCAGCCAGTAGCTGCTTGGATTACCCTTAGCTAGCAATACAAAAAATGCAGAGAGAGCCCATATATATTTTCTTTAATTATTTATTTAAATAACTAAAAATAAAATGGGCTTCCCTGTATTTTGATTGCTGGACATCACAGTGCTGTAAAAATAAATCTTTAAAAAAATGACGTAGCGCTCCGCGGTATTTTTGATTCTCAGCGCAGATAAAGCAGACAGCTATGGGTTTCCACCCCCATCTGCCTGCCGTTACCTTGGTTGGCAATCAAAATACAGGGAAGCCCATTAATTTTTTCTATTTAAAAAATAGTTAAAAAAAAAAATGACGTTGGGTCCCCCCATTTTTGATAGCCAGCTAGGGTAAAGCAGACGGCTGTAGCCTGAAAACCACAGCTGGCAGCTTTACCGTGGTTGGGGATCCAATGTGGAGGTCCCCTCAGGCTCTTTTTTATAATTATTTTATAAATATTAATAATTACACAATAAAAGTAGGGTCCCCCCCAAATTGGATCACCAGCCAAGGTAAAGCGGACAGCTGTGGTCTGGTATTCTCAGGGTGGAAAGGTCCATAGTTATTGGGCCTTCACAGCCTAAAAATAGCAGGCCGCAGGCACCCCAGACGTGGCGCATCCACTAGATGCGCCAATCCTGGCGCTTCACCCTAGCTCATCTCGTGCCCTGGTGCAGTGGCAAACGGGGTAATAAATCGGGTTGATACTAGCTGTAAAGTCACCTGAGATCAAGCCCAGCAGTTTGTGATGTCATGGCATCTATTAGATACCCAACATCATAAACTGTCAGTACTAACAAAAACAAAAAATCGACAAAAGAAATTTATTTGAAAAAACAGTCCCCAAAACATTTCCTCTTTCACCAATTTATTGTAAGAAAAAAAATAAAGGGGTCCCACGACGACTCTGGACCGTCTAGAATATGGGGGGGAGACACTCAGGGAACGTATCCCCCATTTTCTAGGAGTGCGGACCCTTCATGTGAGGAGTGTGGGTGCAATGAATCTGCACTCACTCTCCCCGGGTCCACAGCAGCAGAGTCCATGTCGTAATGGTTGCTACCAAAGCTGCAATGCCCTGCTCATGAGGTAAGGGCATGCCTAATCAGGAGAACTACTGTAGAGGAAGCTCTGCTCACTGGTATATAGGTGCTCAGAGGTAATAATAGATAAAATTAGTGAGTAACCTCGGCACTCTAAATCTCCCAGACTAAGTCAGTAAGTCACAACGGATAGTAATGCAAAATCACTCTTTATTGGTCCGTATTAAGAAAAAAAATGTTTTCATAAGCATATATGTTTTTGTCCAAAACAAGTTACAAATGACGTTTCGGCCTGAGCCTTCGTCAGATTGGACTTATCTGCATGTAATCATGAAAAATGACAATAATCAGTATCACATAAGAGTGAGAGAACAATAACATAAACTCGAACAATGTAGAGGTACAATTGGGATGCAGCAAAAAAATTGCAACACAGCAAGAAATGAAACACATGATACAAATGTCATAATACAGTACAAGGACAATATAGTAATGACAAATATGGGTTCAGAGTAGACTTAGACAGCTCTGGTACGAAAGAGATGTCAATCATAAAGTAACATGTGCAGTAGGTGTTCAGCTACAGTATGCATGGCAGAGCTAATGGGTAGACCGACCATAGAAAAAGAACGGAGAAAAAGTGGAGAAATAGTGGAGAAAAAGTGGAGAAAAAGTGGAGAAAAAGTGGAGAAAAAGTAGAGAATAAGAGGAGAATAAGAGGAGAAAAGGTGGAGAAAAGGTGGAGAAAAAGTGGAGAAAAAAATGGAGAAAAAGTGGAGAAAAAGTGGAGAAAAAGTGGAGAAAAAGTGGAGAAAAAGTGGAGAAAAAGTGGAGAATAAGAGGAGAATAAGAGGAGAAAAGGTGTAGAAAAAGTGGAGAAAAAAATGGAGAAAAAGTGGAGAAAAAGTGGAGAAAAAGTGGAGAAAAAGTGGAGAAAAAGTGGAGAAAAAGTGGAGAATAAGAGGAGAAAAGGTGGAGAAAAGGTGGAGAAAAAAATGGAGAAAAAGTGGAGAAAAAGTGGAGAAAAAGTGGAGAAAAAGTGGAGAAAAAGTGGAGAAAAAGTGGAGAATAAGAGGAGAAAAGGTGTAGAAAAAGTGGAGAAAAAAATGGAGAAAAAGTGGAGAAAAAGTGGAGAAAAAGTGGAGAAAAAGTGGAGAAAAAGTGGAGAAAAAGTGGAGAAAAAAATGGAGAAAAAGTGGAGAAAAAGTGGAGAAAAAAATGGAGAAAAAGTGGAGCACCCTCTGGTACCTTTCATGTGGCACTAAGGGGTGCTTAGCTTTGTATTTAGCCAAAAAAATGAAAAAAAAAATGACGTAGGGTTCCCCCTAGTTTTGTAGCCAGCTAGGGTAAAGCAGACGGCTGCAGCCTGCAGACCACAGCTGGCAACCTCACCTTGGCTGGTAATCCAAAACTGAGGGCACCCCACGCTGTTATTTTAAATTAAATAAATAATTAAAAAAAAAACACGTAGGGGTCCCCCAAAATTGGATCACCAGCCAAGGTAAAGCAGACAGCTGGGGCCTGATATTCTCAGACTAGGGAGGTCCATGGTTATTGGACTCTCCCCAGCCTAAAAATAGCAGGCCGCAGCCGCCCCAGAAGTGGCGCATCCATTAGATGCGCCAATCCTGGTGCTTCGCCCCAGCTCATCCCGCGCCCTGGTGCGGTGGCAAACGGGGTAATATATGGGGTTAATACCAGATGTGTAATGTCACCTGGCATCAAGCCCTGGGGTTGGTGAGGTCAGGCCTCTATCAGGTACCCGACATCACCAACCCAGTCAGTAATAAAAAAAAATAGACGACAACCACATTTTTATTTGAAAAAACACTCCCCAAAACATTCCCTCTTTAACCAATTTATTAGAATGAAAAACAAATCCAGGTCTGGTGTAATCCAAGGGGTTGCCATGACGATCCACACTGTCCCAGTCAATGAAGAGCAGAATGTTCCCCATTGGCTGGGAGAGCAATGCAGTGACCTGAGCTAACATCAATGGGTCAGCCCAGGTCACTGCAGGGGATGACAAGTGCTGCTGTCAGCGAGGTACATTACCTGCGCTGATCTCCTGCACTGCCGACAGCACCTGTCACTGAGGTCAATGACCGGCGCCTTCACATCAAGTATCGCGAGAGGCCCGTGACGTCACCGCTAGTCAGTCTCGGGTCGGAAGCGGGAGGTGATGTGACAAGCGGCGGCCATGAAGGACAGTGACAGCGCTGAGGTCGGGATGGCGGGACTTCATCACCGCAGGTAAGCCGAGCGGGACCATGTGTGTGTGTGTGTGTGTGTGTGTGTGTGTATGTGTACATGCCGCGGGCAGGAGGGGGCGGAGCGAGCTGAGCCAGGAAGTGTGGGCTTCCTGCACGTAACTAAGATAAACATCGGGTTACTAACCAAAGCGTTTTGCTTGGATACCCGATGTTTATCTTGGTTACCAGCTTCTGGCAAGCTGCCAGCGATGGCTCCTGCACACTGTAGCTGTAAAAAGCCCTGCTTTTTGCTGCTAGAACCGTTCTCGAACGTATCTAGAACTATCGAGCTTTTGCAAAAAGCTCGAGTTCTAGTTCGATCTCGAACAGCCCCCAAAATCACTCGAGCCTAGAACTGGAGAACCTCGAACCGCGAACCGCGCTCAACTCTACTCACTAGTGATGAGCGAGTACAGAAAAGCTCGGGTGCTCGAGGCTCGGGCCGAGCATCCCAAGATACTCATGTACTCGGCCCGAGCACCGAGCCCAATGTTATCCTATGGGAGACCCGAGAATTTTTATAAAATGACCCCCCGGCAGCATGTAGAAACCCTAAAAACGTCACAAAAGTCTCAGAAGAGTGCTCAAATGACATGGCAACAGCATGGGGAAGACCCCATAAAGCATTTATCACTCAAAAGTCACAGCTGTGAACAATTTTGTCCGAGTTTTACGCCATTTTTACGGACTCACCAGAAAACCTTCCAAAATGACACCAAAATGAATTTTCATGGCGGAAATGTTAAGGGCACATACCCAATAGTGAGATAGAGCTGGTGTATGTTACTTTTGGAGATTACATGAAAGATTTTACGTGAAAACATTGTGTGGCACTCCGATGTCCCTGAGAAGAGACGTACATGAAGGCCTCTTGAGTCTAATGTGCCCATTTTGAGGAAGTGAGTCTTTGTAGTATTTTCCTTTTTCCAGGGCAGTCCAAAATTGTAAGGTTCACCAATGCCCCTGCATACAGACGTGCATGATGGCCTGTAAACCTGAAGTGCCCATTGTAAGGAAGTGGGTCTATTGTAGTATAGCCTTTTGGCAGGGCAGCCAAAAATTGGGAAGCTCCACATTGTCCCTGGATAGAGATGTGCATGAGGCCCTGTAAACCTGAAGTGCCCATTGTAAGCAAGTGGGTCTATTGTAGTATAGCCCTTTGGCAGGGAAGCCATAAATTGGGGGGCTCCACATTGTCCCTGGATAGAGACGTGCATGAGGGCCTCAAAACATTGTTCCCATTGCAAAGGAATGGGTGTCCTGTCGTTGTAATGCCCATTCTGAAAGAATGGGCAAAAATTTTACCACTGGGGGTATACCTAAAACAACGGCCTAACTATTGTAACGGTGTTCATGGTGGCGCAAGAGAAGGAGGAGCAGTCCAGCCATTAGCCAAAGTCCAGAAGTGTGTACCCATGGGTGAGTGGAGGTACATGGCAAATTCCCATTACAAACTTTAAATTCCGCTCTCATTTGCTGGTGGTGTGGTGAAGTCTGGCCCAATCCAACCCTTGATCATCTTGATCAGAGCCAGCCTGTCAGCATTTTCAGTTGACAGGCGGGTGCGTTTATCTGTAATGATTCCACCTGCGGCACTAAAAACACGCTCTGACAAAACGCTAGCGGCAGGGCAGGCCAGGACTTCCAAGGCGTAGAGAGCCAATTCATGCCACGTGTCCAGCTTGTATACCCAATAGTAAGGCACAGAGGAATGTCGGAGTATAGTTGTTCAATCTGCAAGGTACTCCTTGAGCATCTATGCAAACTTAGGATTTCTTGTGGCACTACCCCGCACCTCAGCGGCTGTGGTACGTGAGGGGCTGAGAAAACTGTCCCACATCTTAAAGACTGTTCCCCTATCTCTGGCGGATTGGACTTGTGCCCCTCTCGGCTGTACGCCTTGGTTGTCCACTGATTCCTGACCTATGCTGCTAGCGTTCTGTGAGGGGAATGCTTTGCCTACTTCCGTGACTATGGCCTTCCGAAACTGCTGCATTTTGGCTGACCTCTCCGCCTCGGGAATAAGAGACATAAAGTTCTCCTTGTAGCGTGGGTCTAACAGTGTTACCAACCAGTAATGATTGTCAGCCAAGATGTTCTTAACGCGAGGGTCACGAGACAGGCAGCTTACCATAAAGTCAGCCATGTGCGCCAGACTCTTAACAGCCATCACTTCAGTATCCTGACCAACACGATGACTGAACATGCTGTCCTCCTCCTCCTCCTCCCCCTCCTCATCTACCCTGTCCTCTCACCAGCCATGCTGAAAAGAGGATATGACTGGTGTGCATGTCATATCCTCAATTTGGCCGGAGAGTTGCTCCATGTCTTCATCCTCCTCCTTGTCATAGTCCTCCACTGCATGTTGTGATGAGACGAGGCTGGGCTGTGTGTTATCACCCACACCCACTACTGTTTCTTGCTCCAACTCATCGCGCTCTGCCTGCAATGCATCATGTTTGTTTTTGAGCAGAGACCATTTTAGAAGGCAGAGAAGTGGTATGGTGATGCTAATAATGGCATCCTCGCCGCTCACCATCTTGGTGGAGTCCTCAAAGTTTTGGAGGATGGTACATAGGTCGGACATCCATCTCCACTCCTCAGGTGTTATGTGTGGAGTTTGACCCATTTCCCGACGGCTTAGGTGATGCAGGTACTCAACAACTGCCCTCTTCTGCTCAAATATCCTGACCAACATGTGCAGAGTTGAATTCCAACGCGTGGGGACATCACACACCAGTCTGTGAGCCGGAAGATGCAAACTGCGCTGAAAGCCGGTAAGGCCGGCAGAAGCAGTAGTTGACTTTCGAAAATGTGCAGACAGGTGGCGAACTTTTACCAGCAGATCAGACAGCTCTGGGTATGACTTTAGAAACCGCTGAACCATGAGGTTGAGCACATGGGCCACGCATGGAACATGTGTCAGCTGGCCTCGCCTCAAAGCCGCCACCAGGTTCCGGCCATTGTCACACACGACCTTTCCTGGCTTTAGGTTCAGAGGTGTGAGCCAGTGATCTGCCTGCTGTTTCAGAGCTGTCCACACCTCTTCTGCATTGTGGGGTTTGTCACCTATGCAGATTAGCTTCAGCACAGCCTGTTGCCGCTTCGCCGAGGCAGTGCTGCAGTGCTTCCAGCTTAGGACTGGTGTGGAGGGTAAAGTGGATGAGGATGCGCAGGAGGAGGAGGAGGCTGAGGAGCATGACATTCTGGAGCTGTAGAGTGTGGGTGAAACCCTGACTGAGGTAGGGCCTGCAAACCTTGGTGTGGGAAGGACGTGTTCTGTCCCTTGCTCAGACTGGGTCCCAGCTTCCACAATATTAACCCAGTGTGCCGTCAATGAGATGTAGCGGCCTTGCCCACAATCACTTGTCCACGTGTCTGTGGTTAGGTGGACTTTGGCTAAAACAGCATTATTCAGGGCACGTGTGATGTTTTGTGACACGTGGTTGTGCAATGCGGGGACGGCACACCGGGAGAAATAGTGGCGGCTGGGGACGGAGTAACGTGGGACAGCTGCCGCCATCAGGTCGTGGAATGCTTTTGTCTCCACCAGCCTAAAAGGCAACATTTCCAGCGCAAGTAGTCGCGAAATGTTAGCATTTAGAACTGTTGCATGTGGGGCGTTGGCAGTGTATTTGCGCCTGCTGCGCTGGGACAAGGATGTGCTTGATGATGGTGTTATTTCTGCGTGGGCAACTACAGGTGCAGGGCCGGAGGAGGCTTGTTCACGGGCAGCATGGACAGGGGATTGGCTCGCATGCACAACAAGTGAAGACGTACCAGTGACATCAGCAAGCACTGCTCCTTGACTTTGTTGTACATACCACAAAGTCAGGTGCTTGGCTGACATGAGCCTGATCATGCTGGTGGTAGTCAGGCTGCTAGTTTTGGTACCCCTGCTGATGCTGGCATGGCAGGTGTTGCAAATGGCCTTTTTAGAATCATCTTAAAAAACTGCCAGACTCGGGAAGACCTAACATTTGTACAGGCACCTTGTGCCGTGTTGTTGTTCCGGGGAACTGTTGCCTGACTTCTGCCTGGGGCCACCACCCTGCTTCTTACTGCCTGTTGGGATGCTATGCCTCCCTCCCCCTGTGCACTGCTGTCCTCGCTCTGCATATCCTTCTACCAGGTTGGGTCAGTTACAGGATCATCCACCACGTCGTCTTCCTCCCTGAGTAGATGTGGCCCTTTGTTGTGGCGAAATTAGAGCTTGCACACGACCTCGGCCTCTGCCTGCACCACCATCACGTCCACTTCCTTGTTCGTTGCCAACGTCCTTGCGCATTTTGAAATGCTGTGCTGACGTGTATTCACTAGACTTGTGCGTTATATCCAAGTTTGTGCAAAACGCACACAAGTGCACCTGTACACTGCCACCGACAGGCACACACGTGCGGTTTTTAAATGCAAGCACGGACGCACTAAGAACCTAACACGTTTTTAGGAACAACAATTACTGAGAAGTATGACACTATAAGAACCGCAACACACATCCATTTTTTTTGTACGTGTGCGGTACGTATTTGCACGTACCGGAGACACGTACACACGGAGACCCATGTTAATCAATGGTAGATGGCACACGTACGTAAAATCACACGGAACGTGTGTCCGTGTCGTAAGTACATGTGTGCGCTTTTCTACATGGACGACATGTCCGTTTTTTGCCGGCAGCACGCAGGCACAGACCCGCTTTAGTCTATGGGTCCGTGACTGCACGGACCGCACACGGAGTATGTCCGTGTTCAGCACGTATCGTCCTTGTCCGTTTTTCATCACAAAATTTTAAACACTTGTTACCAATCTATCAGGTCAATTGTAGGCCATTAATTCTGGCGCCAAACATACATTTCCTGTCTCATTTGCACGCCAGACAGCAGCTGGGCACCTGTCCTCTCACTGCAGGGGAACTTTGAGCAGAGAGAACACCACAGGTACTGAGCATGGCACCCAGGATCGATAGAGAGGCTGATTGGAGAAGTAGAGAGGCATCCAAAGCTGTGGGACACACGTGTTGATGGCTATCATGACAGGTTAATGGTGGAACGAGCATGGATGGCTGTGGCAGAGATAGTCTACCCTAAGAATGGATGGTCTCAATGTACCCCTGGAAAGAAAAATAGATATGGTGAGTACAGATATTTGCATTGCTTCTGTCTTTACCTACATGTGCTCATTCTGTAGGTAGATTAGATCCATATTTGTATAGTTTGTTTTGCATGTATTAATGGGCCTGACTCATTTTGAGCTACACTGGAAACTCACAAACAGGAGAGTGTATTTTATTGGCCTTTTGAAGTATTCATTGCAGTTTACTAGTAATGTCAGCATGTGTATATGTGGCCTGCAAAGCATGTTATGCATGTATAAAAGGCATTTCAAGGTGGTCAAGCCACTATTAAACATGTTTGGGGGTTTTTTTGGTTTGCTTTTTGTGCTTTTTCTATTGCAAATGTGCTGTAAAATGTCTATACATTTTGAGTTGTATTTTTATGTTTGGTTTATTATGCATGTTCATTGGTGTCACCATGTCTGGAATGGTAACAGTAATGTGTAGTGTATAATGGAAAATCTTTGTGGAACATATGGCACTTTATGGGTTTATTGTCATTTTGTTTCTCATGGCTTAGGGGTGCTTCACACATAGCGAGATCGCTACCAAAATCGCTGCTATGTCACGGTTTTGGTGACGCAACAGTGACCTCATTAGCGATCTCGCTATGTGTGACACTGAGCAGCGATCTGGCCCCTGCTGTGAGATCGCTGCTCGTTACACACAGCCCTGGTTCGTTTTCTTCAAAGGCGCTCTCCCACTGTGACACACACATCGCTCTGTGTGACAGCGAGAGAGCGACGAAATGAATCGAGCAGGTAGCAGGAGCCAGCATCTGGCAGCTGCGGTAAGCTGTAACCAAGATAAACATCGGGTAAGCAAGGGAAGCCCTTTCCCTGGTTACCCGATATTTACCTTCGTTACCAGCCTCCACCGCTCTCGCTGCCAGTGCCGGCTCCTGCTCTTTGCACATGTAGCTGCCGTACACATCGGGTAATTAACCCGATGTGTACTGTAGCTAGGAGAGCAAGGAGCCAGCGCTAAGCAGTGTGCGCGGCTCCCTGCTCTCTGCACATGTAGCTGCAGTACACATTGGGTTAATTAACCCGATGTGTACTGTAGCTAGGAGAGCAAGGAGCCAGCGCTAAGCAGTGTGCGCGGCTCCCTGCTCTCTGCACATGTAGCTGCAGTACACATCGGGTTAATTAACCCGATGTGTACTGTAGCTAGGAGAGCAAGGAGCCAGCGCTAAGCAGTGTGCGCGGCTCCCTGCTCTCTGCACATTTAGCTGCAGTACACATCGGGTTAATTAACCCGATGTATACTGTAGCTAGGAGAGCAAGGAGCCAGCGCTAAGCAGTGTGCGCAGCTCCCTGCTCTCTGCACACGTAGCGACGTTATGATCGCTGCTGCGTCGCTGTGTTTGATAGCTAAGCAGCGATCATAACAGCGACTTACAAGGTTGCTGTTACATCACAGAAAATGGTGACGTCACAGCGACGTCGTTGTCGCTGTCGCTATGTGTGAACCCAGCCTTACTGAAGGGTTTTTTTTGTTTTTTTTTGGTAATTTACAAGGAGATAAATGATTATACAGTGGTTTAAGATTTTTACTGGAGAACTTGTTTTTTTTCTCATGCTTATTGTGTTATTATGTCACTATATGAGTGTTATGGGTTGTTGTTTTCATACACAGGGATGTGTGTTCCAATTTTTTACAATTGCTGCAATACAAGACTAATGTCTTATTTTTTAAATCTTTAATTGTTAGAATTTGTGACCTTATTTTACAATTATTTTTTTTTTTTAACAGTGGATCTTGTAAAACGGCGATGGCGCTTTGCCCTTGACCAGTTCAGAAGAGAATATAACCCAGTGGCCACCACAGCTGCCACTGCAAAAAAAAAAAATATGTCCATTATGAAAAACTGAGCTTCCTTATGCCCATTATGGAAGTACCAAAGTAAGTTTAAACCATTACATCACATGGTGTTTTTTTTTTTTTTTAAATGCACACATTAATTATTTTTTTTTTTATTTCATCAAAGTATAGAATATAATCTTGAAGATAGTGAGAAAGCCCAGTCAGCAGTATTAACAGCGACCTCTGCTTCTGAGATGGAGCCTTCCTCATATCAACCACCAACAATCCCCAACACCAGCCAGCCAGACGCAGAAGAAATGTTCTCTGATTTGGGTTTGTCAATCCACTAATGTAATTGCAGGCCAGTCTACAGGGCAACAAAGTGGCCCTTCACCAGTTCTTGCAGAGAGTAGTCCACAGCAACATGCAGGCACACAGCCAAGAATATCAACTAATACCATGGCACAGTAGCCCAATCTATCTGTGGACGCCGAAATAGGCATTATGAAGATTTACGTTCCCTGCCAGATATCATTGATACTAGAATTATTCACATGATGAATTCACTGATACCAGAGAGTGATGAAGAGAGATTTTGCCGCTCCCTTTCTCCCTCTCTTGCATTGGTACGAGAAAGCTGTGGAAAGAAAGTGCATATAGGGTCTTACCCCAGTATATAAGGGGTGGGAGGAGGGTGAAACTACTCACCAGATATCGTCGTGAAAGTCACAACAACTGTAATCGCATGTAGAATTTGATCAAAGGCTGCAGCCACCCAAAAACGGCAGATAACAGAGAGCATGAGAGAGGGGTGTTCAATACTGCGCCAAAAGATCACTGTAACAGATGTTTAGATTAATGTATCTTTATTTTCATCCAGGTCTACGCGTTTCAGGAGCCACTGCCCTCTTCCTCAGGACCGTCAGGAAAGACAAACATCAAATCTAAAAGATCTAAACATCTGTTCCAGTGATCTTTTGGCGCAGTATTGAACACCCCTCTCTCATGCTCTCTGTTCTCTTGCATTGGTTGCACCTGATATGCAGGACAGATTGAGGGCGTCCTTAATAACAGTAATATCTGCTACCCAACGTGAGCCAGAACTCATATATTGTTTTGAAGTGATAGAACAATGGAGAGTCAATCCACGTGGCCCACACACAAACACAACTCAACAAACTGTGGAAACCCAAACAGAGGAACATTTCTCTAATTTTCAACTTAATCCTGTAGTGCAACAAACATATATACAGTGTCCATCTTCTTCTATGGTAACTGATGTACAAATAAGGCCAACAGTTGTCCCACACCAAACAGGTACATAAATGACACAAAGGCCATCTCAACAACCTTCATTTGTCCCACAAGTAGCCCAACAGACACCAATGCAAACCTTTTATAACTATCCTAGTATTGTTAGTAATGTTCATAGACTACCTCAAATGTTTCAACAACCAACATCCTAACATGTTCCTAATAATCCACAACAACAGTACTTTCAACAACAGACTTACCCAACTAACTTCACATACACACATACTCAGCCTCTTCCAAAACATCAATATGTACCACCTACACTTGGTCTTCCATCTGCTCAAACAACTGCATCATTATTTGTTCCAAGTACAACAACTGTTACTAGTGGAAACACTGATCAGTCACTCACTGCAACATCTACTGTTGTGCAGCAAGCATATTCTGTAGATGTCAATGCAATGGAGACTACACAGGAAAGCATCACTAGCCTAGAGGATTTAGTTGAATCATAATGTGATATTGTATGTATTATTTTACTTTTTGGTATGTTTTCTAGGGTATTGCTGGTGGGAACACATATCAAAATGTAACACATTACTTACTCTATATGCATGTGGTCATGTTTGTGTTTTACTTCCCAAAAAAATCAATAGAAATTACTCTATCACTTCAAAAACATTACCTGCCTGTTAGAATGTTGCTTTGCTCTGGACATGTTGTTTGGACTATCCATTAGAATAAACTGGGTTTAGGGAAAAAATGCACACACCTAAACTACTACACTAACATTCAGACACCTTTATTATTAAAAATCCAGCCACTATGCAGTATCTGCATATGGTCTGGTCCCATACTTGTATTCCAATAGTGTCAAACAAATTATGTTTGCGTGACATTATTGCATAATAAAGTATGGTGTTTTGTATGGGCTAATGTCCCTGACAAAATTGATCAAAACAAAACAAAAAAAATACAGGGTGTATTGCAAAAGATAACATACATACATAGTTAAAATAATAATTCTGGACTAATTTTTTCAAAAACAATTTGCCATATTTTTATTAGTCATGTACATTCAGTAGTACTGTTTTTAGAATAACAAAAAAAGATTTTATAGCAATATAGTTATATCACAATAGATTATGGGGACCACAAACACAACCAAGCAACAAAAATAACACAAATTATACCTATGTATGGTCATTTTCTCTTTTGTATTACATATGTGTTTGTGCTTATGTAACCAAGTGATAAAAAACTATAACAATGTCAAAATTATACATGACTATGGCGATTTAACTAAAATAATCTTTAAACTGATTCCTTACTTGTAGACCAGAAGTGGACACAGTGGTTCTAATGCTACCATTCTCTACAAATGGTGCATTTAAAGCAGGCAACTCCTCAATGTCTTCGTCATTGCTTTCATGCAATCTACAGTAATTATGTAACACTACTGTAGCTTTAATGACAGCCTTGACGGTGGTTGGTTGGAGTTGGATGAAGGTTTGATAAATGCGCCATATTGAGGCCAAAATGCCAAAGGCACGTTCAACATAGCAACATGCTCTGGCCAATTTGCTATTAAATAGAGCTTTTGATCTGTCCAGCCCCCTTCTGGGATATGGACGCATCAAATGCCTAGACAATGCAAACCCCTGATCTGCAACCATTACAAAAGGAACAATAGGGCCATTAGTACCAGGCAATGGTCTTGGTGCAGGCAAACTTAAACTATCAGACATTAATCGTCTTGCTAAACGTGAGCTTCTGAAAATGCGTGCATCTGAGGCACTGCCATAGGCCCCAATATCAGCAAATAAAAAGCAGTAGTTTGTATCTACTATGGCCAAAATAACTACAGAAAAAAACTGATAATTAAAATATCTTGATGCAGAGTTCAGCGGTTTCTTCACTCTAATGTGTTTTCCGTCAATGGCACCAATACAGTTTGGGAAAGCTGTTTTCTCCAAAAATTCATCTGAAAAGTGCATCCATTCCTGTGTTGAAGGCAGCTGCATGACATGATGCCTAAGGGTCTCCCATAGCACAGTGCAGGTTTGCAGGATAATCTTGCCAATTGTGGACCTTCCCAATAAGAATTCGAAATGTAGACTGCTGATGGATGGCCCAGTTGCTAGGTAACTGAAATAGAATAAAAACATGACATTACTTTGACTATTCATGTAAGTTGTATTTCACACCAAATATTTGTATCATCCAATGACTGGCGAGATACTGTGTATGACTATTTTTGTATTGCTTTTGTTGGGAAAACATATGTGATCTTTACTTTCCATATTGGAAAAATATTTATTTTTCTGTTTAATAAACAAGCTTGTTTGATTTATGCTTCTTGTTTCTTTTTTTTTTTTTTAGAGATAGAATGGTAGATGTGAACTCTCAGATCTTATTTTGAGATTGCACTGAGGTTATGTGATCAATATAAGTTTTCAACAAATAACTAAATTTTAAATTACATAATTTCAACAAAATTATGCCTTTGTGATTTAACATGTATTTCAAAATAACAGAAAAAGCATGAGTATACATGACAACACCTACCGTAAAGTCACCAACAGTCGTTCCTCAGGGGAGATGTAGAGGCACATAGAGGTGTCCTGATGCTTCAAACAATGGTACACAAGGCCAAGGATGTTGTCAAATGAATTCATGGTGAGATGGCAGTAGGCTTGGAATTTTGGTGGAAATTTCCGCATTTCGCCATAGAGAATATAAAAATGCCCATGTGTTTTCCTGAGCTTCACAAGGGGGTGAATCCACATCCTTTTCTCCAGTGGTGGCTCTTCTTCAATCATATGTCGCCTAACCCCAAATCTCCTAGATATCAACCAGAGCAAATACATGGTTTCTTCATTGGATAGAGACATTTTGAAGTGTGTTTAATGTGAGAATGAGCTCAGAAGCCATGTTTTTTAAGTTTTTTTAAGCAAACTAACCAAATTGGGTAGTTAATTGACCAATTTAACACACCAGGAGCACATTATGATGGGCTAACAAGGTTATTTGTGTGAAAATACGGATCTGAAAAAACGGACGGCACACGGACTGCACACGTACGTATTGTATGTCAATACGGACATTCCACACGCACACAAGGCTCGCATACGCCATCACACAGATGCCATACGTACCAGAGAAACTCCCCAAAAAAACGGAACACGGACGCGAAAAACGGACCGTGTCACACGGACGTTTTTTTTGCTGATGTGTGTTTTAGGCCTCAGACACTGCTGACGTGTATTATTCACTAGACTTGTGAGTTATATCCAAGTTTGTGCAAAACACACACAAGTGCACCTGTATGCTGCCACCAACAGGCATACACGTGCGGTTTTTAAATGCAAGCACGGATGCACTAAGAACCTAACAGGTTTTTAGGAGCGACAATTACTGAGAAGTTTGACACTATCAGACACTGCTGACGTGTATTATTCACTAGACTTGTGCGTTATATCCAAGTTTGTGCAAAACGCACACAAGTGCACCTGTATGCTGCCACCAACAGGCATACACGTGCGGTTTTTAAATGCAAGCACGGATGCACTAAGAACCTAACAGGTTTTTAGGAGCGACAATTACTGAGAAGTTTGACACTATCAGACACTGCTGACGTGTATTATTCCCTAGACTTGTGCGTTATATACTAGTTTGTGCAAAACGCACAAAAGTGCACCTGTACGCTGCCACCGACAGGCACACACGTGCGGTTTTTAAATGCAAGCACGGACGCACTAAGAACCTAACAGCTTTTTAGGAGCGACAATTACTGAGAAGTTTGACACTATCAGGACTGTTTTAGGCCTAAAACACACTTCCGCAAAAAAAACGTCCGTGTGACACGGTCCATTTTTCCTAATGAAAGGAATAGCGCGATCAGCTGAGCTGTCACTGAGGTTATTCGCGGCCAACGCTGAATACAGCTGATTGCGCTATTCCCTTCATTAGCTGCGTGGAGCTGACAGGAGCGGCGGTGTCTTCAGCAGCTCCGGTCACCTTCATACAGCACAGCTGGATGCGACGCTGGACCATCCTGGGGTACGCCGAACATGGAGGGCTTTTTCGGGCTTATTGAATTGGTGAACAAGGCAATTTGTTAGTGTTTTTTTTTTTAATAAAGGACTGTTCGGGTGTGTGTGTTTATTTACTGTAATTTACAGATTAATCATGGAAGGTATCTCGGGGAGAAGCCTGACATGATTAATCTAGGACTTATTGGCAGCTATGGGCTTCCAATAACTCCTTATTACCCCGATTTGCCACCGCACCAGGGCAAATCGGGAAGACCCGGGTCCCAGAACTGTTGCATATAATGTATGCGGCAATTCTGGGTGGCTGCTGACTGATATTGTTAGGCTGGGGGGCTCCCCATAACGTGGGGCTCCCCATCCTAAGAATACCAGCCTTCAGCCGTATGGCTTTTTCTGGCGGGTATTAAAATTGGGGGGGACCGCACGCCGTTTTTTTTAATTTATTTATTTCTTTATTTTACTGCACAGTATAGACACGCCCACCGGCTGGTGTGATTGGGTGCAGTGAGACAGCTGTCACTCAGCGTGGGGGACGTGTCCGACTGCAACCAATCACAGGCGTTTGTGGGTGGGGAAAGCAGGGAATACAAGATTGATTAATGAGCGGCCGGCATATTCAAAGTAATTGTTGCCGCATATTCTCTGCACAGCTGTTCCTCGCCGAGCTGGTGATCGGGGAGCGGTATGAGCCGGGGTAAGAAAAAAAACGAGCGCCAATGTAAGTATGACTGAGAACAGCAGAAAAAAAGGTAAGTATACTGACTTTAATTTAAAAAAAAACAAAAAATAAGATCGCTAGTGTAAAAACGCACACGCATGAAACGTGCTGAACATGGACATGCTCCGTGTGCGGTACGTGCAGGCACGGACCCATAGACTAAAGCGTGTCCGAGCCTGCGTGCAGCCTGCCAAAAACGGACATTTCGTCCGTGTAGAAAAGCGCACACACGTACTTACCACACGGTCACACGTTCCGTGTGATTTTACGTGTGTGTGCCATCTACCATTGAATAACATGGGTCTCCGTGTGTACATGTCTCCGGTACGTGCAAATACGTACCATACACGTACAAATTAAACGGATGTGTGTTGCGGGTCTTAGACTGTGTACACCAGCCCCAGATATGATGAAGGCTGGTATACGGTCACCACTAGGAATGGCTATATACCCTGCCTGCCTGCCTGTATACAGCTACAATAGTCCTGAGAAGGACTCTTCTGGTCACTAGCCTGTATTCCGACCTGGCAATACCCTGCCTGCCCTGCCTGTATACAGCAACAATAGTCCTGAGAAGGACTCTTCTCCTGTACTCTATACCCTGCCTGCCTGTATACAACTACAATAGTCCTGAGAAGGACTTTTGGTCACACTGTTTGCAGCCCTGCTACGGAAATATCTATAAAGGGCCGCAAACCTTTCCCTGAAGCAGCAACACTCTCCCTGCACTGACTACTATCTGGATGGCTGTGTGCAGAGCACAGCGCGCCCGCCGGTATAAAGGCTCGGTCACACTGTGCGGGCCAGCCAATCACTGCAATTCCACAACTAACAGGGCTGTGGCATTGCAGTGGTCTGCCAGCCAATCCCTGCATGAGGGCTGGCTCTCAAAAGAGCGCCAACATGCAGGGATGAAGACCACAAGTACAGCACGAGTATCGCGAGATTACTCGGTACCCGCCGAGTAGCCCGAGTACAGTGATACTCGTGCGAGTACCGAGTAGTGACAAGCGTACTCGCTCATCACTAGACATCACTCATTTCCAGTGTTTTGAGAAACATGCGATTAATGTCAGTCGGTCTCTCCCTCTCGGTCTCTATTCTCCATCTGTCGGTCGGTCTCTCTCTCTGTCGGTCTCTCTCTCTCTCTCTCTCTCTGTCCATGTCGGTCTATTCCTCACCCCCCCTCTCTCATACTCACCGATCCCCGATCACCGGCGTGGCGCTGCACGGCGTTCACACTGCTCCGGCGGCTTTTCCTCTTTTGAAAAAGCCGGCCGCTCATTATTCAATCTCACATTCCCTGCTTTCCCCACCCACCGGCGCCTATGATTGGTTGCAGTCAGACACGCCCCCACGATGAGTGACAGCTGTCTCACTGCAACCAATCATAGCTGCCGGTGGGCGGGTCTATATCATGCAGTTAAAAAAATAAATAAATATTTACAAAAAACGTCGTGCGGTTCTCCCCAATTTTAATACCAGCCAAGGTAAAGCCAAATGGCTGCTGGTTGGTATTCTCAGGATGAGGAGTCCCATGTTATGGGGAGCCCCCCACCCTAACAATATCAGCCAGCAGCCACCCGGAATAGCCGCATTCAGTAGATGCAACTGTCCCGGGACTGTACCCGGTCATCCCAAATTGCCCTAGTGCGGTGGCAATCGCGGTAATAAGGAGTTAATGGCAGCAGCCCATAGCTGCCGCTAAGTCCTAGATTAATCATAAAAGGTGTCTCCCCGAGATACCTTCCATGATTAACCTGGAAGATAAAGAAAATAAAGACTACACCAAAACATCCTTTATTTGAAATAAATGACAAAAAAAACAACCTTTTTCACGACTTTATTAAACCCCCAAATATCCCTCCAGGTCCGACGTAATCCACAGAGGTCCCTTGACGCTGTCAGCTCTGCTACATCGGAAGCTGACAGAGAGCGGTCACAGACCACGACCGCTCTCTGTGAGCTCCCCGCAGCAACTGAAGTGAGTCGCGCTATCAGCGATGACGTCACTCAGGTTACCCGCGGCCACAGATATCAGCGGGAGGACTTCTGCTGTGGCCACGAGTAACCTCAGTGACAGCACCGCTGATCGCGCAGCTCACTGCGGTCACTCAGGGTATTTCTGGTCACCGGTGAGACCTTCACCGGTGACCAAAAATCAGGCCATGTGACACAGACAGAGCCGCGGGATGACAATGAAGTCGGGTCATTCTGATCGTGCGGCTCTGTCTGTGTATGCTGTCAGCAGCCATTCAGCTCTGCTACATGGCTCTGTCTGTGGCTGCTGTCAGCGGCAATGTAGCAGAGCTGCATGGCAGATGACAGCTGCTGAGAAAAAAAAGGATCACACACAGATCACACACGCATTACACGTGCTGTGCTACCCTGGAAACAATTTAAAAAAAGCATCACACTTGCATTATACACTGACCTAATGTGAACTAAAATCGGCTGAGTTTTTTTCAGACAACTCGGACCGATTTTACACGCATAGGTGTGTTTCCAGCCTAATGGTGTTGCAGCCTCTGTGGGCTTTCAGAAAAGGTGTGTATATACTGACAAAGTGACACTTAGATTGCACATAGGTTGAATTCCTTTCACTAAAGGCCCCGTCACACACAGAGATAAATCTTTGGCAGATCTGTGGTTGCAGAGAAATCATGGACATATTGTTCATTTGTACACAGCCACAAACCTGGCACTGATTGCCCACAATTTCACTGCATTCACAGATCTGCCGCAGATTTATCTTTGTGTGTGACAGGGCCTTAAGCATGTGACTTATAAAGGTAATTGCTTGTCCCCGAAATTTTTAGGGGCGTCATAGCAAAATGTTTGAATACATATACACATGGCAAGTTTATTTATTTTATCCCATAAATAAATTTTTTACATATATTTTTCTCACTTCACTTCCCTAGCTTAAAATGATTATTCCTGATGCATCACACCCAAACCGGATTACAAAAATATGTAAACACATGTAATGCAAAATAGGTATAGGTAAAAAGCCAAGGAGAGTGGATACTTTTGCAAGGCACTGTATATAACAGTAAATGGTACTTTACATACTGCGACATCGCTAGCGATCTCATTAGCGATGTGAAATTCTAGATCGCAAGTGCGATCATTTGAGATCGCATATAGGTCATTTTACGCATGTGCGATCTCAAAAGATCGCACTTGCGATCTAGAATTTCACATCGCTAATAAGATCGCTAGCGATGTCGCAGCGTGTAAAGCACCCTTAACTCACACTGCGGTGTTTTTTACAAGAACCGTGTGACTCCTCGTGGCCCTAAAGGCACACATGGAGACATGTCTGTTTTTTCTTCGGCAGCACGGGTGTGACACACACACACTGATGGGATACAGATGACATCAGTGTGATATGTATCGGAGAAAACACAGGTTTGTAAATAAAAAGATTTTCTATATTCCCCTGTATTCACCTAAAATTGATTGACTCGAAGGGCTCCAAAACGCTGGTAAAAATGCTGAATGAATTGACAATCTGCATTTTTGTGGTCACCACAAAGACGCGTCCAAAAAAAAAGCTGCAACGTGGGGACAGAAAAACTGAAGACTTTGCTGGAAAAAGAAATGCATGCAGTTTTGGTACTAAAACTGCACCCAAAAAATGCACCAAAACCGTGACAAATGATGCAGCATGCACATGAGGCCTTATACTTTCTCAATGCTGAAAAAAGCTGCAAAATTTCTGAAAAAATGGACATGCGGCTTCTTTAAAAAATGCAACAATTTGACATTTCAGTCAAGAAAAAAAAACATGTATGTGTGTGCATGAGATTTCTGAACTCTCATAGCTGTTGCTGGTACTGTAAAAAGCAGCTTTTAATTTGTATAAAATACTTGAAAAAACATTCAAAAAAACGCAGCAAAAAAGCTACGTGGGAACATTCCCTTACATTCTGGAATGCCTGTCAAGCATTCAAGCAGAACATGCTTCAGTAAAACTCAGGTGGAGTATACTGGAGAAAGCAGCACTAGGTGAGTATACTAATATACACAACAAGCTACACTACATCGACAAATACACAGATTTAGTAAACACAAAAATGAAAACTTCATGAAATGCTTCTCTATGGCCTCGGTTCTACTTGTGCATAGCTTCTGATGTGAGAGCATCAGAAGCGATATGCTAAAGACCCACTGCTGCGAGTGTGAGTCGAGGGTCATGTGACTATGATCCGATCTTGCTCTTGGATCACAGCTGTGGAGGAGAGTGGGGGAGCACTTTCTCCCTCTCATCTGCCGTCTGTCTCTGTGTACATCGCACTACGGTCGAATGATATGCAAGTGCAGTGTGATGTTTCACACACTCCCATAGACTTGTATGGGTGGACGTGAGCCGAGACTCGCTGCCAAATGTAGCATGCTGCAATTCTTTTCTTATACCGATATGGCATGAGGAATCAATTGCAGATGGACACTGCCCCATAGTTTTCTACTAGTGCGAGTGCAGTCCGATTTTTTTAACAGCTTGTACTCAACTGTGCAAAACATAAGTGGACCAAGGCCTAATACTGCAAAAGAAAGAAAAAGTTTCTGTTTCACCTAAAAGTAATATACTAAAAGCAGGCAACTTAATCAGAATGTGAAATTCACATCAGCAAAACACATTAAACATTCATTAAACATTGTATTGTCAGTATAATGTATTACTATGATCCATTCTTACCTGATTTGAGCAATATAGGAAAAGTCAATGCAAGGACAACACTGTACTAATCCCACAAGACAGTATAAGCAGAGCAAACACAGGAACAAATTCATCAGTGCCAGCTGATACAACATTGTGGAATATGCAAGCCGGCATCCAGAGAAAGATTTTCTGACATTTTAAGCAATCAGTTCAAAGCCAGACACTCCTGTATTTACAAAATTTATGAATATAGACATATGTATTGCAAAATATTAATCCCTTAAGGACACAACCAATTTGACCTTGAAATCTGTGTTTTTTTACTTCTACCTTGTAGTATTTATAAGAGGACTTGTTTTACTGCTATTTATTTTTTTTAAGTTCTTTCTTGATTACCATAAATAAATATTAGCTTTTTGCATGGGTTTTATGGTAATGTGGATTATGAAAATGTATATTGTGTTAATAAATTTGTGCTGTTGAATTACAAAACAATTTATGATTAATAATATTACACCATTTTTTTTACATAAATGTTAAATTATAATTCACTTCTTAATGTAGCACATGATGTTGGAGATATTAATGGCTTAAAAATGCAGCTTTTTTGTACTTGAGGTGAAAACATTTTTTTTTCAACTTTTTATTTTTGAAAATTTACAACAGCACAACAATTACAAAAAGAAAGGTAAACACTTCCCAGGTACGCAACTACTTAGAAAGTATATTGTTAGGGTGTCCCCATACAAAGGAGCTTGAATGATAGGGTGCTAGCCAAAGTTTCTCAATTCCTGTCCATTTGTGATAGGCTGGTAGTGTTGTCCACGAGGGAATACAACGTAGGTGTGAGGTGTAATAGTAGAGAATGAGATTCGGACATGACAAGAGTGTAGAGGACTGAATCTGGGATGCTGTGCCTCCCTGAGTGTCATATGAAGTGCATAAGGGACAATTGAACATTTTTTAGAACCACCATGGGGACCCGCACTGGAAGTGTTTCAAATAGGTACATGAACCTATGGAGCATCAATATTTTAACTGTGGCAATTCTGCCTAGGAACGAAATCTGAAAAGAAGACTACTTTTTTAATTGGGTTTCTACGTCTCGTATCAGGGGAGGAAAGTTTTCTTGGTATATTGTATTGTACCTGGGAGTTATATTAACCCCCAAGTACTGCAAGGAATCAGAGTGCCAGGTGTATTTGAAATTTTGTTTAAGGACTTGTAATTTGGCTTCTGATATGTTAATAGGTAACATCCCCATTTTAACCGGAATTAAGTTTGCAACCCGATAGTTTAGCATATTGGGCCAGAACTGAGTTCAAATTTGGAAGGGAGATGGTAGGATAAGTCAAAGACGTCTGCGAACAAAGCCTCCTTAAAGGAGTTGGCCCTAACATTAACCCTTATAATATCTGGATTGAGTTGAATTTGCGCCGCCAGCGGATCGATACTGAGTACATATGGTAGCGGAGACAATGGACATCCCTGTCGCATGCCATTTCGGATAGCGCGGGATCCTGAGTGTGCATGAGGTAGGCATATCATAGCTGAAGGGCAAGAGTACAGAAAGAGACAAAAGGCCCCGACATGCCGAAGTGGCCCAGCACTGAAAACATGAAGGACCAGTTCAGCCTGTTGAAGGCCTTTTCCGCATCCAACGCCAGAAGAAGTGCTTTAACTCCCTCTCTATTAACTACATCCACCAGATTCAAAATCCTGTGAGTAGTGTTCCACGCTTGACGGTAGTGAACAAATGCCACCTGATCGCTATGTACCAGATGAGGGAGCCAGTTATTTAAACGTTCTGCCAATAATTTTGTAAATATTTTAAAATCATTATTCAGGAGGCTGATGGGGCAATAACGCGCACACTCCATGGGGTCCTTACCTGCCTTCGGAATAACAGTAATGTATGAGTGAAGAAATGTGTTTGGAATATCTTCTCCCTCCATAAAGAGGTTGAAGAGATGCGTCATATGGGTGGGGACAGTTCCTCCACAAATATCTTGTAATACAGGTAAACCTTCTGATTCAGATCATCCAGGGCCTCCTGAGTTAGTTTCGGAAGGTGGCAGGAGGTCAGGTAGTCATTACCCTAACTGGTTGGGGTGTTGGGAGGAATGAGGGGAGAGAATACAAAGACGCATAATATGCATGAAAGAGTTGGGCTATTTTTGCCGGATCATAATGTGGAATACCCGATGGGTCCTTTATAGCACACAGGGTGGAAGTCACCGCTTGATCGCTAAGTTTTCTGGCTAGCATCGTATGTGCTTTATTACCATATCCATAATATCTCTGATGGAAGTAGTGGAGGAGTTTCTCTATTTTCCTATGTGATATATTTTTGTTTGGCCCTCAAGTCTAGAACCTCCTTCAGGCAACTCTTGGTGGGGCAAGACCGAAGATGTTCCTCAGCTGTTCGGATCTCATTTTCACACTGGCAATAGAGCTGTTGGGAATCTTTTTTTAATCTAGAAAAAAGTGCTATGCATTCTCCCCTAAAAACTGCCTTGTGGAGTTCTCATATGATAGGAAATGCGGGAGAAGATTGAGAATTCCCCGCAAAGTAGGTCTGCAGCACCTTATGGAGGGATTCCCGGAATGGAATATTAGATAGCAATGACTCATTTAATCTCCAGTGGGTTTGTCTAGATGGAACCGCTGAGAGATTGAGGATCAACATTAAGGGAGCGTGGTCCGACCAAGAAATACTACGATTTGCGCTTGATGGAGAGCTCTGAGCGTAGGGACATTACAAAAAAAAAATTGATTCGGCTATATGAGTTGTGGGGATGCGAAAAAAATGATTATTGTCTTGCTGTCTGGTGAACAATCCCCCAAAGGTCATTTAACTGATGTTTGCAGATTAGTTTGCAGAACCTGGTAGATAAGTATGAGGGCCTGCAAGGGCCAGGGGAATGTGGGAGAGCTATCAACTTGTCTGCCCTGTCCAAAAATGCCATATTAAAATCTCCCCTATAATATGTGTGAAACCACGGTTTGATGGAAGACAGGACAAAACGGAAGAGACTAACCTGGTCTCGTCTGAATTTGGGGCGTATGGGAAAGTGACACTAAGGATCTGCCTCCTTTAGATTTGCTCACCTGAAATTAGCAGAGGCGAGATATCAGAATGACTACTCCTGCCATTTTATTAGTGTTTACTAAAAATGATTGTGGGAACCAATGGCAGGAAAAGTTAAAGGAGCTTATTTGTGTGAACTAAGTCTCCTGTAGAAATACTGACTTAGCCCGAGACCTACGTATCTCTTGGAGTACCAGCCTCCTTTTCACATCTGAATTCAACCCCCTGACATTTAGATTAAATAATTTAACCATTTTAAAACCATAAAGTGTGTTACTGAAGAGACTTTCCTTTGTAATTGGGAGATCGCGCGACCCCCTCACCCGGGTCCCCAAATGTATAAAGAATTCACAGTGTGAATACCTTGTATATCCTCCAAGAACCTTGCTCAAATAGAGTACCTCTTTCTAGATAGATCGCATACGTGTGAAAATAGCAGAACTACAGAAAGACAAACAAAACCATAGCCAATTTCAAATATGGGATAGGAATATGGTAATATACACCAAGTCCTTTTTATTCCAGGGCTAGAGTCGACTAATAGTTAAAGTGAGAAGTGTCACACATTACAGAACCTGCACATAAAGACTTATGCGTGCGTCACACTGTACGATCTATCGTGCGATCGCACGAGCGATCGTACCCACCCCCTTGGTTTGTGCATCACAGGCAAATCGCTGCCCATGTCACACAAAGTCGTTAAATCCCCGTCACACGTACTTACCTGCTGAGCGAGCTCACTGTGGGCGGCAAACATCCTCTTCCTAAAGAGGGAGGGACGTTCGGCGTCACAGCGACGTTACACAGCGGCCGGCCAATAGAAGCAGAGGGGCGGAGATGAGCGACCGTAAACATCCCGCCCACCTCCTTCCTTCCGCATTGCCGGCGGGACGCAGGTAAGCTGTGTTCATTGTTCCCGGGGTGTCACACGGAGCCGTGTGTGCTGCCCCGGGTATGATAAACAACCAGCTGAAAGAAAAATAAACAATTTTTTTAAAAATGAGCGACAAGTGACAGATAAACGATTTGCACATGATTTGCAAACGTTTTCCGTCGCTCGTAGGTGTCACACTGGACGACGTTACAAACGATGTCGAATGTGCATCACAAAAACTGTGACCCCGACGATGCATCGCACGATAGATCGTCTCGTATGACGCCCGCATAAGTGTGAATGAAATAGTACAACTTTTAGTGGGACTTCAGAAATCAGACAAATGGACTTCAACATTCCCCCCCAGGACTCGGAGGAAAGGACAAAAGCATACTGTGAAATGGGGTTAGACCAAACAGTGGCTACCAGACTTCCAAAGACATCTGTAGATCCGAAAGAAGCTTTATTCAAGGAGTGCCATTTTCGGACGGTGACCGGCTGCCACGTCTGCAGAAGTGGTGGCACCGGCTGAGGCAGAGTTCAGTCCCGAAAGTCTGGAGTAGGCAAATCAAAGGCACAGTGTCACGAACTGCCGGGTGGGGGTCTCACAAGATCCACCCGCTGTTCACCTATGTTGCCACGATCAGACTGCTGTTTAGCACTCCTCTTGTTGGCAGGTCAGTTTTGGTACTGTCGGACAATAAGTAAATGAGGCTGCTGAGCTACTTATGCTAAATATTGAAGGTCTGCCAGCATAGGTAATGTATATATCACCGATTCCCGCTAATGGAATATATATACCTCGGTACCCCTTACTGGTAGCACCCCAATAATTCTACACAACAATAGTTTTGCTGCCACCACCAGACTTTCCAGAAAGTCCGGACACCTATTAAAGATAGCAAAAGGCTCATCAGATTCGTATTCGTATATAGAGCAGGAGGAACGAGCTTTTAAATTTTATATATTTAATCTGAAAATAGGTAGTGTTTATAAAATATACAAGATATTACCAAAGGGGAACAAAACAAATACAGTGTAGAGAATTACATAAAAAATAAAAAGGGATAAACAAGAAACTTACTAAATTCTGCCATAGATGTGACGTCTGAATTTAGGGTGGGAGGGGCTCCAGTAGAAGATTGTAGACACGGGCAGCACCACAGTTTAACTGTGCCCTCCTGAACTGACAAAGGCCAAACATGGGCTTCTGACTTTTATTACCTAAGTTCACCCTCCCATCTGTAACCTCATTTTACGATATCTTGTGGGCTGTGCCAAGCATGTCAGAAAAATTAGCTAATTCTAGTTTTTCGCATCTTTGCCCCTGGGCCACACAGGTGAGAGATATTACTGTCATATTTTATATCTCGATTTTTCATTTGCATAGATACAAAACACAACGCATCCTGCATGATTTTATTGGCCCATACCCATTTGTCGGAATACCATTTGTTGGGATACCTAGCAAAGCAAATGGTGCTCCGCATACAGCACTTCACTGAGATTCCGACAATATGCTTTTCATTTTTCTAGCATTAACGTGGCACCTAAAAATTGTCTTAATAGCTTTTCTACTTGAAGAACAAAGGAACATTTTTGTGTGCACAGATTTGGCTTCAGTTGTTCCATCCCCCTGGTCGTAAATACCAAAACTCTCAGGCCGATCAGATAGGGTTGTTATGGAGATCTGTGCTAGTGCTGGTATGGGGGACGGTATAAGGGACTTTACGAGTTTCAACATGATACACGGCAAAAGGATGTAAGATCCGTAGGGGCTCTCAAGGTAGCTGATTTTACTCCTCGTCGTGCAGAAAGGCTGAATTGGAAACCCCATCTGTAGGGTATATTGTTTTCTCTCTGGGTAGATAGAATTGGTTGAAGGGCTCTCCGTTGCTGTAAAGTGATCAACGAAAGATCTTGAAATAGTTGAATCCTGGTGCCCGGGAACATCACTTGCTTTGGTGGGTGCGCTTTACCTATTATTTAAAGAGAAATCTCTAGCGTCCGTTTTTCTAAAATCGATTTTTTATTACAATTTCTTAAACAATCGCCAATGCAAGAAGGGTAAAAACAAATTCAAAGCATAAACATCCCCGAGAAGCCTAGAGTCTGTGAACACACAGACATGTTTCGAACATTGTGTCCTTTCTCGATGTGTGTAACTCTTCAACTAGCCTAGGTGTCTTATAAACTAATTGCAACCACTTCTCACCTGCACTAAGAATGTAGGTAGGAAATCTGTTCCACCCACTAAATAACTGCCACTCACACATGGAATCACCAATAATTTCATACAATATTTCAAGTGTTTTCAAACAATTAATATCCAAATAATTAATTATAAAAATAATTCATATCATGTCTGATATTCATACCATTTGGTGATCTTGTATTGAGTAAATGAATCCACCATGTCTCTCGACCTAACAAAAGTCTCCTATGATCTCCCCCTCTCCTTGGGGGATTAATTTTCTCTATACCCTGAATAGGTAAGTACATGTATCTTGCAACATCTCCAAATTTAATTTATGGTATAACCCCGCATTGAGAACCACAATCATGTCCCCTTTATCCGATTGTCTGATAATGAGATACTTGTTCAATTCCAGTTCCAACATAGCCTGCTTATCTTTTCTTGACAAATTATTATTTTTAAAGTGCATATCCCCATCCAATTTATTTTTCAATTCCGTTAAATCCTTTTCCACTAACTCCTGAAAAAGATCAAGAGAACCCGGTCTAGAATTAATCGGATAGAAAAAAGGATTTTTCTTTTTATAGTTGAATTTGCGTATGCACTTTTCAGTTACTTCTTCCATTGATAATTGTTTCAAAGTCAATAGACATGTTTGTTCATCAAAAGGGCCAATAGGTTGCAAATTTTTTGTTCAGTAATCTTCTGTTATAGCCCCGTATTTTCTTCCTCCAGTCCAGAAAAATGGCAAATCAATGTAAGGGATTTCGCAAACCTGTTAATGTCCAGAATCGTTCCAAATGAATCAAATTCGTTTGTTGGAGCAAAGTTCAATCCTTTTAGATAGCAAATTGATCTGATCTTCTGAGAGAATGTAGCCAGACAAATTTATAATTTTTATTTCTTCCTTGCATTGTGGAGGTGATGTTTTTTTACCCCGAAGTTTTTTTCCACCTCTCCTCCTGTCCCGTTTTATGGAGATTGATTATTGTGTTTAGATGCGTTATTTTCTCCAGGTTTCTTCTTTGGTACACGGGTATTAGATATCACAGGTGAATCAATCGAGGAGTCTGATTGAACATCTGAGGTATAGACTCCAGAGGAATTCGTAAAACTTTGAATCATTTGTAACATTAAAAATATATCCTATTGCTCAGTATATCAATTGCAATAGTGCTAATGTTTTATATTTGATTTCTTGTACTAATTGTCAGGTTCAGAATGTAGGATGCACTTTGGGTGCGTTAAAAATTCTAATCTGCAGTCACTTATCTGATGCGAGGAACAGATTAAGCTTTCAATGTTCAGCAGCCTCGAAAAAAATTTCGGAAGTGCATCGGGGGATCTGACTAACTGCTCTATTCAGGGCATAGAAAGAGTAAATCCCCCAAGAAGAGGGGGAGATCATAGGAGACATTTGTTAGGTCAAGAGACATGGTGGATTCATTTACTCAATACAAGATCACCAAATGGTATGAATATCAGGCATGATATGAATTATTTTTATAATTAATTATTTGGATTTTAATAGTTTGATAACACTTGAAATATCATATGAGTATAATGGTGATTCCATGTGTGAGTGGCAGTTTTTAGTGGGTGGAACAGATTTCCTACCTCCATTCTTAGTCCAGGTGAGAAGTGGTTGCAATTAGTTTATAAGACACCTAGGCTAGTTGAAGAGTTACACACATCGAGAAAGGACACAATGTTCGAAACATGTCTGTGTGTTCACAGACTCTAGGCATCTCGGGGATGTTTGTGCTTTGAATTTGTTTTTACCCTTCTTGCATTGGCGATTTGTTTTAAGAAATTGTAATTAAAAATCTATTTTAGAAGAACGGACACTGGAGATTTTTCATTATATTACCTGTGCTGGAATCTCACTGGATCCGTGACGGCTGCTCTTCTAAAGGACTGGTGAGCTGACTAAACCCATTTTTCTATTTACCCATTATTTCCTCCTTAAGTCAGTAATGTGACATATAATATCTCTAGGGTTGCCTCCCAGGTTTTTGCACTCTATCGATAGGAATGGGGTGGTCTGGAGGTCGCTGCAATAATGAACTAAATATGGTCTGCAGTATGTCTGCAACATCTTCTTTTGCTTGGACCTCTGGTACTCCCCTGACCCTCATATTATGCAGTCTTCCTCTTATTTCCAGGTCTTCAATGTGGCGCTGTAATTCTTTAATGACATCTGCCTGAGAGGAAGCTTGGGTCTGGAGGTGACGAATGGCTGTTCTGGCACAACTGTGCTGATCTTATAGCTGACTTATTCTTTTATAGATAGAAATAACATCCCGCGTAACCGCTGCTATTTGTAATCGGCAGGTGTCCTTAACCTCAGATATGAGTGCCTGGAAATCTTGCTTCCCCGGTCTCTAATCCATGAGTCGGTGGTCTGAACAGACGGCGGGAAGGCCACAATGATTCTCCAGTGGCTCCCGTGGGAAGTAGGAGTCCAGGGCTAACGAGTCCGAGGTCCCGAGGTCCTTAGGGATGTTCGCTGGCCTTTTCTTCCCCATCTTGAGTCCTCCATGCTAATTTAGAGTGCTAATTGAGTCCTGGACATCGGAGCTCAGTCTTCAGACGTCTGTTCAAATGGAGCTCCAGACACGTCCCCCAAAACATTTTAATGTTTGTTCATTCCTATGTTCTGAGATTATTGGGTCTTATTCATCAAGCTGTTTACACCAGAATTCTAAAACCTTGAAATGTCGCAATATTTTTTTGTGCACAAAAACTTTGGTGATTTTAGTTTATACTTGTCCAGCACTGCCAAAACTTAGGTGGCAAATGGAAGAAAAAATCCAGCTTCAATGCATTCAAAGTAAAATCTTTCCATGTTTTATTACAAACTTGCTCATGAAATTAAATTGGCATGTAGCAAAAGGTAAAATGACATTATTTTACTTTTTGCTACATGCCATTTTTTGAATTTTATGAGCAAGTTTCTAATAAAGCCTGGAAAGATTTTACTTCAAGTGCATTGGAGCTGGATTTTTTCTTTCTTTTGCTGATTCCTACACCGGACAGGATGTTTCCTTGCTCCATGGAGGGGAAGTCCAGACCTAGGTGAGTTGGCTATACCTTACTATGCTAAAACGGAGGTGGGAAAGAGCTTAACAACGCCTACCTGGCAACCTTATCAACATATATGTCACTTTAGTGATGTAAATGACTCCCTGACTGTGTAACATTCCTAGCGATGGCTCACTTCAGTTGTAAGTTACGCATAATTTTTTAAGAAGAATGACCACGTATTATTCCAGTGCTGGCTTTATAATGACTGGTGTGCAAAATACCAGTATTAATTAATAGTATCTTATGTGTATAGACATGCAGTGCTATGCTGCAAAGTAAAAATTCTTTAAAAAATAGAAGTGTTAATAGTTTAGCCTTTTCAATCAACAAAATGGAAAGTGATTGAAGAAAAGAAAAAATAAATAAAATCATTGTTTGGTGTGACCAGCCTTTACATTAAAAAGAGCAATATTTCTTTTATATAAATTTTCACATAGTTAGGGATATAGAAATATAACATAGTTGTAGAAAAAGACTTGGACCGCACCTCCAAAAATCATAAGTTGATCTAAAGTTGCTAAGCAAAAATGTATACAATTGAACATGAGGTTCTTAAGGCCCCGTTACACGCTACAATATATCTAACGATATGTCGTCGGGGGTCACGTATTCCGTGACGCACTTCCGGCATCGTTTGACATGTCGTAGCGTGTGACAGCTACGAGTGACTGTGAATGAGCAAAAATACTCACCTTATCATTGCTCGTTGACACGTCGCTCATTTTCAAAGAATTGATCGTCCTTCTGCACGCCGGTTGTTCATCATTCCCGAGGCAGTACACATCGCTCCGTGTGACACCTCGGGAACGATGAACTGCAGCTTACCTGCGGCCACCGGCAATGCGGAAGGAAGGAGGTGGGCGGGATGTTACGATGTTAAAGAGGAAAAGACACCGCAGATTTGTGACAGACGTGGAGTGAGGCACTCGTGATCGGTGAGTAGGAAAGGGAGAGGGATTGTGCTGAGGATGCAGGACGCATGCAGATAGCAACATGTGAACATAGACTTACTGTGAAAGGCACGTTTTTGCTGATCGAACTGTTCTCGAACCTAACTCGAACTGTCGAGCTTTTAGGAAAAGCTCGAGTTCAAGTTCAATCTCGAGGACCCCCCAAAATCACTCGAACATGAAATTGGCGAACCTCGAACATCGCTCAACTCTAATTATTACCCTGATTGCCACCGCACCAGGGCAATTTGGGATGAGCTGGGTGGAGTCCCGGGACTGTCGCATCCAATGGATGTGGCAATTCCGAGCGGCTGCTGAGTGATATTGTTAGGGTGGTGGGCTCCCCATACCGTGGCGCTCTCCATCCTGACAATACCAGCCTCCAGCCGTGTGGCTTTATCCTGGCAGGTATCAAATATCGGGGGAACCATATTTTTTTTTTTATTTATTTATTTTACTGCACGATATAGACCCGCCCGCTGGTGGCTGTGATTGGTTACAGTGAGACAGCTGTCACTCATCATGGGGACGTGTCTGACTGCAACCAATCATGGGCGACGGTGGGTGGCAAAAGCACGGAATACCTGATTGAATAATGAAGCGGCAGCCATTTTCTAAAGAGGAAAAGATGCTGCAGATTTCTGACAGCCGTGCAGTGAGACGCCCGTGATTGGTGAGTAGGAAAGAGAGAGGGATTGTGCTGGGGACGCAGGATGCATGCAGATAGCAACGTGTGCACATAGCCTTACTGTGAAAAGCCACGTTTTTGTTGATTGAACCATTCTCGAACCTAACTCGAACTGTCGAGCTTTTAGCAAAAAGCTCGAGTTCGAGCTCGAGCTCGAACAACCCCGAAAATCACTCGAACATGAAATTGTCGAACCTCGAACATTGCTCACCTCTATGCAGGACTAAACATCATTTGTTGGGGACTTTTTTTTAAAGTGTTTCCAAAATTTTGAAGCTCAAGTGATCTCTTTTTTACACTGTTTTATTTTCAGATTAATACTCTGACACTTCTAAGATGATGGATTAAGTGTTATTCTTTTTATATTATTGTTTCTCCAAGTTAATGGGAATAATTATAAATAAAAAAAACAAAAGCAGCTGGATTGCCCGAAGCACAACATTAAAGCTGGTGTCACACATAACGACGACGACAACGACGTCGCTGCTACGTCACCATTTTCTGTGACGTTGCAGCGACGTCCCGTCGCTGTCGCTGTGTGTGACATCCAGCAACGACCTGGCCCCTGCTGTGAGGTCGCCGGTCGTTGCTGAATGTCCAGCTTCATTTTTTGGTCGTCACTCTCCCGCTGTGACACACACATCGCTGTGTGTGACAGCGAGAGAGCGACGAAATGAAGCGATCAGGAGCCGGCAATGGCAGCTGCGGTAAGCTGTAACCAGCGTAAACATCGGGTAACCAAGGGAAGCACTTTCCCTGGTTACCCGATGTTTACGCTGGTTACCAGCCTCCGCTCTTGCTGCCAGTGCCGGCTCCTGCACTGTGACATGTGGCTGCAGTATGCATCGGGTAATTAACCCGATGAATACTGTAGCAAGGAGAGCAAGGAGCCAGCGCTAAGCAGTGCGCGCGGCTCCCTGCTCTCTGAACTGTGACATGTAGCTGCAGCACACATCGGGTTAATTAACCCGATGTGTGCTGCAGGAGAGCAAGGAGCCAGCGCTAAGCGCGGCTCCCTGCTCTCTGAACTGTGACATGTAGCTGCAGCACACATCGAGTTAATTAACCCGATGTGTGCTGCAGGAGAGCAAGGAGCCAGCGCTAAGCGCGGCTCCCTGCTCTCTGAACTGTGACATGTAGCTGCAGCACACATCGAGTTAATTAACCCGATGTGTGCTGCAGGAGAGCAAGGAGCCAGCGCTAAGCGCGGCTCCCTGCTCTCTGCACATGTAGCACAGCGACGTTATGATCGCTGCTTCTGCTGTGTTTGACAGCTAAGCAGCGATCATAACAGCGACTTACAAGGTCGCTGTTACGTCACCGAAAATGGTGACGTAACAGCGACGTCGTTGTCGCTGTCGTTTAGTGTGACACCAGCTTTAGTCACAGCAATCTGCTATCACTAATCAACAGTAAACAACTGCATTAGATTTAGATAAAAGGCTAATGATTTTCCATGAGGATTGAACATTCTTTAAAAAATAGAGGAATCGGAATGGAGGTCACATTACGGTTTGTTCAATTTGATAAAATGTGTTTAAACAATTGTAAGCAATAGGATGACATCAGAGCTCAAAGCTCAGCGATAGAGATAGGTAGAGCAAGCATTAAAACATTGAGCAAATACTTCAGACAGTAGATTGTTGTACAACTGTCGCACTACAGAAAATGTGTGAAGTATAATTCAGAAATTCAACTTGATAGGATAAGCGAGAGATAGGTGAGGTGCCACCATGCCAGTACCTGGCATCTGTCTTGCTACATCTGAGTTATAGTTACACTTCTTTTCATTCCTAATTCACTAAAAAGCAAAAGCAAAAGCAAAAAAAAAAAATCAGGATTACTTACCAGTAATGTTTTTTTCAAAAGCCACAACAGTGCACCAGAAAGATAGGTCCGCCCCTCATTTGGACAGAAAACTGACTAAAATAAAAGGGCAGCACCTCTCCACCGCATCAATTAGGTTACAGAGTACAGAGAGGAGTACTAGAAAAAAAACAAGATTAATCCAATGCCAAGGATCACACCCACTAATCGTGGAAGTTAAAAACGTGAATGCAAAGGCAAAAAGGGGGTGGGAAGCAGTGGCGCTGTCGTGGCTTGGAAAAAACCATTACCGGTAAGTAATCCTGATTTTTCCTGTCACCACGACCAGAGAGATTCGAAAGATAACACCATTAGGGAGGGACCACAGCCTGTAGATCCCTTCTACCGAAAGTCATATCAGACATGGCAGAAAGATCTAGCTGGTAGTGCTTAAAAAAGGTGGTCAGAGAAGACCAAGCGCTGCCTTTCAAATTAATCCAGAGGGATATCCGCACGTTCAACCCAGGAGGTCGAGTCAGATTTGGTAGAGTGTGCCATAACCTCCTGTTGCATTGTTTTATGCATCTCTAACAGCCTCCTTGACCCATCTAGCAACAGACCCCTTTGATGCTGAAAGTCCTTTCCTGAACCGTAGTAACAAAGCTTTACTTTCTCTCCAGGGTTCCGTAACCTCTAGAAACTGAAAATGAGCCCTTCTAAAATAGAAGAAAGAACTTTTTCCCCTTTGGGTCCTGGGGACAGGGACAGAAGGAGGGAAGGACAATCCCCTGAGAATGGTGGAAGTCCCTGCCACCTTTGGCAGAAAGGCAAGGTTGGTATTCAGGATGACCCTATAATCCCTAATCTGAGTGCATGGAGGGGTGATAGAGAGGGCCTTTAGGTCACCAATCCTCTGGGCTAAAGTCAATACAATTAGGAGAGCCCCCATGAGAGGTAGGGAACTTAATGGAGGAGTGGGCAATGGGCTGAAAGGGGCAAAATAAGAGCATCTAACACCAAATAAGGTCCCAAGAGGTAAAAACTACACAAGGAACAGGTGTATGCCAGAGATAGTAGGAAATAAATCTTTTACCCCTCTATTTCCTGCCAAATTGCAACTGTACAGTGCCCCTAAGGCTGACCCCTACATTATAAAGGCACTGATTGACAACCCCAATTCCAGACTGCTCTGGACTCCAGAATCACCTGAGCAGGGGCCTCATCACCCAGGCAACAACCTGTTGAAGACAGAATTTCTGCCAAACTCTGTTATAAAACCTAGGGATAGAAGGTTTCCTACTACTTAAAAAAGTGGCACCAGGTTCGAGGAAAACTCCGATTCTCTAACTGCCCCTCTTAAAATCCAGGCCATAGATGGATGCCTGAACCTGAGGATTAAGAAGAAGAGGGCCCTGGGAGAGAAGATTCTGTCTCTCTGGCAGGATCTAGGGATCTGCCCTTACAGGCTCCTGAGCCAAAAGAACCAAGGTTTCCTTGGCCGGGAGGGGGGGTCAATTAGGATGGTATGAGCCTCATCCTTTTGGACGTTCCTCCACCGCCAGAACGAACACAAAGGGAGGGAATGTGTAGAGGAGACTGAAGACCTTGGAATTTGAAAGGCATCCACCGCCCAAGGCCTGACGTTGGGGAGGTTTAGGGAGCAACCCCTTGTCACTTTCCTTCCAGCCCCGGTAGACAACAATCCAACCCCTGGGGCCCCCAAAGCTGCATTATACTCTTGAAGACCTCTTGGTGAAGACACTACTTCCCTGACAGATGAAACTGCGACTGACGAACTTAGCAGCCGCATTTTCCACCCCCTGAAGTGTGGCGCTGTATGCGACCATAAGTGGACTTGAGCCTAGGAGAATATATGGTGTGCTAGCCTCATTAATGTGGTTGACAGTGTACCCCTCTGGTGAATGATGTAGGACACAACTACCCCCTGTTGTCCAACTGGATCCGTACATGGCGACCTGCTAGCAGAGAAGAAAGCGGGAAGAGCTTTCCCAAGTACACAGTTCCCTGAACTTGCAAGAACCCCAGAAATCTAAAGGACTCCACTCCGCCTGAGCTATGTGACTCTACAGGTGAGTCCCCCAGCCAAGTGCGCTGGCATCGGTCGTAATAATATCCAAACCTGGTAGTGCCCATGGAACACCAACCAATAACTCTGGTCAGACCCCTTTTATTTCTTTTTTTTTATAGATATGTGCAAGGCCACCAAAGGCTCAAGATGCGAGGGCACCAAAGACGCAAGGCTATCAAGTCACAATCTTGAAGGCGCCAAGCAAGCAGAGAGGTGCCTGGCACAAACACAGAGGCACTAAGCAAGCCCAGAGGCACCTGGCACAGACACAGAGGTGCCAGGTACAAACACAGAGGTGCCCAGACAACAGCTCAAAGGCACCCGAGCACAAGCTCAGAAGTGCCTAGGCACAAGCTCAGAAGCACCCAGGCTGAAGCTCAGAAGCTGCCAGGCACAGGCTCAGAGGCACCAGGCACAAGCTCAGAGGAGTCAGGCCAAAGCTCAAAGGCACCATGCATAAGCTTAGAGGTGCGAGGCACAAGCTCAGAGGCACAAACAACAGGGGCACTAGGCACAAGCAACAGAGGCACTAGGCACAAGCACAGAGGTACTAAGCACAAGCACAGAAGCATGAGCACAGAGGTACTAAGCATGAGCAAAGAGGAACTGGGAACAAGCACAGAGGCACTAGGCACGAGTACAGAGGCACTAGGCACGAGTACAGAGGCACTAGGCACAAGCACAGAGGGCCAAGGCACAAGCACAGAGGTCCAAGGCATAAGCACAGAGGCACTAGGCATAAGCACAGAGGCACAAGTACAATGTTACTAGGCACAAGCACATAGACATTAGGCACAAGCACAGAAGCACTAGGAACAGGCACAGAGGCAGTAGGCACCAGCACAGAGGCACTAGGCACCAGCACAGAGGCACTAGGCACTAGCCCAGAGGAACTAAGCATAAGCCCAGAGTCACTAGGCACAAGCACAGAGGCCTGAGGCAGAAGCACAGAGGCAGTAGACACAAGCACAGAGGCACTAGGCATAAGCACAGAGGCACAAGTACAGAGGTACTAGGCACAAGCACAGAGACACTAGGCACAAGCACAGAGGCACTAGGCACAAGCACAGAGGCACTAGGCACAGCCACAGATGCACTAGGCACCGGCACAGAGGCACTAGGCACAGAGGCTTTAGGCACCAGCACAAAGGCACAAGGCACCAGTAAAGAGGCACTAGGCACCAGCACAGGTGCACTAGGCACTAGCACAGGTGCACTAGGCACAAGCACAGAGGCACTAGGCACAAGGCAAGAGGCACTAGGCACAAGCACAGAGGCACTAGCCACATGGCTGAAGGCAAGAGGCACAAGCTCGGAGGCAACAGCCAGGAGACACCAGCCCAGTGGCCTCAAGAGCCAGGGGCGAACAGTGAAGGTCAAAGCTGAGAATCAGTGTGACCAAGCCATAAGATAGTAATGCCCCAACAGCCCCAAGGTGTAAAAAAACCCTAAATGTTTTTTTTTTTTTTAAAAAAAAAAACAGAGCTAAGTGGTGCATGTGGACAGAGCCATGTGTGAGGTTGGAAGAGCAAAGGAGCTTCAGACTACCCTTGACAGCAATGAAACTATGGACTCAGAATAAATCCACCCCAGTAGAGCCTGATCTCCAATGTCAGATTAGTCCCATCTGGATCAATTAATTCACTGTAAAGCTCAGTTTCTATGGCAGCTTCCATTCCCAAAACAATGTGAGAACTCCACAGAATATGCCCTTCCACAGAAGAAGCAGTCAGAAAGATAAGACCTAGTCTGAGACTCTGTCAGATCCAAACTTAATCTGGGGCAGCAACCTCCACCATGCGGCAAAATTTTACTCCATAACTCTACAAGGCCTGGCTTTTAGATTTGAAGGCAACCATTCATGTAGTAGGCCTAGGTCAGCATAAGGGTGTGCAATCTGGGTCAGCTCAGAGGCCCAGCAATTCTTGGAACACACAGAGAGGAACCCAGTAAGTAAAATCACCCATAAGGTGCAAGTTACCACCTGACAGATCTCTGTGTTAAGCGAGAGGCATAGCGGAGGACTCCTGCGTGAATCTTCAGATCGTCAAGCCCTGTTAGAGTGGCTTCCTCCATTCTCTTTCCACCTGGTTGGCACCCGCTGCTGAGGAGCTCCTGGGTATCCTCCAAGGTAAACCCAGAGTCGGACAGAAGCAATAAAATGCTGCCAAACATGAGTGCAGTAGCAGTGGGCAGCGCCATCTTGCCAGTCCCTGTGCATGTGCGGAGACGGCTTATGGTCTGACGTCACATCTTTCAGGAACCTGGAACTCAGCAGCACCGCTGGAGACACTCAGTGTCCTCCACCAGGCATACCCTCCAGGAACCACCGGTAAGCGACTGGTGTGAACAACCACAGCCGCACAACCCGCTGGACACAGATAATAGACAATGTAGACAATAATGCTGAGACCAATTTTTCCCGTCCCAGGTACCACTGAAGAGTGCCTCCCCTGAAATGTACAGAACTTAGTATGACGACTATAGGCACAAGAAAAGAAGATATACAAGAAGATTAATGGTGATGATTATTGATGACAAATTCAGTGAGAGAAAGGAACAAGGATCACTCTTCATATTTATCAGAAACAAACAATATAGATACTACTCCAAATTCTGATTCATGCCTTCTGTTTGGCCATTAGACTGAGGATGGAATAATGATGAATGAGAAAGTTTAATCCCTAACCGAGAGCAGAAACTGATAGTTACATAAACTGAGTTCATCTATCAGAGACAAAATTGGATGGCACGTCATGGAGTTTAACAATCTAATGTACAATCACCTGGGCTAAGGTCTTTTCATTAGGTAGACGATGGTAAAGCAATAAAAGATGTTGTCTTAGAAAACCTATCCACCACCACCAAAATGACCATATTACCAGCTGAGGAAGGTAAATCTATAATAAATTTCATGAAAATGTCTGTCCATGGTTGAATAAGAACACTCAAAGGCTGCAAATATCCTGAAGGATGAGAGTGAGATGCCCTTGAGCGTGCACAGGTGGCACAGGCAGACATATAAGAAACAACATCCCTCTGGATTCTAGGTCACCAAAAGTGACACAATACAAGATCCAGAATACCTTTAACTACAGGGTGACTAGCCAGGGCAAAATCATGCTGCTCTCTCAGAACCTTAAGACAAAGTTTTAGTTGTACAAATGACTTGTTAACCAGAACCGCAGATGGTGCATCACTTTGTGCCTTAGCAATCTTTTGAGCACAGGGTCGTTCCACTGAGTGTCCAATGACCAGAGATGGAGTTTGTCTCAATAATCCTCTGTAATACGATTCCCCTGTTGCAGTGAATGGATTTTAGACTGGGCTAAAGATATTTTGTATGGATCATCATAGATGATCCCTAGTGCAGAAAAAAAAACCCATCTACTAACAAAAAAAAATTGGTGACTCAGAGGGCAAAGAAAAAGCCCATACTTATGGGTCCGCACTGAAGAGGTAACATTTGCTGAGCCCCTGAGGTGCCAGATCAGTAAAAGCACCACAAATAACCCCATATTGGAAACTTTACTATGTAAGGAATTTATCTAGGGGTGTAGTGAGTGTTTTGAATCCAGAGGTACCTCATAGAACTTTGTAACATTGGGAAGGGGAAATATAGCATTTTAGTGGAAAAAAATTTAAAAACAAATTATTAGCTACAAATTTGTTAGATACTCAAAGGTTGAAAAGTGAAAATTGTTAAATTAATAAAATCATTTAAAAGAAAAAGTGAAAATGGACCCAAAATTGATTGCATAATTTTTCCCAAATGTAATGATTAGAGTTGAGCGCGGTTTGCGGTTCGAGGTTCTCCAGTTCGCGGTTCAAGTGATTTTGGGGGCTGTTCTAGATAGAACTAGAACTCGAGCTTTTTGCTAAAGCTCGATAGTTCTAGATACGTTCAAGAACAGTTCTAGCAGCAAAAAGCAGGGCTTTTTACAGCTACAGTGTGCAGGAGCCATCGCTGGCAGCCTGCCAGAAGCTGGTAACCAAGATAAACATCGGGTATCCAAGCAAAGCGCTTTGGTTAGTAACCCGATGTTTATCCTAGTTACGTGCAGGAAGCCCACACTTCCCCGCTCAGCTCGCTCAGCTCACTTCGCCCCCTCCTGCACGCGGCATGTACACATACATACACACACACACACACACACACACGTCCCCAGCCATGCAGTCCACGACACTGACGTCCTCCTGGCACTCTGCACACATGGTCCCGCTCGGCTTACCTGCGGTGATGAAGTCCCGACCTCAGCGCTGTCACTGTCCTCCATGGCCGCCGCTTCTCACATCACCTTCTCTCGCTTCCGACCCGAGACTGACTAGCGGTGACGTCACGGGCCTCTCGCAATACTTGGCTGTGAAGACAGCGGTCATTGAACTCAGTGACAGGTGCTGTCGGCAGTGCAGGAGATCAGCGCAGGTAATGTACCTCGCTGACAGCAGCACTTGTCATCCCCTGCAGTGACCTGGGCTGACCCATTGATGTTAGGTCAGGTCACTGCACTGCTCTCCCAGCCAATGGGGAACATCCTGCTCTTCATTGACTGGGACAGTGTGGATCGTCATGGCAACCCCTTGGATTACACCAGACCTGGATTTGTTTGCCTTTCTATTAAATTGGTTAAAGAGGGAATGTATAAGGGAGTATTTTTTCAAATAAAAATCTGTTTGCCGTCTATTTTTTTTTATTACTGACTGGGTTGGTGATGTCGGGTATCTGATAGACGCCTGACCTCACCAACCCCAGGGCTAGATGCCAGGTGACATTACACATCTGGTATTAACCCCATATATTACCCCGTTTGCCACCGCACCAGGGCGCAGGATGAGCTGGGGCGAAGCACCAGGATTGGCACATCTAATGGATGCGCCACTTCTGGGGCGGCTGCGGCCTGCTATTTTTAGGCTGGGGAGAGTCCAATAACCATGGACCTCCCGAGTCTGAGAATATCAGACCCCAGCTGTCTGCTTTACCTTGGCTGGTGATCCAATTTTGGGGGGACCCCTACGTGGTTTTTTTTTTAAATTATTTATTTAATTTAAAATAACAGCATGGGGTGCCCTCAGTTTTGGATTACCAGCCAAGGTGATGTTGCCAGCTGAGGTCTGCAGCCGTCTGCTTTACCCTAGCTGGCTACAAAAATAGGGAGAACCCTACGTCATTTTTTTTTTCATTTTTTTGGCTAAATACAAAGCTAAGCACCCCTTAGTGCCATAAGGGTGCAAAATTACAAAATGCAGGAGAGTGGGACATTATGTGTCTTTCTGCCATTATAATGACAGAAAAGACTGATATGAAGTGCACAAGCACAAGAAAATCCCCAGAGCGCTCTACGCTGTGAAAAGCAGTAGAAAATGGCACTGCAGTGAACATGTGACCGCCTCAGGTAGGATGAAGCTATGGATCCTGGGTAAATTTATGCATTTACCCTCCTTCAGTTTTTTTGCAGTACACAAAAAAACGGAAGGCACATGGATGATAAACAGATGACATACGGACCGTCTACGGAACGGAAACGGATGCCACACGGATGCACCAGTGAAAAAAAATGGACTGTTTTTTGCAGACCGCAAAAATGGATTGGTCGTGTTAATGTAGAACACAGAAATAAGTGAATAACAGAAATAAGTGAATAACGCCCCCCAGCGTCAGAAAATCTCCGGGGTTTCAGGGCTAGCTGAGACCCTGGAGATCATGATTCAGGACGGTTTTCCCGGTCCCCGCTCACGTGATCACAGGTATACACCGTACACCGATGATCACGTTACAGTAAATGACAGCGCCGGTATAAAATTATTTATCTCCCATCTGGCATGAACAAACATGATACATCTCCTCCCCTGTCCCCTCCGGTCCCCCGGTGTCGCCAAAGTGCCCCCCCTGATGCCCTCCCAGAAATCCGAGATGGCCGCGCGCACAGCAGCACGCCGGCCGCATTCACCCTACTCCTCTGATTTCTGTCGCATGTGCCATGACACATGCGACAGAAAACTCCTCCCCAGGCCCTGCCAGGTCACCCCCTATAACCCCACCGGTGTTCCCCGGTGTCCCACGGTACCTGTGCAGCATTGATCCCCCCACGGCCCTCTCCTTCACAATAGACGCTGCCGCATGCACAGAGCGGCTGTCAGCTCAGCTTCCTGTGTTCAGACACAGTGAGTGGTGGTTATGCATCTGTAAGCTAAATGGGTGGCACGGTGGCTCAGTGGTTAGCACTGCAGTCTTGCAGCGCTGAGGTCCTGGGTTCAATTCTCACAAAGGACACCATCTGCAAGGAGTTTGTATGTTCTCCCCGTGTTTGCGTGGGTTTCCTCTGGGTACTCCAGTTTCCTCCCACACTCCAAAGACATACAGCGCTATGGAATTAATAACGCTATATAAATGAATAATTTATTATTATTACTGCAATGCCCTGCTCATGAGGTAAGGAACATAATTGATCAGGAGAGCTATATACTACATTTCCAAATGGAGGGATTTGCTTTTATAGTTTCCCTGCTGAATGACTACCAAACATGAGAGTCCGTTATACGCCACAAGAAAACACATCTAAATAGCAAGCTCTGTTGTTAAGTATTCATTCAGCTGGATAACTGGACTTAAAGGGGTATTCCATCTCCAAGATCCTATCCCCAATATATAGTAGGTGGAATAGCAATAATATCAGCAAATACCAATATTTGGAAATGTAGAATAGTTCTCCTGATTAGGCATGCCCTTACCTCATGAGCAGGGCATTGCAGCTTTGGTAGCAACCATTACGACATGGACTCTGCTGCTGTGGACCCGGGGAGAGTGAGTGCAGATTCATTGCACCCACACTCCTCACATGAAGGGTCTGCACTCCTAGAAAATGGGGGATACGTTCCCTGAGTGTCCCCCCCATATTCTAGACGGTCCAGAGTCGTCGTGGGACCCCTTTATTTTTTTTCTTACAAGAAATTGGTGAAAGAGTAAATGTTTTGGGGACTGTTTTTTCAAATAAATTTCTTTTGTCGATTTTTTTTTGGTTAGTACTGACAGTTTTTGATGTTGGGTATCTAATAGACGCCATGACATCACAAACTGCTGGGCTTGATGTCAGGTGACCTTACAGCTAGTATCAACCCGATTTATTACCCCGTTTGCCACTGCACCAGGGTACGGGATGAGCTGGGGTGAAGCGCCAGGATTGGCGCATCTAGTGGATGCGCCACGTCTGGGGTGCCTGCGGCCTCCTATTTTTAGGCTGTGAAGGCCCAATAACTATGGAACTTCCCACCCTGAGAATACCAGACCACAGCTGTCTGCTTTACCTTGGCTGGTGATCCAATTTGGGGGGGACCCTACTTTTTTTGTGTAATTATTAATATTTATAAAATAATTATAAAAAAAAAGAGCCTGGGGGGACCTCCACATTGGATCCCCAACCACGGTAAAGCTGCCAGCTGTGGTTTTCAGGCTACAGCCGTCTGCTTTACCCTAGCTGGCTATCAAAAATGGGAGGACCCAACGTCATTTTTTTTTTAACTATTTTTTAAATAGAAAAAAATTTATGGGCTTCCCTGTATTTTGATTGCCAACCAAGGTAACGGCAGGCAGATGGGGGTGGCAACCCATAGCTCTCTGCTTTATCTGCGCTGAGAATCAAAAATACCGCGGAGCGCTACGTCATTTTTTTTTAAGATTTATTTTTACAGCACTGTGATGTCCAGCAATCAAAATACAGGGAAGCCCATTTTGTTTTTAGTTATTTAAATAAATAATTAAAAAAAATATATATGGGCTCCCGCTGCATTTTTTGTATTGCTAGCTAAGGGTAATCCAAGCAGCTACTGGCTGCTAACCCCCACTGCTTGGTGTTACCTTCACTGGCAATGGAAAATCCAGGGAAGCATTTTTTTTTTTTTGCCAAAAAACTACAAAAAAAGGACGTGAGCTTCGCCATATTTTTGTATGCTAGCCAGGTATAGCAGGCAGGTGCTGGAAGAGTTGGATACAGCGCCAGAAGATGGCGCTTCTATGAAAGTTCCATTTTCTGAGGCGGCTGCAGACTGCAATTCGCAGCAGTGGGGCCCAGAAAGCTCAGGCCAACCTGTGCTGCGGATTCCAGTCCCCAGCTGCCTAGTTGTACCTGGCTGGACACAAAAATGGGGCGAAGCCTACGTCATTTGTTTTCTAATTATTTCATGAAATTAAGGAAATAAAAAAAGGGCTTCCCTTTATTTTTGGATCCCAGCCGGGTACAAATAGGCAACTGGGGGTTGGGGGCAGCCGTACCTGCCTGCTGTACCTGGCTAGCATTCAAAAATATGGCGAAGCCCACATAATTTTTTCAGGGGGCAAAAAACTTCTGCATACAGTCCTGGATGGAGTATGCTGAGCCTTGTAGTTCTGCAGCTGCTGTCTGTCTGTATGGAGAAGGGCAGACAGCAGCTGCAGAACTACAAGGCTCAGCATACGCCATCCAGGACTGAATTTTAATTGAGATATTTTAAAATAAAAAATCCCCAATAAACCAGCGCTGATAAGAGATTTTTTTATTAATATTTTATACTTTTTATTGCTATCCTTGTTTTAGACACAGATTTATTCAAAACAATTCACACAATAGAACAAGGAAAAAGAAAGAAGAATAAACCACATAAGGGGATAGATAGAGCAGATAGAGACAGGGAGACGGTAGGGGTCAATGAAGGATTAGGGGGGGATGGGACATACAAGGAACATAGGGAGGCTAGGAGTAATAAAGGTGTTAATAGGATTAAATGTCTACTGGTAAATGCAAGAAGTCTAGCAAACAAAATGAATGAATTGGAGACTCTTATGTCAACCATGGATTATGATGTGGTGGGCATTACGGAAACCTGGCTGGATGAAAGCCATGACTGGGTGACAAACATACAGGGTTATAGTACATTTAGGAAGGACAGGAAAGGCCAAAAAGGTGGTGGGGTGTGTATATTTATTAAATCTAACCTAAAACCTGTGTTGTATGATGACATTGAGGGGAACAGCAACAATCTAGAGTCAGTATGGGTAAATGTACATTGGGAGGGGAATAATGGAAAAATGCTAATTGGAGTTTGCTATAAGCCTCCTAACATACCTGAACAAATAGAGGGTGAAATGCTGGAACAAATTGAAAAGGCAGCTAATAATAATAATCGGGTTCTTATTATGGGGGATTTCAACTATCCAGACATTCAGTGGGACATAGAATCTTCTGGTTCTGCTAAAAGCTGTAAGTTCTTATCTACCATTCAAGACCATTTCCTCTCTCAGATGGTAGGTGAACCGACCAGGGGAGATAATTTGCTAGATCTGGTCCTGTCAAACAGACCGAATACAATTTCAGATCTACAGGTCCGGGAGCACTTGGGCACCAGTGATCATAATATGGTAAGCTTCAACATAATATTCAATAGAACATTTCAAAGGGGGAATGCTAAAACCTGGAATTTTAGGAAAGCTGATTTCAACAAATTAAGGGAAGAGATTAAATGTGTAGATTGGGACAAAGTCATGGTAACTGGGGATACCGAACATAAATGGGGTAAGTTTAAGGATATACTACTAGAGTCCTGTAAAAAACGTATACCCTCTGGTAATAAAATGTCCAGGAATAAAAAGAAACCACTATGGATAAATAAGACTGTACAAAGTATAATAAAACAAAAACAAAGGGCATTTAAAATCTTAAAGGCTGAGAATACAGAAATAGCATTGCAGGAGTATAAAGATATCAATAGGAAATGTAAAAAAGAAATCAAACAAGCAAAATTAGCTACTGAAACAAAAATCGCCAATGACATTAAAATAAATCCCAAAATCTTTTATAAATACATTAATGCCAAAAGGTAAACAAAGGATAGTATCTGCCCCTTAAAATATAATAACAAGTTAGTTATAGAGGACAAACAAAAGACTGAGATATTAAATAGGCATTTCTCATCTGTATTCACCAAGGAACTGACTGTACCAGGGATCATTCAACAAGTGAAAAATCAAAGTCCACCACCCGATATAATTAATTTAACACAAGATGAAGTACGCCTACGTCTGAGTAAATTAAACATTGACAAATCCCCAGGGCCAGATGGCATTCATCCAAGAATATTGAGAGAATTGAGCTTCGTAATCGACAGACCGCTGTATCTCATCTTTTTAGACTCACTTGTAACAGGGTTGGTGCCTCAGGATTGGAGGATTGCTGATGTGGTACCGATATTTAAGAAAGGTAAGAGGGTAGATCCAGGCAACTACCGTCCAGTAAGCCTGACATCAGTAGTATGCAAAGTTTTTGAGGGCATTTTAAGGGATGACATGCAAAAATATATTGCAGAAAATAATATGATAACTGACAAACAGCATGGATTCATGAAAGATAAGTCGTGTCTAACCAACCTGTTGGGGTTCTATGAGGGGGTAAGTTCAAACCTGGATATTGGTAATGCAGCTGATGTGATTTATTTGGACTTTGCAAAGGCATTTGATACTGTACCACATAATAGCCTTATACTAAAGCTCCAGAAGCAAGGACTAGGGGACACAATATGCAACTGGGTAAGGAATTGGCTAAAAGATAGGAAACAAAGAGTAGTCATAAATGGTACATTCTCTAAATGGGCTATAGTCAGCAGTGGGGTGCCGCAGGGATCTGTGCTTGGACCGATTCTTTTTACTCTCTTTATTAATGACCTTGTGGATGGGATTGATAGTACAGTGTCAGTCTTTGCCGATGACACCAAACTATGTAGGATATTAAAAACTGACCTGGATAGTACAATATTACAAAAAGATCTGGATAAGATGTCAGAATGGGCAGATACTTGGCAAATGAGATTTAATGTTGATAAATGTAAAGTAATGCACCTAGGACGGAGTAATCCTATAGCTGCTGTGAGGTAGCACGGTCGGCTGCGCAGCAGAAGACACGGGATCCAGGCATTAAGGTTCACAGCACACGGTTTTAATGTCCAAACAAAAGTCCATAACAAAATACATGTGCCTCTCCAGCAGAGGGCTCAGGAAGTTCTGTTCACTCCCCCACACCCGGCACACCTGCCCTTGTTCCTGATTCTATTTAACCCTTCCTTCAGCCTGTAGGGAAACAGCATTAACCCTAGAGTGGATTTACTTTCTATCATGGAGTGAGCACAACCGGGGCGAGACATACCGGCCGTCATAGATAACCCCGGTCACAGTCTCACATACCCCCCCCTCAGTTCAAGCGTGCGGGGTTGAACTCCCGCCATCAAACACGGGCCGCGAGACAAGGCATCGGCGTTGCCCTGCAACCTACCGGCCCGGTGTTCAACCGTAAACCGGAAGTTTTGCAGAGAAAGGAACCACCGGGTAACCCGGGCATTCCGTTCCTTGGCGGACCTCATCCAGACCAGGGGAGAGTGATCCGTCACCAAGCGAAACTGCCGTCCCAGCAGGTAATAACGTAGGGACTCCAAGGCCCACTTGATCGCCAGGCACTCCTTCTCCACTACGCTATAATTCCGCTCGGGAGGGGTGAGCTTCCTACTTAAGAAGGTGACGGGGTGTTCCTCCCCCTGAACCACCTGAGACAGCACTGCCCCCAGGCCGACCTCTGAGGCGTCAGTCTGTACTATGAACTCCTTCCGGAAATCAGGGTGTACAAGAATGGGCTGTCCGCACAGGACCTCCTTCAGGGCCCGGAAGGAGTCCTCGGCCTGCGGAGTCCAGCGCACCATGACGGACTTTTTGCCTTTGAGAAGGTCCGCCAAGGGGGCTGATAGTCCCGCAAAATCCTTTACAAACCTCCTGTAGTACCCCACGATACCCAGGAAGGCCCTAACCTGCTTCGTGGTCAGGGGTCTAGGCCATTTCTGGATCGCCTCAACCTTGTTAATTTGGGGCTTAATCACTCCTTGGCCTATCACGTAGCCCAAGTAGCGGGCTTCCGTGAGTCCCAATGCACATTTCTTGGGATTGGCTGTCAATCCGGCTGTTCGAAGCGCGTCCACCACCGCTTGTACCTGTTCCAAGTGGGTCTGCCAATCGGAGCTGTAAATAATGATGTCATCCAGGTACGCTGATGCATACGCCTGGTGGGGTTCCAGCACTAAGTCCATCAACCTCTGGAACGTGGCCGGAGCGCCATGTAACCCAAAAGGCAAGACAACATAGTGGAAGAGACCCTCCGGCGTAACAAAAGCGGTTTTCTCCTTGGCGGACTCCGTTAGTGGCACCTGCCAGTACCCCTTGGTCAGGTCGAGCGTGGTAAAATATCGCGCCTGTCCCAGCCTATCAATCAGCTCATCCACCCGGGGCATGGGGTAGAGATCGAACTTGGATATTTCGTTCAATCTCCTAAAGTCATTGCAGAACCTTAAGGAGCCATCGGGTTTTGGTATTAGGACAATCGGACTAGCCCATTCACTCCGGGATTTTTCGATGACCCCCAGGCGTAACATTGTCTTTACTTCCTCCGATATGGCTTGTCGTCGAGCCTCCGGTAAATGCTCCTTCACAATTGGCATGACCGCGCTTATGCGGTTCTGCATACCCAAAATGTGTTCGATCACACTTATGGGGGGTGGGCTCTTGCTCCCATGTTTCCTTTGCCAGGTCCAACAATACCCGGGGATGTCGCCCGTATAACAATTCAAAAGGCGAAAACCTCGTGGATGCCTGTGGCACCTCTCGTATGGCAAACATCAAATAGGGAAGCATCATATCCCAGTCTTTCCCGTCTTTTGAAATCACCCTTTTTAGCATGGTTTTCAGGGTTTTATTGAAACGCTCGACTAAACCGTCCGTCTGAGGATGATACACAGACGTACGCAACTGCTTGATCTGGAGTAGCCGGCATAGCTCTTTGGTCACTTTAGACATGAATGGGGTCCCCTGATCCGTAAGGATCTCCTTGGGCAATCCCACCCGGCAGAACACAGCAAACAACTCCCGAGCTATAAGCTTTGCTGCAGTATGTCTGAGAGGTATCGCCTCGGGATACCGGGTGGCATAGTCAACGATCACTAGGATGTGTTGGTGCCCTCGAGCGGACTTTACGAGGGGCCCCACCAGATCCATCCCTATCTGTTCAAAAGGGACTTCTATAATGGGTAACGGTACCAACGGACTGCGAAAATGGGTCAGGGGTGCGGTAAGCTGACACTCCGGGCAGGTTTCGCAGAACCGTTTTACCTCCCCAAAGACCCCGGGCCAATAGAACCTTTGCAATATTCGCTCCTGCATTTTCTTGACCCCTAGGTGGCCACTCATCAGGTGTTTATGAGCCAAGTCGAGGACCCGCCGGCGATGCGGCTGGGGTACCACCAACTGTTCTACCCCCACGCCCCGTATTTCATCTACCCGGTAGAGTAAATCCTGTTTAAGAGCGAAATGGGGGTACCTTACCTGGGCACCGGGCAGCTGTGTCACCCCGTCAACTACTGTCACCCGACTCCGGGCATGTATTAACGTAGGGTCCTGCAGTTGGGCTGTCCCAAACGTATCCGGGGACGCCTCCAACTCCGGGATGGGCTCGACCATCTCAGCCTCTCCTGCCAATACCTCTAGGGGCGACCTATCGGGTTCACACTCTGTCCCTATCATGGTGACCCCTACGGCAGGTGTCCCGGATTCAGGATTGTAGGGCTCAGGTCCCGGACCGACCAATATCTGAGGGGACTTAGGGGGTCCCCTCCATAAAGTCCAAAAATAGGGCAGATCCCTTCCTAGGATCACGTCATAAGGAAGAGTGTTAAGAAGTCCCACCTCATGTTGCACCTGACCGCAAGGTGCTGTGATGGTGACAATCCCCGTGGGATAGTCGCGGCGGTCCCCATGTATGCAAATCACCCCCACGGTGCGTCCTGTGGCCTTTACTTTAGCCCTCAAGGTGGATCGCACAAGGGTCACTAAGCTTCCGGAATCCAACAATCCTGTAACCGGACATCCATTCACCTGTATTTGGCACAAGTGGGGCTCCGTCTCTGGGGAGACCAGGTCAGCGGTACACACCACCTGAGCATACATTGAACCCCGCCGGGTAACCCCACAATCCATGGGCTCCGTGGTGAGTGGACACTGGGCTTCCATATGTCCCACTCGCTGGCACCGCCAACATCTAATGGGGACGGAAATCCCCTTGACGGGTTGTCGTTTAGGGTACAGAACCTTCCGGACCTCAGGAATGGCGGCCACGGCCTCAGACGGGACGGTAGGGGACTCCTGCACCGTTGTCAGCGGTGGGTCCTTGGCCCTAGGCTTGGAGGGGCCGGACCGACGGGCGGTACGCAAAGTCTCAGTGTCCCGTATCAAGTCCTGAGTAGCCACATGCCGCTCTAGCAGGGACACTAATTGGTCCAGGGTACTCGGGTCACCCTGTCCGACCCACCGTTGAACGGTGACGGGTAAAGTGCGCACAAAACGATCCACTACTACCCTTTCCACCATTTGCGCCGGGCTCAGAGTGTCAGGCTGCAACCACTTTTTTACAAGATGCAACAAGTCATAGGCCTGGGAGCGTACGGGTTTGGCTTCCTCATAGAACCACTGATTTACCCGCTGAGCCCGTACATAGGTATTCACCCCCAACCGAGCCAGTATTTCGGCTTTCAGGGTCACATAGTCAATGGCGTCCTCGGTACAGAGGTCCAGGTACGCTTCTTGGGGTTCCCCCGTCAGATAGGGCGACAATACCTCAGCCCACTGCGGGGCCGGCAGCTTTTCCCGCTCGGCCACCCGCTCAAGCACCGCCAGGAACGCTTCCACATCATCACCCGGGGTCATCTTTTGCAACGCTTATCTCACCGCTTTCCGGAAGCTGCCGTCGTCACCCGGTCCCGGGGTTGTTGCTGCCGGTCCAGCACGGATCGACTTGGCCAGGAGAACCATCTGTTCTTGGTGCCTTTTTTCCTGCAATTGCAAGGCTTGCTGCTGACGTGCATTGGCCTGATCCATCTGTTCTTGGTGCCTTTTGTCCTGCACTTGCAAGGATTGCTGCTGACGTGCATTGGCCTGATCCATCTGTTCTTGGAGTTTTTTTTCCTGCACTTGCAAGGATTGCTGCTGACGTTCCAACGCCCGGAGCAGGTGTGCATTGGTCTGTTGCTGCTGTGCATTAGCCTCTTGTAGCTGTGCATTAGTCTGTTGCTGCAGCCTTAGTATGTCTTCCATGGCGTCGCTGGGTTTGGGCTGTAGTATAGCCGCTCGAATCCAGGACATGTGCTACCGGGTCACCAGGAATGGATGCTACACCTCACCGACTGTCATGCCCGCCGATTCTCCACCATATGTGAGGTAGCACGGTCGGCTGCGCAGCAGAAGACACGGGATCCAGGTATTAAGGTTCACAGCACACGGTTTTAATGTCCAAACAAAAGTCCATAACAAAATACATGTGCCTCTCCAGCAGAGGGCTCAGGAAGTTCTGTTCACTCCCCCACACCCGGCACACCTGCCCTTGTTCCTGATTCTATTTAACCCTTCCTTCAGCCTGTAGGGAAACAGCATTAACCCTAGAGTGGATTTACTTTCTATCATGGAGTGAGCACAACCAGGGCGAGACATACCGGCCGTCATAGATAACCCCGGTCACAGTCTCACACTGCGTATACATTAAATGGAAGTAAACTCGGGACTACAGAACAGGAGAAGGACTTGGGTATTCTCATTACAAATAAGCTGAGCAGCAGCACTCAATGTCAAGCAGCAGTTGCTAAAGCAAACAAGATTTTAGGGTGTATAAAAAGAGAGATTAGATCCCGTGATCCCAACGTATTGTTACCCCTCTATAAATCACTTGTAAGGCCACATCTGGAATACAGGATCCAGTTTTGGGCTCCACATTTTAAAAAGGACATTCAGAAGTTAGAGTCAGTTCAAAGGCGGGCAACTAGACTATTACAAGGAATGGAAGGCCTCCCATATGATGACAGGTTGAAAAAGTTAGATATGTTTAGCTTAGAAAAAAGACGTCTCAGAGGAGATCTCATTTATATGTATAAATACATGTGTGGTCAATATAAAGGACTGGCACATGACTTATTTCTTCCAAAGACAGTACTAAGGACCAGGGGGCACTCACTGCGAGTGGAAGAAAAGCGATTCCGACACCTAAATAGGAAAGGGTTCTTTACAGTTAGAGCAGTCAGACTGTGGAATGCCTTACCACAAGAGGTAGTAATGGCAGATACTATAACCACTTTTAAACAAGGGCTGGATGATTTCCTCAGTACACAAAACATTGTTGGTTATAAATGACTTAGTGACTAAATGTAGAACTGGTGGAGGAAGGTTGAACTAGATGGACCTAGGTCTTTTTTCAACCTAAGTAACTATGTAACTATGTAACTATATGGTAGAAATAAAAATAAAAGTAAAAATAAAGAATAAGTAATTGATAGTGCAGCAAACAGATACCAGGTGTCTGGTTGCAGTACCCCGGCTGGTAGTAGAGCAATTATTAAATCTAGTATAGTATATTAAGTGATGCTTCAAGGCATATGATATTTAATGCCAATTGAAACTATCACTGCAATATGATTTTTCAGATAACTGGAGAGTTTTTTTCAATCCATAAGCAAAAAGGTTTTTAATAGAGGCTTAAATTATAAGCAGCAATTTCAGCGTTCCAAGTGCCTTTAAATGAATTTGAAGAAACTGCACTTCAGGATTGTAGTGAGGATGAGGTGCCCCAGCTCATCAAGTGTTCCAATAGGAGTTTACCTGCAGTCAAGTTCAGGCAGCAATTTCAGCGTTCCAAGTGCCTTTAAATGAATTTGAAGAAACTGCACTTCAGGATTGTAGTGAGGATGAGGTAAACTCCTATTGGAACACTTGATGAGCTGGGGCACCTCATCCTCACTACAATCCTGAAGTGCAGTTTCTTCAAATTCATTTAAAGGCACTTGGAACGCATAAATATGTAAGTTTAGGCACTATTTCTAAAAAAACTGCTGAAAAATTACTTCCTCTTTTTCCGAAAAAACCTCATTGGTATTATTTGCCAAAGATTCACAAGAACAGTGTCTCCCCCCTGGCCGCCCTATTGTGGCAGGAATAGGTTCAGTGACAGAACCTTTGTCTCATTACCTAGAGTGGTTACTTAAACCATTACTGGCTCGCATTCCCTCGTTCTTAAAAGATACGGGAGATCTAATTAAAATGCTTGATAATTTTCAATGGCAGAAAGGTTTCTCTTTCGCCTCTCTGGATATTGAGAGTCTGTACACCCGTATCCCACAAGATCAGGGTGTGCAGACTATCAAGAGAGTCTTGTTGAATTTTGATCAGAATCCAATCTTAGTAGACTTCATCACAGAGGCTTTAAGCTTTGTTTTGCATCACAATGCATTTAAATTTGATGACCAGTGGTACTTACAATGCGGGGGTACCGCGATGGGTACCCCCGCAGCATGTACCTTTGCAAATCTTTTTTGGCAGCATTTGAAGAAGATTTCATTTATGGTTCTAACAATCCATATCTGAAACATATAAAAAAATATGCCAGATATATGGATGACGGCTTCTTTGTATGGGACGGTTCTGCACAGGAATTTGACAATTTTGTGTCATATCTAAATGACAATAATTCCTATAATATGTACTTTACGCACACCTTCGGTAATCAAAAATTAGATTTTTTAGATGTCACACTTAGTATATCCGATGGTATTATCGATAGACAGGTATATAGAAAACCTACCGCAGTGAACACTTTGCTTCACTTTAATAGTGCGCACCCCTCCCATACAAAGAAAGCCCTTCCATATGGACAATTTTTGCGTCTTAAAAAAGTAGACAACAATCCCGAGACCTTTCTGCATCAGGCATCAGACTTGAAAAAACGTTTACTAGAACGAGGATATCCTATATCTGTTATCAACTCTGCCCTCGAAAAATCTCTAAATTACGATCCTAAAAATAAAAATAAAAATAAAAATAAAAATAAAGGTGAGAATAAGAATAAAAACACGTATGCCATCTTGAAAGAAACAAAAACTGAAAGTTTAAATAGATGTGTTTTTAATTTTAAATTTAATTCCATGTATGATGCAATAAAATCGAGCATCAAAAAACATTGGCATTTAATTAATAAAGATAAGGATCTTAGTGAGATGGCAAACGAGGGCCCTTTGATTTCATATAGGAGATGCAAAAACATAGGAGATATCCTTGTTAATAACCGCATTACTACCCCTAAACTAGGTACGTGGTTAGACCGAAATAAAACTAAAGGAAACCACAGGTGCGGCGGCTGCCCCTTTTGTGAATATCATTGTACAGGAGACACTTTAAAAATTGGTACTGAGCTGTTTAAAATAAAAGATCTTATTACCTGTAAGTCCAATTATCTGGTATATGTTATCTTTTGCCCCTGTCAAAGATATTATATAGGTAAAACAATTCGGCCTTTATATGTTCGATTTAGAGAGCATTTTAAGTCTATAACCTCTGGGATAGGTTCTCCACGTTTAATTGCCCATATGCAGGATTGTCATGGTGGTAATCCACGCCTTTTGAGATTTGCAGGCGTAATAAAAATTAATCCTTGTCCCACTGGAGGTGATATGCATCGTTCTTTACTTAGAAAAGAATCGAGATTGATTATGGACTTAAATGCTCTCGGTCCCCTTGGCCTGAACGATAAAAATGACTTGTCAGTGTTCTTATAATGCTGGTCTCCCTCTGCAAGCCTGTTTTCTGTGATGTCTTTTGAAAGACTATATTAAGCATTATATTTGATTAATTTTTCACTCTAATTATACCCATGTATGTAACGATTGTTTATAATCTATTTTGAAATTAATATATAATAAGTCTCTATGTGAATCTGATACATGTACAGCTGGTATGTGTTTTTAAATTGCACTTTATTCACGCAAGGACGCTGCACCCGTATCACCTGTTATTTAAGGGCGGATGCAGCACCTTTGCATGCACTGGACCCGTAGAAGCAAGTTTACTTGTGAAACGGCCGCCGTCGTCCGACGTGGCACACCCTCATCCTCCCTCACTACCTGTACCCCTGATGTGATCGTGGAATAAACAGATTTCCTTTATTTGACCTTTGGAGTGTGACCTATTCATCTCTACATTGTTGATTTTGTATCGTCTTCGCTTTGGGATACGCACCCAGGTCTCCATCAGCATGGAAGCACAGCCTTACTAGCCATACAGGGATCAGCAGTGCCCGGTATCCTCCACTCAGCTTTAACTATGTAACTATATGGTAGAAATAAAAATAAAAGTAAAAATAAAGAATAAGTAATTGATAGTGCAGCAAACAGATACCAGGTGTCTGGTTGCAGTACCCCGGCTGGTAGTAGAGCAATTATTAAATCTAGTATAGTATATTAAGTGATGCTTCAAGGCATATGATATTTAATGCCAATTGAAACTATCACTGCAATATGATTTTTCAGATAACTGGAGAGTTTTTTTCAATCCATAAGCAAAAAGGTTTTTAATAGAGGCTTAAATTATAAGCAGCAATTTCAGCGTTCCAAGTGCCTTTAAATGAATTTGAAGAAACTGCACTTCAGGATTGTAGTGAGAATGAGGTGCCCCAGCTCATCAAGTGTTCCAATAGGAGTTTACCTGCAGTCAAGTTCAGGCAGCAATTTCAGCGTTCCAAGTGCCTTTAAATAAATTTGAAGAAACTGCACTTCAGGATTGTAGTGAGGATGAGGTAAACTCCTATTGGAACACTTGATGAGCTGGGGCACCTCATCCTCACTACAATCCTGAAGTGCAGTTTCTTCAAATTCATTTAAAGGCACTTGGAACGCTGAAATTGCTGCTTATAATTTAAGCCTCTATTAAAAACCTTTTTGCTTATGGATTGAAAAAAACTCTCCAGGTATCTGAAAAATCATATTGCAGTGATAGTTTCAATTGACATTAAATATCATATGCCTTGAAGCATCACTTAATATACTATACTAGATTTAATAATTGCTCTACTACCGGCCATGGTACTGCAACCAGACACCTGGTATCTGTTTGCTGCACTATCAATTACTTATTCTTAATTTTTACTTTTATTTTTATTTCTACCATATGTGGTTTATTCTTCTTTCTTTTTCCTTGTTCTATTGTGTGAATTGTTTTGAATAAATTTGTGTCTAAAACAAGGATAGCAATAAAAAGTATAAAATATTAATAAAAAAACCTCTTATCAGCGCTGGTTTATTAGGGATTTTTTATTTTAAAAAATCTCAATTAAAATTCATTTCTGATTCCAGGCAAATTAAAGGGGATTTTTTGCCTACAAACCTAGCTGCAGATTTAATGGTTATTGGGGTCAAGCGCTAACAATTGTCTGTAGACTACTTGGTATATCCATCCAGGACTGTATGCAGAAGTTTTTTGCCCACCAAAAAAATGACGTGGGATTTGCCATATTTTTGTATGTTAGCCAGGTACAGCAGGCAGCCATGGGCTGCCTCCAACCCCCAGTTGCCTATTTGTACCCGGCTGGGAACCAAAAATATAAGGAAGCCCGTTTTTTTTAATTATTTCACTTATTTCATGAAATAATTAAAAAACAAATGACGTGGGCTTCGTCCCATTTTTGTGTCCAGCCAGGTACAACTAGGCAGCTGGGGATTGGAATCCGCAGCACAGGTTAGCCCGAGGTTTCTGGGCGCCTCTGCTGCGAATTGCAGTCCGCAGCTGCCCCAGAAAATGGCGCTCTCATAGAAGCACCATCATCTAGCGCTGTATCCAACTCTTCCAACAGCCCTGGAGCCGGGTGGCTTGTTGGGTAATCATGAGTTAATACTGGCTATGTTTTACTAGCCAGTATTAAGCCAGAGATTCTTAATGTCAGGCACGTTTGACCCGGCCATTAAGAATCTCCAATAAAGGGTTAAAAAAAAACACCACATTGAGAAAAAATACTTTACTAGAAATAAATACACAGACACATTAGAGACTCCATCTTTATTACCCCCTGTCAGCCCTCCACGATCCATGGTCTTCTGTCTTTCTCGTTCAACAAATGCAGCTCTGCTCCATCACTGCTGCATGGGGGAAGACGCTGCTGCTCCCCGTGCAGCCTTCACTTTGTGAAGGCTGCACGGGAAGCAGCGTCCAGCCTTCACTCCGTGAGTGATCAGTGCTGCTGGCTGTCAGCGGTAATGCTGACAGACGCGTTACTATAGCAACGGTGCTCCCGGAGCAGCGATTAGCAGTGACGTCACCGCTAACTGCGTTGCTATGGCAGCGGTGATCTCCGTTAATGACCAGCTGTGTCAGCCGGTCCCTAACGGAATGGGGAGTCGACCGTGTGCTAGAGCATGTCGCCGGTACACGGCGATACACAAATGTGCACCGTGTACCGGAGAGATGCACTCGCAGGTCCTACATGACGCGTCATAGTCATGTGACCAGTCTGTAGCCAATGAGATAATAGCCACGTAACTGGTCACATGGCTATTTTGACGTCACGATAGGTCCTGCATCACTGCTGGCAGTGCTGGTCACCGGGAGGATTCAGCGATCATCGGATGGAATAGCGGCACGAGACAGAGTGCAGGAGGGATCGCGGGGACCGGTATGTGTTATGGCAATGTTTATTAACTGTTTGTGTACATTTATCATGCATTTTTATGTGTTTGTGATTGCCTCTCATTATATCCTATAGGTTCGAGTTTGGTTCGTCGAACGTTCGACGAACCGAACTCGAACGGGACCTCCGTTCGACGAACCGAACTCGAGCCGAACCACGACCGGTTCGCTCATCTCTAGTAATGATGCCCTATATGTCATCAGAAGCTACTGTTTGGCCACATGGCAGGGCTGAGCTTGAAGGAGTGATATTTGGCTTATGGAGCACAGCTTTTGCTAAAGTAGCCCTTTGGGTGCCAGAACTGCAGAAACACCCCAAAAGTAACCCAATTATAGAAATTACAAATAATGTATCTGTGGCTGCAGTGGCTATTTTGTAGCATCCATGTCATGCTCTTTTTCTGGAAAATAACAAATATGCCAGTTTAGTGCCCATACATTGTACCCCATATATTGTAGAGCTTGCATATATTATGCCCAGTTTGTGCTTCTAGATAGAGATGAGCAAACTTGTTCAAAAAAGGTTAACAATTTCAAATTCAGCACTAGCCTTTAGGTACTTGAGATAGTTCAGAGGGCTATAGTGTAGGAATAGATATATAGGTATAGAATAGGAAAGTGCAAGGGCATGCAGAGTAGGGAATTTTGTGTGCCAAAAATCGTCATTTAATCATCTAGTGATTGCCAATTGTGCAGGCCTTCTAAAAATTTATATTTTATCATGTAGAGATTGCAAAATCTGTCATCCAGCCCCAAATTTCTATTTTATCATATAAATGCTTTTAATTGTTTGGTCAAGCACAAAATTGCTATTTCATTGCAATTTCATCATCTAAATAGGGTCAGATCTTTCAACCAGCTAAAAGTAGCAATTTTATCATCTAAATAGTGCTAATTATGAAATCCATCCCAAAATTGCTATTCAATCATCTAAATAGTGCCAAATCTTTTACCCATCCAAAAGTTGCCATTTTATCATCTAAATAGTGGTAATTGTGTGGTCCTGCCCAATATTGCTATTTCATCATTTAACTAGTCATTGGTAATTTAGTGACAGGTGACTGAAAGGTGTAGGCCCAGGGTTTTGAAACAGCTGGTAAAAAGAGGGGAAGGGTACATCAAACATGAGTGGGAAATCCCATGGTCATGGTAAAAGGGGAATAAGTGTGGTGTTGGAGGTGTATTGTAATGGTGTTGGAGGGTCAGAGGTAATGTTGCTAAAAGCTCTACTAAAAAAATACCGGCTGATCTTACAAAAAATACAAGTGACAACTTCTATTACTGGATGGGCTACTTGACTCCCTTTCTTTAACAGGCGCACAGCAGTATGACTTGTAGATGAGGGCAAGAAAGGGCTTGTGCTACAGTGGATGGCAAGCACTGCGTCTAGTGGCCTCTCCTCCTCTTCCTCCACCTCAACATCATATACAGTCTAGTACTCAGAAGTGGCACCCCAATTACCCTTCTTTCCCCCGACATCAACACTCTTCAATTGGCCAACTGACTGTGGGGAACCATAGATGGGCAAGTCTGCTGAGATTTTCACCCAATCTATTACATGATCAACAGAGGGCTGCTCCAAAGATTCCCAGACTTAGGAGGAGGAAGGAACCTGCATCGATGTCCAAAATCTTTGTCAGTTGGATCTGGCGTTAGACAAAGTAGGTGCAGTGCCCGGTCGTGGTCTTAGCTTGTCACCCCCACACGCTCCTACTCCCAGGCCTTCGCTCTTCTTACCTGCCCAGAATTTCCACACTCTTCTCTTCTGCCCTGGGGTCTGCCGCTGTCTCTCCCTACTTCCAGATCATGCACAGGCTTTCAGTGAGTGTCCGTAGGGTGTGCTTGGCCATGCCCAGTTTCTTAAAAGGCCGGCGCCCAATTACCCGGAAGTGATCCCTGAGGTCACTTATTATCTTAAGATATTTAAGACCGCCTTCCCTTATAGGAGGCACCTGAGCAACGTTGCCTCCTAGTGTGTTTCTAGTTCTCAGGTACCATTATGCTACTGTGTCTAGTACTGCTTGCCTTGTCCTACTTCCAAGTCTGTGTTTCTAACCTGTGTCTCATCCTAGAGCCTGCTTACTACCATCACCTCCGTGCTGTCACGTCTGAGCAACCATCTCAGTGCTGCCACGTCTGAGCCACCTTCTCTGTGTTGCCTAGTCCAAGTTAGTCTCCGTGCTTCCCCATTCAAGCACACCAGCAGCAGACACTAAGAGACTTTACCAGTCCATATGAGCCGACCTCCACTGGTTCCTGGCAGTTATGCATTTAGGCCCCCTGTTGCTACTCCAGACAATCCCTCTTTTAGGGGTTTGCTACTGATTAACTCCTTCAGTGGAGTCCGGTGTACGGCCCAGTGGGTCCACTCCCGGATGTTTGCCGTTCTTTGGCGACCATAACAATAGGGTATGAGCAGAATTCAGACCCTGATCAACAAACATTAATCCCAGGGGTGGAGATGATAATAATGAGACTCAGACACCTGAGATGCACACATACTGTACTGTGCTGTCAGGGAAGGAAGAGGTGGAATGTGACTGTCAGGGAGAGGAGTGGGAAAACAGAGAGGATGATTTTGAGGGTCTATATTCCACTGGGTATGAATCCAGAGGCATGCAGCTGAGTAGCTCAGCAGAGGAGGTGTAGAAGGAGGAAGATGACTAGGTTACGTTGTCACTTCCCACACAAACACGTAGTGATGCAACCACAACAAGAATTATATCCTCAGCTACAACTTTGTAGAGGCATAAATTGCAATAATTTTACTACTACGTGCATGAACCGGCACATGTGCAGCCAACATGTGTTATTCTGGGAACATTACTGCACCAAAACGCGACCTAGCGGGTCTGGTCAACTACCTTAATAGTAGGCACTGTAATGCACCGGAAACATGGCAAGGCTGGGAGTGGTTTGTGACCTAATGCCATGTTTTAATGCAACTTTGTCATGGTTCGCCTTCCTGTCCACATGGCTAGGCGACGGAGCCTTCTCTTGGGCCTCACTTCCGGACCCTGCATGCCTTAAAAGCTGACATTTCCAGTGAACCAGCGCCGGCTATAAGCTTAGAACTGCTTTGCCTGTGATTGCTGGTCCTGTGAGTGATATCCTGATCTGTTTGTTCCTGTGCCCTTGTCTGTGTTCTGTCCCCTGGTCATCCCTCCTGTCCTCTGTCCCCTCTCCTATTTCCCCACTCAGTTGCTTCCTCCGTTACTGACCTTGGCCTGACTCCTCTTCTGCTCGTTCCACCGGTCCTGCTTCTGCCCGTATGGTGTTTGACCCAGCCTGACTGACTATTCCTCGCATGCCCTGCAGTTCTGCTTTTCAGCTGTGCTGTGAGGCAGTGTATGAGAACGCTGTGTATTTACTTTCTGGTTCTCGTTGCTCTGTGTAGTGTTTTCTGCTGCAGAGCTCTGGCTCCCCCTGGTGGCAGCTTGACAAACTTATAATGAAGGAATCTACTTTTTAATTTACACATTGATGTACCAGATATTTCTCCTTTTCTTCAAGATAGTGTTACTTTTCTCAACAAATGTAAAATGTCTGTGAGGTATTAGAATAGTTAAAAAGTTAAAAGATGATTATTGCTACAGAAATTTCTTTATATTATTTTCATGTTCATCACTACAACACAATAATTTTAAAAATGCTATGAATTATCATGTGTAATATTTAAAATTTTTCTACTGACCATAAAATTTCCTTTTTGCTAATCTTCGGGGATTTCTTAATACATTTCTGCAGAACTGTACGGAAAAGTGCCTTGAGTCATCATTGTACTGACCTTGAATTTATCTGTGTATGTAAATTCATATTCCTTTTTAGTTCTGTTTTTTGATGCTAGGAAAATTAATTTATAATAAGCATTTATGCATCCAACAAAATCATCTTCTTTAAATCATTGTAGAGTTTGACATTCATACTATCCCAAGTTTAGAGTGTATGTGCACTGCCAGGTAACTTTTCAGAATAAGTAACTTGGATTCTACATATTGTGGCATTTTTTTTCCACAGTTTTTTGGCTCTAGTCATTAGAAAGTCTAAGGGGCACTTTGCACACTGCGACATCGCAGGTGCGATGTCGGTGGGGTCAAATTGAAAATGACGCACTTCCGGCATCGCATGCGACATCGCAGTGTGTAAAGGCTGGATGATACGATTAACGAGCGCAAAAGCGTCGTAATCGTATCATCGGTACTGCGTCGGCGTAATCCATGATTACGCTGACGCAATGGTCCGATGTTGTTCCTCGCTCCTGCGGCAGCACACATCGCTGTGTGTGAAGTCGCAGGAGCGAGGAACGTCTCCTACCGGCCTCCCTGCGGCTTCCGTAGGATATGCGGAAGGAAGGAGGTGGGCAGGATGTTTACATCCTGCTCATCTCCGCCCCTCCGCTCTGATTGGCCGCCTGCCGTGTGACGTCGCAGTGACGCCGCACGACCCGCCCCCTTAACAAGGAGGCGGGTCGCCGGCCACAGGGACGTCGCACGGGAGGTGAGTGTGTGTGTGAAGCTGGTGTAGCGATAACTTTCGCTACGCCAGCTATCACCTCATATCGCTGCTGCGACGGGGGCGGGCACTATCGCACTCGGCATCGCAGCATCGGCCTGCGATGTCGTAGTGTGCAAAGCCCGCCTAACAGTGATCTTTATTTGTGCTACATCTATCTCTCTCCAACTCCTTCCCTTTCCCCTCTCCCTTGAATTCCATAGGCAGCAGAAGTAATTTGATGCCTCCCTAAAGATATGTCTGTAGCCAGATTTAGGCGGGCTTTGCACACTACGACATCGCAGGTGTGATGTCGGTGGGGTCAAATTGAAAATGACGCACTTCCGGCATCTCATGCGACATCGTTGTGTGTAAAGCCTAGATGATATGATTAACGAGCGCAAAAGCGTCGTAATCGTATCATCGGTGCAGCGTCAGCGTAATCCATGATTATGCTGACGCGACAGTCCGATGTTGTTCCTCGCTCCAGCGGCAGCACACATCGCTGTGTGAGAAGCCGCAGGAGCGAGGAACATCTCCTACCGGCGTCACTGCGGCTTCCGTAGGATATGCAGAAGGAAGGAGATGGGCGGGATGTTTACATCCCACTCATCTCCGCCCCTCCGCTCCGATTGGCCGCCTGGCGTGTGATGTCGCTATGACGCCGCACGACTCGCCCCCTTAACAAGGAGGCGGGTCGCCGGGCAGAGCGACGGTCGCAGGACAGGTGAGTCCATGTGAAGCTGCCATAGCGATAATGTTCGCTACGGCAGCTATCACAAGGAAATCGCTGCTGCGACGGGGGCAGGTACTATCTCGCTCGGCATCGCAGCATCGGCCTGCGATGTCGCAGCGTGCAAAGTACCCCTTAGGCTATGTGCGCACTAGAAAGTGCCATTTTCTTAACAAAAAAATGGATCCTCTGAAAGAATCCTGCACCCGCGGTAAAAAACGCGGTAAAACCGCGTTTTTGCAGCGATCTGCTGCAGTTTTGCCACGGTTTGCCGTGGATTCACCGCGGATTTACCGCGGATTTTCCACAATTTGGTCCCCGCGGTATTTACCATTATCTATGGCAAAAACCGCAGGTACCTGCGGAAAAGAAGTGACATGCTCATTAATTCTGCGATGGAAAATCCGCAAGCATAAAAAAAACGCAGTGTGCACACAGAATTTTTTAAAACCCATAAGATTTGCTGGGGAATGACTGCAGCAATGTTAGACACATTTTCTGCTGCAATTCCGCGTCAAATCTATGGCAAAATCCGCGGTAAATCTGCAGCATTCGCACAGGGCCTTAAGCAGCTTTTGTTAGTAAATGATCAGTGCAGAAGAGAAGACATGACTGATAAGTCAGAAAGAAGCATATTATTCTGATAATTTATTTTTTATTTCTCTAAGGCCAACATAATCTGCAGCATTTAACAATTCAAGGGGTATTTTTATAGATAAGGCTACGTTACCATGTCCTGTAATGTAATCCGTTTTGAGATCCATTTGGAAAATGCAAAAAAGCATCTGTTAACAGATCCGTATATTCCCCATTGACTTTAATAGTGATTGATCCATTAACAGATGGTCCAAAATGTGTCCATTAGGACCAATCTGTTAGTGTCCATTGTTAGAAAGACCAAAATGAATGAATGCAAGACCTTTTTCCAATGGATCTAAATACGGATGTCTAACAGATCTGTTAGTGTATAACTGGAGTCAATGGTCAACAGATCTGTTAGGAATGTATCCATTAAAGGATCCATTGCCCATCAACTCTTATTCTCTTATTATGCTATAATGGATCCGTTGCCCACAAATGCTAGATCAATAGAATAGAATGGAATAAAATAGGATAAGATCATACAGGATAGGACAATTGATACAATAGACAGACAGATAGCATGGGCAGCTGTTTAGCTGAATTAAAAATAATTTTTTGGAAAAAAATGATGTGACGTTCTTCCTGCTCTGGATACCTCGTGGCACACTTTCTCATTGCGGTGATCCTCCCAGCCTCCTCCGCTTGTCCACATTGATCCCCAAGGCTCCAACACAGCGGTAAGACCTTTACCTGGCTTACTGCATAGCGTTTCTTCTGTGTTACTTTTGGGCTGCCATTTCCCCTTCTATTCTAGTTCGACTGTAGTTGTCCTTTGCCTCTCATGTCATCCACAGCCTGAGGGTACTTCCCTCCATCCTACCTTTCCATTACCTTCTCCTTGCCATTGTATTTTGTATTATTGCTATATTATCCATTATTGATATTTATGTATTTACTTATGTGTTTCATATTATCTATTTGGGCAGTCTTGACTAATATCCCAAGACAAAAAAGGAAAATGACACAAAAAACACATGTGATCAATACCAGTAATTTAGAAATGCTGATGAAGTTGTGTTTACACACTCCATGCAGGACTCATGATTGGCAGGTATCCTTCATGTGTTTTATTAGAGAGGCTGTGAGTTTTTAGACACACTGGTAAAATCATAATGAGACTGCCTCACTTTTATCTTTCGTGCATCTCCACACGTCATCTAGAACTGGATCTGTAACCAGGAATTCCAACTGTTATACTAAATTCCCAATTATCTGTAAATTTCTGAATCTTAAAATATTTTGTAGTCTACCCCTATTAAAAATTTGTCACATTTTACTTGTGCTGATACTGCATCTTCATGTGCCTTCGGTTTGTTACAGAATCAAATAAATATGATTCTATGACAAAACAATGTGGGTTTAAAGTTAATTGACATTCTTGTTACTTAGGCCTCCTTCACACATCAGTGATTCTGGTATGTATGTTGTTGTTTTTACATGTTGTTTTTACTAATCACGGATGTATGAAGACCCATTAAAATCAATAGGTCAGCGCACACATCAGTGATTTCTCACTGACCATGTTTCTGTGCGGTGCCAAGTCCGTTTTTGTCTGGCATCCACAGTCCACACAGTCATGGGATCCATTTAACATGAACCAGAGAAAATAGATATTTTTGAAATAGAATTATTTTTATACTCACCTGTCTCCAAAGATGCTGTCTCCGTCCGCTGCCATCTCCTGCTTCCAGGCTGGCTAATTATGCTCATGAATGTTCACTGCACCGTGACTGTTAAGTAATTACAGAGGGGAGACAGCAGCGGTCGGAGAGAGGAGAGCCGGAGACATCAGCACCAAGGAGAGCAGCACCGGGGACAGGTGAGTATAGGAGTGTGTGATCTCCATGTGCTATCATGTATGGAGTACATGGAGAACACACGGGTGCCAAAATCACGGCACACGGAGGGCCAAATGCATCTTTAACTCATTAATGATAAATGTGTGTGTTTTTGACTGACGCGTGAAAGAGGCCTTAGGAGCTAATCTCCATGGAGTGGCTTAAGGTGGCTTAAGGTGGCTTTACACACTGCAACATCGTAAACAACATCACTGTAACGTCACCGGTTTTGTGACGTAATAGCGACCTCCCCAGTGACATTGCAGTGTGTGAAACACATCAGCAACCTGGCCCCTGCTGTGAAGTTGCTGATCGCTACAAATCGTTCAGGACCATTCTTTGGTCCTTTGTTTCCCGCTGTGCAGCAAAGTCTCAGTGTGTAAAGGGGACTTAAAACACTGGAAACGAGTGATGTGTCACAATATCTGTCAATCACTATTCTCTGTCAGTCGGTCTCTCCCTCTCGGTCTCTATTCTCTCTCTATCAGCGGGTAACCTCAGTGACAGCTCAGCTGATCGCGCTACTCACCTCATTTTCTGCGTGGAGGTGACAGGAGCGGCGGTGTCTTCTGCTGCTCCTGTCACCTGCATGCAGCAGAGCTGGATGCGACGCTGGAGGTCCGTGGATTACGCCGGACATGGAGGGCTTTTTGGGGCTGATTAAATTGATGATGAGGGAATGTGTTTGTGTTTTTTATTTCTAATAAATGATTTTTTCAGTTGTGTGTGTTTATTTACTGTAATTTACAGATTAATCATGGAAGGTATCTCGGGGAGATGCCTGACATGATTAATCTAGGACTTATTGGCAGCTATGGGCTGCCAATAACTCCTTATTACCCCGATTTGCCAACGCACCAGGGCAAATCGGGAAGTGCCGGGTACAGTCCCAGAACTGTCGCATCTAATGTATGCGGCAATTCTGGGCGGCTGCTGACTGATATTGTTAGGCTGGGGGGCTCCCCATAACGTGGAGCTCCCCATCCTGAGAATACCAGCCCTCAGCCGTATGGCTTTATCTGGCTGGTATTAAAATTGGGGGGGACCGCACGCCGTTTTTTTTAATTATTTAATTATTTATTTCACTGCACAGTATAGACCCGCCCACCGGCTGCTGTGATTGGGTGCAGTGAGACACCTGTCACTCAGCGTGGGGGTGTGTCTCACTGCAACCAATCATAGGCGCCTGTGGGCAGGGAAAGTAGGGAATACGAAATTGTTTAATGAGCGGCCGGCTTTTTCAAAATAGTAAAAGCCGCCGCAGCAGTGTGAATGCCGTGCAGTGCCGCATCGGGGATCGGTGAGTATGAGAGAGGAGGGGAAAATGACCGACAGACTGTGAGAGAGGGACAGAGATAGTGAGAGACCGACAGAGAGAGAATAGAGACCGAGAGGGAGAGACCGACTGACAGAGAATAGTGATTGACAGATATTGTGACACATCACTCGTTTCCAGTGTTTGACTAGCTAGGTCGTTCTGCAGGTCCGGATCGCTGTTGCGTCGTTGGCCAGGTTTGACTGTTTGACAGCTCACCAGAGACTCACCAGAGACTTTGTAGCGATCCCGGCCAGGTTGGGATTGCTGGTGGGATCGCTGAAAGTCTCAGTGTGTAAAGGGGCCTTTAGAGACATGTGCACCGATACACCTTTGTAGTGTACAATTACCCTTAGGTTTTGTGATCACACTGGAAAATTAGATGAGATGAGACTACAAATGGAGCAAGCCAAATATAAACACTTTAATTATAATACGATGTTAACAATTCCTCCCAGTGTCAACAACAGCATTTGTTATTTTGTTTCAGTTATTTGATTATTGGATTATTTCCTTTCCTCACAATTTCTTGATAACTTCTGCAATAAAACTACCTTCCAGTTCTCTAATTAGTGTTCTACCTGAGTGTACAGAGAAGGTTTCCAGTGTAACTACTTGCTAACTGCATCCATTAAACTGAGTTATCTGCCCTGCTGCTTTTACTTGCTTAGAAATGATTATCTTTATTTTAAACGCAAAGTTAATGTAATGTAAGGAAGAGGACAATAAAAGGGATTGTGCAATGAGGGTGAAAATAAACTTGCAAAGTTTAAAGTAGACTTTGCTTAATACATGGTTAATAAAGGGAATGGAGTACTGAGACAAAACAGAATTTGTACCGTACTCGGCACTGGAACATTAACGGGAATCTTCTATTTGTTGAGACAAGCAGATGCATCTGTTTATTTGATAATTCTAATGAGACATTATTAAGCAAAACAACCCGGTCTCCCTTTTCTATTCATATAGTACATGGCGAAATATGTCAATTACCACTTCTCTATGCAAATGGCAGTACATAGAAAGCTGAACACACATTAATAACTTTATGCGTTATAATAAAGAATATGTAAATAGGTGACATCAAACTGGGGAAAAAAAAGTAAATTAAGAAGACTCAATTCTACACAATTCAGTGGTAGAGTAAAAGTCGCAAAAAAACAAACAAACAATAAATCCTGAAGGAAAAATCTGTCACCCCAGAACGGGACCGGATGGGAGAGAAACTGGTTGGGGGCCCTTGCCGCTTACCCTCAAGCTAAAGGGAAGCCCTAGGCTGACCCTCATCCAAGAATTACACTTAAGGGTAATGACATTAGAGTCTCCAACCTTGCCCTATCTCCTGTCTTTTCCCTGATGGTAAAGTCCCTCCCACCCCCACCACCCAAGGGGACAAACTGGGATGGAGTCCCTCACAAACACCCCACCAATAATGTTCCAAAACGGGCAAAGGCACATACAGACATCAACAAATAACTAAACAACTAGAGGAAAACATACAGAGGTGAACTGGAACCAACAGGGAATAAGGAAAAGTAACTACACCAAGGATTACTTCCAAACAACCCATCAACAGGGAAGACAAGCAGCAGCAAAAGGAATGTGTCCGTCCACCTCCGGGCCAAGCTACAAAAGGATGATGAATAATCGGAACCCTCTGCTGGAGGCAGGAGGTTTTTATCCAGGCCAGATGTGAACATCAGTGGACACAGCTGAACGGCATTAGGAAGTCTGCTGCTTCTGCATCAGAAACTGCATTAACCCCTAGAGTGCCCAAGTAAAGAAATATGTTTAATCATAAACAAAGTAAGCAACACAACAATTGCCCCAAGTCCGTGGCAAGTCACACGGTACCATGTGAGATAGCGTGACAAAATCACACCACAGGTAGCCATGAAAACTGCTATATTTGAACCAGCATTTTCAATTCAAGGGCTTGATGCTCATGTGTTTAGATTCATTTTCATTTTCCGAATCTGAGATATATTTTAGACTATATTTCTGATAATACATCCCATTTAATGCAATAGACGAATATCACTAGGGCTTAATGAAAATACCTTTCAGGTCCTCTGTGGTGCCGCATCCGGAGGAGCCACTTCCACTTCCTTCACAATTGCCGTGTCTTCGCATGTTGTGCTGTGCCACTGTCCGGGTACACTTACCAGAGACTTTGCTCTTTCTCTGTGATGCGGTGAGTCATAACCACTGTCTTGGAGATCAGGCACTTAGGCCCCCTAGGGTTGGGCTGGACAGCCCCTGTATAGGGGTTTTCTCCTGGCTGCTCCTCCAGGGGAGTCCGGTGCATGTTCCGGTGGTGCCTCTTCTGGTCACCTTCGCACTCCTTTCCTGTTTAAGGATTATCAATAAACCTAGTCTATTGCTCACCATCTACGCTCTCCCGTGTCCTGCTTGCGGTCAGCTACCGCAGTCCACTGCGGTCTAGTGGCTTCACACATCCATGATCACCATGTTGCTGCGAGCGTTATAGATCACCACAGGGTTAATATCTAAATATGGAACTAAACCAGTTTATTGTGCAAGTTAACAAGGTTTAAAAATGAATGATGAGAGAGCATCCACGCATTAGTTGTTACTCGTTCGAGCATCAGGGTGTTCAAGTGCGACTTCATTAATGAGTATAATATAAGTCAATGGGCATTTTGTAGCTCAGATGTTTGAGGCTTGATTGAGTAACGAGCTTTGCTGAGCTCATCACTAAATATCCCACCATGCAATTGCTCCCCAAAAAAGCTCCACAATTATCCTAATGGGTGTTGAAGCACTAAAAGCAGATCTGGCTGTCCAGACTTTAGATGTCTATAGAAGAAAGTAAAATATTCATATTCAAACCATCCATTTCCACTGGGCTTCGCCTTTGTTGTCCAACACAGAAACAAAAGACCAGTTCAGATCACCATACTAGATAGGATACCACAGAAGATGCGGTGCACTGAAAAAAATATCAGGCCGATTCCTGACTAGAAGTAATCCAGATTAGAAGGAGACTAGCATTCGCAGATAGTATATTAAAATCTTTGCTTTATTTTTCCATAAGTTAAAACATAGACATAGTCTACGTATTTCGAACAAAAAATGTTCTTAACCCCTTCACCCCGGGGGATTTTCAGTTTTTGTTTTTTGCTCCCCTTCTCCTGAGAGCTGTAACTTTTTTTTATTTTTCAGTCAATCTTACCATATAAGGGCTTATTTTTTGCTGGATGAGTTGTACTTTTAAATGAAACCATAAGTTTTACCATATAGTGTACTGGAAAATGACGAAAAAATTCCAAGTATGAAAAAATTGCAGAAAAAGTGCAATTGCACAATTGTTTTTTGGATATTTTATTCACCGTGTTCGATATATGGTGAAACTGATGTGTTGGTGTGATGCCTCAGGTCAGTACAAGTTCGTAGACACCAAACATGTACAGGTTTACTATTATCTAATGGGTTGAAAAAATTCAGACGTTTGTCCAAAAAAAGTGGAGCACTTTTTGCGCCATTTTATGAAACCCGTAGAGTTTTATTTTTTCGGCATCTATAGCTCATTGATGGCTTATGATTTGCATCTTGAGCTGACATTTTTAATAGTACCATTTATGCACAGATGCTACATTTTATCACCTGTTATTCCATTTTGTGCAAAATTTGCGGCGGCCAAAAATTGTAATTTTGGCATTTGGAATTTTTTGCTGCTACGCTATTTACCGATCAGATTAATTGTGTAAATTAAGTAAACAAAATACCATGAAGAAATATATGTATATATAACCATAAAACTAAATAAAGAATAATACAAAAAAAGGGAAAATAATAAATAATTAAATATATTCATCTAGAATACTCTATTGCCAGCTCTCTCTCCTCATGCATGTACTACAAACTGGTCCCCAAATACTCGATAGGTGCAAGATACCAATATATGCACGATAAAAAAATATAAATCAATTTATAAAACAAATATTTGGATATTATGTAATATTTATTTTGGTTGGATTTATGGTATCTGCAGATGCTGGTCTCCTTCTAATCTGGTTTGCCTTTGTAGGTTTAACCTCACTTGAGCTTCTGAGATAGAGTGATAGAGCCCCACTGGCAGTTTCTATCCCAGTCTGCGATACTTAGGCTATGTTCGCACGTTGCGTTTTTTACCGCGTTTCTGCAGCGTTTTTGGCAGCAGCGTTTTTGGGCAAAAAGGCATGCGTTTTTGTTTTCCAGCAAAGTCTATGGTAAAAGCAGAAATCCTGTCTGCACTTTGCTTTTTTTTCAGCAGCGTTTAATTTGCATATTTGTGGTCAAAAACCATGCTGAAAAAGAAGCAGCATGTCAGTTGTTTTTGCCATTTCTGCAGCGTTTCCTTAACATTGGAGTCAATGAGAAATGGCAAAACGCATGTTGAAGTGAATAATCTGCGTTTAATGTGCGTTTTACATGCTTTTTACCAGCGTTTTACAAACCAAAAACGCAGGTGCAGTAGGCAAATAAACCAGGCACAAACGTCATTACCTACATCACTTCCTTTGTACTATAAATACAGAGCTGAGTATGTTTCAGTGCCTGCTACTATTGTGATTTCTCATAATAGATAAACTTTGATCTACTGAAATTTATAATGGCTTGGTTCCAGCGAATGAAGATCGATGTTGCAAAATTAATTGCTATGGTAAGTACCTGATTTATTTTTCAATATTTTGCTTAAAAAATGTTATAATGATAATGGCAAGCTTTATAATCTTAGAAATTTAGGAATCACTTCTTTACTAATTTGTAAAATTATGTTACAGGTTGAATCCATGCCATGCCTTTGGGATCCCACATGCCCTGACTATATGCAAAAAAACAAGAGGATGGACTGTTGGGGAACAATCTGTGCTGAACTGTTCCCACAATGGCATGAGGCTGATGCAGCCTTACAACATAAAATTGGTATATTTCTTGTTTAAATTAGTTGTTTTTATACTGTTACTATACTTATTAAAATTAATATAAGTTTTGTGTTTTTTTATTTCATTGCACAATTAAAATAGAGCTTGATGTGCGGAAAAGGTGGCGTTCAGTTAAGGACAGATTTCACAAGATAAGGAATGAGGGCATGAAAAGTGGCAGTTCCCCTAAAAAACCAAATTTCATCTATTATGATGAGCTGTCATTTCTCTGCACAAGTCGGAAAACTAGAGAGTAAGTATTCATGTAACAGTATGTTAAATTTGTTTTATGACAATAATGTTATCATCACAATAAATTACATTGTATTTATTTGTTTTTTATTTTTTCTTTCACCTCAACAGAACTTCAGGAAATGTAGCAGTACAAACACCTGTTGATGATGAAGAGGGGCAAGAGAGCCTTCTTCAACCACACCAGGAAGGGCCATCAGCCAATATAGATCAATTTTCATCTGAACATGAAGGGGATATAGAAAGTGGTACTGTTCAAGATAAATCACCACCTAGACCTACAATAATTACCTCAGGTCCCACAAAATATATTAAGCCAAAAAACAAAAAAAAAAACACCAAAAATATCCAATTAGAGGAGGACGTTATTTGTAACGAAACCTTAAAATTATTGAATACTAGTGCCAAAGAAGATGACATTGATCATTTTGGCATTAGTATAGCAGGTAGAATCAGAAAAATTAAAGATGAGAAGAAAAAAAATACATGCATGACAGCCATATGTGGGATGCTGACTTGCTATGAGGAAGAGGGTAGTTTCCCTTCCTCTGGCGCAATTATTTCTAAAATTGAACAATTTTTTGATGACGTCAAAAACCCACCAGCCCAAAAGAATACAGCTACTATTGCCCATAACCCAATCTACATACAAAAACCTTATTCTCTAAATACAAATACATATAATCAAAATGTGCCCCAACAATATTTGCATCCAGGCATTCAAACTCAAAAACCACAATCTAGTCAAATGAATCTACAACCCCCGTTAAATGTTAATTTGCATTCCCAACAACCACCACAAGGATATTTCAGCAGGCAATTATTTTCAGAACCATAATGTCATAATGATATAATGTTGTTTATGTTTATAAAAAATTATGTATTTTTCAAAAATATCAATTATATGTTGCACATATGTTTAAATGTGCATAAAAATGGCTTTATGACGTAAATAAAGCTTTGAAAATAAATTATTTTATTTGTGACATCAAAATCTGTGTTTGTATACTTTAAATTTGCAACATATGAAGTGTTTTCATGTTCAATCTTGATGATTTTAGAGTTATCATTGCGTCAGGAAGTGACATCATAACAAATTAACATAAGCAAGACAGGAAAGGCAGACATTTTTGTATTTGAATCATTTAACTTTATTTTTGAGTTCAATGACATGACAAACGCATATGCGTTTTTAAGAAGAAAAACGCATGTAAAAAGCGCTAAAAACGCAATAAAAACGCTACAAAAACGCATGCGTTTTTAGCGCTAAAAAATGGTCAGAAGCCATTTGGTCAAAAACCAAGGGAAGGAAAACGTGCAGAATAAACTGCAGGTACACCGACGCAACGTGCGCACATAGCCTTACAAGGAACTCTGGATGAATGTGGTGATGTCACATCAATTAGCTACAAAGTCCTGCAAAGTCCAGCACAATGCATTAAACAGGTTACAGAGACCAGGGTGGAGTTAAACCTACAAAGGCAAAGCCCAATACCCATTAAGGTAATTGTGAAACTTTTTGAGGGGTGTAACTGCCTGGTGGGCCATTATACCTTGTCATCTTGCACAATAGCCTGGTTTACATCCCATTAAATGGTTATTCCCATTTTTCATAATAAGTATGGATGGACAATACCTGTAAAAGTAAAGAACTTTCCAATTTACATTTTATTAGAAAAAAAAATTATTCTACCAATATTTGCAAATATATTTGTTATTGTTGGCAGCTCATTTTTGAAGAGAGGCAACCACTGCCAGATGGCTTTGTGGCAAAACAGGCATCATACTAACAAACTCTCTACTTTTCAGCTTGTAAGCACTGCTGTGATGCTTGGTGAGATTGCTGTGGTTCATTGTTTTCTCCTAATCACAATAAGCTTTATCTGAGATGCAGAGTTCAAGCGTTCTCATCAAGAGCTGCTAATCTGAACAGTCACTACAGTAGATTTACTTCCACCCCATATACCAGCAAGTTGGGAGACTATGGACCACTGCACGTCTAAGGAAACAAGATAGTAACAACTCAAGGGAATCTGTCACCAGGTGCTTGCAACCTAATCTGAGAGCAGCACAATGTGGAGACAGAGACTCTGATTCCAGCGATGTGTCAATTACTGGACTGCATGCTATAGTTTTGATAAAATCACTGTTTTATCAGGTGGAGATTATCAAAAGAGGATGAGAAAATCTATTGCTATGTAGTGCTCCATATTTATGAGCTTTGTTTATCCCTTTCTCAACCACTGATTGGTAGCTTTCTGCTTACACACAGTGCACACAGAAAACTGTCAATCAGTTTTGTTGGCAGGGTTATGTAGAGCTCAGCGTTTGGAGAACTAATACATATGCAACAGATAAAACAGTGATTTTATCAAAACTACATCAAAAAGCCCAGTTAAGCTGGGTTCACACATAGCGACAGCGACGTCGCTGTTACGTCACCATTTTCTGTGACGCAACAGCGACCTTGTAAGTCGCTGTTATGATCGCTGCTTAGCTGTCAAACACAGCAGAAGTAGCAGCGATCATAACGACATGCGTCACTGTGCTTCATGTGCAGAGAGAAGGGAGCTGCGCACACTGCTTAGCGCTGGCTCCCCTGCACTCCTAGCTACAGTACACATTGGGTTAATTACCCGATGTGTACTGCAGCTACATGTGAAGAGAGCAGGGAGCCGCGCACACTGCTTAGCACTGGCTCCATGCTCTCCTAGCTACAGTACACATCGGGTTAATTACCCGATGTGTACTGCAGCTACATGTGCAGAGAGCAGGGAGCCGGCGCTGGCAGCAAGAGCGGCGGAGGCTGGTAACGAAGGTAAATATCGGGTACCCAGGGAAAGGTCTTCCCTTGGTTACCCGATGTTTACCGTGGTTACAGCTTACCGCAGGTTGTCAGAAGCCGGCTCCTGCTCCCTGCTCGCTTCATTTCGTCACTCTCTCGCTGTCACACACAGCGATGTGTGCATCACAGCGGGAGAGCAATGACCAAAAAATGAAGCTGGACATTCAGCAACGACCGGCGACCTCACAGCAGGGGCCAGGTCGTTGCTGGATGTCACACACAGTGACAGCGATGGGACGTCGCTGCAACGTCACAGAAAATGGTGATGTAGCAGTGACATTTTTGTCATCGTCGCTGTGTGTGACACCACCCTAAGTGATTGCACATGAGCGGATCTCTTTAAATTTACCAAACGTAAAAAAATTTGATTTGCAGTGGATACATTTGAGTGAATTTCAATACAGAAAGTTTGTAAGTGCTTGAAAAATACATGTGGGGAGAAGAGAGAAAACTCTGCAGATTATAACACCTCACACGCTACAGGAGAGAGGGAACCCTGCTGATTATAAGAGCTTACACACTACAGGAGAGAGAAATAAGAAGACCCCTTTGATCATAAGAACTTACACTCTACAGGAGAGAGGACCCTGCTGATCATAATAATAATAATTTTATTTATACAGTGCCAACATATTCTGCAGCATTTTACAACTGAGCGAGGACATATACCTACAAAAAGTCATCACAAAGCAACATGTAATTCAACAGATACAGAAGGAGTTAGGGCCATGTTCACAAGCTACATAAGGAAAGGGTAGTAAATAGGGATGATCGAATACCTCAAATATTCGGCTTCATGAATATTTGCCGAATAGGTCACTGCTATTCACCACTATTCGTGAATATTCGATGCACAATGTAAGTCTATGGGAAACCCGAATAACAACTATTCAGAACTATTTGCCATAGACTTACATTGCGCATCAAATATTCTCATAGTGGCTTCTATTCGTCGGATATTCGCAAAGCCGAAAATTTGAGGTATTCAATTATCCCTAGTAGTAAAATAAGGAAATAGATAACAAGTGCTTGTCATATACAGTTCGATAAGATATATAATTGTAAGGTTTTTAAATAAAGCTGCATGAGCCGTCATCAGCTAGTATTTGTCTGCGTACAGTTACCAAGTGCTACTGGGTGAATGGAGGATATTGAGACAGATGAATAAGAGGGACCAGATTCTGAGGAAAAGAAAGAAAGAGAGAACAGAGAAGAGTTAGATTAGTGAAGTGAGGAAAGAAGTCCATATAAAGAGATTTGTTGTTAATGCACGTTTAAAAATGTAGGGGTTCGATGAATCATCCAGGGTAGTACATTCCGGAACACTGGTGTAGCATGAGAGAAGCCTCAGAAATTAAAGTGGGTGGTTTTCGATTAAGTAATATGTTAGTCTTAGAGCACTTTCAGAATAGAAATCACAGGAAGGGTGATAAACAGATGAATAAAATAATGTAGGGTGGTGCAGAACTGTGGAGAGCTTTGTCGGTGAAATGAGGAGTTTATATTGTACTGTGTAGTGGATAAGTAATCAGTGCAATAAATGTCGCATGGTGGAGGTATTGGTTAAGCAGTTGGAAAGTGATAGAAGCTGGCTGCTGCATTTACAACAGCCTTTAAAGGAGGAAGTTTGGCAAGGGGGAGATCGAACGGGGAGTTGCAGTAGTCCAGATGAGAATGAAAAGGAGTGTAAGTAACAGTTTTTAGAGTTTCAAAGGTCCATAAAGTTGTATTCTGGATTAGTGTTGAACGGACTCGGATCGGCAAAATCCGGATCCGCATGGTTTGAGCGGCAGATCCGAGTCCGACCCCACCGCGGGATTCCGGGTGCCCGATCAGGATCCGGATTTTTTTTTTCCCTCTCTCTCTCTTTCTCTCGTCCCGCATTCCACTCCCCATTGACATATATGGTGCCGGATTCCGTATCGGATCCGAACTTCTATATCAACCCGCCGCGGATCCGCAGGACCCGGATTATTCCCAGTCCTCTCAACTCTATTCTGGGTATATCTTTAAAACGCAGGTGACATGAATAAGTGGAGCGATCAAGTATAGGGAATAAAATAAAGTTCTGTGTCACTTTTGACCCCTGAGACATCAAGCATGCTGCTTGAGCGTTATGATTGAACCACTCAAGGAAATTGCAATACCAAGTATAGGTAGCTAAGTAAATGGAGGAAATACAAGTTCAGTTTTGTAGAGATGCAGTTATAGATAAATGGAAGACATGATGTTAGAGACAGTGGACACACAGTCACTAGTATTTTGCATTGAGATGGAGTGAAATCAGTTGAACAATTGTATAATTGGGTGTCATTAGCATCTGGATGGTACTGGAAACCAAATCTGCCAATAGTTTATCCAATAAGGACAGTGTACAGATAGAACAGGAGGTGGCCTAGGAGTGAACCTCGGAGCAACCCTGACAGTAAGTGGAAGAGAAGAGGAAGAATAGATGGCAAATTATACAATGAAGGAGCAAGTAAGAGAGAGAATGAAGAGAGAGAGAGCAGTTTTTTTGAGGCCTACAGTTAGGTCCAGAAATATTTGGACAGTGACACAAGTTTTGTTATTTTAGCTGTTTACAACAACATGTTCAGAAATACAATTATATATATAATATGGGCTGAAAGTGCACACTCCCAGCTGCAATATGAGAGTTTTCACATCCAAATCGGAGAAAGGGTTTAGGAATCATAGCTCTGTAATGCATAGCCTCCTCTTTTTCAAGGGATCAAAAGTAATTGGAAAAGGGACTTTAAGGGCTGCAATTAACTCTGAAGGCGTCTCCCTCATTAACCTGTAATCAATGAATGAAGTAATTAAAAGGTCTGGGGTTGGTTACAGGTGTGTGGTTTTGCATTTGGAAGCTGTTGCTGTGACCAGACAACATGCGGTCTAAGGAACTCTCAATTGAGGTGAAGCAGAACATCCTGAGGCTGAAAAAAAAGAAAAAATCCATCAGAGAGATAGCAGACATGCTTGGAGTAGCAAAATCAACAGTCGGGTACATTCTGAGAAAAAAGGAATTGACTGGTGAGCTTGGGAACTCAAAAAGGCCTGGGCGTCCACGGATGACAACAGTGGTGGATGATCGCCGCATACTTTCTTTGGTGAAGAAGAACCCGTTCACAACATCAACTAAAGTCCAGAACACTCTCAGTGAAGTAGGTGTATCTCTCTCTAAGTCAACAGTAAAGAAAAGACTCCATGAAAGTAAATACAAAGGGTTCACATCTAGATGCAAACCATTCATCAATTCCAAAAATAGACAGGCCAGAGTTAAATTTGCTGAAAAACACCTCATGAAGCCAGCTCAGTTCTGGAAAAGTATTCTATGGACAGATGAGACAAAGATCAACCTGTACCAGAATGATGGGAAGAAAAAAGTTTGGAGAAGAAAGGGAACGGCACATGATCCAAGGCACACCACATCCTCTGTAAAACATGGTGGAGGCAACGTGATGGCATGGGCATGCATTGCTTTCAATGGCACTGGGTCACTTGTGTTTATTGATGACATAACAGCAGACAAGAGTAGCCGGATGAATTCTGAAGTGTACCGGGATATACTTTCAGCCCAGATTCAGCCAAATGCCACAAAGTTGATTGGACGGCGCTTCATAGTACAGATGGACAATGACCCCAAGCATACAGCCAAAGCTACCCAGGAGTTCATGAGTGCAAAAAAGTGGAACATTCTGCAATGGCCAAGTCAATCACAAGATCTTAACCCAATTGAGCATGCATTTCACTTGCTCAAATCCAGACTTGAAAGACGGAAAGACCCACAAACAAGCAAGACCTGAAGGCTGCGGCTGTAAAGGCCTGGCAAAGCATTAAGAAGGAGGAAACCCAGCGTTTGGTGATGTCCATGGGTTGCAGACTTAAAGCAGTGATTGCCTCCAAAGGATTCGCAACAAAATATTGAAAATAAAAATATTTTGTTTGGGTTTGGTTTATTTGTCCAATTACTTTTGACCTCCTAAAATGTGGAGTGTTTTTAAAGAAATGTGTACAATTCCTACAATTTCTATCAGATATTTTTGTTCAAACCTTCAAATTAAACGTTACAATCTGCACTTGAATTCTGTTGTAGAGATTTCATTTCAAATCCAATGTGGTGGCATGCAGAGCCCAACTCGCGAAAATTGTGTCACTTTCCAAATATTTCTGGACCTAACTGTATAGAGAGGAGCACAGTGAGAAGGAATTAGTGATCCACAGTGTCAACTGCAACAGAGAGATCCAGTAGAATCATTAGATTTAGTTGTAAATTGATTGTTAGAAACTTTAATAAGAGCAGTTTCTGTAGTGTATAGAATATAAACCAGATTGTAAAGAGTCAAGAAGTAATTTATCTGAGAGACAACAATTTAGACAAGAGTGGACCATGTGTTCCAGGAGTATAGAGTTGAAGAAGAGATTATAGACAGGTCTGTAGTTAGCAGAACAGTTCAGTCGAGGTATCTTTTTAGTAGAGGAGTTATTAGAAAGAGCTTACGCAATAGAGGGAAGAGAGAGAGAACCGTGCTGACCATAAGATCTTAAACTCTACAGGTGACAGAAATTTATCCAGTGACTCTGAAGATGGAAAATGACTCATACAAACTGTGATCCACTGGGAACCGTTGATCGTTGATGGCCCTGGTATGCACCATTGCACTAGTATAATAATCTATAAGATGTCAGAGCTGCAGGGCATCATGGGAAGACCAGCGCTGCAACGCAAATGATGTTAGCCTGCTCTGACGCTTCAGCAGTGTTGGAAATAGTGCTGGACAATATATTATTTTTGCGAATGAGATCACAAGATGTTCGAATATCCATGACCTGAAGCCAAACATCATATTAATAACAAACATATTAATTAATGATAACAAGCTGGAATCAGTGTTTTTGCCAATACATCATGCAGTTCTCAAACATCATAGCAAAAAGCTAGTGACAGATTCCTTTTAGGACTCATATGGCAGAAAATGATCCATTATCAGGGGTGCATCTACTAGCAATGAAAAACTAAATTAATGCAACTGCAAAAAATAAAGATAAAAAGTTAGAAAGGTAGTGTGAGTATTGTCTAATCAGGCTTTTTTGGGCTTTGACTCTAATATGACTTTAAATTGCATGTGGACATGGTATATGCATCCCCATACCATCTATGCTGTCTTTAATCCCTTAACGACCAATGACAAACATAGGAATAGCATGTCATGAACAGTTCCCAGTTCCCACACCATGAAGTGTTATGTCTGTCATGGCTTTAAACTGTCACTTTAGGAAAACAGTAAAAAATAGGCCAGGAAAAGGGTTAAACAACACTGTGGTGCCGCAAAGGTAAAATTCCATTTGAAACTGGTATAAAAAAGTGATGCTATTGGACTACTTGTTTCATAGATTAATCTCCTTCTTCAGGACAGAAATCACATTACAGCTTGTCCGAAACGCATAGACCAATAAAACAAATTTTTTTATACAAGATGTGACTGGATTCTACCTTTGCGGAAGCGCCGTGTTATTAAACTCTTTATCTCATCTGTTTTTTACTACATATATTGGTCTTGGTTATGACTCTCACAACCCCACAGGTGAGCCTCCATAATCTGTCCTCACCCCATTGTTCTGCTTGAATAAGATTCTATCTGTTCTTTTGTTTCCCACCTTTGTTTTACTGTAGAAAAACACCCGCGTCAAAAAAAACGCGGCAAAAAACGCACGCGTTTTGCCGCGATTTGGTGCGTTTTTTTGCTGCTTTTTACTGTGTTTTTGCTCACTGCATCTTTATGCGTTTTTTATCAGTGAACAAAAAAAAAGGTCTGATGTCATTTCCTTCTTCAATGTGTTCTTCATTCTCCACTAGTGTATGCAGAAGAGCAGACAGCTGCAGAACTACAAGGCTCAGCATGCTCCATCCAATAGTGTATGCAGGAGAGCAGACAGCAGCTGCAGAACTACAAGGCTCAGCATGCTCCATCCAGGACTGTATGCTTGAGGGAGAGTCAGGTGGAGCAGACCTACAAGGCTCAGCATCCTCCATCCAATAGTGTATGCAGGAGAGCAGACAGCAGCTGTTGAACTACAAGGCTCAGCATCCTCCTTCCAGGACTGTATGCAGGATTTCTTTGCCCCCCCAAACAAAAAAAATGACGTGGGCTTCGCCATATTTTTGTATGCTAGCCAGGTACAGCAGGCAGGTACGGGCTGCCCCCAACCCCCAGCTGCCTATTTGTACCTGGCTGGGAACCAAAAATATAGGGAAGCCCTTTTTTTTTTAATTATTTCATGAATTTCATGCAATAATTAAAAAAAAAAAATGACGTGAGCTTCGCCTAATTTTTGAGTCCAGCCGGGTACAACTAGGCAGCTGGGGATTGGAATCCACAGTGCAGGGTGCCCATGCTTTCTGGGCACCCCCGCTGTGAATTGTAGTCCCGCAGCCACCCCAGAAAATGGCGCTTTCATAGAGGCGCCATCTTCTGGCGCTGTATCCAACTCTTCCAGCTGCCCTGATGCCGGGTGGCTCGCTGGGTAATAATGGGGTTAGGGCTAGCTGTATAGCTGGCCCTAAGCCCGAAATTCATGGTGTCACGCCAATATTAGACATGGCCACCATGAATTTCTAGTAAAGATAAAAAAAACCACAACACACAGAAAAATATTTTTATTAGAAATAAAACACAACACAATTAGTGACTCCATCTTTATTGAAATAAAGAACCCCCCTCCGCAGTAATCCTGGGTCAAGGGTCCCGTGCCATCCAATCCGGATCCAATATCATCTGATGGATTTGCTGGAAGGCAAAGCGATCAGATGATGTGTCAGGTTCTAGGGGCTGAAGCACATCACACATCAGCTGATTGTATAAAAGCCGTTTATACAATCAGATGATGCATCGGTGCAAAAAAAAAAATACTCACTTATGTGCTGATTACCGGCAGCTCCTGCAGCGGAGTCTGATCCCGTCCGATCGCTGCAGCAGCTGCCGGTAATCAGGGATGAAGTCTCCTGACGCATCCGCTGATAGGTGAAGCCGGCCGGCCGCTGGCGTCAGCCCGAGACTTACGATCACCTGATGCGTCAGGTGACTACATCAGGTGATCCATCGCCAGGTCCTGCATCTATCGTACTGCACACACCCGGAGCGGCGATACCGTGAGAGGAGCTGGGAGCGGGCATGGCAACGGGAGGCTGCAGAAAGGTGTTCACTTTTGTTTTCGCAGCCGCTTCCACCTCCCGCCCAGACATGGCGCCGCACGGCAGCATACATGCACAGGACGGGAGGTGGAAGCGGCGGTGACGGTACCGGGAGGATTCACGCTTCTGTGTTTACTGACAAAAGGAATCCTCTTCCTGTACACGTCACTTTACTACTGACCTCCTGCGTTTATAGCTGCGTTTTTGGTCTTAAAAACGCACCAAAACGCACCAAAACACAGCTATTTGCGTTTCTCATTGCGTCTTTCAGCATCCCATTGCACTCAATGGATGAAAAGCACAGTGAAAAACGCGGGAATAATTGACATGCTGCGTTTTTGTGGCACCACAAAAACGCAGCTGAAAAAAAACGCTGTGTGCAGACAGCAAAAATGAAAACTCATAGACTTTGCTGGGGAAGCAAAGTCATGCAGTTTTCTGAGCAAAAACGCACCCGAAAACTGCGCAAAAATGCCGCGAAAAATGCACTGTGTGAACTTACCCCAACAGTCCAGTGCTGACAGCTGTAGCTACCAACTGACTGTCACGTGAAGAGGTGTGGGGACCCATTTCATTTGTCCCCACTCTCAAATCGCTGTGATCGGTGAGGCAATCTAACTGACCAATCCCAGCATGGTTATTAGGGAGGTACTATTATTTAAGCATCTCCCTAATAATCACTGCAGGGGCTCAGCACAGCTTGCATTCGAGCTCCTGTTTAAAAGCCAGGGATAGTGCCTTGGATTTTTTCCAAGACCTGGAGATGGTATATATATAATGGCAAATTCTCGATTGGAATGGATTTGTATGTTTTAAAGTTTTTTTATTGAAATTGGAAGCTGGATCATTTACCCTTTCACCTGCTAATTTAAAGTAGAGCTGCAGAAAATGTTTTTAGGAACTTTTTTGTGTGGTATAACTATATGGTTTAAAAGTATAAAAATTCAAAATTTAAAAATTGTAAAATTTTCAAAACTGTTGCCAAGTTTTTTATATTTTCATAAACGCAAACAATATCGAACAAATTTTTCCAATATCATGAAATACAAAATGTTATGAAAAAACAGTCTCAGAATCGCTGGGATATGTTGAAGCGTTCCAGAGTTTTAAACTCATAACTTGTTACTGTCCACATTTAAAAAAATAGGCTAAGTCATTAACATACAATGTGGCTTGGTTCTTAAGCAGTTAATATGAAAAGATATAACATGAAAAACAAAAACCCTAAATGTAACTCATTATCCATATAAATAGTTGTGAAGAAAATGAGCAATTTGGCAGAGTAGTCATGTTTTCTGATTAAAACCTAATACCCGGCATTTTCAGAGACTGAATACCTTGCATAATAGTTATCATTTTATCTATGAATAACTATCATTATTATACAATATATAAATTGTTAATAGAATACATAAATTGAAGATTTTCTTCAATCCAACTGATTTACATATGACATAAGAAAGGAAATAGGTCCAGTATTTTTGGAAAGATATTTTTGAAAGCATTTTTGGATAGACATCAAAGCAATAAAATAAAAACTATAATATAACACATAAACAAACATAATTGCTGCAATTACAATGCCTTTCACAGAACACAAGCTGTTTTTATTACCAGCTCACACAGACTATAAAAACACATGAAATCAAAATATATTTTGCATACATTTATATCCTGAGTTTACGATCATTTCATACAATGCAGCTGTTTGGATTTGAAGAACCAGACTTTCCAAAAGTGGTGTTATTTAAAGCAAAATTGTCTCCTTTTGTTATTTCTGATAATCTTTCTATGGTAGTAATGTATCCCACAGTGCCAAATGGTTAAATAATAAAACACTAAACTATAATCAGCGCTTCCCTTTCCTAAGATCTGAGAAGAAGCTTTGAATTCAGTCCAAAACCTAATATCCTACAATGAAAAGAATATATATATTTTTTGTAAAATGCAATGATTATCAGGCACTTTATTATTAGATTCATTGTTCTGGGTCTCATGAACAAGTCGGGCAAATAGCAAATACTTTATACCACTGATTAGAGAAAAAGTTTTTAAACTGTAGTTATAAACCATTCTCTGCAGAACTAAAAAATGATTTCTTTACTATAATAGTAATGAATATGATATACTCTGAAAATTATTTTCCATGGGTGAATACTCAAAATAAGACGAGGTTCACATATTTTTAGTGTCCCATAACAAGAAAAAAATGATGTCTTGGGACTGCTCAACAAACTCTGAACATAATAAGTATTCATTTTCTTTGCAGCCTGTAGAGACTGGTAGTGACAGTATCTTCTTACTACTTAAGGTTTTTCAGAATGCAAATCATCCATAATGTTAGGAGGTGTACAGTTAAAGGGGTTGTCTAGGCTATGACTAAAACTACGGAGGGAGTGAAAAATACTGAATTTTTAAAGTTTGCACTAAGCCTAATGTTAGGATTCTCTGCTGTTTCACAATCCCGACTGTGGTCGTATGATCTTCCATATACAATTTACATACTGATGATCACATGTGGGCTTCTTTCTCTCCTACTTATCCCAATGGTGTCAATGATGAGAAATGGAAGAAAAAGCTTGGGCAATTGATCAGAAGTACAGTATATAATCAGATGTGAACAGTCACATTACGAGAGCCGAGAATATGAAACAAAGTGAAATCCTAAGGGTATGTGCCCACGATCAAGACTCACTGTGTCCTGGATGCAGCAGGTCCTGACCTGCAGGGCTGTGAGTCTCCTCCACAGGAGAACGCAGAAGACTGCAGCTGCTCGTATACATGATCAGGGTTCAGTGTGCTGCAGTCTCTTACTTGTGTTCTCCCTATGAAGGATGCATGCGAATCTGCAACAAACAATTGACATTTTGTGGCTTGGAAAGCCACACCACAGGTCAGTATTTGCTGCAGAAACTATTATTTGACTTCAGGCTAGATGGATTAGACTTAAGGCCCTGTCACACGCAGAGAGAAATCTTTGGCAGATCTGCGGTTGCAGTTAAATCATCGATATATTGTTCCATTTGTACACAGCCACAAACTTGGCACTGATTGTCCACAATTTCACTGCAACCACAGATCTGCCGCAGATTTATCTCTGTGTGCGACAGAGCCTTTAGTTTCACAAGAGGGTGATGGCAAATCAGCCAACAAGATTTCAGCACCTCTGGGAACTCCTTCAAGATTATTGGAAAGCCATTTTAGGTTTTTAGGTGACTACCTGATTAACCTGCTTGAGAAAATGTCAATGGAATGTAAAGCTAAGGACTCTAATGCAGGCGTCACATGGTATGATGGGGAATGGGGATTCAAAATAATTTTTAAAAAGAGGAGGGGGAAAAAATAAAATAAATGAAGAGTTTGTGATGCCAGTTGGGATGTTCGGCTGTGGTATGGCCAGCACTGCTGGTGGACCTCAGGAATTAGGTGGTGATGCGCAGTGCCAGAGGGTTGCCCTCTTGACCCCCCCCAATTAGGGCTGGTTCCTAGGGTATGTATTGAGGTAAGGATGATGTAGCAGTCAATAAGTCAGTCAGTGAAAGGACAGGAGCTTTTACCTTTTACTGGAGCTCTGCATACAGTCTTGGATATGCTTTACAGCCTTCACAATGAAGGGGGTTTTCTCTGGCCTGATGGGAGTTTGGCTTCTCTGCTGTGTGGTGGTAGTGTACTCTTCCTGCCACTATTTCTCTACCTGGAATAGGTATCTTGGTATCCTTAGATTTCCAAGAAGAGAATAATCTGGACTTTTGATCCCTTCTGGTGAGCAAGTGACTGGAATCCTGGAGGAAAACTCTCTATTCCTTCTAGACGTTTTCTGACTCACACGTGCCACTGTGCTCCCAGGCAAATGCCACTGCCCCTTATAAAAAGGCTGCAGACTCTCAGTTTTGTCACCAACCTTGAAGGTACCGATGACCTAGGAACTGATATCCTGACAAATGTAGCTAGCCCCTCTAGAGGTTTCTAGAAATCACCTCAGGACAGGACCTCTCTTCATTACACTCCTCAATTCACATCACACATCGACCAGCTGCCCCTGACTGAAATTTACTTCACAACTCCTTTTAGGGCTCATCCCTCAAGAGTTGGTTTTCTCTCCTGTGACAGCCTCACTAAGGGAGTGTATAAAAATATGTGTTTTGTTGTAAGCAGCAGAGATTCCAGCCAAATTCCCGCTAAGGCTTACAATACATGTTAAACAGATGACAATATACATGTAATTGTATGATGTTATTTGTGGCAACTAGGCACATGGCGTCACATTTACACCTGTTTGTTTTGAAGTTCCGGCTGCTGCATCTGCAGCATACCATATCGACCAAGCATGCTGTACCAACCGCAGTTGCATTGTATCGCAACAGCCAAGCTTGGTGTACTGGCCTCTGCTGCACCATACCATAGCTGCCAAGCCAATTATGCCGGCCACTGCTGCATCATACCACATCGGCCACTACTGCATCATACAATACTGGCAGAGCCTGTTGCATCAGCTGTCCTGATGGCACCTGCCTCTTTCAGAGACTGTCAGTGTTCATACCACTGGGGTCAGCTGTCACAGCACCAAGTCTACCAGAGTGCCACTTAGGTTTCTACCTGTATCTCAAATCAACCCTCACCATCAGGGGATTTGGTGAAAACCTATGTGAGCCATATTTTGTATTCTGTGGCCCAGTGGGTCCACTTCCTGCTCACACTTGCGAGCAATACAGACAGCTGTATTGATCAGCTGACATATGCCTCTATCAGTGATCTGTCTATGGCTGTTAAAGGGAATCTGTCAGCATATTTTTGTTACCTATCTGAGAGCAGCATGATGTAGACAAAGAGATCCTTAATCCAACAATGTATCACTTTGATTAGATGCAGGCGTTTTGACAGAACCAGAATTTTGAGAATTAGACATGTAGTAAAGCTACGAGAGCTGTCCCATCCACACCAGGCTCTCAATAGAGATTGAACATTGACAGTGAGGTGACAGTCATATGCCTGGATGATGCCTCCTGCATCATTCACAAAGCTGGAGGAAAACTCGCTCATGCAGATTTATGTTTTAGGCTCTGACTGCAGTAGGGCAGAGAAAAGAGCACATGTGTGAGCAGGCAATGTTTATGCGCATGCACTATGTGGCTATATGGCTGATGAAGGAGGTGTCATCCACATCAATTAAAGGAAAAGAATGGCAATCAGCGGCAAAGAGGAGGGACAGACACCACAGCAAGGACGTCCATCAGACCAGACCTTCAAACCTTCCACATTTACATACAAAAAGTGAGAATATAAAAGGGTTTTTGGGAGTGTACACAGGTTGTCAGGGGATATTCTACACCTTTATGGAGTGGAACGTGCTTAAGGTGGAAGTTAGTTCACACATAAAAAAGAATCTGGTGACAGGTTCCCTTTAATGCCCTAACTTACATTTTAGTTGGTAAGAGATCTTTGAATCCAGCTCAGGATGGAGCCTGTTTCATATCAATCAGATGTCGGTTTTGTTACATACTCAACATCTGCCTGTAACTACAGCAACTTGAGCTAAGCTCCAGTCGCTGTGGTTTATCCATTTAAATGCCACTGTCAATCAGTGAATTGCAATCACAGGGTGCTGATGGGTACCACTGCATCTAAGCGTCTGCCAAACACACTTATCACTATAATCTTAGTCCTCTTGTGAAGCTAATCTGCAGGCTGAGCTTTAGGGGCCCTTTGCACACTACAACATCGCAAGCCAATGATGCGATGCCGTGCGCGATAGTACCCGCCCCTGTCGCAGCTGCGATATCATGGTGATAGCTGGCATAGCGAACATTATCGCTACGCCAGCTTCACATGCACTCACCTGCCCTGCGACATCGCTCTGGCCAGCAACCCGCCTCCTTATTATGGGGGCGGGTCGTGCGGCGTCATAGCGACATCACACGGCAGGCGGCCAATAGAAGCGGAGGGGTGGAGATGAGTGGGACGTAAAAATCCCGCCCACCTCCTTCCTTCCACATTGCGCCGAGACGCAGGTAGGAGATGTTCCTCGCTCCTGCGGCTTCACACACAGCGATGTATGCTGCCACAGGATCGAGGAACAACATCGTAACATCGGTCATTACCAATTCAAAAATGCTTTACACACTACGATATCGCCTGCGACGCCGGATGTGCGTCACTTTCAATTTGACCCCACCGACATCGCACCTGCGATGCCATAGTGTGCAAAGTGCCCCTTAGGGGCAAACAGCAATTTCACTATCTGCAGTAATACTTTGGTACTGTAGTATACAAATTAAGCAATCAAAACATTGCTGGTAAAGTCTCCAATGGTGACTAAAAATAAAGTAAAAATGGAAAAAAAAAAGTATGAAAGCTAAAGCTCTGTTTTCTTCATGCAAAAATAAAGTTAAAAAATACTGTTGGTATAGTATGATCATGACTAAAATAAGTCAGATTAAGCAAACTATTAAATTATTGAAACCATACATTTTTTACATTACACCGCACTAACTTTTTCCTATTTTCAATACATTATATGATAAAGTAAAAAGTGTCTTTCTAAACTAAAACTCATCTCGCAAAATATAAGCCATCATACTTCTAAAAATATAACATTATGGCTCTTAGAACAAGAAGAGGAACAAATATCAGCAAAAAAAAACTAAAAACAAAATCTAGATCCTTAAGTGTTAAGTGTGCCATAGGTCAGGTTTAGATGTTGTATTCGAGGTATAGAGCACAATTCCTGGACCAATCTAAAATCTCCTGGACCCCAAATCAGCTGCCTGCTATATGACGAGAAAGCTATTGACTCCAGATTAGATGAGTTTGCTATTTGTCTGGGAATTGAGGTCTGGAAGTGGACAATAAATTATGGTCATCTGAACATGACCTTGGGCTACTTAACACCTGAATTCTGAAATTCCGTTTGACCTGTTTTTAGACAAGAAAGCCATGGAACCCATAGGGTGGAGGGGCGACATGACTAGAGGGAAGGGAAGGAGTGATGGGGTTAATACGAACAGGAGATGATTGTGTATAGGGCAGAAAAGGGATTGGTGGGTAGGAGGAGTTCTCTGGAGGAAGAGGGGGGCAGATGAGGGGTGTAAGTAAGGAATTTTGTCTTACCCCCTCTCTCTTGACTTCCAGACATGGAGCGATCAGGACAACCGCCAGGATGTCTGCTCTCCAGGACCTGCAGTGTTGAATCTGGGTGGTGATAGCAGTGCACGGGCCCCTGGCAGTACAGTCCCACGTCAGGGCTGCCGGAGGTTAACTCGTCGGCACTTCCCCCTCACCCCCCTCTCAGCAGCGGGCAGCGGTTTCGCCCCCCCCGCAGGTACTTGCCGTGTGCGGGGGGAGCGAAGAGGAGATGTGAGAGCCCCTTCGGGGACCCTCCGTGGCAGTGCGGGCAGCGGCGGCACTCAGCGGCTGCTCTGGCCGGCGGGAGGAATCTCCGTCCAGGCCGCTGCAGCCGGGAGGTGGGCGTGGCTAGTCTGCAGCCTACTTACGGTCTCAAGCCGTGGCCTGGATTCCTAGATGCGGCGGCTCCTGGCTGGGAGAGAGCTCGGCGGAGGACGGAGGCCAGCGTTACCCCCCGCGGGCGGCGGGGGTCCGAGGGGCTCCAGCCAGCAAGGGTCCGGCACTAGGGCAGGTGAGCCTGGTGCTTCGGTTGCCCGGAAGGCATCGGTGAGTGGGGGTGACGGCAGGAACCGTGCGGTTACTGCCCGGTCACTCAGATCGGGCGTGCAGCTCCCGGCAGCAGCGGTCTCCCTTAGGAGGGGGAGGGCCCAGCATACAGAGGCTTCGTGGGCCCAGGAGGGCAGAATGCGGCGGCGGCTCTATATCAGAGTCTGCTGGCAGTGGGTCAGGCCACAGATACCCCTTGCAGGTGGTAAGGAGGGGATCGGGCCAGAAGAAGATGAGGCCCACGGTGGCAGCCCATGGGACGGGACGGTCTCAGGGGTTGTCGCCGCAGGTCAAAAGACAAAGCCTGGAGGGCAGCACCCACCCAGCGTACCAGGAGGACGGCCGAGGTGGTGGCGGCACTTCGGTGGCGTCTGCGTTACCTGTGCCAGCGGCGGACGGCTCCAGCGAAGAGGAGGAGGGAGCGGTAACGTTGGAAGAATCGGATGTCTGGATGGAGGAGGAAGGGAAGACTTCTATTCCAGCATACGCCGGGTCGCGGTTGGGTGAGACAGCCGTGGATTTGGCGGGGTTGGGAGCAGTTGGGGGTGCAAGAGGGTAGTATTGGGGGGGCGGATGCAGATACGGCAGCGCCAGGTGGGTCTGTGATTTTGAACCAGGCATGGGGCCTCCTGCAGAGGATGGTGTATAATCCAGTTGCGGGGAGTGCGCGTGTTCTGTCGGCGGCATGGACGGGATCGGCGGTGGTCGGTGCAAGTGCGGCAGGCGGAGTGAGGGCGCCTGAGGCGGCAGGGGAGAATGTTCTGGCAGAGGTGGCAGGGGCTGTGAGCTGGGGGCTCACCTGATGGAGGATGTGAGGGATAAGATTTGAAAAGGGGAGAATGTAGAAATATTTTCTCTGCTGCCCCTGGAACAGTTTCACCTGGATAAGGTCAAGCCGTTTGACTCCAAGAAGCAGAAGGAGGAGGAGGGGAAGCGCCGTTATAGGCTCATCCCTCGTACATTTGCAACTTGGCTGCAGGCATTTGCGTTTTTGGTGAGTGTATTGGGAGAAGGAATTGGAAAATTGTTCGGCATTGTTTGGATATATAGATGCGTTTGGCGAGGCTTATAGGTCATATGGCAGTTTAGCCTGGCTTCGGTACGACAAGCAATTTCGGCAGAGGAAGGTGTTGTGTACAAGTATGTGGTAGGATCATAAGGGCATACCCTTATGGATGCGGTTGATGGCGGCTCCTAGTCAGCCCTTTCAGGGGGCAGCCAGGGGGATCGGGAGTTGGAACCCCGGCGAACCAGAAGACGGGGGGTTTTGTGGGCAGTATAATGATGAGCAGTGCAAATTTGGCGCAGCCTGTCATTTTCAGCACAAGTGTTCGGGCTGTAGAGGGAGACATAGTAATTCCCGTGCTTTTTGCATTCTGTCGGTGTATCTTCGCCGCCTTATGGGAATTTGCGCTCGGCAAGGGGACGCCTGGATGTTGTCAGTGGTTAGTTGGGTAAGGAAGTGGCTTTGGGCAGGATGGGCGGGCCATTCGAGGCCCTCCTTGTCATGATTGAGTTGTTGCTCCGTTGGGGGTAGTGCCGAAAGGAGCTGAACAAGTTTCGGCTTATTCAAAACTTATCTTATCCGGAGGAGTCATCGGTGTATGTTGGCATTGCTCCGGAATTGTCGACAGTTTATTATGTGTCGTTTGCTGGATTTGGTTAAGGTGGTGAGCCGTGGAGCATTGATGGCAAAGGCGGATGTGGAGGCGGCATTTAGGCTGTTACTGGTCCACCCTGATAGCCAGCATTTCTTGTGTTGCTGTTGGGATGGGAGTTATTACGTTGATCGTTGTTTGCTGATGGGTTGTTCCATTTCTTGTTCCTATTTGAGGTGGTTATTTCTTTGTTGAGTGGGTTGTGCGTGGTGTGTCCGGGCTTACATCGATCATTCATTATTGGATGATTTTCTTTTGCATCGGGCCGGCGGGTCCGATGATTCGTGTGGGTTTGTTGTTTCATTGCAGAAGGTGGCGGATACTCTTTTGGCGTCCCGTTGGCACAGGAAAATACTGAAGGTCCAGCGCCAGTGATGCGGTTTTGTTGGAGATAGAGATTGATTCTATGGCTATGGAGTGTAGGCTTCTGTGGGAGACGGTATGGACCTATGGGGATGTGATGGAGGCAGTGAGATCAGCAAAGAGAGTGCAGTTTAAGGTGGTGCAGTTTTTGCTGAGGAAGTTGAACTTCGGGTGCAGAGTTACGCCGATGGGGCATGTGTTTGCTGGACGGCTGGCAACGGCTACGCCAAGGGTGCAGCAATCGTCTCATTTTGTGGGATGGTTTTTTTTACGGTGATTCAATGGCAACACGTTGTGGCAGGGTTAGGTGGTGCCTAATGGAGCGTTGCAGCTGTACTCAGATGCAGTGGGACCGGTTGGTTTTGGGGCAATTTTTCGGGGTCATTGGTGTGTGGGTGCATGGCCGGAATCATGGCGTACGGTCATTCTGGTTTTTAAAAAAAAGGGGTTTGGCATTGTTGGTATTGTTTCCAATTGTGGTAATGGTCGCGTTATGGGGGTTCGCAGTTTTTTCCGAGAGGAAGATGTGCTGTCATTGTTAATATTAGTTGGTGGTGAATTCAATTAATAGTTTGTTTGCTAATTCTGGGCCAGGGGTGGTGTACTTGTGGCATTTGGTTCTCAAATGTATGCAGTAAAAAAAAAAAAAAAAAAAATCATGTGCGGCAAAGCCCATACCGGGGGTCAACAAAGGGGTAGCTGCTGCTTTGTTTCCATTCAGTTCCGTAGGTCTCGTGAGTTAATGCCGGGGGCGGACGAGGTTGGAACGGTTTGTCCAGAGGGCTTGTGGAGTCTAGTGAGGCTGTGATTCGGGAGCTGCTCAGGAGCTCGGTGACTGAGGTTACTTGGTGCTGATATGCAGAAGTGTGGGCGGCATGGATAATGTTGTTGGGGGCCATGTTTGAGTAGGGCCTGGTGGATCATTTGGTGGTGTTGTTGGCAGTGGTGAGTAACGATTTTTCAGGTTGGTCAGTCGGCATCAGCAGTGGAGCATAGGGTGGTGGCTGTGGCTTTCTAGTTGAAGATTAGAGGTGAGAGGGATGTTTTCGCAGGATTTTTGGGTTCAGCAGGACTTGAAGGGTTTTTTTGCAAGGGTGTGAAGGAGCGGGACACAAGGGTCCGATCTCTTTTGTTTTGTTAAAGCGTTTGGTGAGTGGTTTGCGGTTGATATGCTCATCTGATTATGAGCAGGTCTTTTTTCCTTTTGTCCAAACGATTTGTGTTAGCCTTTTATGGGGCTTTTCAGATCGGGGAGTTGGTCAGCCCATCTACGGTTAGGGGCGGTGGTTTGATGTTAGAGGATGTGTCTGCGGTGGAACAGAGGGTTGAGCGCCGGCTTCGTCGCTCAAAAAAACAAATCAGGTGGGTTGTGGAAGGTTGGTGATGTTATATGCGGTCCTGGGTGCGGAATTATGTCAGGGGGACGCCTAGGCCCATTATTGTGTCACGTGGATGGGTCCTTTTTGTTAAGGTAACAGTTTGTGGCAGTGCTGCGGACTTGCTTGCAAGGGGCGGGGGGAGGGCACCCGGAGGACTACAGGTCGCATTCCTTCAGGATTGGGGCTGCCACGGAGGCCCCTCGGTGGGGTCTCGGGGAAGAGGTTGTGAGACGTATTGGGAGGCGGGAGTCCTCTTATTTTTTGTCGTTACTTTCGGCCTCAGTTGTTATCATGTTGAGGCCAGCGGGGGGGGGGGGGGTTGAGTCTTTTTTGGAAGTGGAACATGTCTTGGTTGGCGTAACCGGTTGGTATTGTATCTGTGGGTTTATAACCTGTTGGTTTTGTGGTAAGGATGTGCCTCATTTGGATATTTGGGCACTCGTTTGTTTTTGGGGGGATCGGCGGGCTGAGGCTCACCCGAATGGTCACCAGCTGGGTCTGGACAGGTCGATGGTACTGGTCCTGTATGTCGGAAGCAGCGATTTGGTGACCCGGGCATCTCGAGAGTTAATTAGGAATATATATATATATATATACATATATATATATATATATATATATATATATATATATATATATATATATATATATATATATATATATATATATATATATATATATATATATATATATATATATATATATATATATATATATATATATATATATATATATATATATATATATATATATATATATATATATATATATATATATATATATATATATATATATATATATATATATATAAAAAAAAATGGTTTGTTGGGTTTGTGGGAGATGTACCCAGGCTTAATTGTGGGGTGGTTTGATAGCGTGGCCAGGTTGGAGTGGAGAGAGGCTCGTTCTGTGGGCAGTATCAATCGAGCCATATTGGGGTGCGGCACCCAGAGTTGGAGTCGCTGAACTGGTAGTTTCGGAGATGCAATGTGGTGCATCTTAACGATATTGGTGCTGATTTGTGGGCGCTGGGATTGCGTGGAGGTGTGGAACAAGCTTTTGGTTTGTGGCGGGTCCAGGCCACGTAAGGAGTCACGTGCCCTGTCCTGTGGTGGGGGTAGGTCTGGTCCAGAGGCGGTTAAAGGCAATGGTAACTGGACAGAGAGACACCATCTTGGTATGGTGGCTCCGGGTTCCAGGATGTTGTAGGCATGGGGTTCTGCAAAGTTGGGGGTATTAATCCGTGGGTGATTAATACCTCATCTCTAGGTCAGTGTGTTGCGGCCAGGGATATTGGGGTGAGAAGTTGTTCCTGGACTGGGCCTACTCAGGGTTATATATTTACTGTATTGGTTACTGTGTTACCTATTGTTATTTGTTGAGGTCGCCCGTTGGACGGCGCCCCCCTTGTGTTTAGAATGTAAATAATAGGTAATAAAGGCTGCTGTGGCCAATTTAAACCAAGCCACATGCAGTCCGTGTATTACTTACAGATGGTATTGGTGGGTAACACACATACAGCACGACTGGAGAATCCTTCCTCAATGGTCAAGGTAAAATGAAATGAATGTTTACATCTGATGCAAATGGAAGCAGAAGGATGCCTATAAGGGGGAATCTGCGTTTCACTAGATTTTCAAACTTTAAATGGAAGTACAAGAGCATCATGAAGAAGTTTTATTTTCCATCCTAAAACTGACACATAACAGAACCCAGATAGATATTTTTTACATTATGGTATAATAAAGCCGGTTTCACATGGATGTTGCTGCATAGTTGTTTCAACGGGGCATTGTAACAAAAATCTGAGTGGATACTGATATAAGAAATAATTGCGTTGTTTGCATTTGGACTGTTCCCAACTGTACAGCACATCAGGTTTTACAGCAGACAGAAGAAGAAGGCATAGGTCTAATGAAGTAATCCCAATATTTGTCGCAATGTTGGGATACATCTCTAGACCATCTCCTATCGCTAAATGGAAAAAACTTCATGGAAATTGAAGCATTTTAGCATTAGTTTTGCCATTATCTCTGATTCATTGCATTGAAGCAATATACAGTGTGTCCACCCATATCCTGCCCACTGCCATTAACTTAAGAACGGCGACAGCTATAGGCATAGAAGTGGTGTCTAGGTAAAGTAAAGTAGCCATGCGCTACGCAATGAAACCACATATAGTGCCACCTGGTGGAAAACAACGGAGTTAGCATTTTTATCTCGAAAACGGAATGAGATAGAGACAAAAAGTGAATTAAAAAATTTTAGGGCATCATCAATTCATTATGAATCTACACCTTGCATACAGAAATGCTATGATATGAAACCCATGACCCCCAAAAACATTGAATGCTGGTCACGCATATGGTGCTCATTTAACTTTGATGCTCAAAGTGTCAGCTGCAATGCACATCTGGACTTTGGACAGCATACTGTATCTTGCTGCATGTTGTGCAATATGGTAGGTGATATGTTTGCACAATCATCTGAAATACATCGTTGTAGGTCCTGCAATGTTGGTGGACGGGTTGCATACACCTGCTGTTTGATGTGACCTCACAGAAAAAAGTCCAATGTGGTCAGGTCAGGTGAGCGTAAAGGCCACTCCATGCAGCCACCATACCCAATGACTTGTAGGAAGGTCTCCATGAGGTATCGCTTTACGTCCACAGCCTTGTGAGTTTTACATGTTCTAATCATAGCATTTATGTATGCAAGGTGTCGAGTCATATTGAATTGATAATGCCCTACAACTTTGTAATTCACTTATTTTCTCTATCTCGTTCCGTTTTTGAGATAAAAATGCTTACTTTGTTGTTTTCCACCAGGTGGCGCTATAGGTGGTTTCATTTTGTTGCACATGGCTACTTTACTATACCTAGACACCACTTCTATGCCTATAGCGGCCGCCGTTCTCATGTTAATGGCGGTGGACAGGATATGGGTGGATACACTGTATACAAAGCATAAAAAAATGAGCCTAATGCAAAGAAAATATGTGAACCCAGCCTTAACACGTTGTATGTTAAGTTCAGAAAATGCTACATTTGTATATTTGTTATAATGTTTTGTGCATGTATTTTCTTTGAAATAATATGTAACAGTTTTGTGTGGATGAGGATTCTCATACAAACTTCTATTTTTGGTTTATGACAAGTCCACTTTAAGTTTTCATATTTTGGTAAGAAACATAAAGAGTTGTGACCATAAAATCAAATATTACATCTCTTCAGTCTGTAGGGTGAGCAGTGATCTGTGAAATGAAGAGGAGATTATGCTGAAAATAACAATTGATTTTTTTGCTCTTTTTTTCCCTCTCTCTGAAATAAACTTTAGACTTCCTGAAGTCACTGACTGTTTCAAGCACACTGGTTTTTGAAAATCAATACTATCTAAACCTCAGGTTACTGTGAACAGATCAACTAATTGTGGAATTTTTCATACTGTAAAGTAGAGTACCAGTTCTTTTTCTCAGTAATATAATTTTAATGATTTCATCTTATTAACAAATCATCTTTCATCTCATTAACACAAAATATATTTATAATCAGAAATTAAAAAACAATAACAATCTGTATGATATAACCTTATAAATAAGTCTTATTTCACATCAATGAATGTTTACATGGATTTACTTATGGTTTTGCTGCTGTAACATACTTCATTCTTCTGTGACAGTATTTTAGAAGGAGATGGAGATGGTGCTAAAATGAAAGGATTGGCTCGCAATTGACATTCCACTGCATCCTAAAAGGGTTCAATGTGATATTAAAAGGTAATTGTCATTTAAAAAAATTGGTTTTATATACACAAGGGATGTGACCACACAGTCAGTCAAAACATCATTATGACGCATGCAGAGTGGTTTACTATCTCAACAGAAAGTTTAAAGCAATGTCCAACTGGAGTTCCAATGGTTCACCAGTAACATAGATTTTGAAGGCCCACTCTTCAACTGCATACAAAAATATCCTGACCTTAGTATGCAAATATATCACAACTTCTATTCAATATTAAACTGGGTAGCTCAGTAAGTTTATGTCTCTATGATTTCCACTGTTAGAGCAAGTTTACAGTCATAAATCTTTTGTCGTGCTAACAGTAAATCATCCTGAGACCCCTCATGTTGGAGCTGATTGTTAATCATGGGAATAGGTTCACTCAAAATTTTGCCTTAGATCTTCAAAGAGAAACTTCTTCAAACAATCTAGAACTAACCCGGCCATGAGCAATGCTTTTGCTAGCATGATGGAGCACCAGGTCACAAGGTTAAAATGATAGTTAAAGGGGTTGGCTACTACTTTTTATTAATGACCTATCCCTAAAGTGCCCTTTACTAGAGATGAGTGAACCAGTCGTGGTTCGGCTCGAGTTCAGTTCACTGAACGGAGGTCTCGTTCGAGTTCGGTTCAGCGAACGTTCGACGAACCACTCGAACCGCATAGGAAACAATGGCAGGCAATCACAAGCACATAAAAACACCTAGAAAACACCCTCAAAGGTGCCCAAAAGGTAACAAACAACTCACAACACAAACACATGGGAAAGTGACAAGGACATATACTCATGCGAAAACAAAAGAGCAGGACAAGGAAAAAGAGAAGCAGACACAGATATAGGCATGGCACGCCCTTCTAAAATCATGTAAAACACCGCAAGGTGACTCCAAGCAGAGTCTCCCTTTTTTCCAAAAATTGGGCCCCACACATACCCACCCCTTCAGTGGCAGCACTTGTGCACCAGTTGTACACTTCACAGCTAGTTTTGCATCAAGCACATTCAAAAATACGCCATATTTAACCGTCCCCAGGATGACATCGGGGTAGGTAGCAAAGTCTTTCCTGATCCCAGCTCTGTGCATCTCGGATCATTTTTAAAAACACAGCAAGGGTTACTCCAAGAAGAGTTACTCCAAGAAGAGTTTTCCAAAAATTGGGCCACACAGACACCCCATCAGTGGCAGCACTTGTGCCCTAGTTTTAAACTTGACAGCTAGATTTGCATCAAGCACATTCAAAATACACAAGCATTTACTCTCCCCAGGATGACACAGGGGTAGTAAATTCCTTGTGGATCCATGACTTGTTCATTTTGATGAACGTTAGTCTGTCCACATTGTCACTGGACAGACGCGTGCGCTTATCTGTCAGCACACACCCAGCAGCACTGAAGACATGTTCAGAGACAACTCTGGCAGCTGGACACGACAAAATCTCCAAGGCGTAAGTGGAGAGCTCTGGCCATTTTTCAAGATTTGAAGCCCAAAATAAGCAAGGCTCCATTTGCAAAGTAATGGCATCGATGTTCATTTGGAGATACTCCTGTATCATCCTCTCCAGCCGTTGACTATGTGTCAGACTTGTTGTCTCTGGTAGCCTTGCAAAGGAGGGTCTAAAAAAATTATGAAAAGATTCCATAAAATTGCTGTTACCAGCACCAGATACGGTGTTACTGGTACGGGTAAACTGTTGAAGATGACGAGACCATCCCATGTTTGTCAAGTTACAACTGGGAGAATCACTCCCTGCACGTGCACGGTTGTTTGGTGGAAAAGCCGAGCTAAGATCGAGTAGCAGCTTCTGCTGATACTCCTGCATACGTGCGTCCCTTTCTATGGCTGGAATTATGTCACAAAATTTGGACTTGTACCGGGGATCTAATAGTGTGGCAAGCCAGTAGTCATCATCACTTCTAATTTTGACAATACGAGGGCCATGTTGGAGGTAGTGCAGCAAGAAGGCACTCATGTGTCTTGCGCAGCCATGCGGACCAAGTCCACGCTGTGTTTGTGGCATAGAGGTGCTAACCGTTCTTTCTTCCTCTGACATCTCCCCCCAACCTCTTACAACTGAAATTTGACCAAGGTCTCCCTCATCCGCTGAATCTTCCATGTCCATGGACAGTTCGTCCTCCATTTCTTCATGTTCTCCTGCACCTTCCTCAACATTTCGCCTGCTACCATGCGCCCTTGTTGATCCCTGTCCCCCATGGCCCCATGCCTGCCGCGTTGGTGTTGATGAACGTCTGGACCTTGGTGATATTATTGTGCCTTGCGCATATGAATCCTCCTGTAGGTCCTCCCCTACCTGTTGTCCCACCCCCTGACTCCGAATAGTGTTTAGCGTGTGCTCCAGCATGTAAATGACTGGAATTGTCATGCTGATAATGGCATTGTCAGCGCTAAACATATTCGTCGCCATGTCGAAACTGTGCAGAAGGGTGCATAGGTCCTTGATCTGAGACCACTCCATCAGGGTGATCTGCCCCACCTCTGCATCTCGTTGGGCCAGGCTATACGTCATGACGTATTGCACCAGGGCTCGGTGGTGCTGCCACAGTCGCTATAACATGTGGAGAGTCGAATTCCAGCGTGTCGCCACATCGCATTTCAGGCGATGACCTGGCAGGCCGAAAGACGTCGGGAGTGATGCAAGTCGCTCAGCAGCGGTGCTTGAATGGCGGAAGTGAGCAGACAGTTTTCGTGCCCTGTTCAGAAGGCCATCTAGGCCGGGATAGTGTGTTAAAAATTGCTGGACAACAAGGTTCAACACGTGAGCCATACAAGGCACGTGTGTCACCTTGCCCAGGCGAAGGGCCGCACCCAGGTTTGCAGCATTGTCGCACATGGCCTTACCAGGCTGCAGGTTGAGTGGAGACAACCATTTATTAAACTCAGTCTCCAGAGCTGCCCACAACTCATCCGCTGTGTGACTCCTATTTCCAAGAAATGTCAAGCTAAAGACCACCTGATGCTGTTGCGTTCTGCTGCCAGCATAGTAATGAGGGGTGCGTGATATCTTCTGCGCAGTGAGAATGCTGGTGGCCTGACCAGGCAGGTTTGGGGCGGAGGTGGAGGACCCAAATGAGGTGGAGGAGGCAGAAGCAGTGGCGGAACTTGGACAGAGAGAGGATTGACACACAAGTCGTGGGGACGGCAAGACTTGTGCAGCAGACCCTTCACCATCTATCAACATAGTTACCCAGTGCCCAGTCAGCGACATGTAACGTCCCTGTCTATGCTTACTGGTCCAAGTATCGGTGGTGAAATGCACCCGTTCACACACAGAGTTTCTCAAGGAAGCGGTGATGTTGTGTGTGACATGCTGGTGTAGCGCGGGCACACCTTTCTTAGAGAAGTAGTGGCGACTGGGCATCTGGTACTGGGCCACAGTGACAGGCATAAGGTCTCTAAAATCCTGTGTGTCCACCAGGCGGAAAGGCAGCATTTCGGTAGCCAAGAGCTTACAGAGGGATAAAGTCAACCTCTTAGCTTTTTCATGGGTCGCAGGAAATGGCCTTTTATTTGTCCCCATCTGAGGGACAGAGATCTGGCTGCTGTGTGTAGACGGTGTTGAGTAGGGTGTCCCTGGAAAAATGCAGGTTTGTGAGGAAAGTGCAGGCGTAAACATGATGTTGCCTTCATCCAACGTTGGTGCTATCGATGTCTGAGAGAGCTGTACACACGCACTTGTTTCCCCTTCCAAACCAACTGACGACCTACCAAGCAAACTGCCTGTTGCGATTACAGTGGTGGAAGTTGTGCATGGAAAACCAGGTGTGACAGCTGTCCCCACAGTCCTAGAAGATGAAGAGCGCGCGGATGCACTGGAAGGGGCAGGCGGTGGATTGTTCGCTCCACTAGGCCGCATTGCAGCACGGTGAGCTTCCCACTGGGACATATGATATTTATTCATGTGACGATTCATGGAAGAAGTTGTCAAACTTCTGAGGTTTTGCCCTCTACTAACAGAATCACGACAAATTTTACATATCACCTTATCATCTTTTGCTATGTCAAAAAAGACCACAGTGGTGGCTGAGGATGCAGTTGTAGACATGCTACCAGTACTCCGACTCGGTCCAGGAAGGCACAAGGTAACTTCGTCGTCAGTTGCATCCTCCTCCACCGTCTCTGTTGACCTCCTCGAGGGCCTGACTGTGGGTTGACAGTAGGTGGGATCTAGAACTTCCTCATCAATTGTTGTGTTTGCACTCCCCTCACCCTCAGACCGAGCCTCTTCTTGCCCTGACCGGTTATTTAAGTTGTCATCCCAATCTGGTATCTGCGTCTCATCGTCATCAGTATGTTCCTCATTGTCTATTACAACAGGTGTTTCAGTTTGTGAATAAGGGTCAACATTATGCTCAGAAACTTGGTCATCACGGCCTGAATCAGAGTCACAAAGGTTCTGGGCATCACTGCAGACCATTTCCTGGTCTGTACTCACTGTAGCTTGGGAGTAGACCTCTGATTCCCAGGCTATAGTGTTACTGAACAGCTCTGCAGACTCAGCCATCTCAGTTCCACCATACTGTGCAGGGCGGATGGAGACTTCAGAGCTGGGAGAAAGCAAGTGTGATTGGGATGACAACTCAGAGGACTGGTGTTTTTTGGATGCGATAGTTGAGGTGGAGGAGAGGGCACTTGTTGGACCACTTGAGATCCATTCAAGTATTTTCTTTTTTTGGCCATCATCTACATTTGTTCTAGTTGTTCGTGTCCGTAAAAAAGGGAGCACATCGGATTGTCCACGGTAAGTAGTAGACATCTTACTTTTGCTGGAAGATGGTCAATCTTCAGCAGATGTTAATGGAGCTTTGCCACCTTCCCCATGGACAAACCCTTTTTTTCCTTTTCCAACACGCCTCTTCCCCTTTCCACCAGCATCTGACATTTTGCCACTCATTTTGATTGCGACAAGATTGTGCACTTAAAATGTGGTAGTAAAAATTGAAAGGTGGTGTAGATTGCAGTGGTGGTCTCTCTTTATTAACAGCAGAATAAACTACAATAACTATCCCTGACAATGCAACTACGGCCCTTAAACTGGCAGCATAGTTTGCTAGTATAATGGCTTAGTAACAATGAGTTTGAGTGTGCAATGCAGAGGTGCTGCACATAGGTTTGCACCAGTGGGACACTAATGGAAGTCCAAGAGCCACTTTTAGGATGCCACTAAGTTTCCTCAGTGTTTGCTAGTATAATGGCTTAGTAACAATGAGTTTGAGTGTGCAAAGGGCAGGAGGGTACAGTGGCAGGGTTGTGGGTCTGGGTAGAGGAAAGGAAGCCTCCCTTTCTATCCCTCCTAATGGGGAAATTCAGCGAGGGAATCCCTGACCTTAGCTACACAGACGCTGTCATCTTGTGTATCTGTTAAAATCTGTTTTCACGGACCTGACTGTCACCTATGGCTCTGACCCTGCCCTTACAAGGACTAATAGAAACTTCTATCCCTATTCTGTATAGCACTGTGTATAGAGCGTACACAGCAGTATCGGAGACAGGAGCTATGCCAGCGGTGACTGACACCAAGACGCAGAAGGCAGATAATGGCGTGCTGGAGGAAAATGTCCGTTTTTATAATGCATGGACATGTGACATTGACATCCTTTCACACATGCCGTTGCTTCTCTGGCTAAAAGTCCACTTAGCTGTGTGTTTCTGGGATTGGCTGACATGCTGGCCCGCCCCATTACACGCGCACGCTTAGGGAAGGAAGACATGGAAAAAAAAAAAAATGGCGATCGCCATTATCCAAACAGCAGTGATCTGAATGCCCTGTTCCTGCACACTATACACTGAAATTTCATAATAGTGTGAGTCACAGAGTGACTTACACTATTACAGCGGAAAGTCAGCTAGTAATTAGCTTGTCTTTTTGCTGCTAGAACCGTTCTCGAACGTATCTAGAACTATCGAGCTTTAGCAAAAAGCTCAATTTCTAGTTCGATCTAGAACAGCCCCCAAAATCACTCGAGCCGCGAACTGGAGAATCTCGAACCGCGAACAACTCTACCCTTTACACGCTACGATTTATCTGACGATATGTCGTCGAGGGTCACGATTTTCATGATGCACTTCCGTCATCCTTAGGCGGGCTTTGCACGTTGCGACATCGCAAGCCGATGCTGCGATGTCGCACGCGATTGTCCCCGCCCCCGTTGCAGCAGCGATATCCTTGTGATAGCTGCCGTAGCGAACATTATCGCTACGGCAGCTTTACATGGACTCACCTGTCCTGTGACCGTCGCTCTGGCCGGCGACCCGCCTCCTTATTAAGGGGGCGGGTCGTGCGGCGTCACTGCGACGTCACACGGCAGGCGGCCAATAGGAGCGGAGGGGCGGAGATGAGCGGGATGTAAACATCCCTCCCACCTCCTTCCTTCTGCATATCCTACGGAAGCCGCAGTGACGCTGGTAGGAGATGTTCCTCGCTCCTGCGGCTTCACACACACAGCGATGTGTGCTGCCGCAGGAGCGAGGAACAACATCGGATTGTCGCGTCAGCATAATTATGGATTACGCCAACGCTGCACCGATGATATGATTACGACGGTTTTGCGCTCGTTAATCGTATCATCTAGGCTTTACACACTACGATGTTGCATACGATGCCGGAAGTACGTCATTTTCAATTTGACCCCACCGACATCGCACCTGCGATGTCGTAGTGTGTAAAGCCCGCCTTAGCGACGTCGTTGCGTGTGACACCTATGTGTGACTCCGAAAGATCATAAGTAGGGGGAAAATCGTTGATTGTTGACACGTTCAGTTTCAAAATATTGTTCGTTGTTTGAAACGCAGCAGACATACTGCTGCGTTTGACATCCTGCCAACGACGAACAACATCCATACGACTGCCTTGGTCAAACAATATATCGCTGAACGATGTAGCGTTTGTTAGATGTATGCGTGTGACCGCTACAAAATGACCTATGAGCGATTTCGGCAAATCATAACAACGATCTGGGCGTGTTACATCGCTAACGAGATCGCTAGCGATATTGTTGTGTGTAAAGCAGCCTTACGATAGATCATCAATATTTGAACATATACATATACCCACCCATCCTTTTACCATTTTCTTAGCAACATCACAATTGCTGAATCCTGGAGCCTTCTCATGCTAGTCTTGGGCTTTTGGCCTGGCTGGGGCCTTATCAGAGTCAGAAATCCCGGCCTAGCGTGAAAGGGACGGGGATATCAGTGCTTGCAGCAGTGAAGAAAATATGAGAAGAAATCTGGTAGGGGACACTGAGGAGCAGAGTGGCCTAAGAGTTGAGCGATAAAGAAAGTATTTGTATTTTCCTTCAACCTATAGATGTCCTTTTACTGGTCAGAAGTGTCCAGTGGCCATCATTCTGCCTAATGTGTGAGAAGCAAATTGAACAAAATCTGCATTTTGGTGAATGTGGATTTTTTTAATATTTGAGTAGAATTAAATATCACTTGATTATGTTCACTAATTTTGACTCTCGCATGATTCGTTGAAATTTGTTTTGCTGATATGCATGCTTAAAGATATTTGGATACATTTTGGTTGGTAATAGGTTGTTCATATTGTTCTAAAACAACATGCTAAGACATCACTGGCTTGTATGTCCGTAGCTTTTTTTTTACTCAATATAATGTTTGATACAAATCAAGAATTTGTATTACTATATAAAGAATTGCATTAAATGGGGTTTGGGCTTTGGTGCGTTAAATAATTTTTGTGTTGTGTGAAGGTGCAGGACTTCTAGAGGAGAGTGTATTCTTAATTCTTCTCTGTCTGAATTGAGTATGGAAGACAAACAGACAGCTTGGCAGGATGAGCACCATTTTTGGCTTGCTTGTGCTATTCTTGTGATTCTTATTATGATTTTTCGCTGAATGTTGGCAAAGGTAGATTCCTATAAAATGTTCTTCTGATGTGTAGAGTGCAAATGACAAAACATGAACGTAAGAAACAACAGAGATTGTAACAAGTATTCCAAGAATTTCTCATTGTATTGAACAAGAAATATGAGCTGTATGACTAATTCTACACCTACACAACCAATGCAAAAGGAAGCTATTATATGGCAAGGAATTTTAATAAAGAAATGTATGAATAAGTAGTGATTCATGTTGTGTGTTTTAAAAATTGATATATGTGATTATATATATATATATATATATATATATATATATATATATATATATATATGATATATATTCTTTAGGGTAATAATCACAAAACATGAAGACAGTAGGTACAATTTTAATATTTAAAAGACTACCTAAAGTGTCAACATGCAGGTGTGCAATGCTGTTATATAAAATGTGCAACTGCTGGAAGCCACAGTTTGCCATTTCCTAGATTATAGCATTGAAGGGCAATATGACTGATACTGTAAAATGTATAAGGCTATTTCATAACTAGTAAGAAACATTCTCATTTATAATTAAAAATACAGTGGACCAAAATACAAGTGCATCTCAATCAATTAGAATATCCTCAAAAAGTTAACTTAGTTCAGTAATTCAATACAAAAAGAGAAACACACATATTACATAGAGTCATTACAGAGTGATCTAATCCAGGTGTTTTTTTTCTGTTAATGTTGATGATTATGGCTTACAGCCAATGAAAACCCAAAAGTCATTACCTCAGAAAATTAGAATCTGCATACATAATCAGCAGTTGTGTCTGTCCACCTATTCCTTCATGCACCGCGTCACTGTCAGTTGCGCAAACGCAGTGACATGCATGTTACCGCAGCTTCCGATGAGTCCCCGATGCCGTGGCCACAATTCTCCGGCTTCCAAGTCCTCACTACACACACACACACCCACCCACACACACACACACACACACACACACACACACGCACACACACGCACACACATACACCTGGATACTCACCTGTCCCCAGCGATGCGGTCCCCGGCACTGAAATCCCAAGCGCTGCTCCGATTTCCAGCTCCTCACTGCACTGAATACCTCAAATTTGGCATGAGCCTTGCCCATTCATATTTGGGTTTGGATTCCTGAACACTTTATTGAAAATCAGCAATCAGCCTGTATTCGATAACTTAGTGTTTGCATGCGTGCTTTTCTATTACCTTAATATGACTTTGGCTAGGATAGTGGTGCTGTATGATGTATCATACCATACATCATTTCTGTCCAGGCTTATTTCATGAGGTTTTTTTTTTTAAATTCCGTGGAAGCATTGTTTAAAAGAAATGTCTGATTTTCATTTGGTAATTTTCATAGATTTTTTTATTTCTTTATTATTACTTTTGTCAGATTCAAGTTATTTCTGTGACCATTGTGAGTTTTTCTTTCATTAAATGAGGGGTACCAACAATTTTGACCATGTGTGTAGTACTGACTACTGGGTTGCCACTCTGTTAGATCCACAGTACAAGAGTAAATTTAGCAAGATTCTTCCCCCCTGAAAGGGACGCGTGGATGATGGAGTATCGAAATGAGCTCGTACACCATCTCAACAGTAGTTTTCTACAAGATAGCAGTGAGGCACACAGCATGCATCGCACTTGTAGAATTCAATTTGCAAGCACAGGAACATCGCATCATTAATACAGAAACTTTAGCAGCAGCAGAAGTTCAAGTGGAAAAAGCAATTTCTTAGAGGTTTGACACCCATTTTTCACACCATCGCATACACCAGCAGAACAAAGTAGAAGTCTAACAAACAGTGAATGACTAGAGAGAATGGAGCTGGAGTATCTAGAGCTCAATATCGATGCCATAAGGGAGGGATTGGATCGTTTTGCACTTTGTCTTCAAATATCGAAGAGTGGCCTAAGCTTGCCAGTCACCCCTTGAAAGTTTTGGCCTGCCTGGCAGTCAGCTTTCTCTCTAAACATGTCTTCAGTGCTGCTGGCGGTGTATTGACAGATACTTGTATAGCTGTCCCCTGAAAGTGTAGAGTGCCTAACATTTAAGATGAACAAGTCATGGATGTCCAATAACATTGCCACCCTCAACCCAGACTGTGAAGATTATACAATGGTTTAGTGCCAGGATTCTGGGAGCAAAGTCTGTCAATATGCTGTTTCTGGTGAAGGTAGAAATGCTCATTCAGGTCTTGGTACAGTGTTTGCCCCATGCATCCTTGTTGCAGTTTGGGACTATTTGTAGTCTGTGCTAATTATTGCCACTTTTCCTGTGGCCTGACCTTAATTTTTTGAAATGTGGAGACTCCAAGTAGGGTCTCCAAATTGTCTTTTGTCTGTAGTGCCAGGGTTCTGAGAACAAGAGGCCTACACTTGTCTTACATCTTGCAGTCTCTGGTGAAGGTAGAACTGCTTATTCAGGCCTTGTTCTAGGGCCGGTCCCACACATTCATGTTGCTTTGTTGGACTATCTGTAGTCTGTGCCAGTTGTTGCCGCTTTTCCTGTTTCCTGACATTAATTTTTGGAAATGTAGAGACTCCAAGTAGGGTGTGTCTTGTCTGTACTGGCAGGAGTGTGTGAGTAAGAGGCCTAATCCTTTCACTCATCCACCTTTTTAATTTTAAAATTTAAATGCCAGGCCACATCCTGGATGTTGCATGGACCATTCTCCCTGATGTGCAAAGACACTATGGGAAAATGGGGGTTGGTGTGCAATTGATACCACTTTCCTGCTGTCTGCGTGAAATATTTTTAAATATGAAGACTCCAAGATGGGTCTCCAAGTTGTGTCTTGTACGTACTGGCAGGGGTGTGAGAGCACAAGCCCTATACCTGTCTCTCATTCTCAGTCTCTAGGACATTCTTGGTTATGCCAAAACCGTGGTGCTGCACTGTAAAATGTATGTTTTCTATTTTCAAAGCTCTTTGACCCCCCCTAAAAGTGTTTTCTCTGCCTTAGGTTTGGCCTCCCATTGAATCCAATGGGGTTTGAAAAGGTTCAGTGAATTTAGTGTTTGTTCAGTAAGGCTCAGCGAACCAAACATTGAAAGGTTTACGCATCTCTAATCTCTAGTCACAGGGACAATAGGACAGAGCAGGAGAGTAGAGGTGAGCAAACCTTTGGAAGTTTGGTTCGGAGGGCACATTCAAACCTTAGATAAGGTTTGGTTTGTGACCCTGTCTTGAACTGAACCACAATGGAAGTCAGTAAATGGGCAGTTTGTGTCTCTGCCCACAAACAGACAGCCATAAGCAGAACACTTCATGGGGACGGTGGGCAGGATTATTCAATTTTTTTTCGTGTGTGTGTGCGCGAGCTGTTCAATCACTGCACGCAGCTTGCACAGGGCTGAGTATCACTCAAACCCAGACACAGCGCTGCTTGCTTGAGTGGTTTGCCCTCGTAACTCACTTGAACATCCAACCCAAACTTTGTTTTTCATAGTCTGTTTTCGAACCCGAACCTCAAACATCAGCTTTGTTTATCTCAAAGGAGGAAGAGGAATCCTGGAAGACTGGAGACAGGCTTATTTTCCAGGTAGCACATAACCCATAGCCTGGAAGATCCATCATCCAGGAGGTATGCAGGCTCATTTCACCTTTACCCTACCTCTTTGTCAAAATTAATAACTAAAAAGACTCAGAAGGGTGACAGATTCCCTTGAAAAGGGTTCTTTCGTAAAAACAAATGATTATCAATCCATGGGATCCACATGATAGGTGATTACTTATTAATCAGTGGAATTTGACCATTGCACATTTCACCAAGCAAAAGAATGGGGAACTTTTATTCTTGACTTGTCACTTTTATCCAAAGTTTAAAATAGAACTACTGATTGGCTGTCTTACCTCAGCTCCATTGATCGTGAACTGAAAAAGCAAAGTGGAAAGGGCACTTAACATGCTGCGATCTCACTAGCGAGATCGCTAGCGAGCGTACCCGCCCCCGTCGGTTGTGCATCACGGGCAAATCGCTGCCCGTGGCGCACAACATCGCTTGGACCCTAAGGCGGCGGTTCGTTCGGCTTCACAGCGACATCACTAAGTGGCCGCCCAATAGAAGCGGAGAGGCAGAGATGAGCGGGACGAACATCCGCCCACCTCCTTCCTTCCTCATTGCGGGCGGCTGCAGGTAAGGTGAGCTTCCTCGTTCCTGCGGTGTCACACATAGCGATGTGTGCTGCCGCAGGAATGACGAATAACATCGTACCTGCAGCAGCAATGATATTTAGGATTTGGACAGCGTGTCAACGATCAACGATAAGGTGAGTATTTTTGATAGCGGTCGCTCGTACGTGTCACACGCAACGACGTCGCTAACGAGAACGGATGTGCGTCACGAATTCCGTGACCCCAACGACATCTCCTTAGCGATGTTGTTGCATGTAAAGCGGCCTGAACTCTCGGGAACGACTAAATGGGAATAAATGGATTAGTGGTTGATTCGAACATGTCGCGCCATGCTAGTGAGGATACAAGTTCCACATTTTGCCAGTCATTGCACAGGGCCCAACAGTAGAACCCCCACTAATCAGTAAGGTATCACTTATCCTCTGGATAGGTGATTACTTGTTTTTACTTACAAAACCCCTGAAAGTTCATCTTTGCTGCTGTGTAACAGTCACAGGACAGTGAGGGGTTAAACTTCCAAGTATTTTATCACCAATGAAAATAAGCACTCTCCCTATTGTTATCAGAAAGAACAAGTTATTGCCTAATACAGTACAATCCACTATACCAGCAACAATATACCAGTGATACTACATAAAAAGAACAAATACCACCACACAATGACCAGATCACATAGTGAAAGGATAATATCAAACAAATGAGACAAATACCATCACACCAGACCGCATATTATGACCAGAATGTGACCGAATACTACATAAAAGGGACAAATACAGCCACATCATTACCAGGCCATATAGTAAATGTCCATAATAACTGAATAATACCACAAACAGGGGACAAATTCCACCACATATTTACCTTTCCACATATCATTACACAGTGACCAAAATATACTACAATACTGATCATGGCTAAAAACTCTAATACCATTAACACTAATATTATCACTGGTAACATTATAATCAGTAGCTCTGTATGTAGTATGTATTGTAAGTGTGCAGGCAATTCAGTGATCACTGGTGAAATTATATACATGCGCTATGTATGTAAATAACAAAGAAGAGGGAACCAATCATAATTACAGATGCGTGTACCTGTGGAAGTTCGGTTTGGCGGGTGTAGCCGAGCTTTAAATTAACATTGGTTTGGGACTTGAACTTGACCTGAACCCCAATTGAAGTCACTAATTGGGAAATTTTGGTCGCCACATGCAGTCAGCCATAAACAGATCACTTCCTGGGGAGGGTGGGCAGGGTTTTTAATTTTTTTTTTTGGGTGAACACTATATCCGGTCTTGCTTTTGTTACCCCAGTGCGAGCAGTTGAAACACTTCAAATGTTTTGCATGGGGTTGAGGACCAAGCGTACCCAAGCGCAGCAATGCTCGTGTGAGTGGTATTCATACGATGTTTGTTATGTAAAGTCTGTTTTTAGTATGAACATCGAACATTGGACCTTGGGTTCCCTCATCTCTAATCATAATGTAAATAAATACATGATTAAAGAAAAAAAAAGAAAAAAAATCTTTATTAGAATGAAACAATGGTGCATAATGGACATACAAAATAAAAGAGGAGTGTCCACAGCTCCCTATATATAGAATAACAAATAAATATAGAAATGGTAGAGCAAGCAGGAGACCTGTGGCATCAAATTAATGGGAGTTAATTTAATTGTCACATTCATTTATTATTAATCTGCAGTGGCTAAAAAGAACACACACATACCGTATTTTTCGGATTATAAGATGCACTTTTCCTTCCAAAAATTTGGGAGGAAAATGAGGGGTGCATCTTAACCCCTTCAGCCCCAAGCCTATTTTCACCCTAAAGACCAGGCCATTTTTTGCAATTCTGACCAGTGTCACTTTATGACGTTATAACTCTGGAACGCTTCAGCGGATCCCGGTGATTCTGAGATTGTTTTTTCGTGACATATTGGGCTTCATGTTAGTGGTAAATTTAGGCCGATATTTTTTGCGTTTCTTTGTGAAAAAAACGGAAATTTTGCGAAAATTTTGAAAGCGTCATTTGACGTTTCAAACGCAAAATTGTCTGGGATAATTAGCGTATTCCATGTTGCGTTTGGAGACCCCCTAAGGTGCCGAAACAGTAGAGCTCCCCCACATGTGACCCCATTTTGGAAACTAGACCCCCATGGCATAGAAAAAAAAAACAGCGGCAGATGGGGGGGCGGCAGATGGGGCGGCAGCAGATAAAGGGAGCATCTCTGATTGTGAGACGGCGGCTGGGATAGGGTGGGGGCGGATGGGAGAGGGCGCAGTGGATGCAGGAGCGGCAGAGGATGGGGGAGGGGGGGGATGGGGGGGGATGGGTGGGAAGGGGAGTGGGAGGTGAGATTGGGGATAGTTACCCTACAGGATGGATCTAGGCAGCTGGATCACAGGAGATGAAGGAGGCAGCAGATCGGGGAGGGTGAGAGGTGGGGGAGGGAGCGCAGCGCAGATCATGGAGGAGACAGGTGAGCAGAGCACAGATCACGGGGGTGAGAGGTGAGGGAGAGCGGACAGCAGATCACGGGGGTGACAGGTGAGGGAGCACAGATCACGGGGTGACAGGTGAGGGAGCGCAGATCACGGCGGTGACAGGTGAGGGAGCGCAGATCACGGCGGTGACAGGGGAGGGAGCGCACATCACGGCGGTGACAGGGGAGGGAGCGCACATCACGGCGGTGACAGGGGAGGGAGCGCACATCACGGCGGTGACAGGGGAGGGAGCGCACATCACGGCGGTGACAGGGGAGGGAGCGCACATCACGGCGGTGACAGGGGAGGGAGCGCACATCACGGCGGTGACAGGGGAGGGAGCGCACATCACGGCGGTGACAGGGGAGGGAGCGCACATCACGGCGGTGACAGGGGAGGGAGCGCACATCACGGCGGTGACAGGGGAGGGAGCGCACATCACGGCGGTGACAGGGGAGGGAGCGCACATCACGGCGGTGACAGGGGAGGGAGCGCACATCACGGCGGTGACAGGGGAGGGAGCGCACATCACGGCGGTGACAGGGGAGGGAGCGCACATCACGGCGGTGACAGGGGAGGGAGCGCACATCACGGCGGTGACAGGGGAGGGAGCGCACATCACGGCGGTGACAGGGGAGGGAGCGCACATCACGGCGGTGACAGGGGAGGGAGCGCACATCACGGCGGTGACAGGGGAGGGAGCGCACATCACGGCGGTGACAGGGGAGGGAGCGCACATCACGGCGGTGACAGGGGAGGGAGCGCACATCACGGCGGTGACAGGGGAGGGAGCGCACATCACGGCGGTGACAGGGGAGGGAGCGCACATCACGGCGGTGACAGGGGAGGGAGCGCACATCACGGCGGTGACAGGGGAGGGAGCGCACATCACGGCGGTGACAGGGGAGGGAGCGCACATCACGGCGGTGACAGGGGAGGGAGCGCACATCACGGCGGTGACAGGGGAGGGAGCGCACATCACGGCGGTGACAGGGGAGGGAGCGCACATCACGGCGGTGACAGGGGAGGGAGCGCACATCACGGCGGTGACAGGGGAGGGAGCGCACATCACGGCGGTGACAGGGGAGGGAGCGCACATCACGGCGGTGACAGGGGAGGGAGCGCACATCACGGCGGTGACAGGGGAGGGAGCGCACATCACGGCGGTGACAGGGGAGGGAGCGCACATCACGGCGGTGACAGGGGAGGGAGCGCACATCACGGCGGTGACAGGGGAGGGAGCGCACATCACGGCGGTGACAGGGGAGGGAGCGCACATCACGGCGGTGACAGGGGAGGGAGCGCACATCACGGCGGTGACAGGGGAGGGAGCGCACATCACGGCGGTGACAGGGGAGGAGCGCACATCACGGCGGTGACAGGGGAGGGAGCGCACATCACGGCGGTGACAGGGGAGGGAGCGCACATCACGGCGGTGACAGGGGAGGGAGCGCACATCACGGCGGTGACAGGGGAGGGAGCGCACATCACGGCGGTGAGGGGACGAGCAGCAGATCGGGGGGGACCGGTGGCACTGTGGCAGATGGAGGGCGGCGGCGGTGGATTGGGAGGTGTGGGGGTGAATGTGCGGGCAGCAGACACGAGGGGTGGTGGTGCGGGTGGCAGATCGCGGCGGAGGGCAGCGGCGGATCGGGAGGTGTGGGGGTGAGTGTGCGGGCAGCAGATACGAGGGGTGGGGGTGCGGGTGGCAGATCGCGGCGGCGGATCGGGAGGTGGGGGTGAGTGTGCGGGCAGCAGATACAAGGGGTGGGGGTGCGGGTGGCAGATCGCGGCGGCGAATCGGGAGGTGTGGGGGTGAGTGTGCGGGCAGCAGATACGAGGGGTGGGGGTGCGGGTGGCAGATCGCGGCAGAGGGCAGCGGATCGGGAGGTGTGGGGCTGAGGGTGCGGGTGGCAGATCGCGGCGGAGGGCAGCGGCGGCGGATCGGGAGGTGTGGGGGTGAGGGTGGCAGATCGCGGCAGAGGGCAGCGGCGGCGGATCGGGAGGTGTGGGGGTGAGGGTGCGGGTGGCAGATCGCGGCGGAGGGTAGCGGCGGATCAGGAGGTGTGGGGGTGAGGGTGCGGGCAGCAGATACGAGGGGTGGGGATGCGGGTGGCAGATCGCGGCGGAGGGCAGCGGCGGATCGGGAGGCCGGTTTCATACAGTGCAATGGCAGCGCGGCAAATTCTGGGTCCCATGCTCCGGTCTCATAACAGCATGGGACCGGAGCTTGTTGCTCTGCCATTGCACTGTGTACACTCACTGTGCTAGCGTGCTGCAGGGACGATGACGGGGGCGGTCACCGGCAACAGGTACACTGTGATTGGAGAAATCGGTCACAAGGCCGATCTCTCCAATCAGAGTTATTGGAGCTGGGGGAGGGTGATCCAGTGAGGTCACCCAGCTCCAGCCAATGGCCAGTGCTATAGCTGCACTGGCCAGGGCTGGATTTCAATGTTTCAGTCACTTTAAGTGGCTGGAACATTACAGTGGCTGTGATTGGTTGAGCGGCGTTCGTCAGCCAATCACAGCCTCCGTAGGTCCGGGGAGGAGGCACCACCCCTCCTGAGGTCAGGTACAGGTCCCCTCCTTCCCGAATCTGCGGTTTATGTTAACCGATCACAGTCACCGGAGGCTCCGGTGCCGCGATTCCGCCATGACGGAAAGATCCGTCCTTGGTCGTTAAGGCCCAGGGCACAAGGACGGATCTTTCCGTCCATGGTCGTGAAGGGGTTAAAATCAGAATATAGCTTACCAGGAGATGGAGAATTGGAGCAGGGGCTGTGCAGGCAGCTGTCTCTGCGGACGGCTGTTTGTGGGGTGGCCTATCTGTGTGGGCGGCTGTCTGTGCGAGTGGCTCATTGACTCTCTGTGCGGGTGGCAGTTTGTGCAGGTGGCTGTTTGTGCAGCTGGCTGCCTCTCTATGCGGGCAGCTCTCTGTGCAGGCGGCCAGCTACCTGTCAGTGCGGGGGCTGGCCGGATGCCTCTCTGTGTGGGTACCTCTCTTTTCGGGCAGCTGGCTGGCTGCCACTCTGTGCAGGCTGCAATGGCTGTGTGGAGGAGGGCGATGCGGCAGGTGTCCCAGATGCTTTGGTTTCAAATGATGGCGCCCAGAGTCGCCGTGTGTGCAGATGGAGCTCTCAGCTCAAGATATTGTCATTGCATTGAGCTGAGAGCTCAATCGGTGCACATGCCACTCCGGGTGCCATTTCACTGAAGCCCGCACCACTGCATTTTTTGCACATTGGAGTGTATATTCAGCATTTGTCAATTTATTGATAGAGGTCCTTTTGCACTTTGCACTTTATTCCAAGGCCCCATTGTCTTGGCTGATATACGCATTAAACACCTATAGGCAACTACTCACGTGCTATTTAACTAAATATATTTATGATTTTTTTTTTCTAAATCTGATGAGAATATTAATTTATTGATATATTTATCACCAAGTACTGGCTTATTTATGCAGTGTATCGTATTGAGGATAGTTTTGTTTTCATTTACTGTTTTTAAACTGTTTTTTTCAATAAAAATCTAATTTTAGCCGAATACTTTGGTCTTCATTAGTGTTATTATATGAATTAAGTTTGAGAGGCTATGTACTTTGCTTACAAGGTATTGTATTCACTAATTTGATTTGCAGAAGAGGTTAAATAATTTTGATTACAACTGTTAACCCAACCCTTTCCAAGAAAGATACAAGTAGAACTACATCAACATCCAAGAGAAGATAGAAAAGTTCTTCATCACATGTAAACATAGTCTGTGAGATCAATCCAGCAAAATATCAAAAGTTATGGTGTTTAAAAAAAATTCTTCCAAAATTACAGTGATGGATAAAGTAAAGAGAAATATAGACAAAAAATCCCATTTACTTATCCATGCTTTGATGTGGCCTTTTAGTATTACCATCCCAAACATACCCTTTATATACAGCCCCCTCCCATAAACAACATGCCAGTACAGAAAGTCATATTTAGCTTACATATATAGAAGCATGAAATGCTTAAAAATGAATACATCATAGAAGGCAAACAAATTGTAATGATGAACTTAAAAGGCATTTTCCACTTTCAGAAAAGTTAAGATTAAATGCTCTAAAATAACGAACGGAGCAAGTAGTTGCCCTCCTTTGGTCTCAATTGGTGGAGAAAGGATCACATTTATCTGATAGGATATATGACAAAGTTTGTTACAGAGTATTTGCTTGTATTATTGATCTATGCAAAGTTCATTGAAAGGGCAGCAATAACATTGCGCAACAAAAAAATAACTTTTTGTCTGCTACTGCGCAAAAACCTTTTCTCCTATATTAACTAGAGTGTGCATATTCCAAATCCAAACTTAGAACTGTTCCAACAGGTCAGGAAATTGTATTATGTTTAACCCCTTCACCCCCGGGCGCTTTTCTGTTTTTGTTTTTTTGCTCCCCTTCTTCCGAGAGCCGTAAGTTTTTATTGTTAACGTCAATCTTGCCATATAAGGGCTTAGTTTATGAGGAATGAGTTGTACTTTTAAATGAAACCACAAGTTTTAACATATAGTATAGTAGAAAACGACAAAAAAATTCCAAGTGCGGAAAAATTACAAAAAAAGTGTGATTGCAAAATTGTTTTGGGGTGTTATATTCACCGTGTTCACTATATGGAAAAACTGATGTGTTGGTGTGATGACTCAGGTTGGTGCAAATTCACAGACACCAAACATGTATAGGTTCACTGTTTTCTAAGGGGTTAAAAAAATCAGAAGTTTGTCTAAAAAAAAGTGGCGCACTTGTTGCGTAATTTTCCGGAAATCGTAGTATTCTCATTTTTCAGGATCTTGGACTTGGTGAATTATTTTTTGCGTCTTGAGCTGATGTTGTTCATGGTACTAATTTTGCGTAGTTTTAATCACCTGTTATTGCATTTTGAGCAAAATTTGTGGCGACTAAAAAAATTATTTTGGCGTTTGGAATTTTTTTGCCGCTACACCGTTTACCATTCAGGTTAATTGATTTTATATTTTGTTAGATCAGGCATTTCTGAACATGGCGTTACCAAATGTGTGTATATTTTTTATTTTTTTAACCCTTTAATTTTCAATGTGGTGAAAGGGGGGTGATTTGAACTTTTAGGTTTTCTCATTTTTTTAAAAAACTTTTTAAACTTTTTTAGATTTTACTAGTCCACCTAGGGGACTATAAGGATCAGCAGTCTGATCGCTTGTTCCTTTCTGGAGATCACAGCTGCACAGATCAGCAGAAAGTGTTATGATCCGGAACCATGGAAGACCATCACAAATCATTGGCAAAAAGGTGACAAGAGCATTGGCAACTAATCTGGCTGCCATCCCATTACTAACCAACATAACTAGAAGTAGCCGAGGGGTGAACTAACATCCTGTGCACCGCGAACCCAGCCGGAGAACTAATTATCCTGAAGGTAGGAAAGATGAATAACTCTCTGCCTCAGAAAATAGACAAGAATAGCAAGCCCCCCACATTCAAAGACTGCAGTAATATAGGAAAAACACAATATACAGGTAGATGACAGGATTAGCAATAGGTGAGGCCCCCGCTGACTAAAATAGGAAAGGACGGTAAAGGGACTGATGGTTTCCAGAGAAAAACCCTACAAAATACTAACTTCCTGATAGTACAAAAAGGCCCTCAGATCGCTCGATCTAAACTCCGTCCTATACCAGGTGCCCTTGTCATACCAATGAACAGAAAACAAGAATTATAACAAATTCAACAAGCCACAAACACATGGACCCAAAAAGGAGCTATACTCCACACAGAACTGCAGGGAGTTCCTCAACAATCCACTGAGGGGGAAAATCCCTGGAAGGAAATAAACTGAAACCAACCACAACAAATGACAAACCCAGATAAGCAAAGAACCAGACAATAAATAAAGAGCAAGCACTTATCTGGGGAAAATGTGTTGTAGAGCAGGATTAAGCAGGCTAGAGATACAAAGAACAACTGACATCCGACAACAGCCTGCAATCAGACCAGGACTTAAATAGGCAGAGAGTTAGGAAAGGAAACACCCACTGCACAACACACCTGGTCTCTATCCAAACCCTTCCTGGCCACCAGAGGGAGCCTCCCAGCAGCCAAGACATATCTAACATTCACAACAAGAAAGGCTGCTTTACTCTCACACACGGTAGTCATCACATGATCCTGTGCTAGCATGGCAACCATCAGCACCATGTGATCACGTCACGTGACTTCCAATGGTGCCAGGTAAGTGAATTCTTACCGCTGCTGGGATGTACACCGCACTGTGACATTTTGACTGCGCGATGTAAGAGGTTAACAGGCACGAGTGGAATGTGGATCCACTCGTGCCTAATAGCTGCACATGTCAGCTGTTCAAGTTAGCTCACATGTGTGTGACTCACTGCAGGCTGCCCGCTGCAGTGAGTGTACTGACATAAGGCAGGACGTACCCAGTACATCCAATCTTGGAAAGAGTTTAAATTTGTACAAATGTATGAAGTCATTTGAAAGGATTGAATACATTTGTACAGAATGAGTTCCAGAAACTTGATTCTACATTAAAGTTCTCATAGTAAATAGTTTATGAAAATTTCATGGAATAACAAAATTACAAGAAGTTCTGTAATTCTGTCTTAAAATCTTACTTGAGCACGGCCCACAGTCCCATCAGAAGTGCTTCAGGCATCTGCTTCTGCGTTTGTGAGCAATCATATTATTCCATTGCAAAAACCAGCAGTAGTCCCCTGTTAGCCCAGTATAATAACTAAAGAATGTTTATAGCCCAGTATAATAAACAGCGCAACAAATAGGAGGCACCCAACTTTTAGCTTGATCTCCAATTTGACAGTCAAAGTAATACTTGTAAGGCTATGTGCGCACGTTGCGTCGGAGTACCTGCAGTTTATTCTGCACATTTTCCTTCCCTTGGTTTTTGACCAAATGGCTTTTGACCATTTTTTAGCGCTAAAAACGCATGCGTTTTTACCGCGTTTTTAGTGCGTTTTTAGCGCTTTTTACCTGCGTTTTCACCTGCGTTTCTGCAGATGTGTTTTTGAGATCAAGACACTGAGAAATAAAGTTGAATTAGTCAAAAAGAATGAAAAAAGAGAAAAAAAGTATAAAATTAACTTTTAATAAAACTATATGGGAAATTATCAATTTTAATGAAAAAATAGTGGTTATGCACATTTTATCAGAAAAATAGGGGAAGTTTCTAATTTTTTAACATTTAAATTTTCGGTTATTGTGTGTGTGTAAAGGAACATTAGAACCCATTAATTTTTGTCCAGAAAAACATGCGTTTTTGGAGCCAAAAACGCAGTGGAAAAGCAGGTAAAAAGCATGAAAAACGCAGGAATTGTGATCTTGGTTGCGTTTTGCCATTTCTCATTGACTCCAATGTTAAGGAAACGCTGCAGAAATGGCAAAAACAACTGACATGCTGCTTCTTTTTCAGCATGGTTTTTGACCCAAAATATGCAAATTAAACGCTGCTGAAATAAAAGCAAGGTGCAGACAGGATTTCTGCTTTTCCCATTGACTTTGCTGGAAAACAAAAATGCATGCGTTTTAGCGCAAAAACGCTGCTGCTAAAAACGCTGCAGAAACGCGGAAAAAAAACGCAACGTGCGAACATAGCCTAAGCAAGACACACTCACTTTGTGAGATTCTTGCGCTGCTCATTAGTAGTGTATTTGCCACATATGTAGCAGAAATTGTTCAGATTGTTAACATATTTGCATCTATCCATTTTAACCGCTTAGTGACAAGAGAAAATGTTTAAAGTCAGACGTATGTCACTTTATGATGTAATAACTCTGGAATGCTTCATCATATCCCAGTGATTCTGAGACTGTTTATTTGTGATACATTGTAATTGATGTCAATAGTAAATTTAAATATATATATTTTGAATTTAATAATAAAAATATCAAATTAGAAAAATATTTTTTACAATTTGCAATTTTCAACCTTTGAATGGTTATCACTTTAATGCAGATCGTCACACCACACAAAATGGTTAATAAATTACTTTTCCGCCACTCTATTAACCATCTAGGTGAGGTAATCACTATTTACAGCAGCATTTAAAGGGTTAATTGCCCATGGTCACTAACAACACCCATTGTGACCGATGCACCAACATGTCAGTTATAGTGGAAAGTCGACAGCTGCTGCATTTTCACCCATTTGGAAATACTATTCTCTTATAACTCAGGTCAGTAAAAAGACGTATTGCTTGTCACTAAGGGGTTAAGATTATAAACTGCTCTAACTATAACAGATCTAATCTCTTTTGCCAACTCTGTCCAGCTTGCCTTATATACTTACTGCTGACATCAGCCGATAGACCTGGTTGTGTGAGTCTGGACAGGTGAATGATTACAAAAGAATTTAATGCATTAATATTATAATGAGTGAATATAGGCTTTGCATGCATAACTTAAAGTCTAGATGTGCCTGGCAAATTAAGAGTTCATAAATGAAATCAGCGCATTCAACTTAGCATAAATCACATTTTTTTCTCTCAGTACCAAAATCATTGTTGGGCTATGTCCGCACTTTGCTTTTTACCTGCTTTTTACTTGCTTTTTTGCTGCTTTTTCAACTGCAGCGTTTAATGCCAAAATGGATGTGTTCTGCTTTTCAAGCAAAGTCTATGGGAATTTGGGTTTCTTGTCCGCACTATGCAGTTCAAAATGCTGCCTTTTTCTGGCAGAAATTTGGGCAAAAACTCTGCTTTGCAGTGCAAAACCCAAATGGTAAAAACACTTGACATGTTGCTTCTGTGAAAAGCTGAGTTTTTGCCCAAATTTCTGCCACAAAAAGGCTGCATTTTGAACAGCATAGTGCTCACAAGAAACCCAAATTCCCATAGACTTTGCTTGAAAAGCAGAACACATCCATTTTGGCATTAAACGCTGCAGTTGACAAAGCAGCAAAAAAGCAGGCAAAAAGCAAAGTGCGGACATAGCCTTACGCAGTATAATCACTGCGCTTATTAAAGGTGTAGTTCAGAATTGGAAATCCCATTATTAATGGCCCCAAGGTGCTGCGTAAAATAAAAAAAAATATACTTCTTAACTTCATAACAGCAACAATCCTCCACCCCCTGTGTCACCTGTTGCTTTTTTTATGTTTCCTTTTCTCTTTACACTAAGCGGCTAGGCAATGGAGTTGTTTCATAGATGCCTCTCCATTTCTTACCCTTGGGTTTGATGCCAGCTGACATTTCACAGTTGACATCAACCAAAAACTTATTACCCTCGATTGCCACTGCATCAGGGCCATGAGAAAGAGCTGGGAAAAGTGAAAGAGCTAGGAAAAATGCTGGGGTGGCTATGGGCTGCTATTTTAAGTCTGGGAGGAGCTAAATAACTATGGCAGTTTCCAGCCTGATAATATCAGCCCCAAGCTGTCTGATTAGCTTTGGCTGGGTATAAAAAATGGGTAAATCCCACATATCAGAGTGCCAGCACTCAACATTAAACAGCATTTCTGCCAATCAAAGCGAGGCTGAAACACCACTCTTATCAGCAGAAGCATTGAGACAGTGCAGGCTCAAAGTTCCCTAAAGGGGCAAGTCAAATCAATAAAAAATGTAAAAAAAATAGTTTTGAAAAATCTGAAAAAAATCTGAAAAGTTCAAATCACCCCCATTTTGACCCGGTGAAAATAAAACAATAAAAAAATAAAAAACTACACATATTTGGTATCTCCATTTTCAGAAATGCCTCATCTATTAAAATATAAAATCAATTAATCTGATTAAGAAAAAAGAAATAAAACTCCAGAATTACTTTTTTGTCCCCCACAACATCGAATTTAAATGCAATAACAGGCGATTCAAGGATCCCAGCTAACCAAAAATGGTATGATTAAAAATGATAGCTCAAGACACAATTAATAGGCACCACTCAGCACCAGATACCGAAAAATAAGAACACGATGAGTCTTGGAAAATGGTGCCAAAAGCACAATTCTTTTTTTTTTTTTTTACAAGCTTCTGATTTTTTTCACCACTTACCGTATTTTTCGGACCATAAGACGCACTTTTTTTCCCCAAATGTTGGGGGAAAGTGGGGGGGTGCGTCTTGTGGTTTGAATGTAGGGCTGCGGGGAATGAGGGTGCTGCGGTGGAGCGGGTCATCGGGGGCATGAGCAGGCTGTAGCAGAATGCCATGACCACGTGGGCCCGCTCATTACATATGCACGCCCATCCTTCCACCCATCTCTCAGCGCTGATAGGTGGGCGGGGTGATGGGCCGGGGGGTGCGCGCATAGTAAACAGCCAGCCGTGATCACCCCTGGCAACTACAGCCTGGAGTGATCATGTGCAGCTGTATTCACTGCTCCCTACGCATCATCATCAGCGCGGGGTGCAGTGAATCAGTACACTCACCGTTCCCTTGCAGCATCGCGATGTCCTCCTGATTGCCGGCCGCGCGGTGTGGAGACTAGCGGGGCTCACAGCGATGACGTCATCGCTGTGCGCACGTGTCCACACAGCGGCGCCGGCACAGACAGAAGGAGATCGCGGTGCTGTAGGGAGCGTGGCCGGCTCTACACAGTGCTGCCGGCACAGACAGAGGAGGAGCGACGCTGCGTGGAGTGAGGAAAGGTGAATATAAATGTTTGGTTTTTTTTCTATGTGTGTGCCGCAGGATGGGCGCATATGAGCAGGATGATGGGCGCATATGAGCATGATGATGGGCGCATATGAGCAGGATGATGGGCGCATATGAGCAGGATGATGGGGGCATATGAGCAGGATGATGGGGCATATGAGCAGGATGATGGTGGCATATGAGCAGGATGATGGGCGCATATGAGCATGATGATGGGCGCATATGAGCAGGATGATGGGCGCATATGAGTAGGATGATGGGCGCATATGAGCATGATGATGGGGGCATATGAGCAGGATGATGGGCGCATATGAACATGATGATGGGCGCATATGAGCATGATGATGGGCGCATATCAGCAGGATGATGGGCGCATATGAGCAGTATGATGGGTGCATATGAGCAGGATGATGGGGGCATATGAGCATGATGATGGGCGCATATGAGCATGATGATGGGCGCATATGAGCAGGATGATGGGCGCATATCAGCAGGATGATGGGGGCATATGAGCATGATGATGGGCGCATATGAGCAGGATGATGGGGACATATGAGCATGATGATGGGCGCATATGAGCAGGATGATGGGGACATATATCAGGATGAGGGATATATATATAAATATAAGGATGGGGATTATTTACAAGGCAGGAGGATCATTACCAGGATGGGGTACCTTACTAGAGAATTTGGGGACATTACCCCCATAACAGTGTCCGCAGCAGATCCTCGCCACATAACAGTGTGTCATGACCACATTTTTTGCTTAAAATTTTATTTTCCTATTTTCCTTCTCTAAAACCAGGGTGCGTCTTATGGTTCGGTGCGTCTTATAGTCCGAAAAATACGGTAGATAAAAATAAAACTATACATATTTGGCATCTACGAACTTGTACTGACCTGGAGAATCATATTGTCCAATCAGTTTTACCATATAATAAACATGGTAAATAAAAAATGAATTGTGGAATGGCACTTTTTTTTTTTTTGCAATTTCACCACACTTGGAATTTTTTTCCTGTTTTACAGTACAATATGGGGCAGAGTTAATGGTGTCATTAAAAAGTAAAACTCATCCCGCAAAAACCAAGGCCTCATATGGCTATATTAATGACGCACTCAAGGGCTTTGGAGTACTCGGTCCCAGGCTGCATATTACAGGGGAAGTTCATTGGGTGGACGTTACCCGGTTCCATGACCCTGCGGGTCGCTTAAAAGGGGTTTTGTACAAGGGAAGAATAAAAATTGTTTTCATGACAACACTTGCGGTATGTGGCTATATGGGGAAAGCCGCCGCTGCAAAGTCTCTCACTGCTGGGGGTGGTGGTATTGGGCAGCTTGGTTGTAATGGCTCTCCACAAGTTAAGCTAGGCCCCAGGGGAGGATGATGGTGGTTGTAGTATATTGGTGCAGATGTGTAGGAAGAATTCAGACAACACAGGGGCTGCGGTTTAACTTGTGTTTTATTCACTGGTTTGAAGTTGCTGCTACCCGGTTTGTGCTGGTCTTTACCAATCCGGTATTCACTTTGTTTCAGTGCCGGTGTAGTGAACTGGTGAGCTTTAATTCCATGCACCCTATAGTGGTTGGTGGGTCCCTGTTGCTTGGAGCGTTTTTGGCGTCCCCCTCCTGTTGTCTCCATCCTGGCCTCAATGAACAGTGTGAAATATTCATATTAATAAATATCTCATCAGGACATTCATGGATATATTAATTTCTAAAGGACATTCGCTAAGGCAAGTAGTAAAAAGAGAAAGAAGAGGCGAACAACGTCCAATATCATCAAGAAAATAATTTATTCAGTAATATTTAATATATCAAAGAGGAACCTGCAGGAACCTCCTATGTATCCATATACATCTTCCCTCTTTTTTGCCATCATTTAAATACTGGATGTGAGCCTAAAAGCATGTTTTGTGACTGTGATACCATTGGGCCAATATTTCCATACATTGTGGATGTAATTCTGTTTTGGCCCTCTTTATATATACAGATCGATGTACTTCGTTTAGTGTTGGGTTCTACGCGCAGCGCTCAGTTGGATATATTTATATCTACTATTCACCGCTATTTCTTCCATACCATGTACTGTTCCATTTAAATCTAATTTTGATATATTAAATATTACTGAATAAATTATTTTCTTGATGATATTGGCCGTTGTTCGCCTCTTCTTTCTCTTTTTACTCCATCCTGGCCTGTACGGCAGACAGCTTCAACCTCGCTTGGGTCGGACCTCTGTCCCTGTTCCCAGGTTCCCTTTCTGCTGCTGTGCCCCGGACACTAATGTCGATAAGGTCCTTGATGGTCCCCTCACTGGGCAGATTGTTATCAGATGAGCCTGAAGCGTCTTCCTGAACTAGGGCTCTGTACCCCGTCAGTGCTCATTCCAGTGAGTACTTGCACTGTACTCTCCCTGGCAACCGTACTCCTTCATACTCAGTGGTCACTTTACACTTTCCTGTCAGCACATCAACTTCTGACTGACTTTCTATCTGACTTTCCACTATCACTTCTGACAAGATGTCCGTCATCCATCCACTTCACTGAATAGCCCCTCCTCCTCCCAGGTTTGTGACTAGTAGATTGGATTCATCTCAGCCAATAGGTGTCCACCCGTCAGGACCATCTCTAGCCTTTTAACCAGTCTGGGAAAAATGGCGAGGATTTGTGTGTGTGTTTTGTGTGTGTCTTGTGTTAGTTACCAGCACTGGTCTTCCAGGAATCCGGGGTGCCACATTGACAAAAAAGGAGAAATCGAAAATTGCTCGGGGTTGAAGTGGTTAATATATTTTATTAATCTAGAAAATAACTTATTTTCATATTGCTATGGTGCAATAAAAAGTTATGGCTTCTGAAATGCAATGAAGTATAAATTAAAAAAATTAAAAAAAAATACAGAAATAGCCCAATTAGGAAGTAAACTTTAATCTGTTGTGTATAGATAAAATACTGGTTCTGGTATAATATCGTCATAACTCATTGCATACATTTTTACATTATTTTTTGTATGCTCTCTGAACCTTAATATAATCGTTCTGCATGATATGAAGATGCCATTTGAGCATGATAGGTGTATCATTTTTATTATTATTTGAAGGAAATGAAAACCAAATCACCTCACTGCACTGAGCTTCCTAAAATATTAATCCACCTGTGCTGGACTCGCTATTTTAGTTGTGTATGCGTGAAATTAGGAATAAATATTCTAACAGTTAATAACCATAAACCTGATTTGTTTTGTTTTTCTACAGGCATTCAGTTTGATATTTTATTTCTCAATAGTTTTCAAAATTGGCTATAATACGTTTATATGTATCACAGCATGAGAAAATGTACAGTATATATAGATATTTTCACATTGATATTGCAGCACCAAGTAGGAAAATTTGTGGAATTATGGTAATCACAGGATAGATAAACATGCTAATATTATGCAAATCATTATAAAATGGAAACATTTTCAAAACTTCTTGATTTCTTCAGTATTGTGTATGTTTGCCACACAGAATTTCATGAACACATGCATGCCGTGGATGCTATCAATTAAGTTATTAATAGTTGACTGAGAAATGGTCTATCAGGTCGAATGTAACAGGACATAAAAAATCTTAAAGAACGTCTACTGGCAGTTCCTTTTGTATTTGCCGATCGTATAGATGAGCTTGATGGAAACAAGCCTTGAGATATTACAGGCCACAGGAGCATATTTAAGCCATCCAGTCTCCTCATAGCACAAGAGTATGCGGCCGGCTATTGTCATGGCTGTATCACCGGCTTCATATGTGACTAAATCTGGACCGCATGTGAAATTTGACTTTCTATATCAATCCTAAGAAATTAAACAGTGCATACACAAAAAATCAAAGGCAGTTTGCATGATAATGGGCTATAACTCTAACATCCAGCTACATGTATTCCATTGACCTCACACCCATTCTCAAAGTATATAATGGGGCAGAGCAAGACAACAATGGAGTCTGAAATGGAGAACTATCCTCCTCTTCAGATATAAATCCCATTTTTGTCTTAGACACAATGATAGCTGGAGAATGGTATGAAGACTTTGTGGGTGTCCCTATCAAGAGGTCTTCTAGAAGAAATGTCCCAGTAATGTTACTCATGGGATTGGATTATGATTTGTAAAGGACCACATATGGCAACTGCATCCCTCTAGTCTTTTTTTTTCTATACACTAGCAGCTCAGCATTTTATTATTTTGGTCAAGGAACCAGTGGTATGGCCATTTCTCCAAAGTATTCCTCGAAACCTCTTTCTCCACAACAGCACTACTCTACATGTTGCTTGTTTTACTTTAACCAGCCTGCCTGGCCCAAATGTGCTACTACTGTCTGCAGCCTCTCTGCACTTGAATTACATTGAACATATATGAGACTTTATTGGTCAGCAATTGCAAAAGTACCTGCCATGAGCAGATTAATTGATTTGTGGGCTCAAGTTCATTCAGCATGGCAGATTAGTCCTCAGACAATCATTAATAGCATCATTGATAGTATGTCAAGGTGTATAAGTGCATATGTTTCTGCTTGTAGCACTTATATTAGATACTGAATAAATGAAGTTGTTTGAAACTTTTATTTCATATTTTAATTATATGCAGTTTCAATGTCAAGGATAATGTGTGTATTAATTGCATCACCAGAAAAAGTCATGGAATGATGGACATTACAGGATCTATAGAAATTTTAATGATGGATATAATGAAAATATGGAAACAAAATTTTCCCAACATCTTTATTTTTGTATACTGTCTTTATTTATAACAGGGAAAAGGGAAAGGGGAAACATAAAATGAGGTGTAGCAAGCATTGAAATTACTTATTTTACAATTTGTGTCCTTTTTTAACAAACAATAGGCTTTATTTTTTATTGTCGCATATGACTGCAACAAGCAGAAATTATTACAATCCTTCAAAAGTGTATATACAGTAAAACACAAAAATGAGTACAGCCCAGACATTTTGTAAATATTTTATTACATCTTTTCTGTCATGATCCAGGACCAGTACTCCCCACTCCACAGTTTCCCAGACCCGGCCTGGGCATGTCAGGGGTTAACTCCCATCAGCCTCGTTTTGGTTTCAAGAGACACTATATCTGGTCACTGCACCTGCATTCCTGTGCTGGTTAGGCAGAGTCACACTTGCGATTAACTCGCACGAGTGCAATGCGAGAAAATCTCGCATTGCACTCGGACCAATGTTAATCAATAAGGCAGCTCCGATCTGCTATTTTTTTCTCAGTCCAAATCGGACTGAGAAAAAAACCGCAGCATGCTGCGTTTTGGTGAGTTTCCCGTGCGAGTCACTCCAATGAAAGTCTATGGGTGCGTGAAAAAAAACGGATGTCACACGGACGGCACACACACCATCCTAGTGACATCTGTTTTTCTAAATACACTTATTGCATGTTGCAGAAAACACTGGAAATGAGTGAGGTCTGTCAATGTCGGTCAATCTCTATCTCTGCCAGTCGGTCTCTCTCTCTCTCTGTCTGTCGGTCTTTCTCTCTCTCTGTTGGTCTATCCCTCCCCCCCTCTCATACTCACCGATCCCCGATCACCAGCGCGGCGCAGCACGGCTGTCACAAAGCTCCGGCGGTTTTTCCGCTTTTGAAAAAGCTGGCCGCTCATTATTCCATCTAGTATTCACTGCTTTCCCTGCCCACCGGCGCCTATGATTGGTTGCAGTCAGACACGCCCCCACGTTGAATGACAGCTGTCTCGCTGCAACCAATCACAGCTGCCGGTGGGCAGGTCGATATCATGTAGTAAATGAAATAAATAAGTAATTAAAAAAAAACGGCGTGCGGTTCCCCCCAATTTTGATACCAGCCAGGGTGAAACCATACGGCAGGAGGCTGGTATTGTCAGGATGGGGAGTGCCACATTATGGGGAGCCCCCCACTCTAACAATATCAGCCATCAGCCACCCGGAATTGCCGCATCCATTAGATGCGATAGTCCCGGGACTGTACCTGGCTCATCCTGATTTGCCCTGGTGCGGTGGCAATCGAGGTAATAAGGAGTTAATGGCAGCAGCCCATAGCTGCCACTAAGTCCTAGGTTAATCATGGCAGGCGTCTCCCCGGGATACCTAATAAAGACATACACCAAAAAATCCTTTATTTGAAATACATGACAAAAAAACACCCTCTTTCACCACTTTATCAAACCCCTAAATACCCCTCCAGGTCCAACGTAATACACAGACGTCCCACGACGCTTTCAGCTCTGCTACATCAAAAGCTGACAGAGAGCGGTCACAGACCACGACCACTGTCTGTGAGCTCCCCGCAGCGACTGAAGTGAGTCGCGCTATCAGCAATGACGTCACTGAGGTTACCCGCGGCCACAGATCTCAGCTGGAGGACTTCTGCTGTGGCTGCGGGTAACCTTAGTGATGGCACCGCTGATAACGCAGATCACTTAAGCCACTCAGGGGATTTGCGGTCACTGGTGAGACCTTCACTGGTGACCGAAAATCAGGCCATGACACACAGACAGAGCCGCATGATGACAATGAAGTCGGGTAAAGTTCATCCGACTTCATTCTGATCGCGCGGCTCTGTCTGTGTCTGCTGTCAGTGGCCATTCAGCTCTGCTACATTGCTCTGTCTGTGTCTGCTGTCAGCGGCCATGTAGCAGAGCTGAATGGCAGATGACATAGCTGCTGAGAATAAAAACGGATCCCATACGGATCACACACGGATTGCACATGGACTACAATCATGAGAAAAATCACAGAATCGCATTGCTGTTGCATTGCACTTTCTAGCATGAGACTCGGTCCAATTTTACACTCGCAAGTGTGATTCCAGCCTTATAGTTTTGCTCTGCACCCTCTGACTGGCTCTGGTGAGACTTTCCTCCTTCCCGTGTTTGAGTTTACTGACCCTCCGGTTTTGTCTTCTGTTCCTTGTGCCTTTTGTGTTTCCCTTTGCCTACCCTGAAACTCAGCTGCTTCACGGTGGCCATACAGTGATTTAACAAGACAGGTTCCACTTGCCTCACCATGTTTGACTAAAGAAGATAAGTACTCACGCTCAGCGTCAATTCCAGAGGTTGTCTTTTAAATAGATGAATGAGTGCTGACAGCATTACTGCAGAGTTTAAAGGGGTGGAGGGGTTAACCTGTCAGTATTCTGACCATATGCCGCACACTGCAACAAATTGATCTGAATGCTTGTCGTTCCAAAAGGAAGTCTCTTCTAATGATGATGCACCAGAAAGCTCGCAGTTTGCAGACAACAAGCAGACTAAAGACATGGATTGCTAGAACCATGTCCTGTAGTCTGATGAGACCAATCTAAACTTATTTGATTCAGAGGATGTCAAACCTGTGTGGTGGAAACCAGGAGAGAGGTACAAAGGCAAGTGTGTCTTGCCTACAGTCATGCATGGTGGTGGAAGTGCAATGGTTTCGGGCTGCGTGAGTGCTATTGGCTGTAGAGAGCTACAGTTCATTGAGGTAACCATGAATGCCAACATGTAGTGTGACATACTGAAACAGAACGTGAGCAGTATTTCAACATAGCCTCAAACACACTTCCAAGACGACCAATGCCTTTTTCAAAGAAACTAAGCGTAAAGGTGACACGCCCACTCCAGGGCCGGGGACACCTGGAACTGGGCTGGACTATTTTGCGGATGTCAGCGGTGGCTGTGCTCGGCTCCGTGACCCTGATGGTGTCTTTTGAAATGATAAAAGGAGATGATGATGGGAGTCAATACTAAATAAAGTTTGTGACGCCACCTGTGGATTGCGGCTATTGGGCTGTGGCTGCTAAACGGGACTCCCGGGGCTGGTGTTGTGGCAACTACGGTGTTTATGCTCCCCACAGGTGGAGCGGGTAACCCAGGGGCAACCGTTAGGAGAGTCTGTGGTAGGATCGGGTGAACTTTACGGTGCTGGGCCAGGCGGTGGACAGTAACAGACACAAACAAGGATTACTTTACCTTCTCCTTTACTTGGCTTAACTGATGAAGTCAAGGGAGCCTGTTACAGGTGGTAATGGCAGTACGATAGCCTGGAAGTGGTCCGGGAAACTCACACTGGCTAGGAGAGTAATGAGGCCTGATCCCTACGCTCTGTCTGTTTATGCAGGGCCCCGCTGCTTCAGCTATGCTGAGGCCCATTCCGCTGTTCTCTGAGTTAATTTTTACCTCCCCCGTATGACAGGTGCCGCTCTGCTCATCATGGCTCTCAGTCCTGGCTCTGCAGCCATGCCTCTGGGTTTGGGGTGGGCAGGAGACCTGAGGTCCTTCTGTCCTCCGGATGTGTCCATCGGTACTCGAGTACTGGAGTGGTCACGAACTCCGGTATTTGGTTTTTGAGCGGTGACTTTGGGGTGAGCTGGCTGCGCTCCACTCTCAGGTGTCCTTCTCCTCTTTGCTTCGCTGCAGACCGTACTTCACTGGGCTGAGCGAACCGACTCCAATTCCAGCTCGTACATCCACACTACTCGACTTCTATCTCTTAGCTTTCCTCAGGACTGACTGACTCCTCCCTCAGTTTCAGAGCTTAAGGAATGCTCCCTGGAACTCCAGGTGTAGAGCTCCTCCTGCTAGCTCGGAGGAGGAATTGTGTTGTATTATGGTACTCACTGGCCAATGGACTCCCCCATCTGCCTCCAGGATTAACCCTTTTAGGGAGGGCAACACTACTGTGGCATCCAGACCGCAAGGGTGCCACAAAGGTGCAGGACTGATCAACTATGTTTCCATACCAAACTCTATTGAGCATCTGTGTGGCATGATCAAGTGGAAGGTGGATGAGAGTAAGGTGTCTAACATCCACTAGCTCTGTGATGTTGTCATGGAGGTGTGAAAAAGGATTCTAGTGGCAACCTGTGAAGGTCTTTTGAACTCCATGCCTAAGAGAGTTAAGGCAGTGATTGAAAATAATAGTGGCCATGAAAATGTTGACACTTTGGCACCGTATAGCTACTTATGATAATGGGTGTACTCACTTTTGTTGCCTGCGTTTTAGACTTATTGCTGTGTGTTAAGTTACTTAGAGGGCACAATAAATTTATACTGTTATACAAGCATGACACTGACTACTTTACATTTTATCAAAGTGTTAAATCTTCAATTTTGTCTCAACAAGGCATACCATTTTTGGATGGGCCCCTTAGCCTAAAATTTATCCTCTCCTGGGCTAAAAGCCTACAAATTTAAAAGGCAGGTAAGGTCTGGCACTAATTTAAAATTGCCTTTAGCTGATGTGATCAGTGATCAGCCAAATATGGGGGCAGTCACCACCTCCAATAGTATACCAAAAAAACTGACTGGCATCTCCAAGCAAAATTAAATAAGTGTTAAGATGTAACATCTGCTATGACTTCATAAAACAAAAAAAAATAGAATACAGCAACAGCAGTGATCTGCTGGACTTAAAGCTCAATCGATTAATGCTAATTAAAGATTTGCAGGAACTTGGTCTAGCAACCTTTTTGTTAATTCTGGGCAACCAGACCAGAGCCATGCCAACCTCTTCCTGTCTGCCGTAATCTTCTTATTGGTAGTCCCAGTGTAACACATTCACAATGAGATTGCGCCAGACCTATTATTCAGAAGCGCTAGGGAACCTGACAAGTAGAGTTGTTTACATGTGTACAATCTTTCAGTCATGATGTCACGCCATTAGCGCTCCCTGCACAGGAGAGCCGACATCCTGGTCCACTCATTTCTCCAGTCCAAGTTCCACCTGTGCTACCCTGTGGACCCGGGTCTCCTCTGCACCTCTGTTGGTACCCCGTCTTCCTCCATCACAGGAATGCCGACATCCTGCTTCTGCCACCTCATTTTCCCGACCTATTCTTTGGATCTCGAGGTCTGTGCATGTGTAATAGCATGCTTAGGACCCGGCCGCACTCTCTCCCTTTTTCTTAAAGGGTCAGCAAGACCTAACCCGGAAGTTCCTCATTATTGCTCCTACAGGTATTTTGTATAAAAGGCATCCTCCTTTGAAGCGTGCTGTCCATGCTCGGCGACAATCAAACTTAACTGAACTGGATTTGTTTTATAAACAGGAATGGTCAAATATACCTTCATCCAGGATCCAGGAACTCATTAAAAGCTACAGGAAGCGACTAGAGGCTGTTGTTTTTGCAAAAGGAGGATCTACAAAATATTACTGTCACTTTTATGTTGAGGTGCACATACTTTTGCACCGGTCAAATTTTGTTTAAATGCAGATTGCAAATTTTCTGTTAGTACAATAAACCTCATTTCAATCCAGAAATGTTACTCAGTCCATCAGTTATTAGATATATGAAACTGAAATAGCTGTTGCAAAAACCCAAATTGTTATAAAGAAAAAAGGTTATTAGTAGGGGTGCCCAAACTTTTTCATATGACTGTATACTCAAAAAAATAACAAAATAGTTGAATAAATCCCTTCTAAAGGGTTAAAGTAAAATGTTATTTTCTTTTTTGTACTCTTTTTTTCTTACAACAGTGTATGAGTTATATACAACATTTTAGTTGTATATAACTCAAGCTGTTAAAGTTGTGAATTCATATGAAATGAAATTTGCGAATCACACAGACCTGCCCACTCTCTATTATTTAGTAATTTTAAAGACAAAACAACATGAAGTCTAAAAAGATCAATAGTAATGTTTTAAATTCATAGCACAGCTCTTTACTGAACATTTTTCCCGAAGGCTGGAGAAATAGACTGCTTACTAGGAAGCAGTGTAATGCATTTCTTTAGTCATGTACATGGAATCAAATGGATTAACCCTGTGCCACCCCTCTAAAAAATGATTTATAACATCATTTTCCTAGGCCATTTTGAACATCTTACTACCTGTCTTCATTTTCTTAAAAACATTCATCAACTTCAATTATTTTCCTTAGTGCCTCATATCTGTCCTTGCAGCAGAAATGCTATTTAAGAATAAAATACTATTACATTCAATTTACTATTAATTTAACTTGGATTAAAGCAGTACTGCAATTAAAAGAAGCTGGTGGTCTGACCGTGTAGTCTGTCTACTGTAACTTATATCTGGATTTTGCATGTAACCCCTTCTCATGTACAACACGATGGAATTAATGGTGCGCCTGCAAAAGGGAACCTTGGTCCCTTGTCTGATAAGAGCAGTATTGTGCATACACACCACCACTCGATGTTTTCTTTGTGGAAATGCTACTTAGCTGAGTACAGAGCCTGGTTTTGCTAACAGTTTGAATGGAGGCAGCCTTCAATCAAGTGAACTGCTATCCCATTTAGGCCCCCTTCACACGTCCGTGAAAATCACGCACGTTTTTCACAGATGTGTTAAAAGATGCGTTTTGTCCTCAGTGTGCCGCTTCTATGGCACAACGTGTGTTCTCCATGTGTTTTCCGTGATAACACAGAGAATCGGAACTTTCTGCTCACCTGTCCCTGTCGTTGCTGTCCGTGGTGCTGATCTTCAGTCTCCGGTCCTGCCAACTCCCTACTGCTGCTGCTTCCGGCCCGCAGTGGAGTGAATATTCAATAAGCGTAATGAGAGGGGGTCAGAAGCAAGTGACAGCAGCGGCAAAGACAGCAGTGCTGGAAAAGGTGAGTATAGAATTTTTTTTTACAAACACGTGTGTTTTTTCCGATGCATGTCACATGGATCACATCACATATGCGGTCCATGTGACACCCGTGATGCCGGAGAATAACTGACACGTCTATGTGTGGAGCACACTGGCACACGTATGCTCCACACGTACACACGGTCCATAGCAAAACACGCATGTGTTTGCAGACCTATTGATTTTAATGGGTCTACGTGTGCCCGTGTCGCCGGCACGTGAGGAAACGAACCAAACACGTACCGGAGAAACGGATGTGTGAAGGGGGCCTTAGACAAGGAATAAAAGTTTTTCATTCTGCCAAATGAAGAAGGTCACAGCCCTTAAGCATGCAGTGATCTAGATGTTGTATTTTATACTGTGTGTAGGTGATAACTACTGTAATATCCATTTAAAGAGGTTGTCTGGCCATAACATACTTATGATCTATATAAAGCAGATATCAACAATCTATCCTATATATAAGATCCATTAAGGCTAAAGACAAGGAATATAATTGCCGTGCACTCGGTCAAAAGATGGAGGCGCAAGAAGACAGGATGCACAATCTCAGAAAGTCTGAGTGAGTAAGACGTTCACCACACTCTCAGGTTGTGGTTGCAAGAATACCTGTTTCTTTATTATATGTATGCTATTTTACATATGCTAGATAAAAAATGGTGATGGGAAATGCGGCGAAATGTAATGTTTTGACCCACAAGAGACTTGTTCACGCTGTCACTTAAGAAACGTTGGTTCTCCGGCGCTCCCGCGCCTGTGTCCAGCTAGTCAGGTCTGATTATATGAAGCAGTGATTATATCAAAACTAAACAAAGCAGCCCAGTAAGTGACACATCGCTTGAATCAGTATCTCTGCCCCTACATTATGCTGCTCTCAGAATAGATGGCAAAACCTGGTGACAGATTCCCTTTAACTTTGTGAAACATTTATATTCGGCAATTTTAGGTAAATAGTAAAGATGATGAAATTTAAAATGTAAATTTGCTGGCTTTGTCAGATTTTCCCAACAATTTTGATTTGTGGAAAATAAATTCACTGCAAATCACCATCAAAAACTATCAGTAAGGTTGCATTTACATTATTTGTATTCAGGCCATTATCCTTCAAAAAATGTGCAGCTTTTTTTTCCCACATTTCAGGCTTCAAACATAAAGATAAACATTTTAATGCTATGGTGAAGAATCAACAACAAGTGGGACATAATTGTAAAGTTGAACAAAATGTATTGCTTATTTTAAACTTTTTAAAAAAATAAATAACTGAAAATTGGGGCGTGCAATATTATTCTCCCCTTTAAGTTAATACTTTGTAGCGCCACCTTTTGCTGCAATTACAGCTACAAGTCGCTTGGGGTATGTGTCTATCAGTTTTGCACATCGAGAGACTGAAATTCTTGCCCATTCTTTCTTTGCAAATAGCTTGAGCTGAGTAAGGTTGGATGGAGAGTGTTTGTGAACAGCAGTTTTCAGCTCTTTCCACAGATTTGCGATTGGATTCAGGTCTGAACTTTAACTTGGCCATTCTAACACCTGGATACGTTTATTTGTGAACCATTCCATTGTAGATTTTGCTTTATGTTTGGGATCATTGTCTTGTTGGAAGACAAATCTCCTTCCCAGTCTCAGGTCTTTTGTAGACTCCAATAGGTTTTTTTTCAAAAATGGTCCTGTATTTGTCTCCATCTATCTTCCCATCAATTTTAACCATCTCTCCTGTCCCTGCTGAAGAAAAGCATGCCCAAACAATGATGCTGCCACCACCATATTTGACAGTGGGGATGGTGTGTTCAGGGTAATGAGCTAAGTTGCTTTTATGCCAAACATTTCGTTTGCATTCTGCCCAAAAGGTTTGATTTTGGTTTCATCTGACCAGAGCACCTTCTTCCACATATTTGTTGTGTCTCCCAGATGGCTTGTGGCAAATTTTAAATGACACTTTTTATGGGTATCTTTGAGAAATAGCTTTCTCCTTGCCACTCTTCCATAAAGGCCAGATTTCTGCAGTGTACGACTGATTGTTGTCCTATGGACAGACTCTCCCACATCAGCTGTAGATCTCTGCAGTTCATCCAGAGTGATCATGGGCCTCTTGGCTGCATCTCTGATCAATCTCCTCCTTGTCTGAGATGAAAGTTTGGATGGACAGCCGGGTCTTGATAGATTTGCAGTGGTATGATACTTCTTCCATTCTAATATGGTCGCTTGCACAGTGCTCCTTGGGATGTTTAAAGTTTTGGAAATCTTTTTGTAACCAAATCCGGCTTTAAACTTCTCAACAACAGTATCACAGACCTGCCTGTTGTGTTCCTTGGTCTTCATGATGCTCTCTATGCTTTAAACAGAACACTCAGACTATCACAGAGCAGATGCATTTATACGGAGACTTGATTACACATAGGTGGCTTATATTTATCATCATCAGTCATTTAGGACAATCTTAGATCATTCAGAGATCCTCAATGAACTTCTGGAGTGAGTTTGCTGCACTGAAAGTAAAGGGGACTGTCATGATTGACTCCTGGCTCAGCTGGAGCTGAGCCTTTTTTTTAGTTTCACAAGTCACGTTAGGGGTAAATCCTTTCTGCCTCGTTCTGGAGGTAAGGCTGCTTTATTAGGGCACTGTTTCTCTTGGACTTCGCCAGTAATACTTCTGGCTCTGCTGTGTTCTGCTCTTGAGTGACCTGTTGTCTGCCCTGCCCCCTCCTGACCTCCGTGTTCACCTGACCTCCGTGTTCACCTGACCTGTTAACCTCCTCTGTTGCCTGTTTCCATCAGTGTCTCTCCCGCTGTCTCCCTGTTCGTTCCTTATCTGTTGACCTTTATTCTGTCTTGTCTTCCCACTCCCCCTCGCTTCTAGGCTCTGATTTCCCGGCTACTAACTATTTGCTTCCCTCTGACTATGTTTAGACTTTGCCCTTGTGTACTTACAAGACCTCATGTTGTGACACGGCTTTCTGATGATTCTACTGCCATCTGGTAAGCTTGACTAATATTACCTCTGCTAGGGAATTCCCTGCTCATACGTTTCCTCCACTTTTATGCCCCCTAGTGGTTTACCAGCTAACTACCTTCTCAGATAGTTTCAGGAATCCTCTCAGTCCCACATTACTGCGTTGTACTGCTATTGTACATCTTAGAGTACAGCGTGACAGGGACGAATAATATTGCATGCTTCACTTTTCAGTTATTTATTTTTTGGAAAAGTTTAAAATAAGCAATAACTTTCATTCAACTTCACAATTGTATACCACTTGTTGATTCTTCACCATAACATTAATATTTTTTATCTTTATGTTTGAAGCCTGAATTGTGAGAAAAGGTTGAATACGTCAAGGGAGCCGAATACTTTCGCAAGGCACTGTAGGTGAGGTGGTTGATATAGGTGAGGTGGTAATGGCTTGTATTATTATTATTATTATTATTATTATTATTATTATTATTATTATTTGTGTTATACTTTTTAATGACACCATACATTTTATTATATGATATAATGTATGTGGTGGGAAAAAATCCAGGTGTGGGGGAAAAGCAAAAAAAGTGAAATTATGGAATTGCTTTTGTTTTTTGGCACTTGACTTGGCACTATGATTTTCCAGGTTAATACATTTATGTAGATACTAAACATGTATAGCTTTTGTTTTGTTTTCACAGTAAAAAAAACCCGTCAGAAATGCTTGCATTGTGACTTTCTGAGAGCCGTAACATTTTTTTAGTTTTTGGAATATGAAGCTGCAAGAGAGCTTATTTTTTTACGTGAGCTGATGTTTTTATTGATAGTGTCTAGGGGTATATACAATGTTCTTATAACTTATTATTTTTTTTCTGTTGAAAAAAAATTCTGTTTTGTTCTGCTGTTGAGAAGGCAGATTATATGCCAACAATTGGGTACTGTTACATTTATTTTATACTTTTCAGTTGTTGCAGTTGGTTTACTTTGACCTTTTGTTCGCACCACAACAGCATATTTTGTGTATTATCTTAGAAAATGTATCTTATCTTATCTATCTATTTATTTTGTAAAAAATAAGCACCAGTTATATATCAAGAAGAGAGCAAATGGGGGGGTGAACTTCTCCAGGTATAAGAGTAACCTGAGTATTAGAACCAAAAATGGAAGCAGCACTAAAAAATAATGCAAACTTTAGGACTTTAATGGCATATGTGGCACTGTTTCGGCTCGTATCGGGAAGCTTTCTCAAGACTGAATTCATTTTTTGAATATATATATTATATATATAAAAAAAAATATATACCGTATTTTTCGGACTATAAGACGCACCTGACCATAAGACGCACCCTGGTTTTAGATGAGGAAAATAGGAAAATAAAATTTTAACCAAAAAATATGGTCATGACACACTGCTATGGGGCGAGGATCTGCTGCTGACACTGTTATGGGGGTAATGTCCCCAAATTCTCTACTAAGGTACCCCATTCTGATAAGGATCCTCCTGCCTTGTATATGATCCTGCTTATATACCCCCCATCCTGCTAATAATATACCCCCCATCCATCCTGCTCATGATATACCCCCATCCATCCTGCTTATGATATGCCCCCATCCATCCTGCTCATGATATGCCCCCATACATCCTGCTCATGATATGCCCCCATCCATCCTGCTCATGATATGCCCCATCCAACCTGCTCATGATATGCCCCCATCCATCCTGCTCATGATATGCCCCCATCCATCCTGCTCATGATATGCCCCCATCCATCATGCTCAAGATATGCCCCCATCCATCCTGCTCATGAAATGCCCCCATCCATCCTGCTCATGAAATGCCCCCATCCATCCTGCTCATGAAATGCCCCCATCCATCCTGCTCATGAAATGCCCCCATCCATCCTGCTCATGAAATGCCCCCATCCATCCTGCTCATGAAATGCCCCCATCCATCCTGCTCATGAAATGCCCCCATCCATCCTGCTCAAGATATGCCCCCATCCATCCTGCTCATGAAATGCCCCCATCCATCCTGCTCATGAAATGCCCCCATGCATCCTGCTCAAGATATGCCCCCATCCATCCTGCTCATGAAATGCCCCCATCCATCCTGCTCATGAAATGCCCCCATCCATCCTGCTCATGAAATGCCCCCATCCATCCTGCTCATGAAATGCCCCCATCCATCCTGCTCATGAAATGCCCCCATCCTGATAAATGGCGTGTATCCTGTGGCACAGGAAGAAAAAAATAAACGTTTATACTTACCCTTCCTCACTCCCTGAAGCACCGATCTCTGTCTCAGCTGCAGCGCCGCTGTGTGGAGCCGTCACCGTTGTCTACAGCATCGCGTCTTCCTGTCTGTGCCGGCGGTAAGCTGATCGATTCTGGTGGATACTAGCGGCGCGCACAGCGATGACGTCATTGTGGTGCGCGCCGCTAGTGTCCAGATCAGCTGACCGTCGGCACAGATAGGAAGACGCGATGCTGCAGGGGGGCGGCTCCACACACGGTGACGGGTGAGTACACTGATTCACTGCACCCCGCGCTGATAATGATGCATGGGGGGCAGTGAATACAGCCGCACATGATCACTCCAGGCTGTAGTTGCCAGGGGTGATCACGGCCGGCTGCTAATTATGCACGCACCCCCCCTCCCGCCCATCACCCCGCACACCTGTCAGCGCCGGTTTCGCTGAGAGATGATGGGCGGGAGGATGGGCGTGCATATGTAATGAGCGGGCCCACGTGGTCACGGCAGGCTGTTACAGCCTGCTCGTGCCGCTGATGACCCGCTGCACCGCGGCACCCTCATTCCCCGCAGCCTTATAGTCAGACCATAAGACGCACCCCCCACTTTCCCCCAACATTTGGGGGGAAAAAAGTGTGTCTTATGGTCCGAAAAATACGGTATATATATATATATATATATATATATATATGTAAACACAGGTGCATCTCAATAAATTAAAATATCATCAAAAAGTTTATTTCAGTAATTCAATACAAAAAGGAAACACATATAATATATAGAGTCGTTACACACAGAGTGATCTATTTCAAGTATTTATTTCTGTTAATGTTGATGATTATGGCTTACAGCCAATGAAAACCCAAAAGTTATTATCTCAGAAAATTACAATATTATATAGGACCAATTCATAAAATGATTTTAAGATTTTAAACTCAGAAATGTTGTACGTATGTACAGTAAATTCACTCAATACTTGGTTGGGCTCTTTTTGCATGAATTACTGCATCAATGCGGCGTGGCATGGAGGCGATCAGCCTGTGGCACTACTGAGGTGTTCTGGAAGCCCAGGTGGCTTTGATAGTAGCCTTTAGCCCGTCTGCATTGTTGGGTCTGATGTCTCATCTTCGTCTTGACAATACCCTTTAGATTTTCCATGGAGTTTACATCAGACGAGTTTGCTGGTCAATCAAGCATAGTGATACTGTGTTTATTAAACTAGGTATTGGTACTTTTGGCAGTGTAGAAAGGTGCCAATTCCAGCTGGAAAATAAAATTTCCATCTCCAAAAAGCTTGTCGGCAGAGGAAAGCATGAAGGGCTCTAAAATTTCCTGGTGGATGGCTACATTGACTTTGGTCTTGATAAAACACAGTGGACCTACATCAGCAGATGACATGGCTCCCCAAACCATTGTGGAAACTTCACACTAGACCGCAAGCAGCTTGGATTGTGGCCTCTCCACTCTTCCAGACTCTGGAACCTTGATTTCCAAATGAAATGCAAAATTTACTTTCATCTGAAAACAGCACCTTGGATCACTGAGCAACAGTTCAGTTCTTTTTCTCCTTGGACCAGGTATGATGCTTCTGGCATTGTCTATTGGTCATGAGTGGCTTGACACAAGGAATGCGACAGTTGTAGCCCATGTCCTGGATACATCTGTGTGTGGAGGCTCTTGAAGCACTGACTCCAGCAGTAGTCCACTCATTGTTAATGTCCCCCAAATTTTTGAATGGCCTTTTCTTAACAATCCTATCAAGGCTGCGGTTATCCTGGTTGCTTGTGCACCTTTTCCTACCACACTTTTTCCTTCCACTCAACTTTCCATTAATATGCTTGGATACAGCACTCTGTGGACAGCCAGCTTCTTTAGCAATGACCTTTTGTGGCTTACCCTCCTTGTGGAGTGTGTCAATGACTTCCTTCTGGACATCTATTAAGTCAGCAGTCTTCCTCATGATTGTGTAGCCTACTGAACAAGACTACGGGACCATTTTAAATGTTTGGGAAGCCTTTGTATGTGTTTTGTGTTAATTATTCTATTTATCTGAGATAATAACTTTTGGGTTTTCATTGGCTGTAAGACATAGTCATCAACATTAACAGAAATAAACATTTGAAATAGATCACTCTGTTTGTAATGACTCTATATAAATATGTGTTTCCCTTTTTTATTGAATTACTGAAATGAATTAAGTTTTTGATGATATTCTAATTTATTGAGATGCACCTGTATATACAGTGGGTAAAAAGTATTTAGTCTACCAATTGTGCAAGTTCTCCCACTTAAAAAGATGAGAGGGGCCTGCAATTGACATCATAGGTAGACCACAACTATTAGAGACAAAATGAGAAAACAAATCCAGAAAATCACCTTGTCTGATTTGGCAAGATTTTTTTTGCAAATTATGGTGCAAAATAAGGATTTGGTCAATAACAAAAGTTCATCTCAATATTTTGTTCATACATCCTTTGTTGGCAATGACAAAGGTCAAACGTTTTCTGTAAGTCTTCATAAGGTTGGCACACACTGTTGTTGGTATGTTGGCCCATTTCTCCATGCAGATCTCTAGAGCAGTGATTTTTTGGCCTATCACTGGCAGCATGGATTTTCAACTCCCTCCAAAGGTTTTCTAGGGGGTTGAGATCTGGAGACTGGTTAGGCCTCTCCAGGACCTTCATATGCTTCTTACGAAGCTACTCCTTCATTACCCTTGCAGTGTTCTTGGGATCATTATCATGCTGAAAGACCCAGCCACATTTCATCTACAATGCCGTTGTAGATAGAAGGAGGTTTGCACTCCAAATCTTACTATACATTGCCCCATTCATTCTTTCATGTACACAGATCAGTTGTACTGGTCACTTTGCAGAGAAACAGCCCCAATGCATGATGTTACCACCCCCATGCTTCACAGGGGATATGGTGTTCTTTGGATGCAACTCAGCATTATGTCTCCTCCAAACATGATGAGTTGTGTTTCTACTAAACAGTTCTACTTTGGTTTCATCAGACCATATGACATTCTCCCAATGCTCTTCAGGATAATACAAATGCTCTCTAGTAAACTTCAGATGGGCCCGGACATGTAAAGGCTTAAGCAGGGGAACATGTCTGGCACTGCAGGATCTAAATCCTCGGCAGCATAGTGTGTTACTGATGGTAGCCTTTGTTACGGTGGTCCCAGCTTTATGCAGGTCCTTCACTAGGTTTCCTCATGTGATTCTGGGATTTTTGCTCACTGTTCTTGGGATAATTTTAACCCCACAGGGTGAGATCTTGCATGGAGCCCCAGATTGAGGGAGAATATCAGTGGTCTTGTATGTCTTCCATTTTCTTATTATTTCTCCCACAGTTGATTTCACACCAAGCTGCTTGCCTACTGCAGATTCAGTCTTCCCAGCCTGGTGCAGGACTACGATTTTGTTTCTGGGGCACTTTGACAGCTCTTTGATCTTCACCATAGAGGAGTTAAGAGTGTGACTGTTTGAAGTTGTGGACTGGTGTCTTTTATACTGACAGTTCAAACAGGTGACATTACTACAGGTAATGAGTAGAGGACAGAGACGCCTCTTAAAGAAGAAGTTACAGGTCTGTGAGAGCCAGAAATCAAGCCTCTCTTATCTTTTTAAGTGGTGGAACTTGCTCAATTGGTGGCTGACTTAATAATTTTTTACCCACCGTATATATATATATATATATATATATATATATATATATATATATATATATATACAATATGTATATACACTGTATATATGTATATATAAAAAAATATATATACATATATATAAATATATATATATATACAATATATATACACTGTATACATGTATATATATATATATATATATATAAATATATATATATATATATATATATATATATATATATATATATATATATATATATATAAATATATATATATATATATATATACACAATATGTATATACACTGTACATATGTAGGTACTATCTGTGGTTTCCCAATATGACTGAGCCTCAACACTTAGAAACACTTATTGAGCTTAATTAATTATCTTACAAAATGCAGTTGACATGTAGCACTTATCACTGCGGCGGCACCTGGCAGAATTGCTGCATTTATGTGTTTAACTTTTTAAACTACAGTAAAAAAGAAAGGATTTTAAAGTCTGGTGTCAGGTGTAATAACCAGTGCTATAATTGACTCACAGAACTATGTTCACTTGGTTTTTGTTGGGTAATTAATTTTATTTAATTTATTAGCAAAAGTCCTCTTTCACTAGTAAAGTGCATGCCAATGTATTGCTCCGTCATTTGTAATCCTTTGGGAGTGCACACTCTGCTACTGTTCTTGCTAATGAGCCATTACTTATTTCAGTCGGCTTTTTTTTATTTATTTAAAATATGAAGTATTCTTGCTATTTTTATAAAGCTACAAGAAAAATGAAACTCTACTCGTAGCGCGTATTTTACATTTATATTTATAGCCAGAATTTTAAAATTCAAAACAGCCTTTTTAAAAACAAAAAAAAACAAAAATCAAAATAAAAAAAAACTTTGCCGGCATTTACATTGAAGTCATAAATAAATATAACATCTGCGGTATACAAATCACAGGAGAATGTATTCTTCATATAAATGATATCATACATCACTATGATAGAATGCTAATAATAAAATAGTTCAAGCGAGTTGTAAACTAATAAGCATTAAGTTAATTTAATTTCATTATTTATAATAGGTTGCCATTTTTACTTCTTTCTCTTGAAAATATTTGGAAATGTTACCGTAATAAAAGAATTCTAAACATTTTGTGCATAATAAGATATTTTTCTTTTCTATATTCATTTATGTATTTTTTTGGTCAGTCACAAGAATGTTCAAAAGAACGAAAATGATCATTATAGAAAATTTGAGGTAGGTGCACGCAAAGTTTTTTAAAGAATCTTTTGAAGACACCTGAAAAATGATTTTAAAAAAATGCTAAAAAGACTCTTCAAATTAATTTCTAATGTGAAATGCCTGATGGGAGAAAACAAAGTAACTTCTTTAAAACTCCTGATAGAAATTGCTACAGATCTAGCACTATCTAATGAAAAGGGAAAGGCTGTAAATCTGCTTCAGAAAACAAAAAACTCTCCAAAAACTAATTCAGTAAAATAAAAATTCCTCCAAAAACTCTCTATTGGTATGTGCACATGGCGTGCTTTTGATGACTTTTTACAGTAGAAACTTAGCGGATATTCCAAATCTAGGGGTTTTGAGGTTATGAGTTGTATTTGTAAGGTTTCTTCTCAGCTTCCGCTCAGTTTCTGCTCAGTGAAAAACTCCTTGTGCATATAGCCATACAAAGAGCATTCCTGGAAGAGATTTACACTAGACAATTTATTATTTTTGACTGCCTTAAACAACTCCATGTGTATATGCCCTAGGAGACTAATCTATTGCCGCTGCCAAAAAATATATTGTTCAAAAAATAATATTTTTTTAGCAAGGATAATTTTACTTTTATTACAATATGTTCTAGAGTTGGATATTCCATTTTTTCGCAGCAGTATCATATTTGGCTTTTACAGTTATGCTTTATTCCCTTTATAGATACTAACATTATTCTTGTTTCTAAATAAAGGGAGCCAGAATTTAGCTAAAACAATTGAAATAAGTCTTTAAAAAGAAAGCTTCATCAGGATTTTATGCAACAAATTAATAGCATGCATTTAAAGACTCTTAATGCAAATGACGAGGCTAAAATTGTGGGCTGCACCTTAGGCGGAAACCATTTTAGTGCATGTCGTAACACCACCGAGGATTGGTGCACATTTCTTTGTCCATGCTTCCTACTACAACTCCTTTTTGTCCACCTCCTCCTCATCTGGTCAGTGTAACACCTGTATGACCTACCACAGCTCAGCTCACCCAGGGGGAAACCACAGTAGGCTTCTCTGAGACAGCTGTTTGGTGTTAAAATTCCCCACCAAGCTGGAGCTTGGATTGACTTATGAGCTGTATGAGCCTTTTTAAAATTATTGCTCTGTGGGACAACTTTGCCTCTCATGAAAGTGTGGGTGAACCAGGAATACAGACTACATAGGAGAAATTTGTTCTGTGGTGGAAGTCTGGAAATCGTGACTGTGTGAGTGAACTGGGAATGCAGGCTCTGTAAGTGCCTTTTTTAAATTGTTGTTCTCTGAAGAATCTCTGAAATCCATTTCTGTGGGGTCACTGTTAAATTTTTTTTTGGCTGGGAGAGCAGTGCAGTGACATAGCTAACATCATTAGTTCAGGCCAGGTCACTGCAGGGTATAACGAATGCCGACGTCATGTGGTTAGCTGAGTTCATTACCTGCAGTGATGAACTCTGCTGAACTCATGACGTCAACACTCGTCACTGAGATCCAAGGCATAAGCATTCTCATGCAAACTGTTCCATGAGCCCGTCACGTTACCGCTAGTCACAGTCTCGGGCCGCCCACGAGACTTGATGTGAGAATGCGGCATCATGGAAGTCAGTGATGAGCGCTAATGTCACGAGTTCAGCGGAGACCATCACAGCAGATAACGATCGGAGCTAACCTCCTGATGTCAGCACTCATCATCCCGCAGCTGCTCACACACTGCTGTGTGAATCCGTATGGGGCTGATCAGGGCAGTGCAACATAGACTGCAGGGGCACTGATAGACTGAAGCCACATGGAAATTGTTCAGTGTAGCTTCAGGGGATCCCAGAAACTATATGTGAGTCAGAAATGCATGCAGGCAGATTCTCCAGGCTCTCCCAATTTAGTTTAATCACTTTCCTATCCATTTCAGCATTTTTCTCAGGACCCCAGACCTCTTTGTTGGGTCCAGCATGAAAATTACTCGCATTTCCCATTGACTTGTATTGTACTCGCTATTCGTAATGGATACATGAATATTACAAAGTATTCATTACGAGTGTAGCAAATACGAATATTATGGTATTTGCTCATCTCTAGTCTAGACACATGAAGAATTACAGGTACAAAAAAGAGGCAAAAAAGTAGAAAATATTGTAGGTGGGACAGTATTTTCCTACTTTTAAATGGAATAAAAAATTTTTTTTTATAAATTTATATGGAATAGGATAGTCAACGACTCTATTGCATACCAATAAAACAAATATATTTAGCGGCATTATGGTAAAAAAAAAATATTTTTTTGCCTTTGATGTGTAAGTAGAGCAGTAACTATTTATTTTTCTCATTTATAGTGCCATCATATCATACAGTAGTTTTCTGATATCTTCATGTCAAAATTGAAGCCCACAATCTAAATTCTTTACAAATCCTTTGGACAAAAATAAATCCATCGGGTGCATATTTCATTGATTCAATGACTGATACTTTCTGCAGAGGCATATCTAGGGAAGGCTGGCGGGGCATGTGCCCTAGGGCAGTGTCAGGAAGGGGCGCTATCGGGCTGACTGATGCAGCACTGAGTCTCCCAGGCGGCCAGGGACTGCGTCAGCAAATTTCAGCAAGGGTGGTGATGTATGCTGATCATGATCAGCGATCATGTCGGCATCCGCACTTCCTTGGCTGATGGCTCTTACATCCACACCTGAACGCAGCCTTCTCTGCGGCCTGCAGAAGTTCATCTGTGGGGGGAGCTAACACGCAACGTGCACTGCGTCCAATAGAAAAGGGAGATGCTATAATGTACGGGCTCCTTCCAGGTATGACTTGTCACTTGTCATGAAGCTGGACATTCCCACTAACCTGGAAGGAGCCCATACATTCTACAACCAACAGATGAAGACACTGTCAGACAGGAGCCGAAGCATCAACTAACTTCACGCTGAGCTGTATGTCCTGTCGCCACCTACCCAGTGCTATATACCCTAGAACTGTCTATTAACTCCACCCCAGTGCTATATACCCCTGTGCTGTATACCCCAGAACTGTCTATTAACCCCACCCCAGTGCTGTATACCCCAGAACTGTCTATTAACCCCACCCAGTGTTGTATATCTTAGAACTGTCTATTAACCCCACCCAGTGCTATATACCCCAGTGCTGTATACCCCAGAACTGTCTATTAACCCCACCCCTGTGCTATATACCCCCAGAGCTGTCTATTAACCCCACACAGTGCTACATACCCCAGAACTGTCTATTAACCCCACCCAGTGCTATATACCCCAGAAATGTCTATTAACCCCACCCAGTGTTATATACCCCAGAACTGTCTATTAACCCCACCTAGTGCTATATACCCCAGTGCTGTATACCCCAGAACTGTCTATTAACCCCATCTAGTGCGATATACCCCAGCATTGTCTAATTAACCCCACCCAGTGCTGTATACCAGAGAACTGTCTATTAACCCCACCCAGTGCTATATACCCCAGTGTTGTATACCCCATAACTGTCTATTAACCCCACCCCTGTGCTATATACCCCAGAACTGTGTATTGACCCCACACAGTGCTGTATACCCCAGAACTGTCTATTAACCCCACCCAGTGCTATATACCCCAGCATTGTCTAATTAACCCCACCCAGTGCTGTATACCAGAGAACTGTCTATTAACCCCACCCAGTGCTATATACCCCAGCATTGTCTAATTAACCCCACCCAGTGCTGTATACCAGAGAACTGTCTATTAACCCCACCCAGTGCTATATACCCCAGTGTTGTATACCCCATAACTGTCTATTAACCCCACCCCTGTGCTATATACCCCAGAACTGTGTATTGACCCCACACAGTGCTACATACCCCAGAACTGTCTATTAACCCCACCCAGTGCTATATACCCCCAGAACTGTCTATTAACCCCACCCAGAGTTATATACCCCAGTGCTATATACCCCAGAACTGTCTATTAACCCCACCCAGTGATATATACCCCAGAACTGTCTATTAACTCCACCCCAGTGCTATATACCCACATAACTGTCTATTAACCCCACCCCAGTGCTGTATACCCCCAGAAGTTTCTATTAACCCCACCCCAGTGCTGTGTACCCCAGAACTGTCTATTAACCCCACCCCAGTGGTATATACCTCCAGAACTGTCTATTAACCCCACCCAATGCTATATACCCAAGAATTGTCTATTAACCCCACCCAGTGCTATATACCCCAGAACTGTCTATTAACCCCACCCAGTGCTATATACCCCAGAACTGTCTATTAACCCCACCCAGTACTATATAGCCCCAGAACTGTCTACTAACCCCACCCAGTGATATATACCCCAGAACTGTCTATTAACTCCACCCCAGTGCTATATACCCCCATAACTGTCTATTAACCCCACCCCAGTGCTGTATACCCCCAGAAGTTTCTATTAACCCCACCCCAGTGCTGTGTACCCCAGAACTGTCTATTAACCCCACCCCAGTGGTATATACCCCCAGAACTGTCTATTAACCCCACCCAGTGCTATATACCCAAGAATTGTCTATTAACCCCACCCAGTGCTATATACCCCAGAACTGTCTATTAACCCCACCCAGTGCTATATACCCCAGAACTGTCTATTAACCCCACCCAGTGCTATATACCCCAGAACTGTCTATTAACCCCACCCAGTGCTATATACCCCAGAACTGTCTATTAACCCCACCCAGTGCTATATACCCCAGAACTGTCTATTAACCCCACCCCAGTGCTATATACCCCCAGAATTGTCTATTAACCCCACCCAGTGATATATACCCCCAGAACTGTCTATTAACCCCACCCAGTGATATATACCCCAGAACTGTCTATTAACTCCACCCCAGTGCTATATACCCCCATAACTGTCTATTAACCCCACCCCAGTGCTGTATACCCACCAGAACTGTCTGTTCCCCCCACTCCAGTGCTATATACCTCCCAGAGATGTATCTCTCCCCACCCCAGTGCTGTATACCCCCCAGAGCTGTTTGTCCCCCACTCCAGTGCTGTATACCCCCCAGAGCTGTTTGTCCCCCACTCCAGTGCTGTATACCCTCAGAGCTGTTTGTCCTCCACTCCAGTGCTGTATATCCCCAGAGCTGTATGTCCTCCCCACTCCAGTGCAGTATACCACCCTAGAGCTGTATACCCCCCAGAGCTGTATGTCTCCCACCCCAGTGCTGTATACCACCTCAGAGCTGAATGCCCCCCTCTAGAGCGGTATGTCCCCCTCATTGCTGTATGTCCTCAGCCTCTCCTGTGATATATATGCAGCAGTATCAGTGTGCTTTGTGTGTGGCCATGTCTGTTAGTCATGGCCACCAATCAGCGCGGCACAGCCACACAGCCAGGAGGAGCTGGACGGAGACAAGCAGGGGAGGTGAACCTGCCGAGGAAGAGCTGGACGGAGACAAGCGGGGGAGGTGAGTGAGGCTGCTGCCAGCTTCCCCATATTAATAATATCTGTAATGTGTCTGTGTGTGCATGTATCGCAAGATCAGGTTACAGTCGCATGACACTCGGCTCATGCTCGCAGTAGAGCCTGAGCCGAGGGTCATTAGCATATCGCATCTGTTGCACTCGCATTGGATGACATACGCTAATGTGACTCCAGCCTTTATTTGTGATACTGACTAATTCTCATCATTATGTTTCAGTCCCACTTGCGCATTGCTTCTGATGCGAGAGCATCAGATGCGATATGCTAATGACACTCGGCTCAGGATCTGCTGTGAGCATGAGCCGAGTGTCATGTGACTGTGATCCAATCTTGCAATCAGATCACAGCTTCGGACAAGAGGAACAGAGGGAGTAATTCTGTCCCCTTCTCCACGGCCTGTCTCTGCATACATCGTACTGCACTCTGATGACATCCAAGTGCAGTGCAATGTTTCACATGCTCCTGTAGACCTGTATGGATGTCTGAGCTGAGACTGCAAATCTTTTTCATTCCAATATATCATGAAAAATCAATCACAGATGGACACTGCCCCATCATTTTACACTGGTGCGAGTGCAATTCCATGTTTTATCGGATTGCACTCGTCCATGCAAAACGCAAGTGGAACCGAGGCCTTTCTGCAGTTCCTGTATAGTCCTCAGTCTGATGATGACTGATAACTCCCAAGTATCACCTTACCATTGTTAAAAGGAATCTGTCACTAGGCTTTTGCTCCCCCATCTGAGAGCAGCATAATGTAGAGACAGACCCTAATTCCAGCGATGTGTCACTTACTGAGCTGTTTGCTGTCATTTTGATAAAATCAATGTTTTCTCTGCTACAGATCTAGCAGTTATACAGAGCTCATAAATATTCTGGAATACCTGGCAGCAGGCCAAGCAGTCCTGTAATGATAATCTACTGCTGATTAAACAGTGATTTTATCAAAACTACACTAAGCAGCACAGTAAGTGACACACCGCTAGAATCAGGATCTCTGCCCCTACATTATGCTGCTCTCAGATTAGGTGTTAAAATCCTGGTGACAAATTCCCTTTAAGGATTTACTGGAAGTTGTAGATTCCTCCAATACTATTGTCTATGTGTCTGACCTGACATTACAATTGATGTAGCATTCTTGTGGTTTTGATGATGTATTTCTGTACTGATGAGAGTTTTGATGCTGTGTTTCTAAACTTATGGGGTTATATAGATGTATTTCTGTGCTACTGGTGGTTCGGATGATGAATTTCAGTACTGCTGGTTGTTGTGATGCTGTGTTTCTGTACTGTTGGGTGTTACATTTATGTATTTCTGTACTTTTGGTGGTTCTGGTGCTGTTACTACTTCTGATCCTGTACACAAGTAGCAATACATAAATTGTAAGATTGGACAACCCTTTTACTTAGAATTGGGCTACACTGCTTAACTGTATAAGTAAAGTCTTATCCAGGTTTGAGAAGAAAATTTTCAGTCTCTCTAGTTGACTGCAGGCTTCTGAATTCTCACAGTGCTTAAACACTTTTCGGATTTTCCGGTGCCAGTGATGAGAGTGGATGGTCATATGAGCACAAGTATGAGATTTTTATATTTCTGGCCACATTCTGACTACAGTTGAGCGCGGTTCGAGGTTCTCCAGTTCTAGGCTCGAGTGATTTTGGGGCCTGTTCTAGATCGAACTAGAACTCGAGCTTTTTGCAAAAGCTCGATAGTTCTAGAAACGTTCGAGAATGGTTCTAGCAGCAAAAAAAACAGCTAATTCCTAGCTGGCTTTCCGCTGTAATAGTGTAAGTCACTCTGTGACTCACACTATTATGAAATTTCAGTGTATAGTGTGCGGGAACAGCGCATTCAGATCACTGCTGTCTGTATAATGGCGATCGCCATTTTTTTTTTTTTTCCTTGTCTTCCTTCCCTAAGCGCGCACGTGTAGTGGGGAGGGCCAGTATGTCAGCCAATCCCAGACACACACACAGCTAAGTGGACTTTTAGCCAGAGAAGCAACGGCATGTGTGATAGGATGTCCATGTCACATGTCCCTGCATTATAAAACCGGACATTTTCCTCCAGCACGCCATTATCTGCCTTCTGCGTCCTTGGTGTCAGACATCACTGGCGCAGCTCCTATCGCCGATACAGCTGTATTACGCTCCAAACACAGCGCTGTACAGCATAGGGATAGCACTTTCTATCAGTCCTTTTAAGGGCTCGTACCGGCAGGGTCAGAGCCATAGGTGACAGGTCCTGAAAACAGAGACAGCGTCTGTATAGCTAAGGTCAGGGATTTCGTCGCTGCATTTCCCCATTAGGAGGGAATAGAAAGGCAGGCTTCCATTCCTCTACACAGAGCCCCACAATCCTGGCACTGTACCCTCCTGTCCTCTGCACACTCCAACTCATTATAACTAAGCCATTATACTAGCAAACACTGAGTGTACCTAGTGGCATCCTAAACGTGGCTATTGGACTTTTGTATAGTCCCACTAGTGCAAAGATATTTGCAGCACGTCTGCCTGCATTGCACACTCAAACTCATTATAACTAAGCCATTATACTAGCAAACACTGAGCGTACCTAGTGGCATCCTAAACGTGGCTATTGGACTTTTGTATAGTCCCACTAGTGCAAAGATATTTGCAGCACGTCTGCCTGCATTGCACACTCAAACTCATTGTTACTAAGCCATTATACTAGCAAACACTGAGCGTACCTAGTGGCATCCTAAACGTGGCTATTGGACTTTTGTATAGTCCCACTAGTGCAAAGATATTTGCAGCACGTCTGCCTGCATTGCACACTCAAACTTACTGTTACTAAGCCATTATACTAGCAAACACTGAGCGTACCTAGTGGCATCCTAAACGTGGCTATTGGACTTTTGTATAGTCCCACTAGTGCAAAGATATTTGCAGCACGTCTGCCTGCATTGCACACTCAAACTCATTATAACTAAGCCATTATACTAGCAAACACTGAGCGTACCTAGTGGCATCCTAAACGTGGCTATTGGACTTTTGTATAGTCCCATTAGTGCAAAGATATTTGCAGCACGTCTGCCTGCATTGCACACTCAAACTCATTGTTACTAAGCCATTATACTAGCAAACACTGAGCGTACCTAGTGGCATCCTAAACGTGGCTATTGGACTTTTGTATAGTCCCACTAGTGCAAAGATATTTGCAGCACCTCTGCCTGCATTGCACACTCAAACTTATTGTTACTAAGCCATTATACTAGCAAACTCTGAGCGTACCTAGTGGCATCCTAAACGTGGCTATTGGACTTTTGTATAGTCCCACTAGTGCAAAGATATTTGCAGCACGTCTGCCTGCATTGCACACTCAAACTCATTGTTACTAAGCCATTAAACTAGCAAACACTGAGCGTACCTAGTGGCATCCTAAACGTGGCTATTGGACTTTTGTATAGTCCCACTAGTGCAAAGATATTTGCAGCACCTCTGCCTGCATTGCACACTCAAACTTATTGTTACTAAGCCATTATACTAGCAAACACTGAGCGTACCTAGTGGCATCCTAAACGTGGCTATTGGACTTTTGTATGGTCCCACTAGTGCAAAGATATTTGCAGCACTTCTGCCTGCATTGCACACTCAAACTCATTGTTACTTACTAAGACGTTATAATACCAAAAATTGAGTAAACTTAGTGGCATCATAGAACTGTCTGTTGTATTCCATTAGTGCCCCAGTGGTGGCAAGCTATGTGTAGCACCTCTGCATGACACCCTCCTGCTCTGTTTTTAATAAGCTATAATGATAGCAAAAAATACTGCCATTTAGTGGCATACAAAAAATGGCTGTAGGACTCCTTTATTGTGCCACTTGTGCCAAGCAATCTCAAGCACCTCTGCATTCTACCCTCATGCACATTTTGCTATGCTAATTTTATAGCAAACTCAGGGAATTCCTTGCTGCATTTGATCATTAGGAGGGCTAGAAAGTGAGGCTTCTTTTACTGTCCTGGTACCCACAGAACACGGCCACTGTACCCATCTGTCCACTTTTGCCACGCTATTTAATTTGCCCAAAGAGCTGACTCTTTTACTGCCATCCTAAAATTGTCTGGAATACTAAGTTAGTGTTCCTTTGCTGCCAAGCAAGGTACAACACATGTGCATTCTACACTCCTTTCCATTTCTGGAATGCAATTATTAACTGCAGGTAGTCCAGCCAATCTGTGACGAAGGTGCAGGCGTGGATATAATGTAGCCTGCATCCAATGATGGTTCTCTCGATGTCTGACAGCTCAACAATACCTTCTGTTTCTACTTCCAAAACAAGTGATGACCTGCCAATCACACTCCCTGTTGCGGATAAAGGAGTGGAAGTTCAGTGTGAAAAACCATGTGTAACTGCTGTCCCCACAGTCACAGAGGATGAAGAGCACGCAGATGCACTTGATGGGGCAGGCGGTGGTTGCACAGGCACGCTAGGCCGCATTGTAGCACAGTGAAATTCACATTGCGACTTATGCTTCATTTTAAGTTGTGTAAAGGGTGGGCTCCCCAGTATGCAGCAAAACCAGGCAACAGGAAAAGGACTCTAGGCAGTTGGGTTGATAAATGATTGTTTAACTTTACCAAAACAAACAATAAGAACCATGCATACAATTTAACCCTTTAGTGACGCAGCTAATTTTCACCTTAATGACCAGACCAAATTTTGCAATTCTGACCAGTGTCATTTCATGAGGTTATAACTCTAGAACGCTTCAACGGATCCCGGTGATTCTGAGATTGTTTTTTCGTCACATATTGGACTTCATGTTAGTACCAAATTTAGGACAATATTTTTTGTGTTTATTTATGAAAAAAATTGAATATTGGCAAAAATTTTGAAAATTTAGCAATTTTCAACTTTTGAATTTTTATACCGTTAAACCAGAGATTTCTGTGACACAAAATAGTTAATAAATAACATTTCCCACATGTCTACTTTACATCAGCACAATTTTGGAAACAAAATTTTTTTTTGTTAGGAAGTTAGAGGGGTTCAAAGTTTATCAGCAATTTCTCATTTTTACATCAAAATTTACAAAACCAGTTTTTTAGGGACCACATCACATTTGAAGTGACTTCAATAGGCCTAGATGACAGAAAATACCCAAAAGTGACACCATTCTAAAAACTGCACCCCCCAAAGTACTCAAAACCACGTTCAAGAAGTTTATTAACCCTTCAGGTGCTTCACATGAACAAAAGCAATGTGGAATGAAAAAAAGCAAAAATTAAATTTTACCTAAAAATGTTGCTCTAACCCAAATTTATTCACTTTTAGAAGAAATAACACAACAAAATGGACCCCAAAACTTGTTCCCCACTTTCTTATGAGCGCGCCGATACCCCATATGTGGTCAGAAACCTCTGTTTGGACAAATGGGAGGGCTCGGAACAGAAGGAGCAATATTTGAATTTTGGAAAGCAAATTTGGCTGAAATAGATTGCGGGCACCATGTTGCATTTACAGGTCCGCTAAGGTACCTAAACAGAAGAAATCCCTCACAAGTGACACCATTTTGGAAACTAGACCCCTCAAGGCTTCTATCTAGGGGTATAGGGAGCATTTTAGATCCACAGGTACTTCACAGATTTTGTTAACGTTACGTTGTCATATTGAAAATTTTAATAATTTTCTCAAAAATGTTGCTTTAGCATCAATTTTCTCACTTTTTCAAGAGGTAATTCCAAAAATTTGACCTCAAGGTTTGTTAACCACTTTTTTATGAGCGCGGTGGTACCTCACATGTGGTCTGAAACCTTTGTTTGGACAAATGGGAGGGCTTGGAACGAAAGGAGCAATATTTGAATTTTAGAAAGGAAATTTGCCTGAAAAAGATTGCGGGCACCATGTCACATTTGGAGGACCCCTGAGGTACCTAAACAGCAGAAACCCCGCACAAGTGACCCCATTTTGGAAACTAGGCCCCTCAAGGAATTTATCTAGATGTTTGGTGAGTACCCTGAACCCTCAGGTGCTTCACAGAATTTTATAACGTTGAGCCATGAAAAAAAAAAAATAAAATTTTACCACAAAATTGTTATTTCAACCAGGTAGCTTTTTTTTTACAAGAGTAAAAGGAAAAAATTCAGCATAACATTTATTGTGCAATTTCTCCTGAGTTTGGCGATACCTTATATGTGGTGGAAATCAACTGTTTGGGCGCATGGCAGGGCTTGGAAGGGAAGGAGTGCCATTTGACTGCAAAATTGGCTGGAATCAATAGCGGACGCCAGGTTGCATTTGGAGAGCCCCTGAGGTGCCTAAACAGTGGCGGTCCCCCACAAGTGACTTCATTCTGGAAACAAGACACCTCAAGGCTTTTATCTAGGTGTATAGTGAGCAGTTTGAATCCACGAGTACTTCACAGAATTTGATAAGCTTAGGTTGCCATATTGAAAATTTTCATTTTTTTCACAAAACTGTTGCTTTAGCATCAAATTTCTCACTTTTTCAAGAGACAACAACAAACCGTGGACCCCACAGGTTTTTATCCAATGTCTTATGAGCACAGGGATACCCCACATGTGGCCAAAAACCTCTGTTTGGATAAATGGGAGGGCTTGGAATGGAAGGAGTACCATTTGAATTCTGGAAAAGTTGAAATAAATTGCGCGCACCATGTCACATTAGCAGGGCCCCTTGGGTACCTATATGTCAGAAAACCCCCACAAGTGACCCCATTTTGGAAACTGGATTTTATTCAGGAGTATAGTAAGCATTTTGAATCCACAGGTACTTCACAAAAATGTTGCTGTAGCAACAAATGTCTCACTTTTAGGCTATGTGGCCATGATCCAGCGACACGGCGTCCAGTACACAGTGTCAGCCTCCTGCAGAGATGTGAGTGTTGTCCACGGGAGAACGCAGCTGCCCATGCCCACGATTTGGGTTCAGGCCGCTGTGGAGCTCTATGCTACCTGCAGAGAACACTCATCTCCGCAGCATAAATTGACATGCTGAGGCTCGGGAAGCTGCGCCACAGGTCGGTTTATGCTGCGGAGAAAAGAAGCACAGTGGGCATGAGATTTCTAAAAATCCTTCCACTGTGCTTCTACAGCACAACGCAGCGTCATGGACACAGGGAAAACACTCTGCGCCCAAAACGCTGCAAACCCTGATTGTGGGCACACAGCGTAAAATGCTACAATGGATGAATGGATAGATGTCAAACATATATAACGTCCCACCCCCTGCATATTCTAAGCTGGCGCCCTTTAGTGCCTTTCATGTGGCACTAAAGGGTGCCTAGCCTTGTATTTAGCCCCCCAAAAAATTAATAATTAAAATAAACGACGTGGGGTCCCCCCTATTTTTGATAGCCAGCTAGGGTAAAGCAGACAGCTGTAGCCTGCAAACCACAGCTGACAGCTTCACCTTGTCTGGTGATCAATTTGGAGGGCTCCCCAGGCGTTTTTTAAAAAAAAAAAAAACGTGGGGTCCCCCCCAAATTAGATCACCAGCCAAGGTGAAGCGGACAGCTGGGGTCTGGTATTCTCAGGGTGGGAAGAGCCATGGTTATTGGACTCTTCCCAGCCTAAAAATAGCAGGCCGCAGCCGCCCCAGAAGTGGCGCATCCATTAGATGCGCCAATCCTGGCGCTTCGCCCCAGCTCATCCCGCGCCCTGGTGCGGTGGCAGACGGGGTAATATATGGGGTTGATACCAGCTGTAATGTCACCTGGCATCAAGCCCTGGGGTTAGTGATGTCACGGCATCTGAACAGATACCCGACATCACTAACCCAGTCAGTAATAGAAAAAAAAAAAGACAAAAAAAAAATTTATTTGAAAAAACACTCCCCGAAACATTCCTCTTTTACCAATTTATTGAAAATAAAGAAATTCCGGTCGCTGTAATCCATTTTGGAGGAGGTCCCACGCCGACTCTGGATCTTCTAGAATATGGGGGGCACGTTCAGGGAACGTATCCCCCATTTTCTGGAAGAGCAAGCTCTCCATGAGCAGTGTGGGTGCAGTAATCTGAGATTACTGCACTCACACTGCCCCGGTCCAACCTAGGGCAGAGTGACCTGCAGTAACATCATTCCAGAATATGAGGGGCACGCTCACAGAACGTACCCCCCATTTTCTGGAACAGCAGTCTCTCCATGTGAGGAGTGTGACTGCAGATTACCGCACTCACCCTCCCCCGGTCCACAGTGGAGTAGCCTGTGCAGTTGCGACGTCAGCAGGATCCCTGCTTGCAGGGATCCAGCTGACAGCCGCTGTCTGCGCATGCGCCGCCAGCATTGAAGAAGAAGGAGGCGGCGTGATCGCGGGACGGAGCGGCAGACAGGAAACGTATAACCGGGGGCTTGGGGGGGAGGTGACGGGGGGTGACCTAGCAGGACCTGGGGACACCTTTCTGTCGCATGTGACGTGTCACATGCGGCAGAAAGAGCAGAATGAATGCGGCCGCGCGCTGTGCGCCGCCATCTTCCGGAGGGGGGGAGGGGGGGTGGTGGCTCTGGAGAACCGGAGGGGGCTCCGGTGACCAGAGGGCTCCGGTGGACCGGAGGAGGGGTCAGGGGGAGGACATTTCCCTCCGATCTGAAATGTTTGATCATTTCAGATCGGAGGGAAATGACTGCAGAGCCGGCGCCGGCGGCAGTTTTCTGTGCGCTTCGGCGCCATTTTGGATGTCCGGTGGGGGTAGGGGTGGGGGTGGGGGGACTCTCCGGTACCGGGGGCTTTGGGGGCACTAGGGGGTTAGATTTCTTTCTCATCTGACATGTTTGATCATGTCAGATGAAAAAGAAATCAGTTTTACCGGCCATTTCTTTTTTTTTCATGTGTTCGTCGGTATACAGTGAGTGAGTATACATGATCGGGGTCCAAAAAAAAACACCCCGATTCATAATCTGGGGGGTCTCAGCTACCCCCGGTAGCTGAAACCCCCGAGATTTTCGGTCGCTGGGGGGCGCTACAGGGTTTTTTCGGGCCGCCGCTTTAAAGCGGCGGAACAGAATAAGTACCCTGTTTTGCCGCCGCTTTAAGTCGTACGGCCGTCGTTATGAGGTTAAATAATTGAACAATCTATTCTGTTGCCTACTACCTGCTAATCCCTCTGTGTAGCAGTAATTGTGTGTTTGTGCGTGTGTGTGTGTGATTGTGTGCGCGAACACGACTTACCAGTGGCGCATCACAAGAGCTTCCAAGTTATCTACCTAAACATAGTCAAAACACATTACCCCCCCTGAATACCCTTGTTAGCTGAAGCCTCACAGATAATGCAGATGATAGCAGTGTGAATACAAACCACACAGCTCTGCAACACAGTCATGGAAATCTTGAAAAGCAACAGTCAATGCAAACATGTGTTGCTGTCCCTCTATGATTTAAACTGTACGTGACAATTTGACAGTGCAGAGGCAGCAAGTCCTATTGTCTATATAGTTGGCCTACCCAGAACAGATATGTGTTTTGCTAATAAAACAAAGTGTTGTGTGCCCGCATTATTGTCTGGGCACAGCCTACCGTACCCGGGTACTGTGATGTCCAGTTTCCAGAAATACAGACTTTACGCTCCTCTCACGGTAAACAGTATAGACAGCACTGTAAGAATGTTGGTCTGTGGCACAGGATGTTGCTCACTGGCATTACGGGGCTCATCATCAAAGTACAACATGACTCCCCTCACAATTGAACGAAGTGTTTCCGCGGTGGCTCCTTGCTGTAACACACACCTTTAGCTTTTCCTTCTGTTCATAGACAGCATCTCCAAGTCCACATCCGAAGACCAATTTAATATTGCTATAGTGACCAAACCAAGGCAGATCCAAAAAAACAGCAGCCCCTTGTGTGTAGTCTGCAACAATGCATGCAATGGCAAATAAGCATGTGGCATTGACAGTGGCTAAAGCTGAGCAATACACCTTCACGCTATCAATTCATATCCATGGGACACTTCAAGGAGGAACTACTCAAAGGTGTGAGTTTTTGCCTTCTACTTACAGATTGTTGACAAATCTTACAGATTCCATGACTTGGGTGATCCTTTGCGATGTCCAAAAATTCACAGGCTAGGCAAGGCTTACAGCCCATGCGACCTGCATAGCCAACACGACTTCTGCTCATAGTCAAAGTTGTGGTCCAGTATTCAGTTGTTGACGTGCTTCCAGTACTTTGTCTCTGGCCAGGAAGACGCAACGTAACCTCGTCGTCAGTAGCATCCTCCTCCACCTCCTCTGCTGACCTCATCGACTGGCTGACTTTGGTTTGACAGTAAGTGTGGTCTCCAACCTCATCAATAACCCTGTGTGTTTTCATTCCCCTCGTCCTGAGTCCTCCGAGAAAACCTCTTCCTGCCCTGACCGAATAGTAAAGTTGTCATTCCAATCAGGTATCTGTGCTCCTCATCATGTTCCCCATTGTCTCCACCAGGAGGATTGACTTTTTGGAAATAAGGGTGTAGATTAGGCTCAGCACCTTCTTCATCGGGGCCTGGATCCCACTCACAAAGCTTCTGGCCATCTGCGCAGATCATTTCCCCTGTCTCATGGAACTCGCTACTTCAACACGTCACATTATCTGCTACACCCGCAAGCTTCAAACTGAATCTGAAAACTCATCTGTTCAGTAGAGTTGAGCGCGGTTCGTGGTTCGTGGTTCTCCAGTTCGCGGCTCGAGTGATTTTGGGGCATGTTCTAGATCGAACTAGAACTCGAGCTTTTTGCAAAAGCTCGGTAGTTCTAGAAACGTTCGAGAACGGTTCTAGCAGCCAAAAAACAGCTAAATCATAGCTTGGTTTCTGCTGTAATAGTGTAAGTCACTCTGTGAATCAAACTATTATCACATTTCAGTGTATAGTGTGCGTGAACAGCGCCTTCAGATCACTGCTGTTTCTATAATGGCGATCGCCATTTTTTTTTTTTTTTTTTCTTGTCTTCCTTCCCTAAGCGCGCGCGTCTTGTGGGGCGGGCCAGCATGTCAGCCAATCCCAGACACACACACAGCTAAGTGGACTTTGAGCCAGAGAAGCAACGGCATGTGTGATAGGATCTGCATGTCACATGTCCCTGCATTATAAAACCGGACATTTTCTTCACGGACGCCATTATCTGCCTTCTGCGTCTTTGGTGTCAGACATCACTGTCGCAGCTCCGTCTTCCTGAGTCCTATAGCCGATACAGCTGTATGCGCTGCATACACAGCGTTAGACAGCTTAGGGAGAGCACTTTATAGCAGTCCTTTTAAGGGCTCCAACCGGCAGGGTCAGAGAGCCATAGGTGACAGGTCCTGCAAACAGCAACAGCGTCTGTGTAGCCCAGGTCAGGGATTTCCTACCTGCATTTCACCATTAGGAGGGAATAGAAAGGCAGGCTTCCATTCCTCTACCCAGAGCACCACAATCCTGCCACTGTACCCTCTTGTCCTCTGCACACTCCAACTGATAACTAAGCCATTATACTAGCAAACACTCAGTGTACCTAGTGGCATCCTATACGTGGCTATTGGACTTTGCTATAGTCCCACTACTGCAAAGACATTTGCAGAGCGCGTCTGCCTGCATTGCACACTACAACTCATTCTAACCAAGCCATTATACTAGCAAACACTCAGTGTACCTAGTGGCATCCTATACGTGGCTATTGGACTTTGCTATAGTCCCACTAGTGCAAAGACATTTGCAGAGCGCGTCTGCCTGCATTGCACACTACAACTCATTCTAACCAAGCCATTATACTAGCAAACACTCAGTGTACCTAGTGGCATCCTATACGTGGCTATTGGACTTTGCTATAGTCCCACTAGTGCAAAGACATTTGCAGAGCGCGTCTGCCTGCATTGCACACTCCAACTCATTAAAACCAAGCCATTATACTAGCAAACACTCAGTGTACCTAGTGGCATCCTATACGTGGCTATTGGACTTTGCTATAGTCCCACTAGTGCAAAGACATTTGCATAGCGCGTCTGCCGGCATTGCACACTCAAACTCATTTTAACTAAGCCATTATACTAGCAAACACTCAGTGTACCTAGTGGCATCCTATACGTGGCTATTGGACTTTGCTATAGTCCCACTAGTGCAAAGACATTAGCAGAGCACATCTGCCTGCATTGCACACTACAACTCATTCTAACCAAGCCATTATACTAGCAAACACTCAGTGTACCTAGTGGCATCCTATACGTGGCTATTGGACTTTGCTATAGTCCCACTAGTGCAAAGACATTTGCATAGCGTGTCTGCCTGCATTGCACACTCAAACTCATTTTAACTAAGCCATTATACTAGCAAACACTCAGTGTACCTAGTAGCATCCTATACGTGGCTATTGGACTTTGCTATAGTCCCACTAGTGCAAAGACATTAGCAGAGCACATCTGCCTGCATTGCACACTACAACTCATTCTAACCAAGCCATTATACTAGCAAACACTCAGTGTACCTAGTGGCATCCTATACGTGGCTATTGGACTTTGCTATAGTCCCACTAGTGCAAAGACATTTGCAGAGCGCGTCTGCCTGCATTGCACACTCCAACTCATTAAAACCAAGCCATTATACTAGCAATCACTCAGTGTACCTAGTGGCATCCTATACGTGGCTATTGGACTTTGCTATAGTCCCACTAGTGCAAAGACATTTGCATAGCGCGTCTGCCTGCATTGCACACTCAAACTCATTTTAACTAAGCCATTATACTAGCAAACACTCAGTGTACCTAGTGGCATCCTATACGTGGCTATTGGACTTTGCTATAGTCCCACTAGTGCAAAGATATTAGCAGAGCACATCTGCCTGCATTGCACACTCCAACTTTTTTAAACTAAGCAATTTTACTAGCAAACACTCAGTGTACCTAGTGGCATCCTAAACGTGGCTATTGGACTTTGCTATAGTCCCACTAGTGCAAAGACATTTGCAGAGCACGTCTGCCTGCATTGCACACTACAACTCATTGTTACTAAGCCATTATACTAGCAAACACTCAGTGTACCTAGTTGTATCCTAAACGTGGCTATTGTACTTTTGTCTATTCACAGTATTGGAACGATATTTGCAGCACGTCTGCCTGCATTGCACACTCTAACTTTTTTAAACTCAGCCATTTATAGTAGCAAACACTCAGTGTACCTAGTTGTATCCTAAACGTGGCTATTGTACTTTTGTCAATTCACAGTATTGGAACGTTATTTGCAGCACGTCTGCCTGCATTGCACACTCAAACTTTTTTAAACTCAGCCATTTATAGTAGCAAACACTCAGTGTACCTAGTTGTATCCTAAACGTGGCTATTGTACTTTTGTCTATTCACAGTATTGGAACGATATTTGCAGCACGTCTGCCTGCATTGCACACTCTAACTTTTTTAAACTCAGCCATTATACTAGCAAACACTCAGTGTACCTAGTGGCATCCTATACGTGGCTATTGGACTTTGCTATAGTCCCACTAGTGCAAAGGCATTAGCAGAGCACATCTGCCTGCATTGCACACTACAACTCATTGTAACCAAGCCATTATACTAGCAAACACTCAGTGTACCTAGTGGCATCCTATACGTGGCTATTGGACTTTGCTATAGTCCCACTAGTGCAAAGACATTTGCAGAGCGCGTCTGCCTGCATTGCACACTCCAACTCATTAAAACCAAGCCATTATACTAGCAAACACTCAGTGTACCTAGTGGCATCCTATACGTGGCTATTGGACTTTGCTATAGTCCCACTAGTGCAAAGACATTTGCATAGCGCGTCTGCCTGCATTGCACACTCAAACTCATTTTAACTAAGCCATTATACTAGCAAACACTCAGTGTACCTAGTGGCATCCTATACGTGGCTATTGGACTTTGCTATAGTCCCACTAGTGCAAAGATATTAGCAGAGCACATCTGCCTGCATTGCACACTCCAACTTTTTTAAACTAAGCAATTTTACTAGCAAACACTCAGTGTACCTAGTGGCATCCTAAACGTGGCTATTGGACTTTGCTATAGTCCCACTAGTGCAAAGACATTTGCAGAGCACGTCTGCCTGCATTGCACACTACAACTCATTGTTACTAAGCCATTATACTAGCAAACACTCAGTGTACCTAGTTGTATCCTAAACGTGGCTATTGTACTTTTGTCTATTCACAGTATTGGAACGATATTTGCAGCACGTCTGCCTGCATTGCACACTCAAACTTTTTTAAACTCAGCCATTTATAGTAGCAAACACTCAGTGTACCTAGTTGTATCCTAAACGTGGCTATTGTACTTTTGTCTATTCACAGTATTGGAACGATATTTGCAGCACGTCTGCCTGCATTGCACACTCTAACTTTTTTAAACTCAGCCATTATACTAGCAAACACTCAGTGTACCTAGTTGTATCCTAAACGTGGCTATTGTACTTTTGTCAATTCACAGTATTGGAACGTTATTTGCAGCACGTCTGCCTGCATTGCACACTCTAACTTTTTTAAACTCAGCCATTATACTAGCAAACACTCACTGTACCTAGTTGTATCCTAAACGTGGCTATTGTACTTTTGTCAATTCACAGTATTGGAACTTTATTTGCAGCACGTCTGCCTGCATTGCACACTCAAACTTTTTTAAACTCAGCCATTTATAGTAGCAAACACTCAGTGTACCTAGTTGTATCCTAAACGTGGCTATTGTACTTTTGTCTATTCACAGTATTGGAACGTTATTTGCAGCACGTCTGCCTGCATTGCACACTCTAACTTTTTTAAACTCAGCCATTATACTAGCAAACACTCAGTGTACCTAGTTGTATCCTAAACGTGGCTATTGTACTTTTGTCAATTCACAGTATTGGAACGTTATTTGCAGCACGTCTGCCTGCATTGCACACTCAAACTTTTTTAAACTCAGCCATTTATAGTAGCAAACACTCAGTGTACCTAGTTGTATCCTAAACGTGGCTATTGTACTTTTGTCTATTCACAGTATTGGAACGTTATTTGCAGCACGTCTGCCTGCATTGCACACTCTAACTTTTTTAAACTCAGCCATTATACTAGCAAACACTCAGTGTACCTAGTTGTATCCTAAACGTGGCTATTGTACTTTTGTCAATTCACAGTATTGGAACGTTATTTGCAGCACGTCTGCCTGCATTGCACACTCAAACTTTTTTAAACTCAGCCATTTATAGTAGCAAACACTCAGTGTACCTAGTTGTATCCTAAACGTGGCTATTGTACTTTTGTCAATTCACAGTATTGGAACGTTATTTGCAGCACGTCTGCCTGCATTGCACACTCAAACTTTTTTAAACTCAGCCATTTATAGTAGCAAACACTCAGTGTACCTAGTTGTATCCTAAACGTGGCTATTGTACTTTTGTCTATTCACAGTATTGGAACGTTATTTGCAGCACGTCTGCCTGCATTGCACACTCTAACTTTTTTAAACTCAGCCATTATACTAGCAAACACTCAGTGTACCTAGTTGTATCCTAAACGTGGCTATTTTACTTTTGTCTATTCACAGTATTGGAACGATATTTGCAGCACGTCTGCCTGCATTGCACACTCTAACTTTTTTAAACTCAGCCATTTATAGTAGCAAACACTCAGTGTACCTAGTTGTATCCTAAACGTGGCTATTGTACTTTTGTCAATTCACAGTATTGGAACGTTATTTGCAGCACGTCTGCCTGCATTGCACACTCAAACTTTTTTAAACTCAGCCATTATACTAGCAAACACTCACTGTACCTAGTTGTATCCTAAACGTGGCTATTGTACTTTTGTCAATTCACAGTATTGGAACGTTATTTGCAGCACGTCTGCCTGCATTGCACACTCAAACTTTTTTAAACTCAGCCATTATACTAGCAAACACTCACTGTACCTAGTTGTATCCTAAACGTGGCTATTGTACTTTTGTCAATTCACAGTATTGGAACGTTATTTGCAGCACGTCTGCCTGCATTGCACACTCAAACTTTTTTAAACTCAGCCATTATACTAGCAAACACTCACTGTACCTAGTTGTATCCTAAACGTGGCTATTGTACTTTTGTCAATTCACAGTATTGGAACGTTATTTGCAGCACGTCTGCCTGCATTGCACACTCAAACTTTTTTAAACTCAGCCATTATACTAGCAAACACTCACTGTACCTAGTTGTATCCTAAACGTGGCTATTGTACTTTTGTCTATTCACACTACTGCAAATCTATGTGCAGCACCTCTGCATGACAACCTCGTGCTCTGTTTTTAATAAGCTATAATGATAGCACAAAATACTGCCATTTTGTGGCATCATAGAACTGGCTGTTGTATTCCATTAGTGCCCCACTGGTGACAAGCTATTTCTAGCACCTCTACATCACACCCTCATGCACATTTAGCTACGCTAATGTTATAGCAAACTCATGGAATTCATTGCTGCATTTCATAATTCGGAGGGATAGAAAGTCAGGCTTCCTTTAGCTTTTCCTTCTGTTCATAGACAGCATCTCCAAGACAAATTTCCCCTCCACGTCTAAGTGTGGAGAGGCAGCTAGTGCGCATGCGTGTGCCGATGTACCCCAGCTGCAGCATAATTACAGTGTTTCGCCTAGTGAGTATGCTCAGCCTGACTGTGCCATTCCTGACGCTAAGTCTTCATTTCGGGATACAGCGCATGCTCCCACACTAAGTGTGAAAAGCCTCTTTGCACAGGTGCTTGCATTCTGTGCCGGGTCTAAGTCCTGTTTTGTGCCTAGACACCATGCTAAAGCTGATAGTCTTTTTTCAGAGACTGTATTTCATTCTACTGAGCATGCTCAGGCACTTCCTGCATCAGAGACTAGGTCCGGTAATGAACTCTTTGGCCCTGGCCCTGATGTGGGGGTCCCATATAGACCACAGGGCATCAGGTGTCCTCCCAAATGGCTTGCAGAGGCCCACACCTATGACTTGTCACCGCATTATTGATGGTCAGACGATGACTGGTGAGGTGTTTGGGTCATGGCAGCCATGAGGTCATCATTGAAGTTGCGTTTCCAAATAGGACGCTAGTTATGCCACTCATGACGTGTCACTCTGCTTTTGTCTCCAGGAGGTGCATTGTGGTTCACCCTGGTTTGGGGCGGACCCAGGTTATAAAAGGGGCTGGAGCCAACAAGGAGGTGCGCAGTCTTCTATTATGCTCCGAAAGAGCACACCTCCATGTGTTGAACCCATTGCGGCTTTAGGCCAGAGGTAGGCAGGGATAGGGTGGTGGATGCAGGCCACCACCACAGTTGGTAACGCAGAACGGTTAAGACCAGCTCCTGTCCTAACAGTCCTGCTTGTGCAGCCCAGTGGCATTAACAGGCCTGCTGCTGCTGATGCGCCTGCTGTCCACAGGTGTGGCCCCTACGCACACGGTCAGCGTACTCAATGGCCCCTGTGTTGTTAACAGGGAGTTCCTGGGCTGGGTGGGCATGTGGACCCTGTGACGCTAACAGGGCTCACAGTCTCCAGATCCGAATGGCGTCTAACTCGGTTCAGGCTACTATTAGTTTCATAGCCACACAGCTCTGTATCCTCCACCAAACCTTCAAGTTGCCAACCTCTCCTTTTCCAACTGGGAGCACGGTGGACACTGACTGCTGAAGGTGATATATACCTTTCTCTTTCTTTTCTTATTAATTTTTGTTATATAGCGGTCACAGATTATATACCACTTTATCCAAATCTGCCAGTCCCACTGTAACAGATGTTGTTTCTTCAGCAAATGTTACAGTTGTTTAACCACCAAATCCACGGACCAAAATTTTTTTCCCCTTTCCAACACACCTGTTCCCCTTTCCAACAGCATCTGTCCTTTTTCAACTCATTTTGGGATATGACCAAAAGTGCAACTGTGCAGGGACACCGTACTCAACGCCATCTCAGCACAGCAGCCATCCCTCGGTCCCTCCGATGTGGACAAGTAAAAGACCATTTCCTCCTATCCATGACAAAGTGTTGAGATTCACTCTGTGCAGCACTGGTGTTTAGTGGAAAAGTAGATCTAAGATTGCGTACCACATTCTGCAGATACTCCTGTATACGTGCGTCTATTTCTATGGCAGGAATTAGTTCGCCAAATTTTGTCTTGTACCGGGGATCTAACAGTGTGGCAACCCAGTATTCAGGATTACTTCAAATTCATACAATCCGAGGGTCATGTAGGTAGTGCAGCAAGAAGGCGCTCATGTGTCTTGTGCATCCAGGAGGACCAAGTCCTTGGTGTGTTGGTGGCAGAGAGGTGAGAATCGTGCATCCTTCCTCTGCCCTCTACCCACAACCTCGCACAACCGAAATGTGAGCAAGCTCTCACTCATCTGCTGAGTCTTCCATGCCCATCGCCAGTTCGTCCTCCATTTCTTCATGGGCTCCTGCACTTTCATCAACACTTTTTGCTGATACTATGCGCCCTTGTTAATCCCTCTCCCTCACCATGACTGCCGCATAGGTGCCGCTGACCATCTGGACCTCGTAGATCTTGTTATCCCTTCCGCATATGACTCCTCCTGTACTTCCTCCCCTTCCTCTTGTCCCAACACCTGACTCCGAATAATAATTACAGTGTGCTCCATCATGTAGATGACCAGAATTGTCACGCTGAGAATGACATTGCCAGTGCTAAACATCTTCGTCGACATTTCAAAACTGTGTAGCAGGGTGCATAGGTCCTTGATCTGACACCACTCCAGCAGCGTGATCTGCACCACCTCTGGATCAACTTATCCCAGGCTATATGTCTTACCGTATTTCAGCAGGGCTCTGCGGTGCTGCCACACACGCTGCAACATGTGCAGATTCCAATTCCTGCGTGTCGGAACATCGCATTTCCGGCGTTTAACTGCCAGACCCTAAGACTTCCGGAGTGATGAAAGTTGTTGAGCTGCTGTGTGCGCACGATGGAAGTGAGCACATAGCGAGCGTGCCCGCTGCACAAGGCCATGTAGGCCGTGATGGTGTTTTAAAAATTGCTGGAGAATTCGGATCAACACGTGAGCCATAAAAGGCACGTGTGTCACATTGCCCTGAGGATGGCCCGCAGCCAGGTTTGCATCATTGCCGCACACGGCTGTTAAGTCACCAACGGAGTCCGCTCCGTCAATTTGTACTCCGGTCGCCAGGTGACAACGTGTTCCTTTCATGAATAGTGCTGATGATGGGAGAGTAGTCGATGCCAGCGGCGCAGGTGGACGCAGGTTATGCTCACCCACTGGGCTGCATTACCTTGACAGATGCAGAATCTCTGGCTGAATGTAGCTGGTGGGTATCTCACAGATGAAATACCATCATTCAGCTACAACCAATGGGAAGACACCACACCCTTTTTTATGCCCATCCTGTCTGCAGACCACTGCCAGACATAGCTATGAACCTCTGGTTAATTTTACCCCCAGTTCAGTTTTATGATTTTGTGTGCTTGTTACCTGACTACTTTTCCTGCTTGCTGTTTATGTACCTTGTTGGCCGATACGCATTTCACCTCTGCTTGTTTTCTGATTAAGTCCTGGCCGTCCCATTCTGTTCCTGTTCCTCAATTAATGTTTTGACCCTGCCTGACTACTATTCTCTGTAATAGCGGTGTGACTCACATTTCCCATACATTTCAAAGTAAAACTTTGACCGCCTGATGGCATTGAGCTCTGCTGCCAGCATAGTAAGGAGGTGTGTGGTAGTCCTTGTGCGCAGTTGCAAGGAAGGGTGGCCTGACCACACAGGGTTTGCGCAAAGGTAGAGGACCCACACGAGGTTGAAGAGGCAGAAGCAGTGTATTAACTTCTACATACAGAACAAGGATTGAAACAACTCGTGGGGACGGCAAGACTTGTACAGCAGACCCTTCTCCATCTCTCACCATAGTTTGCCAGTGCCCAGTCAGTGACATGTAATGACCCTGTCTATGCTTACTGGTCCAAGTATCTGTGTTGAAATGCACCCTGTCGCACACAGATTTTCTCAAGGAAGTGGTGATGTTGTGTGCGACATGCCGGTGTAGCGCGGGCATGCTTTTCTTGGAGAAGCAGTGGTGATTGGGCATCTGGTACTGGGGCACAGCGACAGACATAAGGTCTGTAAAATCCTGTGTGTCCACTACGCGTAAAGGCAGCATTTCGGTAGCCAACAGCTTACAGAGGGATAGAGTCAACCACTTAGCTTTGTCATGGGTCGCAGTAAGTGGCCTTTTATTTGACCACATCTGAGGGACAGAGATCTGGCTGCTGTCTGTAGACGGTGTTGAGTAGGGTGTCCCTGGAAAAATGCAGGTTTGTGAGAAAAGTGCAGGCGGAGACATGATGTTGGCTTCATCTTGCCTTCAGATCTGTTCATCTTGTATCATTTTTAAAAAACACAGCAAGCAAGGGTTACTCCAAGCGGAGTCTCCCTTTTTTTCCAAAAATTGGGCCCCACACAGACACCTTATCAGTGGCAGCACTTGTGCCCTAGTTGCAAACAGGATGTTTTGATTTGCATCAAGCACATTCCAAATCCACAAGCATTTACTCTCCCCAGGATGACACAGGGGTAGTAAATTCCTTCTGGATCCATGACTTGTTCATTTTGATGAACGTCAGTCTGTCCACATTGTCACTGGACAGACGCGTGCGCTTATCTGTCAGCACACACCCAGCAGCACTGAAGACACGTTCAGAGACAACGCTGGCAGCTGGACACGACAAAATCTTCGAGGCGTAACTGGAGAGCTCTTGACATTTTTCTAGATTTGAAGCACAAAAGGAGCAAGGCTCCATTTGCAAAGTCATTGCATCGATGTTCATTTGGAGATACTCCTGTATCATCCTCTCCATCCGTTGACTATGTGTCAGACTTGTTGTCTCTGGTGGCCTTGCAAAGGAGGGTCTAAAAAAATTATGAAAAGATTCCATAAAATTGCTGTTACCAGCACCAGATACGGTCCTACTGGTACGGGTAGACTGTTGAAGATGACGAGGCCGTCCCATGTTTGTCAAGTTACAACTGGGAGAATCACTCCCTTCACCTGCACGGTTGTTTGGTGGAAAAGCCGAGCTAAGATCGAGTAACAGCTTCTGCTGATACTCCTGCATACGTGCGTCCCTTTCTATGGGTGGAATTATGTCACAAAATTTGGACTTGTCCCGGGGATCTAATAGTGTGGCAAGCCAGTAGTCATCATCACTTCTAATTTTGACAATACGAGGGTCATGTTGGAGGTAGTGCAACAAGAAGGCACTCATGTGTCTTGCGCAGCCATGCGCACCAAGTCCACGCTGTGTTTGTGGCATAGAGGTGCTAACCGTTCTTTCTTCCTCTGTCATCTCCCCCCAACCTCTTTCAACTGAAATTTGACCAAGGTCCCCCTCATCTGCTGAGTCTTCCATGTCCATGGACAGTTCGTCCTCCATATCTTCATGTCCTCCTGCACCTTCCTCAACATCTCACCTGCTACCATGCGCCCTTGTTGATCCCTGTCCCCCATGGTCCCATGCCTGCCGCGTTGGTGATGATGAACGTCTGGACCTTGGTGATGTTGTTGTGTCTTGCGCATATGAATCCTCCTGTAGTTCCTCCCCTTCCTGTTGTCCCACCCCCTGACTACGAATAGTGTTTAGCGTGTGCTCCAGCATGTAAATGACTGTAATCGTCATGCTGATAATGGCATTGTCAGCGCTAAACATATTCGTCGCCATGTCGAAACTGTGCAGAAGGGTGCATAGGTCCTTGATCTGAGATCACTCCATCAGGGTGATCTGCCCCACTTCTGCATCTCGTTGGCCCAGGCTATACATCATGACGTATTGCACCAGGGCTCGCCGGTGCTGCCACAGTCGCTGTAACATGTGGAGAGTTGAATTCCAGCGTGTCGCCACATCGCATTTCAGGCGATGAACTGGCAGGCCGAAAGACTTCTGGAGCGATGCAAGTCGCTCAGGTGCGGCGGTTGAACGGCGGAAGTGAGCACTGCAGACAGTTTCCGTGCCCTGGTCAGAAGGCCATCTAGGCCGGGATAGTGTGTTAAAAATTGCTGGACAACAAGGTTAAACACGTGAGCCATACAAGGCACGTGTGTCACCTTGCCCAGGCGAAGGGCCGCACCCAGGTTTGCAGCATTGTCGCACACGGCCTTACCAGGCTGCAGGTTGAGTGGAGACAACCATTTATCAAAATCAGTCTCCAGAGCTGCCCACAACTCAGTCGCTGTGTGACTCCTATTTCAAAGACATGTCAAGCTAAAGACCGCCTGATGCCGTTGCGCTCTGCTACCAGCATAGTAATGAGGGGTGCGTGATTCCTTCTGCGCAGTGAGAACGCTGGTGGCCTGACCAGGCAGGCTTGGGGCGGAGGTGGAGGACCCAGATGAGGTGGAGGATGCAGAAGCAGTGGCGGAACTTGGACAGACAGAGGATTGACACACAAGTCGTGGGGACGGCAAGACTTGTGCAGCAGACCCTTCACCATCTATCACCATAGTTACCCAGTGGCCAGTCAGCGACATGTAACGTCCCTGTCCATGCTTACTGGTCCAAGTATCGGTGGTGAAATGCACCCGTTCACACACAGAGTTTCTCAAGGAAGCGGTGATGTTGTGTGCGACATGCTGGTGTAGCGCGGGCACACCTTTCTTAGAGAAGTAGTGGCGACTAGGCATCTGGTACTGGGGCACAGCGACAGACATAAGGTCTCTAAAATCCTGTGTGTCCACTAGGCGGAAAGGCAGCATTTCTGTAGTCAACAGCTTACAGAGGGATAGAGTCAACCTCTTCGCTTTGTCATGGGTCGCAGGAAGTGGCCTTTTATTTGACCACATCTGAGGGACAGAGATCTGGCTGCTGTGTGTAGACGGTGTTGAGTCGGGTGTCCCTGGAAAAATGCAGCTTTGTGAGGAAAGTGCAGGCGGAGACATGATGTTGCCTTCATCCAAAGTTGGTGCTATCGATGTCTGAGAGAGCTGTACACACTCACTTGTTTCCCCTTCCAAACCAACTGACGACCTACCAAGCAAACTGCCTGTTGCGGTTACAGTGGTGGAAGTTGTGGGTGGAAAAACAGGTGTGACAGCTGTCCCCACAGTCCTAGAAGATGACGAGCGCGCGGATGCACTGGAAGGGGCAGGCGGTGGATGGTTCGCTCCGCTAGGCCGCATTGCAGCACGGTGAGCTTCCCATCGGGCCATATGATATTTATTCATGTGACGATTCATGGAAGAAGTTGTCAAACTGCTGAGGTTTTGACCTCTACTAAGAGAACCATGACAAATTTTACAGATCACATAATTTGGGCGATCTTTTTCTATGTCAAAAAAGGACCTGGCTAGGCAAGGCTTAGAGGCCATGCGACCTGTTGATCCACCCCGAATAATGCTCAGAGGCAGAGTGGTGGCTGAGGATGCAGTTGTAGATGTGCTACCAGTGCTCCGACTGTGTCCAGGAAGGCGCCAGGTTACTTCGACGTCGGTTGCATCCTCCTCCACCGCCTCTGTTGACCTCCTCGAGTGTCTGACTGTGGGTTGACAGTAGGTGTGATCTAGAACTTAATCATCAATTGTTGTGTTTGCACTCCCCTACCCCTCAGACCGAGTTTCTTCTTGCCCTGACCGAATATTTAAGTTGTCATCCCAATCGGGTATCTGCGTCTCATCTTCATCAGTATGTTCCTCATTGCCTATAACCACAGTTGTTGGAAAGGCAGCATTTTGGTAGCCAACAGTTTGCATATGATGAAAGTCAACCTCCAAGCCATTTCATGCCCTTCTAAAAGCATGTAAAACACAGCGAGGGGACTCCAACCACAGTCTCCCTCGTTGCCACTAACTGGGCCACACACACACCACTTGACTGGCATCGGTTGAGCCCCCTTTTGAAAAAGAAAAAGATGCTTTGCATGAAGCACTCTCAAAAATACGCGTGCCTTTCCCGTCCCCTGGCTGACCCAGGGGAAGAAAAGTCCTCTGAGAGCCATGACTTGTTCATCTTGGTTCTTTTAGAGACACAGCGAGGGGACTCCAACCACAGTCTCCCTCGTTGCCACTAACTGGGCCACACACACCCCACTTGACTGGCATCGGTTGAGCCCCCTTTTGAAAAAGAAAAAGATGCTTTGCATGAAGCACTCTCAAAAATACGCGTGCCTTTCCCGTCCCCTGGCTGACCCAGGGGAAGAAAAGTCCTCTGAGAGCCATGACTTGTTCATCTTGGTTCTTTTAGAGACACAGCGAGGGGACTCCAACCACAGTCTCCCTCGTTGCCACTAACTGGGCCACACACACCCCACTTGACTGGCATCGGTTGAGCCCCCCTTTTGACAAAGAAAAAGATGCTTTGCATGAAGCACTCTCAAAAATACGCGTGCCTTTCGCCTCCCCTGGCTGACCCAGGGGAAGAAAAGTCCTCTGAGAGCCATGACTTGTTCATCTTGGTTCTTTTAGAGACACAGCGAGGGGACTCCAACCACAGTCTCCCTCGTTGACACTAACTGGGCCACACACACCCCACTTGACTGGCATCGGTTGACCCCCCCTTTTGACAAAGAAAAAGATGCTTTGCATGAAGCACTCTCAAAAATACGCGTGCCTTTCCCGTCCCCTGGCTGACCCAGGGGAAGAAAAGTCCTCTGAGAGCCATGACTTGTTCATCTTGGTTCTTTTAGAGACACAGCGAGGGGACTCCAACCACAGTCTCCCTCGTTGCCACTAACTGGGCCACACACACCCCACTTGACTGGCATCGGTTGACCCCCCCTTTTGACAAAGAAAAAGATGCTTTGCATGAAGCACTCTCAAAAATACGCGTGCCTTTCCCGTCCCCTGGCTGACCCAGGGGAAGAAAAGTCCTCTGAGAGCCATGACTTGTTCATCTTGGTTCTTTTAGAGACACAGCGAGGGGACTCCAACCACAGTCTCCCTCGTTGCCACTAACTGGGCCACACACACCCCACTTGACTGGCATCGGTTGACCCCCCCTTTTGACAAAGAAAAAGATGCTTTGCATGAAGCACTCTCAAAAATACGCGTGCCTTTCCCGTCCCCTGGCTGACCCAGGGGAAGAAAAGTCCTCTGAGAGCCATGACTTGTTCATCTTGGTTCTTTTAGAGACACAGCGAGGGGACTCCAACCACAGTCTCCCTCGTTGCCACTAACTGGGCCACACACACCCCACTTGACTGGCATCGGTTGACCCCCCCTTTTGACAAAGAAAAAGATGCTTTGCATGAAGCACTCTCAAAAATACGCGTGCCTTTCCCGTCCCCTGGCTGACCCAGGGGAAGAAAAGTCCTCTGAGAGCCATGACTTGTTCATCTTGGTTCTTTTAGAGACACAGCGAGGGGACTCCAACCACAGTCTCCCTCGTTGCCACTAACTGGGCCACACACACCCCACTTGACTGGCATCGGTTGAGCCCCCTTTTGAAAAAGAAAAAGATGCTTTGCATGAAGCACTCTCAAAAATACGCGTGCCTTTCGCCTCCCCTGGCTGACCCAGGGGAAGAAAAGTCCTCTGAGAGCCAGGTCCACATTGTCAGTGGACAGACACGTGTGCTTATCTGCCAGCAGACCCCCAGCAGCACTGAAGACAGGTTCCGAGAGAACGCTGGCTGCAGGACACGACAAGATCCTCAAGGCGTACGTGGCGAGCTCAGGCAATTTATCCAGATTGGAAGCCTAAAATGAGCAGGGCTCAAGTTGCACAATAATGGAATCGATGTTTCTTTGCATATACTCATATATCTGTGTGTCTCCCTCTTTTTCCTTGTCCAGCTGTTTTGTTTTCACATGAGTATATGTCCTTGTCACTTTCCCATGTGTTTGTGTTATGTTGTGAGTTGTTTGTCACCTTTTGGACACCTTTCAGGGTGTTTTCTAGGTGTTTTACTGTGTTTGTGATTGCCTGCCATTGTTTCCTATGGGCTCGAGTTCGGTTCGTCGAACGTTCGACGAGCCGAACTCGAGCCAGACCCCCCGTTCGGCGAACCGCCTCGAGCCGAACCGGGACCGGTTCGCTCATCTCTACTGTTCAGAAATGACTTTAACCTTCAATGACACCACCACCATACGTACTTGACGCTCAACCTACACCATTCCTACTGTCTCCTCCCAAAAATCCTTTAGAATGTAATCCCGCAAGGGCAGGTCCCTCTTCCCTCTGTACCAGTCTGTCTATAGTTACTTGTATATGTATTCTGTATGTAACCCCCTTCTCATGTACAGCACCATGGAATCAATGGTGCTCTATAAATCAATAATAATAAAAATAATAATAACTTCCTTGTCTGTACTCATTGCAGCTTTGGAGCAGACCTCTGATTCCCAGGCTATAGTGCGACTGAACAGCTATGCAAACTTAACCATCTCTGTTACCCCATACTCAGCAGGGCTGGTGGAAACTTGAGAGCTGTTAGGAAGCAAGTGCGATTGGATTGACACCACAGAGGAATGGAGTATTTGGGATCTTGAAATTGGGGTGGAGGAGAGGCCACTTTATGGAGCACTTCAGATCCATTGAAGCAGCTGCTGTTTTGGCCTCATCTACATTTGTTAGCGATGGTTGTGTCCGTGAAAAAAAGGATCATATCAGATTATCCATGGGAAGAAGTACACCTGTTCTTTTGGATGGTATTTGTTGTTACAAAACCTGTAACCTGAAGCCTGCTGCGGTTTCATTTGCGCCCAGGCGTCAGCTGCCATTTACGGCTGGGCCTTGGGTTGTCCAGCTGGCTGCTTTCTCCTCCACATCTAAGTGTGGAGAGGCAGCTAGTGCGCATGCGTGTGCCGATTTACCCCAGCCGCAGCCTAACTACAGTGTTTCGCCTAGTGAGTATGCTCAGCCTTACTGTGCCATTGCTGAGGCTAAGTCTTCATTTCGGGATACAGCGCATGCTCCCACACTTAGTGCAAAAAGCCTCTTTGCACAGGTACTTGCACTCCGTGCCGGGTCTAGGTCCTGTGTTGTGCCTAGACACCATAAAGCTGATAGTCTTTTTTCAGACACTGTATTTCATGCTACTGAGCATGCTCAGGCACTTACTGCATCAGAGACTATGTCCGGTAATGAACTCTTTGGCCCTGCCCCTGATGTGGGGGTCCCATATAGACCACAGGGCATCAGGTGTCTTGACAATGTGGCCAGGCCACTCCCAAATGGCTTGCAGAGGCCCGCCCCTATGATTTGTCACCGCATTATTGATGGTCAGACGATGACTGGTGAGGTGTTTGGGTCATGGCAGCCATGAGGTCATCATTGAAGTTGCGGTTCCAAATAGGACGTTAGTTATGCCACTCATGACGTGTCACTCTGCTTTTGTCTCCAGGAGGTGCATTGTGGTTCACCCTGGTTTGGGGCGGACCCAGGTTATAAAAGGGGCTGGAGCCAACAAGGAGGTGCGCAGTCTTCTATTATGCTCCGAAAGAGCACACCTCCATGTGTTGAACCCATTGCGGCTTTAGGCCAGAGGTAGGCAGGGATAGGGCGTTGATGCAGGCCGCCACCACAGTTGGTAACGCAGAACGGTTAAGACCAGCTCCTTTCCCACCAGTCCTGCTTGTGCAGCCCAGTGGCATTAACAGGCCTGCTGCTGCTGATGCACCTGCTGTCCACAGGTGTGGCCCCTACGCACACGGTCAGCGTACTCAATGGCCCCTGTGTTGTTAACAGTGAGTTCCTGGGCTGGGTGGGCATGTGGACCCTGTGATGCTAACAGGGCTCCCAGTCTCCAGATCTGAATGGCGTCTAACTCGGTTCAGGCTACTATTAGTTTCATAGCCACACAGCTCTGTATCCTCCACCAAACCTTCCAGTTGCCAACCTCTCCTTTTCCATCTGGGAGCACGGTGGACACTGACTGCTGATGGGGATATATACCTTTTTCTTTCTTTTCTTAATAATTTTCGGTATATAGCGGTAACATAGTATATACCACCTTATCCAAATCTGCCAGTCCCACTGTAACAGATGGTGTTTCTTCAGCAAATGTTACTGTTGCTTAACCACCAAATCCACGGAAAAAAACTTTTTTCCCCTTTCCAACACACCTGTTCCCCTTTCCACCAGCATCTGTCCTTTTTCAACTCATTTGGTATATGACCAAAAGTGCAACTCTGCAGGGACACCGTACTCAACGCCATCTCAGCACAGCAGCCAGCCCTCGGTCCCTCAGATGTGGACAAGTAAAAGACCATTTCCTCCTATCCATGACAAAGCGTTGAGATTCACTCTGTGCAGCACTGATGTTTAGTGGAAAATGGTTCCTTCTACCTACAGCTCCGGGGTACGGCTATGGGGGCGGCATGCGCCCCCTCATATGCCAACCTATTCCTGGGGCTGTGGGAGAGGGAACTATTTATGGGGGATGTTTTTCCATCTATGGAGCGTGTTATTTTTTGGACACGCTTCATAGATGATGTTTTTTTCATCTGGAAGGGATCACAATTGGAACTAGAATCTTTTTTCTCATGCTTAAATCGAAATGAACTCAATATCCGTTTGACTTTTAAATCAGACCCTAATCAGATTGATTTTTTAGATGTTCTAATCAAACGTGATGGATCAAACCAGCTGCAGACGGACATCTATAGAAAAAAGACATCAGTGAATTCCTTCCTCTACGCTACATCCGCCCATCCACCACAAACCTTCAGAGGGATACCAACGGGACAATTTCTCCGGATCAGACGAGTGTGTTCAAATGATGTCGATTTTGAAAGACAGGCAACTGCATTAAGAAAAAGATTTACTGATCGTGGATACAGCAAGAAAATTATCAATAGGGCATATTACCGAGCTAAGAACTCGGATCGGCAACAGCTCTTATATTCTACCAAAACAGATTCATCATCTAATCAGGTAAGACTGATCACTAAATTCCATTCTCAGTGGTCGACAATGCGAAACTGCATTAACAAGTTTTGGCCCATTTTACTTACTGACCCGATCATTAAGCAGTATATCTCCCCGAAAGCGAGTATCACTGCAAGACGAGCACGTAACCTTGGAGATATTCTTGTCTCTAGTCATTATCGACCAACGCTGCAGAAAAACTTTTTTTCGGATGTTCGCCCCAAATGGGGTTGTATTCCATGTGGCAAATGCGTGGCCTGTCCCAATGTTGAGAGAGCCACTTGTTTCTCGAATTCATCTAACACTAGAGTGTTTACGATCACACACAGTATTACGTGTTCTACCCGCTCAGTAATATACTATGCCACTTGTCCCTGCCCTCGAATCTATATCGGATTAACGACAAGAGAGATGAAAGTTCGTGTGTGTGAGCACATGAGGGACATTACATCAGCTCTGAAGGAAGATGACATTTGTTCCCTGAAGAGTATCCCTAGACACTTTAAGGAACATCATCACTGTGATGCCTCTCTCTTACGGGTCAGGGGCATTGATCGAATAATTTCAAATATACGTGGGGGCAGCACAATGAAGAAATTATCCCAGTGTGAGAGCAAGTGGATTTGGACCTTAGATACAGTTTTTCCCAAAGGACTGAATGAAAATTTGTCCTTTGCTCCATTCCTTCATTCTAATTAATACTGTTCTTATTCAAACAATTTTTGCATATTTATATTTATATGTATATTCTTGGAATTGTTATTCTGGCCATTATCTGATATTTTATGGTGTCTTTTTTATGTATTTTTATTTTTTCCCTAAAAAATTTTTGTATTTTTATACCAGCGGTTGTTTTTTTTTTTTTTTTTAAAAAAAATGTTTCTCTTTTGTATTCTTACATTCTCTTTATTTTATATTTCTAGATTTATCCTCCCCCATTTTTTCAACTTATTCGTCATCAGTGATCCTCGGAACATCTACGTATTGTCCTATTATATGGAGCTTTTTGTATGCACATATAATTTATGTATAGGCACTTGCTTTATTTAAAAAAAAAATTTTTGTTGGTGATATATAATTCGTACTTTGACAATTGTATTTTTGGGTGTAGTTGTTTGTATCTATAGCTATATATTTCACTATTTCACGCATATACACATTATCTCAGTAGAGAAACTCTTCCTTTTTTATGGGTAAATTCTATTTTTGGTATGCACACTTGCATTTTTGGTAGCATGAATTTTTCTGTAATTAATATATTATCAATATCACTTTTTAGCTATTTAGAATAAATATATATATATATTGAATGTTTTTCTTGTTACAATTTAGTGTATACATATATGTGTAAATGTGTATGTATATGTACTTTACACACATTGAAATATATTTATGGATTATTTTATATACATATTATTCACTAGATTTCACTTTTTAATATTTGTATACATTGGGTAATTTATTCCCCTTTATTCATTGCACTATGCACTTTATTCACATATTTACTATATATAGCTACATATATTCTCATATATACACATGATTTTATGTCTATATTCTTTCCATGGACTACTTGCACTGATGTTTATATATATTTCCTTGTTAGATTTTCTCATTTTACTTCCTTATTGTATCTTTCTATTATGTGTATGCGCAGAGCCAGGATTTTTCCACTCGGGACTATGCGCATGCGTCTGACTGGGTCTCCGGCGGTCACTGGCCGCCGCGTCAGCATCCTAGAGGGGCGGCGTCGCGCGACCGGGCTCCGATCATGTGCTTGGTCACATGGTCGGAGCCTGCTCGTGTCACGTCCCTGCTCTTTGGATGACGCGGCTCTGTGTGTTCGCGCGGGTTCCCTGGCTGGACGCATGCGCTGCCAATCAATCCCGGTTAGTGATGTCATCTAAGAGCCCATTGGCTGTCCTGCGCATATAACGTAACCTCTGCTGGTCTGACGCCACGCCCCCTGATGAAGGCTTTATGCTGAAACACGTGTAGGGACGGACGCCAGCACCAGCAGGAGGAGATGCCATTAGGTAATTCCTTGTACAATTTGCTATGGATCTAATTTGATGGTATTACTCTGATCGCTATGGGTCTAATTTGATGGTATAACCCTGATTGCTATCTGTACCCTCTATTATTTATGACCTTGCCTGCTTATGCATACATTTGCTTTATCATTACTCAAAACTTTTTTGATAGTATAAGCAGTGCTGTATATAGCGTTGTACTGGCATATTTGTTTCACTCACTTCTCCCCTGCTGCTTATGTTGGTCTTTTTTTTCAATCACTTTTGTCTATACCTTGTTTTTACTCTTAAACTAATAAAAATTACATTTTATGGCTCTTTGTATGGTCTTTTTTGGTAATCTCTGTTTAGTGGAAAAGCAGATCTAAGATTGCGTACCACCTTCTGCAGATACTCCTGTATACGTGCGTCCATTTCTATGGCAGGAATTATTTTGCCAAATTTTGTCTTGTACCGGGGATCTAACAGTGTGGCAACCCAGTAGTCAGGATTACTTTGAATTCGTACAATCCGAGGGTCATGTTGTAGGTAGTGCAGCAAGAAGGCGCTCATGTGTCTTGTGCATCCAGGAGGACCAAGTCCTTGGTGTGTTGGTGGCAGAGAGGTGAGAATCGTGCCTTATTCCTCTGCCCTCTCCCCACAACATCGCACAACCGAAATGTGAGCAAGCTCTCACTCATCTGCTGAGTCTTCCATGCCCATCGCCAGTTCATCCTCCATTTCTTCATGGGCTCCTGAACCTTCCTCAACACTTTTTGCTGATACTATGCGCCCTTGTTAATCCCTCTCCCTCACCATGACTGCCGTCTAGGTGCCGCTGACCATCTGGACCTCGTAGATCTTGTTATCACTTCCGCATATGACTCCTCCTGTACTTCCTCCCCTTCCTCTTGTCCCAACACCTGACTCCGAATAATAATTACAGTGTGCTCCATCATGTAGATGACCAGAATTGTCACGCTGAGAATGGCATCGCCAGTGCTAAACATCTTCGTCGACATTTGTAAACTGTGTAGAAGGGTACATAGGTCCTTGATCTGACACCACTCCAGCAGCGTGATCTGCACCACCTCTGGATCAAGTTATCCCAGGCTATATGTCATAACGTATTGCAGCAGGGTTCGGCGGTGCTGCCACAAACGCTGCAACATGTGCAGATTAAAATTCCTGCGTGTCGGCACATCGCATTTCAGGCGTTTAACCACCAGACCTAAAGACTTCGGTAGCGACGAAAGTTGTTGAGCTGCTGTGTGCGCACGATGGAAGTGAGCACATAGCGAGCGTGCCCGCTGCACAAGGCCATGTAGGCCGGGATGGTGTTTTAAAAATTGCTGGAGAATTAGGTTCAACACGTGAGCCATACAAGGCACGTGTCTCACATTGCCCTGACGATGGCCCGCAGCCAGGTTTCCATCATTGCCGCACACGGCTGTTAAGTCACCAATGGAGTCCGCTCCGTCAATTTGTACTCCGGTCGCCAGGTGACAACGTGTTCCTTTTATGCATATTGCTGATGATGGGAGAGGAGTCGATGCCAGCGGTGCAGGTGGACGCAGGTTATGCTCACCCACTGGGCTGCATTACCTTGACAGATGCAGAATCTCTGGCTGAATGTAGCTGGTGGGTATCTCACAGATGAAGTACCATCATTCAGCTACAACCAATGTGAAGACACCACACCCTTTTTTATGCCCATCCTGTCTGCAGACCACTGCCAGACATAGCTATGAACCTCTGGTTACTTTTACCCCCAGTTCAGTTTTATGATTTTGTGTGCTTGTTACCTGACTACTTTTCCTGCTTGCTGTTTATGTACCTCATTGGCCGATCCGCATTTCACCTCTGCTTGTTTTCTGATTAAGTCCTGGCCGTCCCATTCTGTTCCTGTTACTCAATTAATGTTTTGACCCTGCCTGACTACTATTCTCTGGAACTGCAGCCTTACACAGGTATTGATCACCTTGGGCCCTGTGTAATTCCTAATCCCTGTATAGGGGTTAAAGGGTTTCAGGGTTCTAGGGGTCCTGCTTGGTGAGTGGCTTCCCTCTAGCCTATCATTTACAGCCCATCTGAGTGTGTGGATCAAGGAAGGCGTTACACCGTGCTCTCTGCAGAAGGCCATGTGGGCCAGGATAGTGCTTTAAAATTTGCTGGACAACCAGGTTCAACACGTGAGCCACACAAGGCACGTGTGTCACATTGTCACAGCGAAGGGCCGCACCCATGTTTGCATCATTGTCGCACCCGGCCTTCCCTGGCTGCTGGTTGAGTGGAGACAACCATTGATGAAACTCGGTCTCCAGAGCTAACCGTCCTCAACTTCTCAGCGGTGTGACTCACATTTCCCATACATTTCAAAGTAAATCTTTGACCGCCTGATGGCATTGAGCTCTGCTGCCAGCATAGTAAGGAGGTGTGTGGTATTCCTTGTGCGCAGTTACAAGGAAGGGTGGCCTGACCACACAGGGTTTGGGCCAAGGTGGAGGACCCACACGAGGTTCAAGAGGCAGAAGCAGTGTATTAACTTCTACATACAGAAGGATTGACACAACTCGTGGGGACAGCAAGACTTGTACAGCAGACCCTTCTCCATCTCTACCCACAGTAACCCATTGCCCAGTCAGCGACATGTAACGCCCCTGTCCATGCTTACTGGACCAATTATCTGTGGTGAAATGATCCCTGTCACACAGAGTTTCTCAAGGAATCAGTGATGTTTAGTGCGACATGCTGGTGTAGCGCGTGCACGCCTTTGTTGGAGAAGGAGTGGCGCCTGGGCATTGGCTCTTGGGGCACTGCGATGGGCATAAGGTCTCGAAAATCCTCGATTAAAAAGGTTGGAAAGGCAGCATTTTGGAAGCCAACAGTTTGCAGATGCTGAAAGTCAACCTCCAAGCCACGTCATGCCCTTCTCAAAGCATGTAAAACACAGCGAGGGGACTCCAACTACAGTCTCCCTCGTTTCCACTAACTGGGCCACACACACCCCACTTGACTGGCATCAGTTGACCCCCCTTTTGAAAAAGAAAAAGATGCTTTGCATGAAGCACTCTCAAAAATACGCGTGCCTTTCCCGTCCCCTGGCTGACCCAGGGGAAGAAAAGTCCTCTGAGAGCCATGATTTGTTCATTTTGGTTCTTTTAGAAACACAGCGAGGGGACTCCAACCACAGTCTCCCTCGTTTCCACTAACTGGGCCACACACACCCCACTTGACTGGCATCGGTTGACCCCCCTTTTGAAAAAGAAAAAGATGCTTTGCATGAAGCACTCTCAAAAATACGCGTGCCTTTCCCGTCCCTTGGCTGACCCAGGGGAAGAAACGTCCTCTGAGAGCCATGACTTGTTCATCTTTTTTGTCTTTTAGAAACACAGCGAGGGGACCAAATGTTTGGACACACCTCCTTATTCAAAGAGTTTTCTTTATTTTCATGACTATAAAAATTGTAGATTCACATTGAAGGCATCAAAGCTATGAATTAAAACATGTGGAATGAAATACTTAAAAAAGTGTAAAACAACTGAAAATATGTCTTATATTCTAGGTTCTTCAAAGTAGCCACTGTGACGGGGTATGCGGCAGAGCAGTAAGGGATGCCAGGCCAAGGAACAATCCAAAGGGCTTTATTAGAACCACAAAGATAAAGCACCAAACAAATATAAATCCTTAAAGTCTGCAAGGAGTCCACAACAAAACAAAAGATCCAGCGGCACCTCCCGCTATTCCAACGCCAGGGAAAATATGGCAATGGTCGTTATATGAGTTCCTTGAGTCCAACAGGGTGAACAACAAAATGCAATCCCACGTGGCCACTGATCTCCAATCTGTGATAGTCCATACACAGCCTCTAGGATCCAGCCTCAGCAATAGATCCTAGTCCTTCTCCAGCCGAGATCCAACTAACTGAACTAACATGGGTCTCAATGTTCTTCTCTCCTGGGATCAGCCCCTTAGGTGGGCAGAAGAGTCCAACTCCGCCTGGACACTTGATACATGAATGGACTTTAGAAGTCCTGGCTCTTTCTTGTTTGCCAAGTTGTGGATTGGAGAAGTCCCATGCTGAGAAGAAAAAACAATCCCCCATCAGTAGTACATACAGGACAGTCAAGGAGAGACAGACTATTACACCATGAGCAAAGGCGGGGGAGGGACACACTGTTACAACCCCTTCACCCCTCAATTGGTGTACGGACTAGTGACCTCAACAGGTCGCTTGTCAAGTACACGTAAACATGCCGACCCTTACTCAGGGCTTCTCTTGCCTGGACAATCCGTCTGCATTTTGGTGTTGGCTGCCCCTTCTATATTATATTTTAAAGTTATAGGGTTGAAGAGCCAGGCTCCATCGTAGTAAGCGTCCATTGTCCCCAGAGACTCTGTTCAGCCAGGAGAGAGGATTGTGATCAGTAACCACAGTGAATTCTTGTCCATACAGATGCGGCCTTAGTTTCCTAAGAGCCCATACTACAGCCAGACATTCCTTCTCAACAGTAGCATAGGCCACTTCTCGGTCCAGCACTTTCCTGCTGAGGTAGGCAATGGGGTGCTTCTCCCTGGCTGCATTCACCTGGCTGAGTACAGCTCCCAATCCATAAGAAGAGGCATTCATCTGCACAATGAATCTCCTCTTATAGTCTGGAGCAGCCAGAACAGGGTTGCAGACCAAGGCATCCTTCAGCCGGTTAAAAGCCTCATCACAGGCTGGAGTCCAGATCACCAGCCAGGGCATCGTTTTCTTCGTGAGGTCTGTTAGGGGCTTGGCCACAGAGCTGAAATGATAAACAAATTTTCGGTAATAACTGGCAGTGCCCAAAAAAGCCATAACTTGTTTTTTTAGTTTGGGGTACAGGCCAGTCTCTAATCGCCTGGATTTTGGCAGGTTCAGGATGTAACTTCCCTCCTCCTACTCGATGGCCTAGGTATTGGACTTCACCCATCCCCAATTGGCATTTATCAGGTCGAATAGTTAGGCCTGCTGCGAGAATCTGGTCAAGAACAACAGTTGCTTGATTCAGATGTTCCTCCCATGTGTGGCTGAAGACGGCGATATCATCCAGGTAGGCACAAGCGAAGTCTCCACATCCCCGAAGGATCTAGTCCACCATTCTCTGAAAGGTTGCAGGAGCATTTTTCATTACGAAAGGCATGTTTAAAAATTCATACAGACCAAAGGGGGTTATAAAAACCGACCTTTCTCTACCTTCCTCCGTCAGGGGAATTTGCCAGTATCCCTTACTGAGATGCAAGGTGGTGACGTATCGTGCCCCAGCTAGCCGGTCTAGAAGTTCATCAATGCGGGGCATTGGGTAAGCATCACTGATGGTATGGTCATTTAGTCGTCTGTAGTCCACACAAAATCGAGTACTCCCATCTTTCTTGGGTACTAACACAACAGGAGAGGCCCAAGGACTATGGGAGGCCTGAATCACCCCAAGCTGTAACATCTCCTCCAGCTCATGCTGCATGGTGTTTCTAACTGATTCTGGTACCCTGTTGGGAGCCTGCTGTATGGGACGAATGCAATGAGTGTCCACATGATTTTGGGTTACTGTGGTTCGACCTGGTTGGGATGAGAAAGCAGCCTGTCTCTGATGGAGCACTCCCAGCATTTGTTTTTTCTGTAAGGAATCTAAGTGATCTCTCAGAGGAACCTGTTCCACAGTGGATGGGGCTCTGGCTGCTTCAACAAGATCAGGTAATGGGTCCTCATCCTCCTTACCATCTTCTGAAGCCAGCCGACAGCTTGCTATCATAGGTAATGTCCGGTCATAGTACTCCTTAATCATATTCACATGGATAGTCCTTTGTCTTAGACCCTGATCATCTAGAGCAAGAAGGTAATTGGTGTCGTTTAGTTTTCTGAGAACCCGGAAGGGTCCCTCCCATGTTGTCTGGAGTTTATTTTGCCAATGGGGAACAATCATTAAGACTTGCTGTCCCTCTACAAATTCTCGATAGCGTGCTTTGCGGTCATACCATGTCTTCTGTCTGGTTTGAGCCATCCGCACATGATTCTGAGCCAAACTAGCAAGTTGAGCTAGGGTTTCCCGACGCTTGAGGACATATGGAACAACAGGGGTTCCTGTATCTTCAACTTGCCTCTCCCAATATTCCTTTAGCAGAGTTAAGGGTCCTCTGACCTTTCTTCCATAGAGTAGTTCAAAGGGGGAAATCCAGTGGACTGCTGGGGAACTTCCCGATAAGCGAACAGGAGATGTGGTAGGTACTTCTCCCAGTCAGAATCCCTGTCAGTGAAGGCCCTTAGCATATTTTTCAGTGGTTGATTTAACCGTTCACAAAGTCCATTGGTTTGAGGATGGTATGCTGTAGTTCGAATTGCTTATACTCCACAGGTGCACCACAGACACTGCACCAACTCTGACATGAACTGGGAGCCTTGGTCCGATAAGATCTCACTTGGGAATCCTACTTGGGTGAAAATGGTAACAAGGGCCTCGGCCACCTTGGCTGCAGAAATACTTGACAAGGCCACTGCTTCTGGATATCGGGTGGCGTAGACCACAACAGTGAGAATGTACTGCTTTCCAGATTTACTTGGTTTAGCCAGAGGTCCAATGATATCAACAGCTACTCTTTGAAAGGGTTCTTCTATGATAGGGAGTGGTTACAAGGGTGCCTTTGGGTGACCTCCGGGTCACACTTTACGCTGACATATGTCGCAAGTTCAGCAGAAATGTGCCACTGCTTGAGAAATTCAAGGCCAATAGAAAATTTGAGTCAATCGTCTCTCGGTGCGGGTTTTCCCTTGATGGCCGGCAGTAGGAATGTCATGAGCAAGGTGTAATAGGGAAACTCTGTATTTCTGAGGAACAATCAGCTGTTTGCTATAAGTCCAGGGTTTATCTAGGGAGTCAGCATTGGTAACCCGATATAGAAGTCCATTTTCTCTGATAATTCTTTCCCCATTTTCTCCTAACTACCCTACTTCAGCCCGAGCTCTAAAGCTAGCCAGGGTGGGGTCACTCTCTACCTCTTGTCTAAACTGAACTTTATCCCAAGTGACATTCATATGAGACCCACAAGAAAAATCACTCACCGGCTGTGACGGCAGTTCGGGTGGTCTCCTGTCCATTGATGGGTTGAAAACGTCCACATCTGCTGCTCTCTTGGCTTGACTTCTGGTTATTGCACCAACAAAGTGGCATTGAAGAGTCCTCACATCATTCCCTAGAGAATGTCTGCAGGAAGGCCGCTCATCACACCAATCATGCATTGTTTTGCCCCAAAACCATAATCCAGGGTCCCACTCGCTCTTGAAATGGATCTTTGAGTACCTCCAGCCAATTCAATGACAATTCCTGGACCCATTTGCATTGCTTCTGGTTGAATTACTCGGGGATCTGCGATGATGAGAAAAGCCCCAGTGTCACGAAAGCCAACAACTGTTTGGCCATCCAGCACAACCTCCTGTAGATGTTTATGCTGAAGATCAGAAGAATGGGCGGATGTGGCTCGCACCCCATAGACTCCTGGTTGGGAAGTCAACATATCAGAGTCTTTTGTGGAATCATCAGGGAGTGAATCCAGCTCTTCTCCTGTTGAGGTTGTCTGTAGATAATGGACAGGCAAAAGGGGTCTGTAACTGTTTTGCCTCCGAACACCTGGACAGTAAGCTTGCAGATGACCCAGCTGCCCACATCCATAACATCTACGTTCCATGAGTCATTCTCCATGTCGTACTCCCAAAGAGGAGGCAGGAGTAATAGGAGGCACATTCCCACAGGGTCCACCATGTGTTGGTAGTCTAATGGGACGGTGAACATTGGAGGCCAAAGGAAAAGGGACCACTGGTGTTGGGGAGCTGGTAGTTTTTTTCTTACTGACTAGTAGCCTTTTCCATTGAGGCTTGATGGTGAGAAGCTCATCAGCTAGAGCAGCAGCTTGTTCCACTGTCTCTGGTCTCCTCTCGCGCACCCATTCCCTGACATAAGCAGGGCACCTGGCATAGAACTGCTCTTTCAGGATGACCTGGAGGAAGGTCTCCCAAGTTAAGGCCCCCTCTCCCTCCAGCTAGCGATGGCATACTTGTTTCAGTCTGTGAGCATACATCTTGAAAGACACTTCCCCATCACAGGTTAACGTACGGAACTGAGTCCTATAAGTATCTAGGGTCATGGCATAATGTTCTAGAATGGTCTGTTTTATCTCCCCATACTCACAATTCTACTGAGGGTCCATAGCTCTATAGGCATCGGCAGTTTCACCCTCTAAGAGGCCCACCAGGTCTCTGACTCGCTCTCTTTCTGGGACTTCCATTAATCGGCACTGATGCTCAAAGTCTTGGAAGAAGCCCTCAATGTCGCCTGCAGCTTCATTAAATGGCTTAAAGTCCTTGCGGGACACTCTGGAGAATTCCCTCATAGTGGGTGTTGTGGTTACAGTTTGTCTGGAGCCTCTAGCTGCTTCCACAGCAACTCTCCTCTCCAGCAATGCTGCCCTCTCTTGAGCTCTGCGAATAGCCTCCCTCTTATCTTCTATGGTGGCCTCATCTCCAAGCAGTGCCATCTCCTCCTCATACCACACAACCCATTGACTTTTTTGGGTATTTACCTCCAGCTCCCATCTTTCCTCCCCTTGCTATGAAAATCCTTCCTCGGTGACATCTTGCAGGCAAGCGTTTTCAAGTGCCTCAATTAGTTGCTCCTTAGAGAGTCCTTTGTAGCCGACTCATAATTCATGAGCCTTTGTTTGTAGGCTCACCACAGTCCAGTTCTTGTACTCTGAGGTTCTGATTCCAGATGTTAATGGGCCTTTGTCCTCCATTCTTTCTGCTATGATCCCACCACTGCCAACCAGTTTGTGACGGGGTATGCGGCAGAGCATTAAGGGATTGCAGGTCAAGGAACAATCCAAAGGGCTTTATTGGAACCACACAAATATAAACCCTTAAAGTCTGCAAGGAGTCCACAACAAAACAAAAGATCCAGGGGTGCATCCCGGTATTCCAACGCTAGGGAAAATATGGCAATGGTCCTTATACGAGTTCCTTGAGTCCAACAGGGTGAACAACAAAAAGCAATTCCACGTGGCCACTTATTTCCAATCTGTGACAGTCCATACACAGCCTCTAGGATCCAGCCTCAGCAATAGATCCTAGTCCTTCTCCAACCGAGATCCAACTAACTGAACTAACATGGGTCTCATTGTTCTTCTCTCCTGGGATCAGCCTCTTAGGTGAGCAGAAGAGTCCAACTTTGCCTGGACACTTGATACATGAATGGACTTTAGAAGTCCTGGCTCTTTCTTGATTACCAAGTTGTGGATTGGAGAAGTCCAATGCTGAGAAGAACAAACAATCCCCCACCAGTAGTACATACAGGATAGTCAAGGAGAGACAGACTATTACACCATGAGCGAAGGTGAGGGAGGGACACACTGTTACAGCCACCTTTTGCTTTCAGTACTACTTTGCACACTCTTGACATTCTCTTGATGAACTTCAAGAGACAGTCATCGGAAATGGTTTTCCAACAGTCTTGAAGGAGTTCCCATAGATGTTTTGCCCTTTTTGGCCCTTTTGCCTTCACTCTGCGGTCCAGCTCACCCCAAACCATCTCGATTGGGTTTAGGTCTGGTGACTGTGGAGGCCAGGTCATCTGGTGTAGCAACCCATCACTCTCCTTCTTAGTCAAATAGCCCTTACACAGCCTGGAGGTGTGTTTGGGGACTTGTACTGTTAAAAAAAAATTATGGTCCAACTAAACGCAAACTGGATGGAATAGCATACCGCTGCAAGATGCTGCAAACAAAAAAGGTTTTGTCCGGCTCACCTGCTCAATGGAGACCACTGAACTTTGGACTGTGGACTGTGCACAGAGGGAAAGTTGGCAAGGCTTGCACAGGTAATTCAAGAGAGGAATCCAGCAATCCATTCCAAGGAATTTTTACTTAAAAATGCAAAATCTTTATTTTAAATTGATGCTAAAAAGTCCATTACAAGGTCGACATAGGCCCACCTATGTCGACCCTGTAATGGACTTTTTAGCATGAATTTAAAATAAAGATTTTGTATTTTTAAGTAAAAAATCCTTGGCCTGGATTGTTGGATTCCTCTCTTGAGTTACCGCTGCAAGAAGCTGTGGTAGCCATGCTGGTTCAGTATGCCTTCAATTTTGAATAAATTCCCAACAGTGTCACCAGCAAAGCACCCCCACACCATCACACCTCCTCCTCCATGCTTCACGGTGGGAACCAGACATGTAGAGTCCATCTGTTCACACCTTTTCTACAAAGACACGGTGGTTGGATCCAAAGATCTCAACTTTGGACTCATCAGACCAAAGCAAAGATTTCCACTGGTCTAATGTCCATTCCTTGTGTTCTTTAGCCCAAACAAGTCTCTTCTGCTTGTTGCCTGTCCTTAACAGTGGTTTTCCAGCAGCTATTTTACCATGAAGGCCTGCTGCACAAAGGCTCCTCTAATAGTTGTTCTAGAGATGAGAAGGTGTGTCCAAACTTTTGGTCTGTACTGTATGTAAATCACAGACTTGAAGTTTTGTGACTCTCCGCCAGCACCAGAGAATCCTGACAGTGTGCATTGTGAGAATTCAGAAGTCTACAGTCCCATACAGTGACACATAGTGACTGCAGATTTTTATCTCAAACCTGGAGAAACCCTTTACTTATAAAATTAAACAGTGTAGCCCAATCCTAACAGCGTGTAAAATACTCCCTGTCAGGATTTAGCTCTGCTCACTGGTTACAGCAGACACCACATGGCCTCTACACTTATATGTGATTTTAATTCTTGCATGAGACAATTAGCTTTTCTTCCTATGTTTCTCTTTGAACATTGAGAGAATTATAAAGAGCAGCTCATCATCACATGACGAAATGTGCAAATCACATATAAATAATTGGTCACATGGGGGGCGCCAAATTGAATTCTTGCCCCGGGTGCCGGAAAGCCTAGATACACCTCTGCTTTCTGGCAGAGAAAGAAGCAAATTACAGAGTTGCTTATTTTATGGCCTTATCAAAGGGCCGGTTTTGACCCCAAAATGCAAACTTGTTTGGCTGTGTGTGCTCATACAAATTATGAAGAGAAGTGCAAGAGTTTTCTTCTAAAAATGAGAAGATCACATAAAATTAGAATGTACCTGTTTATACAGATTTTCCTGGGAAATTTGATTTGGATTGCAGTTATTCTCTGTGAATTGAAAGTCCTTCATTATTCTTGGGGACTCCCCAGACCCAAAATCATAAAAATTGCTCACCTCTAGGGATCATGTGCTCCTCACTCATCCAGACCTCGTCACCTTTTCTTATCAACACCTCAAGCACCAAATCCCAAGGCTTCTTCCAGACGGCCATAGAAGTGATGAAGTGAGTATGTTATTGCTTGCTGTATATCAGATCTGCACTCCTGAGCAAAATGGAAACTGGAGCTAGAAGCCAACTTGATGAATTCACTTTGAGCAAATTACAAAAAATTAAATGTATTTTTCAAAATGAAAATTTTTGTAAAATTTGAGTAGAATTCAATTCCACTTTAATATACTGTAGTAAAATGTGCATGAGAAGGATCGTCCAGGACCTCATCAGAGGCAGAATCTTTGTTTTAGCATGAAGAAGGGATTCAGTGCTTGGTGGGGGTGATAAAAAGATGTATCAAGGACCAGATGGTTGACAGTGAAGAGCAGATAGGACAGAGATGTAAATGATATGATGTATGTAAAAAATAATTTTTGCATCATAGTTTTTTAATGCAGTGGAGTCTGGGGAGAACATAATAAATGACATTCAATTCATGGAATATAACTTATCTGCAAATTGAATTGTCCACAAAAATTCTCACAAACTGGCAAATTCATATTTCAGTTGATCCATTCATCTTTAATTGGAAGATCTCATTTTTCATGTCTTGGAGTTTTAGTGTTATTTAGGAACTATCTTACCTTTAGAAAATATAGATAAATGTGACACATATAATAAATTAATATAAAGGTTAGTATAAAATTTGCTTCATAAGTCTTGATCACAAATAGTGTTTTTGATGAGTTTGTGTTTTATTTTCCTTCCCTTTTATAACCTTAGATGTGTTTTGGAATAATCATCACAGCTTTTCAATAGCGATGGGCGGCCCCCGGACTGTAAAAGTCTGGATCTGTGCAGTATCAAAAGTATCCAAGTGCTAGGCCTGCACCCGGAGTTGACAGGGAACTCTAGGTAATGATCCAGATCTGGCAACTCAGGAATGAAAATAAAATATAGGAAATATAAAGAAAATAAAAATAAAGCAAGCATGCTATTCTTACCCAGTAGCAGCCGTGGCTGTAAACTACTTTCGGGGCCACTAATTCTACTTATGGGGCCTCTTATCATTGCTCACCCATATTTACTGCTTTCCCTGCATACGAACAGTCGTGACGTCTGTTGGTTGCCGTCAAACGTGCCCTTAGCCTGTGTGACAGCATGTCTGAGTGCTTGCAATTATAGACCCTGTCTGCGGCAGTGTAAAACTAAATAAATGAAAAAAAAATTGGTGTAGGATCCCACCATATTATGATACCCAGCAGAGATAAAGCATACAGCTACAGGCTGCAGCCCCCAGCTGTGCACTTATCTTGGCTGTGTATCAAAATAAGAGAAACTGCATGTGGCTTTTTTAAAATTATTTGATTAAATAATTTTAAAAAATGGTGTGCAGTCCCCCCAATTTTGATACTCAGCCATGATAAAGCCCAACAGCTAGAGGCTGGTATTCCCAGGCTGGAGAGACTCATGGTTACTTTGGCCCCCTAGCCTAAAAATAGCAGATGCCTGGAATTGTTGCATCTATTAGATGTGACAATTCCAGAACTTTACCGGGAAATTCACTATTGCCCTGGTGCTGGAGGCCCAATCATCTTAGGTCTCCCCACCCTGAGAATACCAGCTCTCAGCTGGCTCCTTTATCGTGGCTGAGTATCAAAATTGGGGGGGGGACCGCACACAATTTTTATAAATTATTTATTTAAATATTTAAAAAAAATCCACATGCATTTCCTGTTATTTTGATACACAGCCAAAATAACCACATGGCTCTGGGCTGTTTCATCTGTGCTGGGAATCATAATATGGGGGGACCCATACCCAATTTTTTTACTTATTTATTTATTGTTATACCACGATAGGGACCCACAGACAGAGTATGTGGTTGAAAGAAGTCAGACAAGCTGTCACAAAGTGTTACGTCACCGCCGGAGTCTGCTCCAGCGACTTCTGCTCCTATCGCCAGGCGACGCCGTGTTCCTGCCGTGGATGGTGATGGGAGAGGAGTCGATGCCAGCGATGGGCGCAGGGTCCGATCATCCACTGGGCTGAGTTAGCTTGGGATCTGCAGTACCGCTGGCTGATTGTGGGTGGCATGTGTCATCCAGCTGAAGTTGCCAGCATTCAGCTACAGCCAATGGGAAGACACCACACCCTTCTTATTCCCCCTCCTGTCACATGACCACTGCCAGAGATAGTTCTGATTTTCCTGGCTCCTGTTACATCCTATTCTGTTTGGTTATTCCTGTGTGCTGACTTCCGCGTGTTTTCTGACTACCCTTCTGCCTGCTGTTTATGTACCTCACTGCCCTATCCGGATTTGACCTTTGCTATGTTTGCTGACTACGTCATTGCCTGCCGATTCTGTCCCTGTTCCGCTATTCCTGGTTTGACCCTGCCTGACTACTACTCTCATCGGACTGCAGCCTTCCACAGGTAGTGATCTCCAGTTCCCTGTGTAATTCCTAATCCCTGTATATGGGTTAAAGGGTTTCAGGATTCTGGGGTTCCTGCTTGGTGACTGGCTTCCCTCTAGCCTCCCCTTTACAGCCCTTCTGAGTCTGTGGATCCAGGCAGGCATTACACACAGGCTGGGGATGTATCTGACTGCAACCAATCACAGATGGCAGGACAAGCAGTGCATATGGATGAGTGATAATGAGTGGCACTGAAGAAGAATGAGGATCCTGGAAGCAGTTACAGAAGAGCCAGAGACTGGTAAGTATAACGCACTTGCTACAATCCCCTATCCCTTTTACCATCATTTTCATTCTCCAGATTCTTGCCCTATAGACTTATATAGGAAGCGGAATCCGTCCAGAAATAAAGGATCAATTCCAGGTTGGAACCATTTTTTTTTAACCCAGTTAGACCCGCCAATTCCCAGTTGTCACAACTTTTCAACTCTTTCAGTGTTTTCACTGCAGTTCTTCCCATTCTGATGGAGTAGCCAAAGAGCAAAAAAAAAAATCAAAAAATTAATTTAAAATATTAAAATAAAACAAACAAAAACAAAATGTCATCTGTGGTTTGCATGCAGGAAAAAAATAAAAAAAACAACATGGAATCATACTCTTATTCTGTTCTAAACAGTAGCCGTCATTTTTTTATCAGCTTCTATGACTATCTTTGACACATTTGCTTTGTTCCTTTTCTTGTCTTGTTCTAGGTATCACCATTCTACAGACGTATATTATATTTATCCCTAGTTGACATATTTAGAAAGCCTTTACATTTGACAAACTCCTTAATGTATTCTTTCTTGTTTGCCTCAATGCTATTGGCTTCCAAGCTTGTTAAGCTGTTCATTCGTGAAGGGAGAGATTGTTTATTTTGAAGATATCTAACTTAGACAGTTGATCATTTTTTTAGGATTCTAAGCAATTTAAGGTCAGAAAAGTTTGAAATTATAAAAAAGACAATAATTATGTATTCTTTCAGAATATTGCTAGCATTCACTGTTGTCCAAGTACAATCATAAAATAGGTATGTACTTATGTTAAAATCTGTAGCATTATATTTATATTCATTTCTTCACAGCTTTGTTGTAATTTTATCTAATAATCATTGGTGCGATATTAATACATTTTGTTTTAAATGGAGACTAGATGGCATCCCCAGAACACTCATAATACAGTGGGTGCAGAAACTCTGCTAAAGACAAATGGTACATTTAGAAAAGTCCATCAATACCCCCTAAAGAGTGCTGATTTACTGTATAACAAGTTGTTTGGTGTTCATTTACTGTCTTTTTTTTTGCAGAGGTGAATAAGAATTATGATGGGGACAGAGCAATCACTAATACAATTGTTCTGTCACCATATAATATCATGTAAACTGTACACTACGATATAATGGCTACTCTTTAATTGATATATTGATATATTGAATATTTCCTTATGTCCACTGCAGGTGGTGCTTATGTGGGTGTTTCTTTTCCTTTGTTTTATATGTCAGGTAGATTCTGAGGTCTATTATTGATATTTACCTGCACTGGCCACTGTGATGCTGTGTCCGTGTGTGAGCGCTGCTGCCACGCATGCGCGCGTGATGTGACTTCCAGGTGTCGGCGCCCGGCAGCCTCAGCAAGCCCAGAGCGCATGTCGAGTGACTTAAGCAAGGGAATTCCCTCTGATGTGCGCCCTGGGAGTGAGAGCTGCCATGTGCTGACATAATTTCCGGGTCTTCCGTCCTGTGCGCATGCGCCGCCATAGCAGCGACGCAACACTGAACACGTGTCACTTATCACCAATGATACATTATGTATAAAATGGGGAGCGTGATGAGTGGCACTACCACTCGCCTACAGCCCGCTGATGAAGCATATGCGACACGCGCGTCCAGGATAAGGTTACTCTCTCACCCACCTCTGAACCTGCACTATTGGGTTTCCTATCCATACACTATGGGTAAGTCTACAAGATTATTTACTATGTAATTGAATCTTAATATATGATCCTGTAGTGTATTTCCATTAATACATAATTGTTATTTAACCCAGGATGTTATAAAGCTATATGGAATAGAGATTGGATAAACTGTGCTGGTTCCTTGGTGGGTGAGTGTGATTGAATCCACCTGCTACCTCATGTAATTTATTATATGGAAACTTAAACTTTTAACTATTGTATGTCCATTTGAAAATAAAATTGTTTTTCTATATTTGGATAAGTGTCCTGCACGTGTTTTTTGAACATGAAGTATTGTAATATCATGTTAGCTGAAGCATATTTGCAAAGAGAGATGTTTTGCAGATTACAGTGATATTTTTGCCAGCGTAGACTTTCCAATTATAAGACAAATAAACGTTAATCAGTATATTTGGAAATGAGTGGATAATCACGCACGTGCTTTTCCAACCATGCTCATTCACTGAATATCTACTTGTCTAAAAACATCTACTGCATGATTATTTACTCATCTAAATGTTGACCAAAATCCGAAACACTTTAATCAAATGCGTTTACCAATCAGAAAAAAAAAATTCATGAGCACCAAGAAAACACACAATGGTAAAAACAATTAGGAATTTACATCCAAAGCCAGCAAGCTGATTTTAGAGTCTAATTGCAATGGCTGCTATTTCTAAAGTATCCAATTTAGAGGAGTTGGTGGTCAAAAATTATATCTCATAGCACAAAAATTATTAGGCATAAATCTCATAATATATCAATATCCAGTGGCTCACACTATTGATTTTCACTCTATCAAGAAAGATACATAAATAAATTAGAGGTAAAACATGAAAATATACCAGACTAACTCCCCAAAGCAAAAATAAACAAAATAATGACTGACATCTAGAAAATATTGGGGAAACTTCCCTAGATATAGAAAAATCTAAAGCTCAATGTGAATGTATATACAAACAAGTGACTGCTCCTAAAATGTAAATGTTACTCCAAAAGTACAACAGTAAGTATTTTCCTGCTGCACATGTAAATATGATAATTAGGATGATGAACTAGCCATGAAATAATGTAAAGAAGCACTACAACTCAAAAATATCTCCCGGATCCGTGCTTTTCTTAACCAAGAATCTTCAAAAACATTAGTGCATGCCCTCATCATCTCCCGCCTCGACTACTGCAACCTCCTGCTCTCTGGCCTCCCTTCCAACACTCTTGCACCCCTCCAATCTATCCTAAACTCTGCAGCCCGCTTAATCCACCTCTCCCCTCGCTACTCCCCAGCCTCGCCACTCTGCCAATCCCTTCACTGGCTTCCCATCGCCCAACGACTCCAGTTCAAAACATTAACCATGACATACAAAGCCATGCACAACCTGTCTCCTCCCTACATCTGTGACCTAGTCTCCCAGTACCTACCTGCATGCAACCTTAGATCCTCACAAGATCTCCTTCTCTGCTCCTCTCTTATTTCCTCTTCCCACAATCGTGTACAAGATTTCTCCCGTGCATCCCCCATACTCTGGAACGCTCTACCTCAGCACATCAGACTCTCCACTACCGTGGAAAGCTTCAAGAGGAACCTCAAGACCCACCTCTTCCAACAAGCCTACAACCTACAATAGCCCTCAGCCCAGTAGACCACTGCGCAACCAGCTCTGTCCTCACCTATTGTACCATCACCCATTCCCTGTAGACTGTGAGCCCTCGCGGGCAGGGTCCTCTCTCCTCCTATACCAGTCTGTCTTGTACTGTTAATGATTGTTGTACGTATACCCTCTTTCACTTGTAAAGCGCCATGGAATAAATGGCGCTATAATAATAAATAATAATAATAATAATACTAATAATAATAATAAAGCACCATATGATTAAATACCATGAACCTCCTAGAATATTAAAGGGAGCCTGACTGGTAGCTCAACACCTATAAAGTAATTATATGGTAGAATCTGCCTTTTATGACTAATTACAGGCAACCCCATTGTGTGGGGAAAGATTAATTTAAATAGTGTTACTTTTTAAACTTATATTTTGCATATCCAAAGGACTTTGACTACTCAGCTGTCACGGTCTTCTATCTGTTGTAGAGTTTAGTGACATGTTCTGGGTCATAGTCTCACTTTACCTTGTGAGACTACTTATTAAATGGATTTCCTTCCCTTTGTGGACGAGAGGGTTAATGTCAGTTTACCTTCCAGCAGCTTCTGGTCAGGTGTTCTGGTTTGGACCACTCCCAGGTCCAATATAAATCCTTTGCTTCCAGTAGAGGGTGCCGGTTGTTTCCAATCATATGGAAGCTTGGCCTGGAAGACTAAGGAGCTGGAGAGACCCTCTCTCAGTTGTGCTTTTTGGCTGCAGCAGTTCGTGATGTTTTTGTAATGGTATGGAAGTTACTCTGTAGTCTGTTTACTTCCCCTCTTTGTGTTTTTTCCCCTTGTGCACTTTTAATGGCTCCTTTGTGTGGTTGCCGTATGTACAAGTTGTCATTGTTACCCCTTATCATCTTTATTTGTTGGAGGGGTTATTGACTTCTGTTCTTGCCCCTGGTAGGTGGGTTGTGGAGGTGATCTTACCAACAGGGACAAGGACAGGAGATAGGGTCAAGTTGGGGGCCCGGACTGCCCTACCTTCAGGGGTACCTCCGGGTGTGAGAGTGAGCACTGGGGCCCCAGCCTTAGGGCCAGTATAGTTTTCCCTGCGTCCCTCGATCATCCGTGACATCAGCCTTAATGGAGATATGGAGTTATATAAATAGCTTATAGGTGTTTATCCAGCTGCAAGGTTCCCTTTAAATTCTGTAATAAAAAGATCATAGAACAAGCATAATAAAAGGAGAAAAAATGTTATAAGAGAGAGAAAACTTGAGGTAACAAAATCTGTTACTGGACTACTGGCATTAAGAATATGTTCACATGATGTGCTTGTGTTCCATTATTTTTCTGTGATGTTCCATAACTGTGTTAAAAACACATAATTATTACTTCGGTTTTCAAAACTTGCAACAAAAATACAGCAGTTTTATAGCAATTTAAGATAATTAATTCTGACAATAAATTGTTTCTTGTTAACATATCCTAAGACATTTTCTGATATTTAACCAGGGGTTGTATTTAGAGATGATCTGATCGATAATGAAGTTTGTAATTCGAGCCAGAGTTCCTGGAATCCGTGGTTCCCACAAATTTAAGTACTTGCCAGCCAAAATTTATCACAATTCTGATGCACCAGTGAGTGGGCTAGTGTCATTTCCATGCTGGTGCTTGCTTCCCAACAATGCCATGCAGCTTTTAACACCTAGCAGAGTATCATAACTTGCACATTTGTGTCCAGTCAGATATCAGGGTTCACAGTGGATTGCAATTGGGCACAAGACTGGCAGGTTGCAAGAAATTGTGGGTTTCCATCATGCAACATGGATATCAGATTGAAACCCCTCTCACTCTCTTAATCCTACTCTTTCTCCCTTCCCTTCTTCTTGTCTCTGTCCCTCTCTCTCACTCACAATCTCTCCTTTCCTGTAATGAGATTTGTGCAAATTTTATCTCAGCACATCAATTTTTGAGGCGAATTCTGAGAAGTCGGCAAATTTGCCGAATTTGAAGAATGGGCAGCTTTACCAGCTGATAAAATAAAGAGCCTCATCCACAACTACCTCAAAAGACTTCAAGCTGTCATTGATATTAGAGGGGGCAATACACAGTATTACGAACTGGGGCATGTGGACTTTTGATCAGGGTCATTTGGATGTTTTTGGTTGTCATTATGGTTTAAAAAAGAAAACACAGTAGTTTGACAATAAATGGCTTCACCCAACCACTAACCATGAGTGGAAAAAATGTTTGTGCTATCATTCATATTCTCTGAAAAAAGGCCAAGAAAGCAAAAAATCTGCCGGGGTATGGAAATTTTTGAGCACAACTGTATAGAAAAATTCATCCATTGGTCTCAAACATTGTTAATGAGTTGGGCATAGGCTAAAAGAGCATTAGTTTGTGCATGGTAGTGTTTTACATCAGTTTTGTACTTGAAGGAGTTGTTTTGTCCTTTGCTAACATGATGCAGTCACTCAAGGTGACTGGAGACTTTTGAACTCTTACAGCGTGTATGGTAAGCTATCAGGATTTCCCAGTGGTGCTAGCAATAGAGCTGGCAAAAGAACTTATGCCTGTAAGTTTGTGATTTGAAAACTTCCAGCCACATTCCGATTAGACGTGTTTGGCCGCCCTCAATGCAAGTGTCCAGTCAGCAGAAGTCTGCAATAAATCACAATTTTAGGTCATGTGCACACTAGAAATTGACTTTTTCTCAAGGAAAATCTGGACCCTCTGAAAGAATCCCGCACCTGCAGTAAAAAACACACCAAAACCGCAACAAAATCCGCATGCGGTTTTGCGGCGGTTTTGGTGTGGATTTGTCGCAGGTTGGTCCCTGTGGATTTTTACCATTATCCATGGCAAAAACCGTAGGTACCTACACAAAAGAAGGGACATGCACATTAATTCCGCAGAGGATATTCCGCAGGTAAATCCGTAGGTATAAAAAAACACAGTGTGCACACAGCATTTTTTTTTACCTATAGGTTTTGCTGGGGAATGACTGCAGAAATGTTAGACACATTTTCTGCAGCAAATCCATGGCAAATCCGCGGTAAAATCCACGGTAAATCCACAGCGTACGCACAGGGCCTTATAGCAGAAAACCAAACAACCCATATTTTAATTAATGCTCTAATGGTTATCAAAAAATGAGGATAAGGGCTTAACAAATATGATGTTTGCCTAGAAAACTATCTCAACATTAAAAATAAATCTGTCTCCCATTATTTTGAGTTTTGTCCTGACCTGAATTTGAAGGAGTCAGCTCATTAATAACTCAAATGTGAAAATTCTATAATGTGTTGATGTGTTTTCAAAGACTCACTCAGAAGCTTTAACAGATTTCCATTTTTTCTGAATAATTTAGTTAAAAATCAATGCACACTTTATATTGTTGTCTTGTTAAATTCATGTAAAATAAAAAGTGATTAAATATCTCAATATTGAGGAGTTAAGGGAGTAATAAAAGCAGAATAATTGTAATGGTAACACATGTTGCAGGATTTAGTATTGCCTGTGGGCTGTTTATGCATTAGCCCAAGAGAAAAATATGAATTGAAATTACATTGATTTAGACTACAGTAGGTGTTTGATAATGAGTTTTTACTACACCTTTCTTCAAGTTGTATTTACTAGAATAGAAAGAAAATAACTATTACCTAACATTGCAAATTAAAGGGGATTCTTGTATGTACAAAGAAGCAGACTGATATCTTTAAATGTTTATGCTGAATCCAAGAGAAAATAAAATTGTACAGATGTAGCTTGAAATGCCTAAGAACCATTGAAAAATCTGTGCCATCTAAGGCCTCTGCCACACATACGTGAAAATGACGCACGTGCCGTGAGACACATATTTTCCTTGCGTGTTGCATTAGGTAAGTACGTGTCTCCGGTACGTGCGGGCCATGTGTGTTCTCCGTTTGCTATCCACAATAACACATGGAGAACCGGTAATTTGCATACTCACGTGGTCCTTGCTGCTGTCCAGGGTACTGATCTTCGGCTCCAGCTACGCCCACTCCCCGCTGATACTGCTCCCGGCCGAGCGGAGGGGCGGAGATCAGCGCCCGTGACATCACGCCCACCTCCTGAACACGCTCATAATGAACGCCGGCCGGCAACAACTGTTTACAGCGGAAGATTCTGCAGGGCTGAAGGAGGTAAGTATTTGCTTTTTTTATTTTAAAATCATGACACGTGTTTCTCCGGCGCATGTCACACGGGTCCACATCCACACTACATCCGTGTGGTACGAGTGCGGGCTGTGTGACACCCGTGCTGCCGGAGAAAAATGGACATGTTGGTGTTTTTTAAACACGTACAAACGTACAATCCACACGGACACACGTTCCGTGTGGATTTACGTTAATGTGCCTGTTACCATAGGGTAACATTGGTGTATCTGTGTACGTGTCTCCGGTACATGAAAAAACTGCAAAACACGTACCGGAGGCACAAACGTGTGACAGAGGCCTTACAAGTATCATTTATAACATTGGTATCTGCTTATATGTGAGAGGAGCCCTTGCGTCTCCCTAAACCCAAGCACCCGGTATATGACGGCTACCTTTGCACATCATATAGCTGAGCTACAGAATAGCTACATGAGATAAGCAAATCATTTGAAAACTGATTTTGAATGCTTCAATTAATCTTCCAAAAAAATTGATTGGAAGCTTAATACTTCAAAGCCTCTAAATGTTTGGAAAAGAAATATATATCACTATGAGGTCTCCTAGGACTGAATTGAACTTCTTCCTAGGAAAAAAAAAAAAAGAATGGTAACCAACATGGTAATTAACAAAAACAACAGTAGAAAGCTTTTCAAGCTACTTCATTTGTAAAAACTGTCCAAAAATTATTTCTTTTTTTGTGCAGAGGCTAGAGATGAGCGAACTGGTCCCGGTTCGGCTCGAGGCCGGTTCGCCGAACGGGGGTCCCGTTCGAGTTCGGTTCGTCGAACGTTCGACGAACCGAACTCGAACGTATAGGCTATAATGGGAGGCAATCACAAACACATAAAAATGCATTATAAATGTACACAAAGAGTTAATAAACATTTCCATAACACTTACCGGTCCTCGCGATCCCTTCTGCACTCTGTCTCCTGCCGCTATTCCATCCGATTATCGCTGAATCCTCCCGGTGACCTGCACTGCCAGCAGAGATGCAGGACCTATCGTGATGTCAAAATAGCCATGTGTCCAGTCACGTGGCTATTATCTCATTGGCTACAGACTGGTCACATGACTATGACACGTCATGTAGGACCTGCGAGTGCATCTCTCCGGTACACGGTGCACATATGTGTATCGCCGTGTACCGGCGACATGCTCTAGCACACGGTCGACTCCCCGTTCCGTTAGGGACCGGCTGACACAGCCGGTCATTAACGGAGATCACCGTTGCCATAGCAACGCAGTTAGCGGTGACGTCACCGCTAACCGCGGCTCCGAGAGCACCGTTGCTATGGTAACGCGTCTGTCAGCGTTACCGCTAGCAGCCAGCACTGATCACTCACGGAGTGAAGGCTGCACGCTGCTTCCCGATTGTAGTGATGATTGTAGTGAGGATGGAGGTTCCCCAGCCCCAAGTGATGAGCTGGTGAATCTCATCCTTCCTCACTACAATCGTCACTACTACTACACTAGTGATGATTGTAGTGATGATGGAGGTTCCCCAGCCCCAAGTGATGAGCTGGTGAATCTCATCCTTCCTCACTACAATCGTCACTACTACTACACTAGTGAGGATTGTAGTGAGGATGGAGGTTCCCCAGCCCCAAGTGATGAGCTGGTGAATCTCATCCTCACTACAATCGTCACTACTACTACACTAGAAAGAAAGAAGACAGAAGAGCAGGATCGTGGAGGGCTGACAGGGGGTAATAAAGATGGAGTCTCTAATGTGTCTGTGTATTTATTTCTATTAAAGTATTTTTTCTCTGTGTGGTGTCTTTTTTTTAACCCTTTATTGGAGATTCTTAATGGCCGGGTCAAACGTGCCTGACATTAAGAATCTCTGGCTTAATACTGGCTGGTAAAACAAAGCCAGTATTAACTCATGATTACCCAACAAGCCACCCGGCTCCAGGGCTGTTGGAAGAGTTGGATACAGCACCAGATGATGGCGCTTCTATGAGAGCGCCATTTTATGGGACGGCTGCGGACTGAAATCCGCAGCAGAGGCGCCCAAAAACCTCGGGCTAACCTGTGCTGCGGATTCCAATCCCCAGCTGCCTAGTTGTACCCGGCTGGACACAAAAATAGGGCGAAGCCCACGTCATTTGTTTTTTAATTATTTCATGAAATAAGTGAAATAATTAAAAAAAACGGGCTTCCCTATATTTTTGGTTCCCAGCCGGGTACAAATAGGCAACTGGGGGTTGGAGGCAGCCCGTGGCTGCCAGCTGTACCTGGCTAGCATACAAAAATATGGCGAAGCCCACGTCATTTTTTTGGTGGGCAAAAAAATTCTGCATACATTCCTGGATGGAGTATGCTGAGCCTTGTAGTTCTGCATCTGCTGTCTGCTCTTCTCCATACAGACAGACAGCAGCTGCAGAACTACAAGGCTCAGCATACTCCATCCAGGACTGTATGCAGAAGTTTTTTGCCCCCTGAAAAAATTATGTGGGCTTCGCCATATTTTTGTATGCTAGCCAGGTACAGCAGGCAGGTACGGCTGCCCCCAACCCCCAGTTGCCTATTTGTACCCGGCTGGGAACCAAAAATAAAGGGAAGCCCTTTTTTTATTATTTCATGAATTTCATGAAATAATTAGAAAACAAATGACGTAGGCTTCGCCCCATTTTTGTGTCCTGCCAGGTACAACTAGGCAGCTGGGGATTGGAATCCGCAGCACAGGTTGGCCTGAGCTTTCTCGGCCCCACTGCTGCGAATTGCAGTCTGCAGCCGCCTCAGAAATGGCATTTTCATAGAAGCGCCATATTTTGGCGCTGTATCCAACTCTTCCAGCACCTGCCTGCTATACCTGGCTAGCATACAAAAATATGGCGAAGCTCACGTCCTTTTTTTGTAGTTTTTTGGCAAAAAAAATAAAAAATGCTTCCCTGGATTTTCCATTGCCAGTGAAGGTAACACCAAGCAGTGGGGGTTAGCAGCCAGTAGCTGCTTGGATTACCCTTAGCTAGCAATACAAAAAATGCAGCGGGAGCCCATATTTATTTTTTTTAATTATTTATATAAATAACTAAAAATAAAATGGGCTTCCCTGTATTTTGATTGCTGGACATCACAGTGCTGTAAAAATAAATCTTTAAAAAAATGACGTAGCGCTCCGCGGTATTTTTGATTCTCAGCGCAGATAAAGCAGACAGCTATGGGTTGCCACTCCCATCTGCCTGCCGTTACCTTGGTTGGCAATCAAAATACAGGGAAGCCCATTAATTTTTTCTATTTAAAAAATAGTTAAAAAAAAAAATGACGTTGGGTCCCCCCATTTTTGATAGCCAGCTAGGGTAAAGCAGACGGCTGTAGCCTGAAAACCACAGCTGGCAGCTTTACCGTGGTTGGGGATCCAATGTGGAGGTCCCCTCAGGCTCTTTTTTATAATTATTTTATAAATATTAATAATTACACAAAAAAAGTAGGGTCCCCTCCAAATTGGATCACCAGCCAAGGTAAAGCGGACAGCTGTGGTCTGGTATTCTCAGGGTGGGAAGGTCCATAGTTATTGGGCCTTCACAGCCTAAAAATAGCAGGCCGCAGGCACCCCAGACGTGGCGCATCCACTAGATGCGCCAATCCTGGCGCTTCACCCCAGCTCATCCCGTGCCCTGGTGCAGTGGCAAACGGGGTAATAAATCGGGTTGATACTAGCTGTAAAGTCACCTTAGATCAAGCCCAGCAGTTTGTGATGTCATGGCGTCTATTAGATACCCAACATCATAAACTGTCAGTACTAACAAAAACAAAAAATCGACAAAAGAAATTTATTTGAAAAAACAGTCCCCAAAACATTTCCTCTTTCGCCAATTTATTGTAAGAAAAAAAATAAAGGGGTCCCACGACGACTCTGGACCGTCTAGAATATGGGGGGGAGACACTCAGGGAACGTATCCCCCATTTTCTAGGAGTGCGGACCCTTCATGTGAGAAGTGTGGGTGCAATGAATCTGCACTCACTCTCCCCGGGTCCACAGCAGCAGAGTCCATGTCGTAATGGTTGCTACCAAAGCTGCAATGCCCTGCTCATGAGGTAAGGGCATGCCTAATCAGGAGAACTACTGTAGAGGAAGCTCTGCTCACTGGTATATAGGTGCTCAGAGGTAATAATAGATAAAATTAGTGAGTAACCTCGGCACTCTAAATCTCCCAGACTAAGTCAGTAAGTCACAACGGATAGTAATGCAAAATCACTCTTTATTGGTCCGTATTAAGAACATTTTCTTTTTTCATAAGCATATATGTTTTTGTCCAAAACAAGTTACAATTGACGTTTCGGCCTGAGCCTTCGTCAGATTGGACTTATCTTCATGTAATCATGAAAAATGACAATAATCAGTATCACATAAGAGTGAGAGAACAATAACATAAACTCGAACAATGTAGAGGTACAATTGGCATGCAGCAAAAAAATTGCAACACAGCAAGAAATGAAACACATGATACAAATGTCATAATACAGTACAAGGACAATATAGTAATGACAAATATGGGGTCAGAGCAGACTTAGACAGCTCTGGTACGAAAGAGATGTCAATCATAAAGTAACATGTGCAGTAGGTGTAGAGCTACAGTATACATGGCAAAGCTAATAAGTAGACCGACCATAGAAAAAGAACGGAGAAAAAGTGGAGAAAAAGTGGAGAAAAAGTGGAGAAAAAGTGGAGAAAAAAATGGAGAAACAGTGGAGAATAAGTGGAGAATAAGTGGAGAAAAAATGGAGAAAAAGTGGAGAAAAAGTGGAGAAAAAAACTGGAGAAAAAGTGGAGAATAAGTGGAGAATAAGTGGAGAAAAAGTGGAGAATAAATGGAGAAAAAGTGGAGAAAAAAATGGAGAAAAAGTGGAGAATAAATGGAGAAAAAGTAGAGAATAAGTGGAGAAAAAAGTGGAGAAAAAGTGGAGAAAAAAATGGAGAAGTGGAGAAAAAGTGGAGAATAAATGGAGAAAAAGTGGAGAAAAAGTGGAGAATAAGTGGAGAAAAAGTGGAGAAAAAGTGGAGAAAAAGTGGAGAAAAAGTGGAGAAAAAGTGGAGCACCCTTTGGTGCCTTTCATGTGGCACTAAGGGGTGCTTAGCTTTGTATTTAGCCAAAAAAATGAAAAAAAAATGACGTAGGGTTCCCCCTAGTTTTGTAGCCAGCTAGGGTAAAGCAGACGGCTGCAGCCTGCAGACCACAGCTGGCAACCTCACCTTGGCTGGTAATCCAAAACTGAGGGCACCCCACGCTGTTATTTTAAATTAAATAAATAATTTAAAAAAAAAAACACGTAGGGGTCCCCCAAAATTGGATCACCAGCCAAGGTAAAGCAGACAGCTGGGGCCTGATATTCTCAGACTAGGGAGGTCCATGGTTATTGGACTCTCCCAAGCCTAAAAATAGCAGGCTGCAGCCGCCCCAGAAGTGGCGCATCCATTAGATGCGCCAATCCTGGTGCTTCGCCCCAGCTCATCCCGCGCCCTGGTGCGGTGGCAAACGGGGTAATATATGGGGTTAATACCAGATGTGTAATGTCACCTGGCATCAAGCCCTGGGGTTGGTGAGGTCAGGCGTCTATCAGATACCCGACATCACCAACCCAGTCAGTAATAAAAAAAAATAGACGACAAACACATTTTTATTTGAAAAAACACTCCCCAAAACATTCCCTCTTTAACCAATTTATTAGAAAGAAAAACAAATCCAGGTCTGGTGTAATCCAAGGGGTTGCCATGACGATCCACACTGTCCCAGTCAATGAAGAGCAGGATGTTCCCCATTGGCTGGGAGAGCAATGCAGTGACCTGAGCTAACATCAATGGGTCAGCCCAGGTCACTGCAGGGCATGACAAGTGCTGCTGTCAGCGAGGTACATTACCTGCGCTGATCTCCAGCACACTGACAGCCCCTGTCACTGAGGTCAATGACCGGCGCCTTCACATCAAGTATCGCGAGAGATCCGTGACGTCACCGCCAGTGTCAGTCTCGGGTCGGAAGCGATAGGTGATGTGACAAGCGGCGGCCATGGAGGACAGTGACAGCGCTGAGGTCGGGATGGCGGGACTTCATCACCGCAGGTAAGCCGAGCGGGGGGGAGGTGTGTGAGAGTGTGTGTGTGTGTGCGTGTGTGTATATGTATGTATACATGCCGCGGGCAGGAGGGGGCGGAGCGAGCTGAGCGGGAAGTGTGGGCTTCCTGCACGTAAGTAAGATAAACATCGGGTTACTAACCAAAGCGCTTTGCTTGGATACCCGATGTTTATCTTGGTTACCAGCTTGTGGCAGGCTGCCAGCGATGGCTCCTGCACACTGTAGCTGGGAGGGGGGGGGGGGGTGTGCGTGAGTGAGAGTGTGTGTGTGTGTATATGTATGTATACATGCCGCGGGCAGGAGGGGGCGGAGTGAGCTGAGCGGGAAGTGTGGGCTTCCTGCACGTAACTAAGATAAACATCGGGTTACTAACCAAAGCGCTTTGCTTGGATACCCGATGTTTATCTTGGTTACCAGCTTGTGGCAGGCTGCCAGCGATGGCTCCTGCACACTGTAGCTGTAAAAAGCCCTGCTTTTTGCTGCTAGAACCGTTCTCGAACGTATCTAGAACTATCGAGCTTTTGCAAAAAGCTCGAGTTCTAGTTCGATCTCGAACAGCCCCAAAAATCACTCGAGCTTAGAACTGGAGAACCTCGAACCACGAACCGCGCTCAACTCTAGCAGAGGCCTACCTTGTAGCTGTTCTAAAGACAAGCAGTACAAATGGATGAGGTCATAGATTATGTACAAAATGAAGTTCAAACGCTATTCATGTTTGTGGAGTATCAAAAAAAATCTCTTTTTTTAAGGTCTTTTGAAAAAGAAAAAGAAATTGCTTCTCAACAAAAGCAAAGAAAAATATCATTTTTGGGGGGTTCTGCAACAGTTTGAATATTCTCAAAATGATTAAAGGGAACCTGTCACCAGGTTTTTGCCACCTAATCTAAGAACAGCACAACATATGGGCAGAGATCTTGAGTCCAGCAGTGTCACTTACTGGGCTGCTTAGTATAGTTTTGATAAAATCACTGTTTAACCCCTTCAGCCCCGGGGCACTTTCCGTTTTTGTGTTTTTGTTTTTTGCTCCCCTTCTTCCGAGAGCCGTAACTTTTTTATTTTTCCGTCAATCTTGCCATATGAGGGCTTGTTTTTTGCGAGACAAGTTGTACTTTTAAATGAAACCATAAGTTTACCATATGGTGTACTGGAAAGCAGCAAAAAAATTCCAAGTGTGGAAAAATTGCAAAAAACGTGTGATGGCACAATAGTTTTTGGGATGTTTTATTCACGGTGTTCACTATATGGTAAAACTGATGTGTGGGTATGATGCCTGAGGTCGGTGCGAGTTTGTAGACACCAAACATGTATACGTTTACTTGTATCTAAAGGGTTAAAAAAAATTCACAAGTTTGTCCAATAAAAATGGCGCACGTTTTGCGCCATTTTCCGAAACACGTAGCGTTCTTATTTTTTGGGATCTATGGCTCAGTGATGGCTTATTTTTTGTTTCTCGAGCTGATGTTTCTAATGGTAGCATTTTTGCGCAGATGCTACGTTTTGATCGCCTGTTATTGCATTTTGCGTAAAACTTGCGGCGACCAAAAAACGTAATTTTGGTGTTTGGAATTTTTTTGCCACTACGTCGTTTACCAATCAGATTAATTGATTTTATATTTTGATTGATCGGGCATTTCTGAACGCGGCAATACCAAATATGTGTATATTTATTTATTTTTTAACCCTTTAATTTTCAATGGGGGGGAAAGAGGGGTGATTTGAACTTTTAGGTTTTTTGTTTTTTTTTTAATTTTTTAAAACTTTTTTTTTACTTTTTTTATTTTATTTTACTAGTCCCCCTAGGGGGCTATAGCGATCAGCAATCCGATTGCTGATCGCTATCTGCTGATTACAGCTATACCGCTGTAAACAGCAGAAATAGTAACTTTCTTTTTTCCTCTGCTCCGTGCCGAGGAAGAATGAAAGTGAAACTTCATAGCAGCAGGCGTCATCACATGACCCTGTGCTATGATGGCAACCACCGAACCTAACGTGATTACTCACGTGACGTCCGGAGGAGGCGGCGGTAAGTAAAAAACATGGCCACGCGCATATAGATCTCGCTGCCAGACTTTGGCAGCGAGATCTAAGGGGTTAATGTTCCGGGTGGAATGCGATTCCACTCGGAACATGTAGGCACACATGTCAGCTGTTGAAAACAGCTGATATGTGTGCCGATCCACGCTGCCGGCCCGCGGCAGGGGGCGGGGCTTACCGGGACACGATCCATGACGGAAAGATCCGTCCATGGTCGTGAAGGGGTTAATCAGCAGTAGGTTATCATTAGATGACTACTTGGCATGCTGCAGGTAGTCCAGCATATTCATGAGCTCTGTATAATTGCTAGATCTGCAGCAGAGAAAATGTTGTTCTTATCAAATTGACAGTAAGCCACTCAGTAAGTGACAACTCGCTCCAATCAGAGTCTCGTCCCCTACATTATGCTGCTCTCAGATGAGGTAGCAAAAGCCTGGTGACAGATTCCCTTTAAGAAAAGGCTTTTTTTCCAAAAACTATACATTTTTAGGAGCAGATAAAGACTTCCTGTTTTCAAAACTGAAGAAGCAATAGCTAGTCAACAAGCAATGAACATTTTTCCCCTATTTTGTGAGCTGTTTCATGTTTGTCAACCTTTAAGAGAATATGTGGTGCCCCAGCGGTCTGGTTGCCATAGCAGTGTTGCCCTCCTCAAAAGGGTTAATGCTGAACCTGGAGGTAGCTGGGGAAATCCATTGGCCAGTAAGTACCATCATTTAACACAGTTTCTCTCCCAGGCCAGCAGAGGGAGCTCTAAACCTGGAGTTCCAGGGAGCCTTCCTTAAGCCCTGACTTGGGGGAGGAGTTAGTTAGTTTGTGAGGAGAGTTCAGAGAGACAAGGACTCGAGTAGTGTGGTGTGTGATCTGGGAGCTGAGCTGGATCGCTCAGCCCAGGAAAGCACATCCACAGAGAGGCAAAGAGGAGAAGAACATTGGGAGTGGAGCATAGCCAGCTCACTCCAACGTCATAGCTAAAGAAATTGAATACCGGAGTTCAGGGCCACTCGAGTACTCGAGTACTGGTGGTCGCATCCAGAGGACGAGAGGACTGCAGGTCTCTGTCCACCCCGCACCCAGAGGTGCAGCTGCAGAGCCAGGACTAGGAGCCCAAATAGAAAGAACGGCACCTTTGACAGTCCACGCAGCCCGGCATACAGGGAAGGTAATAAATTACCTCAGAGCAGCAGAACGGGTCTCAGTATACTGAAACAGTGGGACCCCGGTTACACAAACAGAGCGTAGGGAGCAGGCCTCATTACTCATCTGGCCAGTGTGAGACCCCCGACTGCTTCCAGGCCAATGGATCGCCATTACCACCTGTAACAGGCTCCCTGGACTTCACTGTTGGTAAAGACAAGTAAAGGAGAAGGTAAAGAGAATCATTGTATGTCTGTTCCTTTATACCGCCCTGTCGGCCCTGCACCTCGTTAGATACCATAGACCTTACCAAGCACCAAAAGGTTGCCCCAGGGTACCCGCTCTACCTGTGGAGAGCAAGAAACACCTCAGCTGCCATAACAACAGCCCCGGAGGTCCCTCCCAGCAGCAGCCATAGCTGCAAATTACCACAGGTGGCGTCACGAATATCCATATAAACATTATCATCATCTCCGCCATATCGCCACATCATTAATTGACTCCACCAGGGTCACGGAGTCAGGCCCCGCCACCGCTGACTACCCCGGACTAGTCCGGCTCGACACCGAGTCACCTAAAGCCCTGGGATGGGCGAGTCAAATATGCATACTAGCAGCAGTACAGAATAGCTAACAACTGTCATGAGTGTGCCATGCATGACCTACAGTCCTCTAGTTTCTGACTGTAGAATGTGCAGCGTTTAGCTATACAAGCTGTTCTTTGACTTTCCCTTTTTTCCTCCTTGGAGATTATCCTTTCCTCTTTAGGACCCTGCAGTTTTCCTCACCTTTTTAGCTCTAAATCTTTGCCCACAAAAATAAGTAGAACAAAATTGTTAGCAATATAAACTCAATATTTTGTTGCATACCTTTGGGAATAAATAACTGAAATAAATCACTTAATATATTCATCAACAAGCTTCTTACACCTCTCATCTGGAACTTTGGACCTCTCTTCTATTTCGAACTGCTTAGGTATCTCATATTTTAAGGGTGCCTTCTCCGTACAGCAATTTAAAAAGCTTTCCACAATTGTTCAATTGGATTTAGATTCAGACTCCTTGCTGGCTACTTCAAAACTAACCAATGTTTTGTATCCATCCATTTCTGGGTGCTTCTTGAAGTATGTTTGGGGTCACTGTCCTGCTGGAAGTCCCATGACAAAGAAGCAAACCCAGCTTTCTAACATGAGGAAGTATATTGCGACTCAAAATTCATTGCTAACCTTCAGATTTCATGATGCCTTGCACACAGTGCCAGAGGCAACAAAACAGCCTCAAAACACCTTTGAACCTCCACCATATTTGCATGTAGGTACTGTGTTCTTTTCTTGGTAGCCCTCATTTTGTTTTCAGTAAACACTTGAATTTGCTTTATCTTGGTCTCATCTATCATTGATATGCTTTCCCAGAAGGATTTTGGCTTGCTTACATACACTCTGGCAAACTACAGTCTAGTTTTTTTTATGTCACTGTGTTGAAGTGGGGTCCTCCTGGGTCTCCTGCCATAGCGTTTAATTACATTCAAATGTAAATGGATAGTTTGTGCTAACAGTGACACACCCTGAGCCCACAGAACAGCTTGAGTTTCTTTGAAATTTTAATGTGGCTGCTTGGCCACCAACTGGAATCTCCGGTATTGCAATATTTCATCAATTTTTCTCTACAGTTCATGTCCAAATAGATTAGCTACATTGCCATGGGTTTTAAACTTCTTAATTATGTTGAACACCATGTACTTAAAGGCCCAGTTACACACAACGACTTACCAGCGATCCCGAAAACGATGCGACCTAATAGGGATCGCTGGTAAAACGCTGTGAGGTCGCTGGTAAGATGTCACACAGTCAGACCTTACCAACGATGCAGGAACGATACAGGTTGCAGTAGCGACCTGTATAACGATCTCAGCAGTCACTGTGACCCTGTCACGCAGTGTCAAACACAGCGATGTGTCCTGCCCAGCAGGACATCGCCTTTGAAGAAAATAGCCTGGACCATTCTCCAACGACTAGAGATCTCACAGCAGGGGCCTGATCGCTGGTAGGTGTCACACATAACAAGATCGCTAACGGGATCGCTACTGCGTCACAGAAACCGTGACTCAGCAGCAATCTCGCTAGCGATCTCGTTATGTGTGACGGTACCTTAAGATCTTGGGAGTTGGACTTGTAACCTTGACATTGTTGATATTTTTCAACAATTTTGTATGTCAAGCCCTCAGACAGTTTTCTTTTCCTCTTTCTGTTTCCATGCTTAGTGTGGCACACACAATGCAAAGATTGGGTCAAGGTCTCCCTTTTTATCTGTTTTATATTGCCCACACCTGCTACTTACCACAGGTGAGTTTGTATGAGACTCACATGCTTGAAACAAAGTTGTTTATTCACAATTTTGGAAAGATACCAACTATTTTGTAAAGGTCATTTTGGAGTTTTGTGATAAATTGTTTCCAATTTGACTTTGTTTCTCTTTTTTTGGGTGTTGTTCAAATATACACAGGAGTTAAACATGTGCAAAACCAAACATGTGTGATTGTGATAATTTTCTAGGAGAAATACCTCATTTTCTGGAACAATTTCAAGGATGTCATCACTTTCATACATGACTGTATAACTGGACCCAGAATGTGGGAAAACAATGATGGGAAAATGAAATCATAGCAGAAAAGAGGGTAACCAGTCCAGTCAGCCCAGGGCAATAAATCTGATGCACTGACAGAATGCAGCCAAACCCCTTCAACATGATGGAGGCATCACAGGTGCAAGGTAAAGCAATTACTCACAGGCTGCCACTAGTGGAGGGGGAAAATTTATGGGGGAGTCATATCTCCTCTTTTTGTTGCTTTTAATGGATTTATCAGTGTAGGCCCGTGCAAACATGAGGATCCATGATAGGGATTGTAAGCTTATGTATATTGGCCAATTTACTAACTAATACCTCATGTACAGTATATTTGATATTTTTTTTGCACATTTTTATACAGGATGCAGCCAAGCCTCTTAATTCAGGCTGTGCAAAATGAAGCCCCTATCCCTGGTGTGCTGCATTTGAATAGTGTCAAGGCAACCTGCCTGATTGAATAGTATGGGCATCACTAATAGGTTGCTAGCCGGACACCATGCACACACATGTGTAATTAGCGCCCTATGCATGCCACTAGTGTGCAATTTTATCATCTACCATCACCCCCTCCACTAGTGGTAGAATGTGATTGATTGCTTTACCTTGCACCTGTGATGCCTCCATCATGCTGCATCCTGTCAGTACATTAGATTTCTTGGCCTGGGCTGACTGGACTGGTTGCCCTCTTTTCTGCTGTAAGTAGATTAAATTTATGGGAGAGTTATATCTCCTCTTTTTGTTGCTTTTTTTTGAAAATGAGTACCACCTGGAGGAGAGCAAAAAAAACCTTAAAAACTAAAGGAATCAACAGCATTTGGACAGGGAAAAAATGTCAATCGCCCATCACACATAGGAACTGATCACAGGCCACCAGATCAAATCCTCAAACTGAGCTATGATGCTAGAGACGTGAATGAGCATTGACAGTAGCAAAAGCCACATGGTTGAAGAATATGGTGGTGGAGACAAGGAGATGCCTGGCAGTCTCCAGAAAGCAACAGCATTAATAGTGCATGAAGCTTTTTTTATAGCTTTAGTGATGGCACATGTTATGGAATGTTGACTATGTAGGTAGCGGGTAAGGGTCAGACATGTGGTCTTCAAGATTTGCCCTGTGCAAGCTTTGCCTAATAGGGATCACATTATATGCTCGCAATATGTCAGATTGGAGTCCTTTTTGGAAGCTGTTAAAAATTCAGCATTTTGCTTTAAAGTAACAGCCTGAAAACATTGCCATGATCATAAGCATTACCAAAAGCACACTCGGTACTCTTTTCGCACCCCACCTTGAGAAATGGTCATCATGGACAACATGAAGGCAATTTACAGTTATTGTCGTCACATTTTCACTATGACTGTCAGCCTCATTGTTTGCTTATGTGGACTCAATATCACTCTCCATATCCATCTCCTGTTGCTACTTCCCCTCCTCTTCAACCTCCCCTACATCCTGCTGCATGCATCTTGGACCCGAAGTGTGCTGAGTGGGAGCAAAATCCTATGCTGTGTTCTACTGGTGAACTTCACCTGAGTCCAAAACAAAATTAACATTTTTTTATATAGTTTTACATTTTTGTAAAACAAAATTGCATTCATAGAATGCCAAGAAATTTTTGTTTGATGAGTTACAACAACTTTTCCTTTTGTGCCCTGAATCGTGACCATGTCTTTCATAGGGTCCTACCTGGGAAAGTCAACTCAGTAACTACCTCCCCAAAACTTTTTTTTTTTTTTAAATTCTTTATTTAACATTTTAGAATATAACATAGATGGGTAGCGAACCATCATGACACTTTCTCACAAATTATGACAATGCGGATTCAGAAAAAACCTTTAGTATATTAACAACTTATAACACTGTCAGGTGGTTTCATGAATAAAGAAAAGGGGATGCAAGAACAAGAAGGTGGAAGGGGATGGGGGGGAGAATTATGAGGAAGAATATAGGGGTATAATACGTGAGAGAGTAAGGTAAGAAAGGAGGAGCAACAGGAGAAAAGACAAAGAAGAAAAATAAAACCTGCTAAGTTTTCTGTTTTTTTTTTTATCGAAATGAGAATTCTCATTGCATTCTGATCAGACGCAACTTTTCAACTAACTTCTTAGTATGATAACTATGCATTTAGCCAAACCTCCCAGTCAATTAAATCTTTTCAATGTTTGATTTTTGACAGTCTGATTTTTTCAAGTGTACCTGTCTGAACTGTCTCTCTGATCCATTCTTTAAATGAGGGTGGCTCTTCACTCTTCCAATGTCTTGTTATGACTATTTTAGCAGCATTAACTATTTGTGGTAACAGAGAATTTTTCTTAAGGAGTGACTTTGAGGCATCTAAGTTGAGGAGAATGAATTTGGAAGATAAGGGTATTTCCGTATTGGTCAACTTTTTAATATGGTCTCTAATTTTTTCCCAGTAATTTTGGATTTTTGAGCATTTCACCAGGATATGTGACAGGGTACCTAGTTCAGATCCACATCTCCAGCAGAGTGGGGAAATTGAGCTGTTTATTTTATTTAATATAATTGGAGTTTTATACCATCTTGAGACTATTTTGTAGTTTAATTCTTGATACCTCACCGAAGTAGTGAGGGAGTGAATGTTCCCTAGAATTATTTGGATTTCTTCTTGGAGGAATGTTGTATTTAATTCTGTTTCCCATTTGTTCAAAAAGTCTGGAATATCAACATCTTGGGATAAGTTTTTATGTATTTTGGATATTATTTTTTCATTCTTTGTTGTGTTTAGAAAGAGTTTGAGTAATGGTGGGTCCGTAGTTGAGGAAGAGATATTTGGAAGATGTAGATTTATTGTATCTTGTAGGATCTGAATATCTACTTTCTCCAGCTTTAGTGTGGAAATAAGTGCATTAAATTTACCTTTATTCAGTGAGTCCTTTTTGTCTACTAATGACTGTATTGGCATGGTTTTATATTGATCCAGGTGGCTCAGGTTTTTTTTGAGTGATCTGTAGCTATTGGGGATTAGGTGAAGAATAGGGTTGGCTTTGCAGATCCTTGGTATCAGATTCATTTTTTTATTTGTTTTATGCCAAAGTTTGAGAGTTGTTATGGTATAAGGATTTGTGATACTTTTGTATTTGAATTTGTTAAAGGAAGTAGGCCACAAGTAATGTAGAAATCCTCTATGTAAATCGCTTAATTCAAGTATCGTCCAAAGTTTTGTTGATGTGTGGGACTGAAGCTCAACCACTCTTGCTATATGTGCTGCTGTCCTATAGTTTTCGAAATCTGAAAGGTCAAGACCTCCTCTATGTCTCAGATTTACTAGAATTTTGTGTTTAATTCTATGACTTTTCCCTGCCCATACAAACTTTGATATTATAGCATTCATTTTTTTAAAAAATTGTTGAGGGATATCTATTGGGAGGGTTTGTAAAGATTGGTAAAATTGGTAAAATTGGTAAAGAGCTTTGGGTAGAATTATCATTTTTATCAGATTAATTCTACCAAACCAGGAAATCGGGGCGTCTTTCCATGACATCAGGGAAGATTCTACTGACTTTAGTAAAGGCATAAAGTTGAGTTTGTAAAGGTGATTGAAAGAATTACTGAGCTTTGTACCCAAATAAGTGATGCAGGAACATTCTTTAAAGGGAGAGAGAGTAGACAGCTTTTCTTTGTTTTCAGGTGATAATAAGATATGCATTATATTGGACTTAGAGAAATTTATTTTAAAGTTAGAAATTGTGTTAAAGAGACGCAGTTCTGATAGCAATTCTTGTATAGAGTCATTTGGGTTTACCAAAAAGAATAGAATATCATCGGCATAAGCAGCGCATTTATGTTCAATTGTGCCTGTCTTCAGTTCTTTCATTTTGGGGGATTGTCTAATTTTTTTGTAAAACGGTTTCCACTGTAAGGATGAATAGAAGGGTGGACAATGGGCAGCCCTGCCTCGTACCGTTCTGTATATCAAAGCTGGGGGACAGTATATTATTCACTTTGACTCTAGCTGTGGGCGTGGAATATAAGGCCAGGATTTTTTGTAAAAAATTTGGGGAAGCCAAATTTAATGAGTGTTTGTTCTATGAAGTACCAATCAACGCGATCAAATGCTTTTTCCGCGTCTGTGGAAAGGACCGACAATTGTATTTCCTGGTGTTTAGCCAGGTGAATCGCGTTGCCCTCATCACATTATCCTTGGCTTCTCTACCCTTAATAAAGCAAACTTGTTCTGGATTTTTCAAATTTGGGAGAAGTTTCTGCATTCGATTCGCTAGTATTTTGGCATAGAGCTTCACATCATTATTAATAAGCAAAATTGGTCTGAAGCTGCCGCAGGAGGTGGGGTCTTTTCCTTTTTTCGGTATGAGACTTATGTGTGCCTCTAGAGATTCCTTCTTGAATTTGTTAGATTTATCAATATGGTTAAAGTAATCTAACAGGTGTGGAATCAGTTCAGTTTTGAAATGCTTACAATATTCTATTGAAAAGCCATCAGGGCCTGGGCTCTTGCCATTTGGGGTTTGATGCATAGCTTCTTCTATTTCTTCCTTTGTTATAGGGAGATCTAACGATTCCTTTTGCATAGCTGAAATTTGGGGAAGGGTTAGGTTCTTGAGAAATTTTTCCATGTTTTCAATTTTTCTGAGTCAGATTTGCAGTTTGCTTTTAGATTATATAGGTTTGAGTAGAATTCTGAAAATGTTTTGGCGATATCTTCTGTTTTCTAGAATATCTGATCCTTATTATTTTTTATTTTCAGAATATGTGTGGAGTTAATTTGTTTCTTAATAGAGTTTGCCAGATATCTACCACATTTGTTTCCATAGGAGTATGCTTTAAAACGGGAGAATGATAGAAACTTTTCAAATTTTTGATCAAGGAGGGCCCTTAATTCAAGTCTTAGATTATAAAGATTTCTCTCTAGAATATGAGATTGTGTTATCTTATGTTTGTCTTCCATATTTTTAATTTGGGCTATTTTTAGTGAGATCTCCTTTTCTCTTTCTTTCTTTCTTCTCGAACCAAGTTCAATGAGAATGCCTCTGAGAACAGTTTGTGCGCTTCCCAAATGTTGGAGTCGCATTTGCCAGAAATACAGTTTTCTGTAAAGAAATTCTTAATAGAACTGGCTAAATAATCTTGTGAGTCTTTCATTTTGAGTAGATTATTATTTAGCTTCCAATTTAAGGGGCTTCTGATTTGTTGTTGTATGTTCAGGTTGAGAAAAAGTGGGGCATGATCTGAGAATAATATTGAGTCATAAGAGATGCTATGTACTAAGCTCAGATGTTTGTGGGGGAGAAATAAATAGTCAATCCTTGAGTATTTTTTGTGTACTGATGAGAAGAAGGAATAGTCTTTTGTGGCGGGGTGTATTATTCTCCACACATCTATTACTAGTCGGCTGTTTAGAAGTTTTTTAATGTATCTAGTTGTTTTGAGCGGGACCGTCGATTGGCCATTTGATGTATCTAACGGAGGGTGTAAGGGTATGTTGAAATCTCCTCCCAGAATTAATTGGCCTTCTGTGAATTTATCTAAGATCTCAGTAAAGCTTTTGAAAAAAGGGGCGTGATTGTTGTTTGGTGCATAAATGTTTGCTAGCGTAAACAGTGTATTATATATTGTGCATTTCAGTAGTATGTATCTGCCCTCTTTATCATATAACGCATCCTTAAAGACGAAAGGAATCCTCTTTATTATTTATTATTTTATAATTATAGATACACCTTTGGGTTTTTTTTGATTGGTGAGTTAGCGTTAAACCATATAGTAAAGATTTTATTTTTAGTAACTGGTGTGTGTGTTTGTTTAAAATGAGTTTCTTGGAAAAATAATATATCTATTTTATTTTTATGTAGAAAGTTCAAGATTTGTGATCTTTTTCCTGGGATGTTTAATCCTTTTACATTATAGGTAGCTACCTTTATGTTGGCCATTGATGCTTGAGTGGGGCATATTTGCATCTTATTTGTTTTGTCTTAGCAGGATTTTTAAATAAACAGGAACTATAGAAGGATGAGATAAATAAAACAAAAGAGTGAACCATGATGCGCAACGTGCCACCAGGTTTCTCAACTGGTTTGAAAATTTTTGCAGCTGGTAGGGATATGAGCAAAAATAATGCACGCCCTACCAGGAATAATTGCAAGGATAAAGGTGGTATTAAGGTCCGTGGGGGCATGGACCTAGAAAAGAAGTAGCGGTTCTCTTCTTTTTTTATTTTTTTTTTTATTTTTTAGGGTTCTCCCTTTTTTCAAAGACGGAGAGAAATATGTATGTACTTATTAGAGGTATAAACAGACTCCCGGTGAGTCTTAATTGAACCAGAGGCTTTAAATGACACAATGTCAAATCCCATTTCGAATGTAGCCTATGAGCTCAATCTGGCGGGATTATGTTGTTTAGCATATACATTGTGTCCAGGCTTCCCCCTATCTCTGTCTCCACCTCAGTGGGAAAGAGGGAGGGGGTAGTAGGTTGACGTATGTTGAGTATCAACAACTTCATATCTCTTTTCTAAATATAACTCTTAATACAAAAGTAACTATAACAGAACTTTAGAAACAGTTAACCTAGAATTTCTGATCAAAGTAAAAATTTATATCATAGGTTTTGCTTCTATCTTCACCCGATTTCTCCGTTTTCTCTGTGGTCTCTAATGGGTGTTCTCTTGTATTCAGAATTCAGTTTTATTTTCTTTTTTTCTTTGGGTGGAGTGACTATAGACCACTTTTCAGATACTGGAAGTGGAGGCAAATTTAGAAATGCCTCCACTGTTGTCCAATCTGGGACCTGGAGGTCCGATAAATCCAATTTTCTGAGGACGAACGGTAAGTCATCAGGAGTTCTGATTGTCAGAGTCTTGCCATTGAATGGGACTGCCAGCCCAAAGGGGAAGAGCCATCTGTAGGGAATGTTCTTATTTCTCAAAACCTTTGTCAAGGGTTGAAGGTGTCGCTTAAGGTCGAGAGTCAGCTTTGTAAGGTCCTGAAAGATTTGAATCTCCAAGCCTTCGTATTCTATTTTTTCCGCACCTCTCGCTTTCTGATAAATGTCCTCTTTGGTTTTAAAGCTTTGGAAACAGCATAAAACATCTCTTGGTCTGTCTGTTCCCGATTGTTTTGGTCGAAACACTCTGTGTGCTCTTTCTATCTTCAGGTCATTTTCATTGTGTTTCCCAATAATGTTGTTGAAGATTGTGGTCAAGGTAGTGAAAATATCCTTATCAGGGATAGATTCCGGCAGGCCTTTAACTCTTAAGTTGTTTCTGCGGGACCTATTTTCGAGGTCATCTATGTGGGTCCTTTGCAGAAATTGATCTTTTTGTTTCTCAATTAAGATTTCTGTTACTTTTGATGCGTGTGCTATGATCTGTTCGTTATCATCTTCCAGGATTTGTATTCGGTCATGCGCCGATTTAACATCTTTTCTGAGATCTGCGATCTCATCCTTCACAGCCTGTGTAAAGTCCTTAAATAGATTCTTCATATATTCTGCTGTAGGGAGAGCCTTAATGTATTCTTTTATATCTTGATCCTGCTGTATGGATTTGGAGGCCTCATCTTCATCACTATCTGACCACTGGTTGAGTGGAAGTGTTGCTGCTTTCTGTTTGTGTAGTTCATTACAAATTTTATTGTTTTCATCTTGACTTTTTTTTGGCGTTTTGTGTTGTTTATTTGATTCTTCAGTTTGGGGTTTGTTACCTTTTCCCATTTTGCCTGTATTGATACTACTACACCGGGAGTAAGGAAGTAAATAGTTAAATCATATGATCTTTTATGTGAGTTTCATCAGATTGTAGATCTCAAGGTTTGATTGAAGGAAGGTCTCACCTATTTTGGTGGCGAGGAGGGGGAGAGGGGCTGCAGTTCGCTAGTAATATTCAGGGTGACTTTCTCTGCAGTGTACGGCTCACTATTATTTTTCTTGTGGAGCTCGTCTGTATATGTTGTTCACCACTGTTATTCAGGAGGGCTCCTCTGTGATATATGGTTCTCTATTGTTATTCAGGGGGAGCTCCTGTATGATATGAGGTTTGCAGCTGTTAAGCTAGGAGGAGTTGTACTGAATATGTGGCTTTTCTGTGTTGGTCAAGAAGAGATTGTCTGCAGTGTTCAAATCACCACTGTCATTCAGGGGGGGCTCCCCTAAGATATGTGGATCACTGTTGTTATTCCAGAAGAGCTTGTCTGCAGCTTGTGTCGCACTATTATTATTCAGAGAGTTCACCTGTGCTGTGCAGCACACAACTGTCATTCAGGGGAGACTTGTCTGGGCCGTGCCACACAGTGGTGTTTTTCAGGGGGAACCTGTCTGCACACAGCAGGTCAAAGGCACTTTTATCATGTAGATGGGGACTCTGAAATTCAGGTACAGTGCTTGGTTTTAATATATCTTTTCTTTATGCTGCCACTCTCATTCACAGGCCTGCTTTGTAATTTGAGTCAAACCCTCCTGTATTGGGTATGAAGACTCCTGTTTTAGAGATAAACTACAGTTCCTATCTCCTTGTAAATGCCTCCCCCCTTCTCCTTTTGTTGATCTGATGTGACCGGACCCAAGCACTGCTCCTTCCTGCTTTACCCAGCACTGACAGCCAATGCTTCTCTGGGAAAATCCCCTTCAGCCTACAGCAGGCCTGCACTCAAACACAGCCACTGACACTGATGGGGGGCAGAAGTAGGTGAGAGTGCAGATTCTGAGGCACAGCAGTGTTAAGGGGCCTCCCCTCTGTCCCCAGGTAAGTACTCACAGTCCAGCAGCTTTATCTTCTTTTCTTCTTATCTCCTCCACTCTCAGTAAACAGTCTTTCTTTAGCTGCAGAGCATCCTGGAGCAGCTCTCTTCCTGTCTTATCTTTTATAATGGCTGCCTCCGCCTCTCCTTCACACTCCTCTGTATCAAAGAATCTTGTGCCTCCTTGGATGTTTTCAGCCAGAGTTTCCCCCACTCTGTGTGCCTCTCGATCTCCACCATAGATGAGGACCCTTTTGTGTAGTTTTGGGTGGGTTGTGCTGGGAATGTTATATTAAAAGAAGCTATGCAGTCAGGAGCTCTTCTGTATTGCAACCTTCCCGCTCTCCAGCTAGGCCATGCCTCATGGTAAATCAAAAACCTATAAGGATTTTAGAGATTTTGCTACAACAAGGCATGATGGGAAAAAACGTAGTTTTTGGCTATATTGAGCTAATAGATTACACTGCTTGTACGCTGTTTTGTACTGCTTCGCAAAGCTGCAGGATGTAATGCAGTATAAGGTTGCAAACATATTTCCACAGCAAGCCACGCTGTGAAAAACTGGTTTTGGCTAGATTGAACTTATAGATTACACTACCTTTATGTTGTTTTGTAAAGCTATGCAAAGTGGCGAGATATTATCACAGCAAGGCATGCTGTGAAAAACCTTTATTTTTGGCTAGTTTGAGCTAATAGATTACCCCGCCTGTACACTGTTTTGTAATGCTATTCAAAGTTGCAGGATGCAATGCAGTATAAGGTTGCAGAGATATTGCCACTGCAAGGCATACTGTAAAAAACTCCGTTTTTGACTAGATTGAGCTAATAGATTACACGACTTGTACGCTGTTTTGTAACACTACACAGAGTTACGGGATGCAACTCAGTATAAGCTAGCAGAGATATTGCCACTGCAAAGTGTGACGCCCTGGACTAGCCAGGTAGTCACAGGTAGGCCCATACACAAACACCTTCCCCTAATAAGGTGACAGCAGCCAACCTAAAAACCCTTGTCACCTCTCTCAGTGTTCAATGGTCACACCAGGGGGCGGAGCCAGGCAGTTGGCCACACCCACATAGGAGTCCAGAGAGCCTGAGACAAGAAACAGTCAGTTTAGTTTGTGGAGAGTTCAAGTGCAGCAGGCCTGAGGCGTCAGGTCTGCAGCGACAACACTTACCGGTTCCGGGGTCGTAGCCCTGGTACCGTGGCAAGGAGGCAGACGGTGGTGGCCGCCTGCAGGAGTTGGGATTACAGCCGGTGGAACCGTAAGGGACTGGGACCGGGTAGTGGCCTGCCGGTACCGAACCGGGGAACCGATTGGAATCCGGAGCATCAGGAGGGGTAATCAGACCCAGTACAAGGCCCAGAAACCACTGGACCGAGTCAAATTCACTGATTGGGGTCTGGACTTTAGGTCCTTTCCCACCCAAGACCCGACTGAAGACAACAGCCCAACTATAGGGGTAGAAAGCCACCGCCCAGGCATCGAGATCCCACGGGCCAGCGTCTGCGGGCAAACGGGCTCTACCGGCACACACAAAGCTGGGGAGCGGACTACCATTGCTCAGGCATAGGAGTCATCATTTCTACCAAAAGTGAGGTGCAGGAGAAAGGCGGAAACCACCAACCTGAAAATGGGGAAAAGCGCAGCCGGCTGCTGGCACCGTCCACCATCTTTTTTGATTTACCAGAGACTCCAGTGTGTCTTTAATAGTGAGTACAACAGTGCCCTCACAAACTTATTCACCAAACAACCGCGGCCTCGGCCGTGGACCTCCCCACCGAACACCACCCCTCATGTAGCACCAGAATCCCTTCAGAGCAATGTGACCCCCTGGATCCGGGAGGAGCTAGAGCTACCCACCGACGAGCCCGGATCCGAGTGGCTCGGCAGCTGGCCGAGCCACGGGGCAGTACAAAAGCACACTGTGCAAAACTTTCACTGTGCGCATGAAGTAGCCAAAATGAATGTGATTTTCTGGATTTTATATTGGATATTCTATCTCTCACTGGTAAAATAAACCTACTATTAAAATGATAGCCTGTTCATGTCTTTGTCAGAGGGCAAACTTACAAAATAGCAAGGGATCAAACAATTATTTCCTTCATTGTACATGTACCACAACCTCCAGCGCCATTTTATTGAACACACTGTGGTGAAGAGTATGAGAAGCATTGGAGCGGGGGACTTTGACAGAGTCCTTCCCAGGCTGATGTCACTGGACAGCTGGCATCCAGTTGCACGTTCGGAGTTGATATAGAAGGGTTAACAGTTTCTCTATTTCTTTATTAAAGATATTTTATTTTTCCATTAGTAAGTATATCTGGTGGTAGTTCATAGTCATTATGGAGCCTTCGGAATGAGAAACAGGCTCAAGGATTATTATTGTCTGCTAAATGTTCTTCTTATCTTCTTATCTCATATGCATGACTCTACATTTTTGTTTTGCTAAAACTTAAAGGTCATATGAGCAACTTGTCAAGTCCAGCTAGAAGCCTTTTTTGCAATATCACATTGATCTGTAAATGGTATAAATAAACTGTACCTTGGCTGAATAAACAGAAAACTGATCATGCTCACATGAATGCAGGTCTTTTCTCCGAGCGCTCGATCTTGATTAAGCTTGAAGAGGCCTAAGTCAGAGGACCTCACTGGTGATCCCATAAGCTGACTTTTGAAACAGAACAGCTACAACAGTTTTTGGTGCCCAACGTGGAGCCATGGCCAACCAGCCTATTCAGAAGAAGTTTTGGGGACTCTTGAGACAGTGAAATTTCAGCTGCAGCAAGGTGAGAAGCTTTATTCTTACACTTTATTTCACTCTCTCTGATTTCCCGAATATTCTGGGTAAGGCTGTACACACGGTTCAAGAACTCTGGCATCACCAGTGAGTATTGTTTTTTTCTCATGCATGTCTGAATGAGAGTTGAAATATAGAGTAATAAGATAATCTGTTGTCCGTCCATTAACTGATTGCATAGATTGCATAGCACGGAATTTGGGACAGTCTCTGTATAATTACATTTGCTGTGTTGCTGTGTTTTGCTTTGGCCATCTTTGCATCTTTGATGGGCAATACACTGGTCTAGGGATATGTGTTCAAAAGTGGTTTCATATTAATGCCTAGATAAAGTAGGCAGGCAGTAAGTTGTTGTATATTGATGAGAAGACTCTGAATAACATAAAGTAACATAAGAGACTTGGTGAAATAATATGTATGTATAAGTTAATGGTTACAGGTCATACTGTGGACTGTGGAAAAATGTTCTGGTTGTGAAATGTCACAAGGCATAGCCATATGGAGTATTTAAGTGGATACCTGACATATGTATTTTTTTTTTTCATCAGTGTCAAGAGCGGTTTAGATAATTTTATTTACAGTTAGGTCCAGAAATATTTGGACAGTGACACAAGTTTTGTTATTTTAGCTGTTTAGAAAAACATGTTCAGAAATACAATTATATATATAATATGGGCTGAAAGTGCACACTCCCAGCTGCAATATGAGAGTTTTCACATCCAAATCGGAGAAAGGGTTTAGGAATCATAGCTCTGTAATGCATAGCCTCCTCTTTTTCAAGGGACCAAAAGTAATTGGACAAGGGACTCTAAGGGCTGCAATTAACTCTGAAGGCGTCTCCCTCGTTAACCTGTAATCAATGAAGTAGTTAAAAGGTCTGGGGTTGATTACAGGTGTGTGGTTTTTCACTTGGAAGCTGTTGCTGTGACCAGACAACATGCGGTCTAAGGAACTCTCAATTGAGGTGAAGCAGAACATCCTGAGGCTGAAAAAAAAGAAAAAATCCATCAGAGAGATAGCAGACATGCTTGGAGTAGCAAAATCAACAGTCGGGTACATTCTGAGAAAAAAGGAATTGACTGGTGAGCTTGGGAACTCAAAAAGGCTTTGGCGTCCACGGATGACAACAGTGGTGGATGATCGCCGCATACTTTCTTTGGTGAAGAAGAACCCGTTCACAACATCAACTGAAGTCCAGAACACTCTCAGTGAAATAGGTGTATCTGTCTCTAAGTCAACAGTAAAGAGAAGACTCCATGAAAGTAAATACAAAGGGTTCACATCTAGATGCAAACCATTCAATTCCAAAAATAGACAGGCCAGAGTTAAATTTGCTGAAAAACACCTCATGAAGCCAGCTCAGTTCTGGAAAAGTATTCTATGGACAGATGAGACCAAGATCAACCTGTACCAGAATGATGGGAAGAAAAAAGTTTGGAGAAGAAAGGGAACGGCACATGATCCAAGGCACACCACATCCTCTGTAAAACATGGTGGAGGCAACGTGATGGCATGGGCATGCATGGCTTTCAATGGCACTGGGTCACTTGTGTTTATTGATGACATAACAGCAGACAAGAGTAGCCGGATGAATTCTGAAGTGTACCGGGATATACTTTCAGCCCAGATTCAGCCAAATGCTGCAAAGTTGATCGCACGGCGCTTCATAGTACAGATGGACAATGACCCCAAGCATACAGCCAAAGCTACCCAGGAGTTCATGAGTGCAAAAAAGTGGAACATTCTGCAATGGCCAAGTCAATCACCAGATCTTAACCCAATTGAGCATGCATTTCACTTGCTCAAATCCAGACTTAAGATGGCAAGACCCACAAACAAGCAAGACCTGAAGGCTGCGGCTGTAAAGGCCTGGCAAAGCATTAAGAAGGAGGAAACCCAGCGTTTGGTGATGTCCATGGGTTCCAGACTTAAGGCAGTGATTGCCTCCAAAGGATTCGCAACAAAATATTGAAAATAAATTTTTTTTTTTGGGTTTGGTTTATTTGTCCAATTTCTTTTGACCTCCTAAAATGTGGAGTGTTTGTAAAGAAATGTGTACAATTCCTACAATTTCTATCAGATATTTTTGTTCAAACATTCAAATTAAACGTTACAATCTGCACTTGAACTCTGTTGTAGAGGTTTCATTTCAAATCCAATGTGGTGGCAGGCAGAGCCCAACTCGCGAAAATTGTGTCACTGTCCAAATATTTCTGGACCTAACTGTACATGTGAGGTTAACTGATCCTTGGAAGGTGTATTGTTACATATGTTTCTAGATATATAAGTAGTCTCAATTTTCTGCTGGGATTGTGTATACCAGTGGGTATTAGGAATGTTTTGGAAAGCTAAATCTGGACGAAGAATTCTTTTGAGATAAGACTCTTGCTAAACAAACTGTGTCTACTGTTGCTTTTCTGTTGGGAGAGGCAAGTGAGGCGCTGTGTGATTTTTTTTGTCTTCTGCCCTCTGTACGAAGTCAGGTCTGAGGATTGTTTTGGTTTAACTCTAGTTTACGTTCGTTGCTGGAATACTTTGTAAAGGACCAGCATGGGGTACCCAACTGCACATCAGGTCTAAGTGGGTTAGAGAGCATTGTGGCCTTCCCACTTACATGGAGGTGGTCTAGTAGGTGAGAGGACTATCACACCTGGTCTTTCCTGCTTTAGTCATCTGGTCTATTGGGTGAGAGAGGTGTTTTTTTAACCCTTCCCAATACGCCCTGCAAGTGTAGCAGGTGAGAGTGAATGCTGGTTTAGCCTTCCAGCTACAACTTGAGAGCCCATTCTGACTTGCCAGGAGAAGTGTGGCCTGTTGACAAAGTCCAGGGACACTGAGAGGGCATTTGCAGAAAGGTGGGCTGTGTGGGAATAAGTTGAAGCCATGGGCAACTTGTTCAGTGTGCAGCGTGGGGCTCCAGCAGGATCCAAAACAGCCAAACAGATAGTGCAAGAAAGGGAAGGCAAAGATGCAGTGAAAAATGTCAGACTGATACTCAAAAAGGCAGACATACCAGAGTACGGATGTTTGGATGTTGAGAAATGGCACAGATTCAGGGAAGAAAAGAGAGGTTGGATAAAAGACAAGAGAGTAGAGCAGCAAATAAATAAATGGTGTCGTGTGGCTGAAGAGGTGCAGCATTGTGGATATAAAGAGACCACAGCGGGAGATAAGGTGTATTATGAATGTTTTAATGCACCAAAAGCAGGAATTGTGACTGCTACCGCCCCCCTTCACATAAGCAGAAACCCAGACCAGATGAATGGACTTGTAAACATTGTAGTCAGAAAAACCCAGACTGGAGAGGTACTTGTGCTACATATAATGTTACTCGCCCTAAGCGGATTGCACTAAATCCTGTTCGAACCAGATCACATGTGATGACAGAGGACGATGACTCTGAGACAGAGGTAGTGAAAGAATTGAGTTTTGGGGAGGAAGCTGACGGTGAGGAAAAGAAAAAACGCCCTGGGACCAGTACAAAAAAATCAGATACATCCCGACCGAGGAAGGTCACAAGAATCAGACAGACACAGGAATATCATCCCTGGAGCCTCTCTGACCAGCTAGCTATGTTGAAACAGTTACCTGACCCTGAAAACCAACCTTTCCCATTTTACAGGTAAATACAGACAATACAGGTGACTTATAAATGCACTTGGGCAGACCTCGAGAGTTTGGTGACTACAAAGGCAGGTGACGTGTTGGGACACATAATTAAATCACATACTGATATGATAAAGGAGCAATCATGGGTCATGGATGTTCAGTCTGAGAGGTCTGGAATGACGTACTGTGAGGCATTGAAAGGATGGGCTACAAAGAAACAAACAGAGCAGTCTGTACTGATGACTGATGTGACACAGCAAAAAGGGGAGAGTATAGAGGCGTACTTTGGGAGGTTAAAGCTGAAGTGGACAGACATGGGGTACAGTGCAAGAAACGACCTTGATATCAAAATATTGGTGAATGCATTCATTGACGGTATGAATAAGTTTTTACGAGAAGCAGTACAGACAGCCAGACCTGAGTGGAGAAACATGGACCCAACAGGCCTTCTGCAAGTATCTAAGGGGGTTGAACTGACAAAATGCAAGCGACCAGTTATGTATGCTAGAGCACAAGGAAGATAGTGGAAGCAGAGAGGGGGGGCACCAGGTGACCTAGCGACCGTACAGTACTGGAATTGTTGACAGAATGGACATTATGCCAGACAGTGCAAAAACTCCAAAAAGGAGAGGGAACAGACTGACTCTTCTCTTTCCCTCCCTCCTCCTTTGCCTCTGACCTAGGAAACTGGCAACCCAGTGACAAATGTGTACCCTGTTTTCGTTCCCTCAGGACCTGGTCCCACCTTAATTATGACCATAACAATGCCAGGGGGGAAAGAGGCAGAATTTTTAATTGACACTGGGGCAGCCGAAACTGTGGTACATAAAGACCTGATAAAGCCAGACATGATTACTGACGAGACTGTGGAGTGTGTTGGGGTGGAGGGATTGGTGTCTGAAACTCCCTTGACAAAACAGATGAAGCTGAAATTACAAGATAGCCAGGAAATTCTCACAAAGCTAATTGTTAGTGAAAATACTCCTATGAATTTGCTGGGGGCTGATGTATTAAGCGCTATCCAGGCTACCATACAATACACCCCAGAAGGTATTACAGTCACAAGTCCCCTCTCTGACAAACACTTGTGCAAGATTGCAGCAATGGTGTACATGTCCAAATCTGCGAGAGTGTCTGATACCAGAACTAGTGAAGACATAGCAATGCAACAAGTTCCAGACATCGTATGGGCAAAGGGAAAAACTGATGTTGGTCGGCTTCCTATTCCCCCAGTCATGATAAAATTAAAAGAAGACTCCACTCCTCCTTGTTTAAAACAGTATCCCTTACGCCCAGCCACATCAATGGCCCTGACCAGAGATATAAGAGAATATGTGCAGGCAGGGGATCTAGTACAAAGGTCCTCCCCCTGTAACACTCCCTTCTATCCAATCAAGAAAAAAGGGCCCAAAGGTTCCCCTGATACGTACAGAATGGTGCATGATTTGAGAGCTGTCAATGCTGTCACTGAGAGTGTAAAATCTATTGTTCCAAACCCACATACCTTACTGTCACAAATCCCAGGGACCTCCAAATGTTTTACAGTAATTGATTTGGCAAATGCATTTTTCTCTGTGCCTCTACACCCTGACTGTCAGTATCTTTTTGCCTTCACACATGAGGGGAAACAGTACATGTGGACAGTCCTCCCGCAAGGAGAAATGAATTCACCTACCATTTATTCTACAGCTATGGCAGGAATTCTGGAACAGTGGCAACCGCCTCATCCACAGGTTACGCTATTGCAGTACATGGATGACCTTTTGCTCTGCTGTCCAGACCAGACGTCCTGCAAGGAAGCCACAATTTCTTTGCTGTGTTTTCTGGCAGAGAATGGTTGCAAGGTTTCACGTGAAAAATTACAGTACTGTAAGCAAAAGGTAACAATTTTGGGTCACTGTATCTCTGAAGGTACAAGACACCTGACTGAGGAGAGAAAACAAGCAGTCCAAAATCTCTCCTTACCCTGGTCCCACCGGCAACTGCGCACCTTTTTGGGCTTAGTGTCATACTGCAGACCTTGGATAAGGTCTGCCTCGCAAATGATGCAACCCCTCTATGATTATCTGTCATCTGACCCCTTTGACCTCACTCAGGAAGCTATTGATTCCTTCCATTCCCTTAAACTACTCATTGTATTATTATTATTATTATTATTTATTTATAGAGCACCATTAATTCCATGGTGCTGTACATGAGAAGGGGGTTACATACAAAATACGTATACAAGTTACAGTAGACAGACTAGTACAGAGGGAAGAGGGCCCTACCCTTGCGGGCTTACATTCTATAGGATTATGGGGAGGAGACAATAGGTGGGGTGTAGGTCAGGCGGCAGCTCCGCACGGTGGTCGGGCGGCAGCTCCGCACGGTGGTCGGGCGGCAGCTCCGCACGGTGGTCGGGCGGCAGCTCCGCACGGTGGTCGGGCGGCAGCTCCGCACGGTGGTCGGGCGGCAGCTCCGCACGGTGGTCGGGCGGCAGCTCCGCACGGTGGTCGGGCGGCAGCGAGTTCATTGTAGATTGTAGGCATTTCGGAACAGGTGCGTTTTCAGGTTCTGTTTGAAGTTTGCAAGGGTAGGGGGTATCAGCCCCGGCCCTAGTTATTCCAAATTACAATCAACCATTTTTCTTGTTTTGCACAGAACAGGGAGGGCATGCGACAGCCGTCCTCACACGGCAACATGGTGACAAACAAAGACCAATAGCTTACTACTCAGCGCGATTGGATCCAGTTGTCAGAGGGTCTCCCACATGTGTCCGTGCTGTAGCGGCTGCTGCAGTACTGCTAGGGAAGGCTTGTGAGATCACATTGACATTTCCCTTAACAATTTACTCCCCGCATGACATCCATGCTATACTTGTGCAAGTCCAACCGAAACACCTGTCTATGGCCAGACAGCTCAGACTTGAATGTGTCCTTCTGATTCCTGAGTATGTCACCCTCAAGAGGTGTAATGTTCTGAATCCAGCCACCCTTTTGCCAGTAGATTCAGAAAAGGGGGAATTGGTGACAATGGTAGCAAGTGAGGATGCATACTTTGACATGACGCACGAACATGACTGCATAGAGCTGATGAGTCAGGAAACAGCAGGTTTTCCACATGTCTATGATACACCTATTACTAATGCAGATTTTGAGTTTTTTGTGGATGGCTCCAGATACCACCTGGATGGGAGATTCTACACTGGATATGCAGTAGTATCCTCACATGAGGTAATCCGAGCTGAACCACTCCCGCCGCATATGTCCGCGCAGGAGGCGGAGCTAACAGCGCTCATTGAGGCGTGTAGAGCGGGATCAGGTAGGAAAATTAATGTTTATTCAGACTCAAATTATGGATTTGGGATCTGTCATGATTTTGGCCCTATCTGGAGAAGTAGAGCTTTTCTTACGTCAGCTGGTAAGCCTATTAAAAATGCAGAATTGGTAAAATGGTTAATGGAGGCACTAATGTTACCAGTCCAGGTCGGCATCATTAAGGTGAAAGCACACACAAAAGGTGACTCACTGGAGGTAGCGGGCAATAGAAGGGCGGAAAAAAATTGGAGGACAAGGAGTACAGTGCAAATAAGTTTAATAAAGAGTAACTGGCACAAGAAGGATTAGCAGCAGACAAGCCAGCAGATAAAACAATTGTACATAAACCAATATATGTTACATACATGTAAAAAATGGTAAGTCATAGGCTGGGTCAATGTTATTACATACAGAGAAGCATCCAGCACAAATTGGGCATGATATAAAGTTTAGACAATTGTTGGGATAAAAACCAGCACTAAATAAATACTGTAGTACATATATGTACTCTGAGGTAGCAGAGATATATTCAGTACATATAAAAAGACTCAAATGTCACTTAGTAGAAAGCTACAGGTGCTGGTAAAAAGCGGACTGCAAAAACAGAGTGAATGGTAAAACAAAAGTCAGGGCTTAACAATCAAGGATGGACAAATGTAGCCACTATAAAGTGCTCAATGGATGCACATAAACAATCAGGTATAGGTGTAAGACATAAACATTAGATTAAAACCCAGCCAAAAGAGTAAACATACCCATAGAAAGTACAAAGCTGGCCTGATAGCAGCAGAGCGGACCCCCCAGTGAGAGCCCCGACGTATACGTTTCACAATCTCTGTAATCGGATTATTTCATCAGGGGGAGGTGGAACGCTGTGAGGCAGCCATGTGTATTTATACATGGCGCCCGCACGCTCCAGCTGCTCCACCCCCTTGTTGTCAGCGCGACCAGCCAATCGCGTCCGGTACCCGGCGCCGTCGGCCGTCAACGCCCCTTAGAGGTAGCGCGCATGCGCAGAACACGGGGACGCGTCACCCGCAGACCGCGCATGCGCGCAGGCGATAATGACGCCGACAGAGTCGGGCCAGCAAGCCACTGACGTAGCCGCGCCGACAGGGGGAGGAGAAGCGAGAGCGAGCATGAAAGACAAAGATACATAGTAATAAGGTATGACATGAATAAGAGAGCCTATACTATGACACAAAATATGCAAAATTAAACCCCAGTCGTGGCACAAGAAGGAATAGTTAATGAATAACCATAGCACAATGTCCAGGATAATGTTCAAAAATATATATATATATATATATATATATATATATATATATATATTTATACGTCAGTGGCTTGCTGGCCTGGCTCTGTCGGCGTCATTATCGCCTGCGCGCATGCGCGGTCTGCGGGTGACGCGTCCCCGTGTTCTGCGCATGCGCGCTACCTCTAAGGGGCGTTGACGGCCGACGGCGCCGGGTACCGGCCACGATTGGCTGGTCGCGCTGACAACAAGGGGGTGGAGCAGCTAGAGCGTGCGGGCACCATGTATAAATACACATGGCTGCCTCACAGCGTTCCACCTCCCCCTGATGAAATAATCCGATTACAGAGATTGTGAAACGTATACGTTGGGGCTCTCACTGGGGGGTCCGCTCTGCTGCTATCAGGCCGGCTTTGTACTTTCTATGGGTATGTTTACTCTTTTGGCTGGGTTTTAATCTAATGTTTATGTCTTACACCTATACCTGATTGTTTATGTGCATCCATTGAGCACTTTATAGTGGCTACATTTGTCCATCCTTGATTGTTAAGCCCTGACTTTTGTTTTACCATTCACTCTGTTTTTGCAGTCCGCTTTTTACCAGCACCTGTAGCTTTCTACTAAGTGACATTTGAGTCTTATTATATGTACTGAATATATCTCTGCTACCTCAGAGTACATATATGTACTACAGTATTTATTTAGTGCTGGTTTTTATCCCAACAATTGTCTAAACTTTATATCATGCCCAATTTGTGCTGGATGCTTCTCTGTATGTAATAACATTGACCCAGCCTATGACTTACCATTTTTTACATGTATGTAACATATATTGGTTTATGTACAATTGTTTTATCTGCCGGCTTGTCTGCTGCTAATCCTTCTTGTGCCAGTTACTCTTTATTAAACTTATTTGCACTGTACTCCTTGTCCTCCAATTTTTATCTGATGTCTTGAGTGTGCTTCAACAGGTGCCATGCTTTGGTTTTTCTGTTTTTTTTTTCTGCATCTTTGGTCTTCATGTATACTAATAGAAGGGCAGATGCGGCTGCAAAAGCAGCGGCAAAGAGGCCTAGGGATCAGAGGATAGTGGCAGGGAGCCAGCAAGTCCCAGCCACAGTGAGTCTGGATGTCCTGAAATCCCTCCAGCATCAGGCTGCCCAAACAGAGAAGGAACACTGGGAGAAAATGGGAGCTGGGCTGAACTCAAATAGAGTATGGGAAAGTAAGGATAGGTTGTGTTTACCAAGGTCCCTGTTCCCTATGATGGCACAAGCAACACATGGCCCCACTTACGCCTCAAAAAGTCACATGTGTAACCAGGTGAATGCCTTCTGGATCGCTCCTGGCTTCAGTTACGTAGCCTCCAAACACGTACAATCCTGCATTATCTGCGCACAACACAACCCAGGTAAAACAGTAAAAGTCCCTAAGAAAGCAACACCCAGACCGCTCTACCCATTTCAATGACTGCAAATAGACTACATACAACTACCCAAGGTAGGAGTTTATGAATACGTCCTGGTATGTGTAGATCTCTTCTCAGGATGGGTTGAGGCCTATCCAGTAAAATGTGCAAATGCTAAAACAACTGCAGATAAACTGATGAAGGAACTAGTCTGTTGGAATGGCAACCCAGAAGCCATAGAAAGTGACAGGGGTACACACTTCACTGGAGAAATAATGAGGGACATTATGCAGGCCCTGGGAATAGAGCAGGCATTCTATACCCCTTATCATCCGCAGAGCAGTGGAAAAGTAGAGAGATTAAATGGGACACTTAAACTAAAAATTCAAAAGGCCATGGCAGAGACAGGAAAGAGTTGGGTAGAGTGCTTATCCCTGGCACTCTTTTCAGTCAGACACACTCCAAATAGAAAGACAGGCTTGTCTCCTTTTGAAGTCCTTTTTGGTAGTGCCCCAAAAACAGGTCTCTACTTTCCACAAGTGTTACAGATGCAACACGGCACTATGACAGCCTACGTCCAGGCCTTACAGGAAAGACTTAATATGGTGCATAAACATGTCTTTTCATCCATTCCAGATCCCAATGCAAGTGCAGATGTGCATCAGCTGAATCCAGGTGATTTGGTGGTCGTGCACATACATGTGAGAAGGAGCCTAGATCCAAGCTTTGATGGCCCATTCCAAGTCCAGCTGACCACATCCACCTCAGTGAAACTTGAGGGAAAACCCACCTGGATCCACGTCAGTCACTGTAAAAAGGTCACTCCACCGGCAGAATGACAGTTTTGCTAATTATCCTGCTAGGTGTAGCAGGGTTGCTGCACCAAACAAAGACACTGAGCAAACGGACTGGGATAATAAACTCATTCGCCACCATATTTCTCTTACTGAGGACATGGAAGGAGAAAAACCAAAAGACTGTTGGATCTGCACACACAGTCCTATTTCTTCAAAGACTATGCCTTATTTAGCCTTACCTCTGGAACCACAGGAGGTATTGGTACCATACTATATACACAATGAAACCTGGACTCAATCTAGATTTTTGGGAGAAGATGTACCTCGTGATGTATCTGCTACATTGACTATAGTTGGATGGGTCACTAAACCCTGGTTCCAGCTAAATATCACACGGCCCGATTGATACTCGTGGTGGATGGAATACGATTCTGACAAGGGCATAATTGCCAAAATAAAGACTAAGATTCCTCATTTGGGCCCCATTCACCATGATGGATTATGGTTCAGTCTTCAATACAATGGTGTTGGAAATTGTGGAAAAGACAATAACTGTTTCTATATACATACACATGACTTAACCAAGGACAATGAGACAGTATATCAGAAAGGTATTGAGGGCTGTACATCATCATTTATTAGACGGACTTTTAGGAGGGAGCGGGGTAGCTGTATCTCGGGTATGACTGGAAAACAAATGAACAATACGTGGTGTGCTCATAAAGTCATGAAGTGGCTTCTGAATCTGCTTTATTGTGTACAAAGTCAAACTCACTTTTGTATTTTCCCAGAGGGAGTGTTTTTAGTTTGTGGGAATCGTGCTCACAAGTGGGTAAGCCCTGACATGAGAGGGGTTTGCACACTTGCCAGACTAACACCAGCCACTTTCATAGTTCCTCATAGTAAAGTAGATGTAGCAGCTGTCCCAATTCATACCTTGTATAAATGAGCAGCAGATAATACACTCCAGCCAAATGGTAGGCCTCATGTAGTAGAATTGGGAAAAGAAAATAAGGTATGTAGCGCTATATTCATACACCCATTCTTAATGCAAATGTGGGACAAGCTAGTAGAGTCCACTGACTACCTGGATGATCAAATTTCTTTTGAAACAGAACAGCTACAACAGAGTGTAGTCAAGGACCTAACAAATGCCTCTCAGACAAAGACAATAAGCATAGATGAACTGAACTGAACGGGAACCACAAGCCCGATAGATCAAATCCAAACAGAGGAAGACAAACACCACCACTGCTTCGCATGAACTGCAATAAACAGCATTGATCTGGGCTGTTAAAATGGTTCAAATAGCCAACTTGAAGATGAAGGAAGTGATCAGTAATGATGGCCATTTATAGCCACCGAACAAGGACTTCTCAGGGAAATCCATGTAACTGTTCAGGTGTGGCCGGCCAAATAATGATAGAAATATTTTAAGTAAAAGAAAAAGAAGGCAATTAAGGAATAAAGCAGGACCTGTTATATTTACTGACTTTCCCAGCGCAGCTGTAACACTACTTCCAAGTCCGCTCATTACCTCTCATACATATTTACTTGCCCTGCCCACTGTCAGTCTGACACCTGTGATTGGTTGCAGTCATAACGCGCCCCCACCCTATGTGAAAGTGTCTGTTATTGGTTGGAATCCCTATAGTCATGTAAAAATAAATTAATTGATTACAAAACTGAAGTAGGGTCCCCATATATTGTGATATCCAGCACACATAAAGCATACAGCTACAGGCTACAGGCACCACTCATGTTCAAAGGTAATTTGCTTTGTATCAAAATAAGAGGGACCCTATGCAACTTTTTTTTTAAATTACTTAAATAATTTTAAAAAACGGAATGTGGTGCCCCCAATTTTAACACCCAGCCAAGATAAAGGCAACAGCTCGGAGCTGGTATTCTCAGGCTGGGGATGCCCATGGCTATTGTGCCCCCCAGCCTAAAAATAACAGCATGCAGCCACCCAGAATTGTTGCATCCATTAGATGCGACAATCTCGGCACCTTACCCGGCTCATCCCGATTGCCCTGGTATGGTTGCATTCAGGGTAACATAAGGGATTTATGACAGATCACAGCTGCCACTTGCTCCAAGATTAGTAATGTGTAGGGTATAAGAGACCCCATTACTAATCCTGTAAGAGAATAGAAATAAACACAAACACCGAAAAAAATCCTTTATTTGAAATAAAATACATTAAAAGCCACCCTATTTCTCCACTTTATTAACCCTTTGCAAATACCCAGGTCCGACGTAATCCGACGTAATCCACATGATCCTGACTCTGCTACGTTTTTTTGCCAACAGATTCTGCTTTTGCACTGAAATTTATACACCAAATTCCTACACCAAATCTGCATCTTCTGACAAAAAAAATCAAATGGCAATGTGGTTTTGATGCAGTATTGATGCAATTTTTGCCAGGGGATACAGCTTTGGTGCAGCAATTTGGTGTATAAATTCCAGCACCAAATCTGCATTTCTTGGTAAAAAAAATGAAAAAAAAAAAAGGTTTTGACTCCGTTTTGGTGTGGCTTTCTGCCAGAGGATGCAAATTTGATGCAGAAATTTGCAGCAGACATTTCAGCACCAAATTTGCATCTCTTGGTGGAGAACCTCACCAAAACCATTTTTGTGCAGTTTTCTGTCAGGAGATGCATATTTGGTGCTGCAATTTATGCATCAAATTCCTGCACCAATTCTGCATCTCCTAACAAAAATTGCATTAAAACCCACATCAAAACCACGTCATGTTTTGATGCATTTTTTTGCCACAAGATGCAGATTTGGTGCAGGAATTTTCAGCACCAATTCTGTTGGCAAAAAAAATACAGTTTTATCCAATGAGAAGCAGGTCTGATTAAAATCAGTTCCTCTGAGGTAACGTCACTGAGTTCAATCTGTTCACCTGAGGTGAGTTTTCCTGTGGTCACAGGTGGGATACCTTGGGAACCTCCAGCTGTGCTCGCAGATAAACTCAGCTATGCCACCACTTACAGCAGGGCCAAGATTGTCGTGGGACTTCATGTGGATTAGGTCAATACTCGGTGTTTGGTGGGTTAATAAATTGGAGAAAGAAGGTGGGGTTTTGTGTTTTATTTCAAATAAAAGATTTTTTTGTGTTTGTGTTTATTTCTTTTCACTTACAGGATTTTTAATGGGGGGGTCTCATAGACCCTATTCATTAATATTCTAGGGCTAATAATGGCAGCTGTATGCAGTAATTACCTCTTATATTACCCCGATTACCACCACACCAGGGCCAGATAAAGTGTCGAGTTTGTCACATATAATGAATGTGACAATTCTGGGAAGCTGCAGGATGCTATTTTTAGGCTGGAGAGGCCCAATAGCCATGGGCCTTCCCAACCTAAGAATTCCAGCATCCATCTGACTGATTTATCTCAGCATGGTATTAAAATTAGGCAAAACGTATGGCGTTTTTTAAAATGATTTATTTTTAATAATTTTTAAAAAAAAGCCAAATGGAGTCCCTCATATTTTAATACACAGCTAAGCTAAGAACATGACTGGGGGCTGCAGTTTGTAGCCATCTACATTATTTGTGCTGGGCATCAATATACATGGGAATCAATGTTTTTACTTAATTGAATTCTTTATTTTTACACTACTATAAGGACGCAGACAGAGTGTTTGAATCCAACTAATTACAGACACTTTCACAAAAGGTAGGGACGTGACCTGATTGCTACCAATTATATGCCAGGACTTATGGGTGGCGGGGTAAGCTGTGAATATGTATGAGGGTTAAGGAGTGAAACCAAAAGCAGATTGATAGCTGTGTGGGATACTCGGTAAGTATAACTGTCCTGCTCTAATCCCCCTAGCCCTTTCTACCACCATTTTAATGCACAATATTCGGGTTCCCATAGACTTATATGGGTTTCAGTGTCAGGGCAGATGTTCAGGATAAAGTCTGGTCCCAAACTGAATTATTTTGTTAAGTCCGTCTTGATCCACTGAAATCGAGCATCTGCGCGTTCACCCTTCTCAATGATCAGGTGTTGGATACCTCCATATCACTCCCAGAAAGCCACTCCATGCTAACCTGCACAGCAGAAAGGACAGAATCCCTCTACTGCCTAGTACCAGACACAGCAGTGTCCGGCATTGCCTGGCAACTTGGGAACATATTCCTTTGGCAGTGAAACCTATAAAGACATGGTATCCTGTATCATCACACACCCCACCACTCCACTATGTGCAGCTTGGACAGCTTACCTGCAGTTGAAGAAGCACTGCCACCAATGTCAACAAACCCCTTACTGTTCACTGGAGGGGGCTGATGGTGTACCCTTTTGGGGCCAGCAAGTGAATGGCAATACTTATGACCACAGTAGCACAGCAAAGGACCAGAATCACTCCCGGATGGAAGCACTGAACTACTATTCCTAAAGCACATAGGCTTTGTGAGTTTCAGAATCCCTACTTCGTAAATACACACAATATGTCTCATCATGTCACACACGGAACATGCCCAGGTGCCCAAAGAAGGTAGTAAAATGTTAAAATTACAGTTACCACTGAATGTTTTTTTTAACATTGTAAGCAATGAGAATGTTCAAAAAAATGAAGCAAAAACACTACTTGTGAACATAGCCTAAGGGGTGGAGAAGTCCATTTTCTCTTTTTAAATTTACTTTATATGCAAGTCATTATGCAATAAGGAATGTTTCTAAAAAAATATCCGCAAAATTCATGTTATCTTTGGTTTGGTATGTTTTATTGTCAGTCCGTGAAAATGGTGTAATACTCCAACAACATTGTTCTCAGCAACAACCTGGGACCAAGAGTCAGAGATGAGTCCACACATCATCCTCATTCTGTTCCCATTCCATTTGAGTGCTTTTTCTATCTATTTCAATACTTTTACTGCCCCCAAGACCTCTTTTGAGGGTCTGCTGGAAAAATACTCCAGTTTCTCATTGACTTCCATTAAACTCGTCATTCGAGACATGCACCCGAGTATTTTAGTGCTCACTCATCACTGTTTATAATATAACATATTCTCCAAAAATATACACAGTACACTTAATAAAATATGACAAAACAATTATTACAATTATACAACAATAATCTTGATTGGAAATAATATTTTTGACTATTTGCCTCCATTTCACTATAGTTTTAACATCCATTTTATGTTGCTAAACTTGTTGCATAAAAAAGTCACATTATTATAACTAAACATCATGAAATACAAGTACAAGAACATGCTAAAGAAATTAACAGTCTACTAACACTTGAGCATAACAATTCTTGCCCATTGGTATATTTGCCAGCAGGCGCTGTAATGCTATCCTTGTATTTAAATGGGCTATTATCATATAGTAAATCTAGGCAGTCAATACTTGATTGGAAGCCTTATCATCAGGACACATCCTTCCTTTCTATGACAGGTAATCTATTTTTCGGAAACACTCAATTTAAACTTTATCTCAGCATAGGAAATAAAGACTTTGTTTTCTGCAATTACATTCTTCATAAAAATATGTCCTCTAAATACTCTAAGATATCTTTTGAAAGTCAAACAAACATTCCTCTTACATTTAACATTTTCCCTCTTTAATGTACTGAGAGAATTTCCTATCACTGCAATGTGTTTGTGTGTATATAATACACACACACACACACACACACACACACACACACACACACACACACACACACACACACACACACACACACACACAATCCTGTTACTGAGGAGTGTGAGATCTTGGCAGAGTTTGGAATAAGAAGGTCACAGTGTCTTATTGCTTGCAGATCCTCTGCTGACACTTGAATGATATCTACTTGCCTGTAGTGCTGTAAGTGTTAAACACCCTTTTTTGTCTGGCTGCTGGTTGTAGCTTTAATCCCGGGTGCAGCCTTTTTGCTACCTCTCCTTTTCACTATATATAGTTATGTGTCTGATCAGCTGATGCCAGTGATAGAAACTGAATTCTCATTTCTATGCGGTCCACTTTGGAAGAAGCCTGGCTCTGAAAGAAGCTTTTTGTCTCTTGTCATTTGAAGCTGGGGTGTTAGCTGCATAATAGCTGCTTGGAGTGTTCTTTCTTTTTGTGACTATGTTCCCTGTCTGTTTTCCTACCCTTGTGTTTCTTTATTGTAGAGTCGAAACTAGTACACTCAATCAACCTGCTCACTCACCCAGGTGAGTTTATGGCAGGGGTCTCAAACTCGGCTGGATGTATGGGCCATACGTAGAAAAAAAATAACTTATGGGGCCACAGTGATTGCAGGACGAATTGACATTCTTATTGGTACCATTTTTTTTTCTCTACACCTGTTGTGCTCCTTTAGTATAGTCATGCTTTTATTTTTTTTGTTTACATTTTCTTTCTTTCTTGTAAGTAATATAGTTTTACAATTAGCACCATATAGTAATTTGGGCCAACATCTTTTAGTAATTACCCCAACCTGTTCCCCTTCTTGCAGTAATGTTCCCATCCTTGTTCCAATTCTGTGGTAATGTACTCATCCTTGTCCCCATTCTGTAGTAATGTGCCCATCCTGTAGTAATGTGCCCCATCTTTTTTCCCCATCCTGTAGTAATGTGCCCATCCTGTATTAATGTTCACATTCTTTACCCTTTTACAAATGTGCCCCACCCTTGTCCCTATGCTGTAGTAATGTGCCCATCCTGTAGTAATGGGCCAATCATTGTCCCCTTTTACAAATATGTCCCATCTTTGTTCCCATCCTGTAGTAATGTTCCCCATTCTGTAGTAATGTGTCCAACCTTGTCCTCTTTTACTATTATGCCCCTTTATTGTCCCCATCCTGTAGTAATGTGCCCTATCCTGTAGTAATGTGCCCATTCTTGTCCCCTTTTACTAATGTGCCCATGCAGGTACTTTTCTTGTAGTAATGTCCCTTTTACTGACCCTGCTCTTGTAGTAATGTCCACCTTACTGATCATTTTGTAGCAATGTCCCATCCTGGCCCCCTATTGTGCCATTCGACACACACATACACACACACACACACACACACACACATTAGGAATGTCCCATCTTGGTCCCCTATTGTGCCATTCCACACACACACACACACACACACACACTAGCAATGTCCCATCCTACTCTCCTATTGTGCCATTCTTCACACTCAAACACACATACACACCAAAACACTCTTCTCATCTTTCCTCATTTTCCTCGGTGTTCTCTACCCGCTTCTTGTAGCACAAGCCCCCGTTGACGATTGCGGCTGCTGTCAGCACTTCATCTAAAATTCAGATCAAAATTTTGCCACCGCCATGCGAAGTCAAGCTCTCTCTGTACTATTTTAATGGCAGCTTTCGGCCAATCATATGCAAGCAGGTGACGTCATACATATCAGCTGCCTGCCTCTGATTGGCCAGCGACTGCCATTGGAATAGTGCAGAGAGAGCTTGACTCTGCGAGGTGGAAAAATGTTTATCTGAAATAAAGCAGTGAGCAGTGATGACTGTGGCCCATGCACCGGCCACGATCGCCAAGGGGCGCACATGCCTGTGGGATGCAAGAAGCAGCCCGAGGGGCTGCATGCCGCCCATGTGTTTAAGACTTCTAGTTTAGGGTCACCCAGGGCTTAGCAACGTGATTGGTGATGGGGTGAAAGAACCCATATAGAAATGTTAGGGATTTCAGGATTCAGCCTTATGTGGGTGAAGGTGGTGACCCCACTCCTCTTTCCCTAGTGCGGAGGCCCTCCATTGTATTGAGGCCCTTGTGTACCCTGTATGTTGCAGCACCTGCTGGGGGTTTCCTTGGTACATGGTAAAACCCCGCTTGTCACTGCATGTTTATTATGTGAGCAGGGAATAAGATTCTAAGATGATGCTTGTTACAGAAGCATGTAAAGCTGGTCCACAATGGTACATAGTATAATAGAAAGGACCAAAATAATATTTACAGAGTTTTAGCACAGCTATTTCTGATTCTGAAAACTATTACAATGCAATAATTTAGTGACTGTTATAAAAATGGAAACAAATATAACCAAAATGTCTAATTATATGAAATATTTAACACTAGTTGTTTTTTTTATTACTATTATTAGCATTTCATAAATGAATTACGATAAGTAGAATATTTCCAAGTAGCAAAAATACCTAGAAAGAAAATCCTATGTAACTTTTTTTACAGTACTAACATTGAGCATGAGATACAGTATTATCAAATCGGATTTCACATTGTGGAAGAATAATCAGCTGTGTAAATTGACCAATGCTGTGTATAGTAATACCTTGACTTACGAGTTTAATTTGCTCTGTGACCAAGCACTTGAATCAAATTAAACTTCCCCATTAAAATTAATTAAAATGCTATATCCATTCTAGCCCCTACTTATGGACCAACATCCTGATATATGTCCCCCCTCCTGGTACTACATATGATCACCCAACCAGGTACATGGCCTCCATCCTGCTATATATGATCCCTCTCTTGGTGCATGGAACCCATCCATATATATGCTCTCCCATCTTGATTTATGGCTCCCCCATACTGGCACATGCCCTTCCCATCCTGATACATATCATCTCCTATCCTGGTACACATAATCCCTTATCCTGGTACATATCATCCCCCATCCTGACTCTTGGCTCCTCATCCTGGTTCTTGGCATTCCATCCTGGTACATGGCCCCCATCCTTGTACATGGGTCCCCATTCTGGTGCATATGATCCCCCATCCTGGTACATTGTCACCTTTCTGGTACATGCCCACCTTCCTGGTACATATGACCCCCCCATCCTTGTACATGAGCCCCCACAACCTTGCACATGGGCCCATATTCTAGTGCATATGATCCCCCATCCTTGTATATGGTCTCCATTCTGGTACATGGACACACATCCTGGTACATATGATCCCCCATTCATGTAAATGGCATCCCATCCTAGGACATGGCCCCCATCACACCGCATGTAAGAGCACAGTGCTCACATGCTAATCTGCTAACACGCTCTAACATGCTGATCAGTAGACTGAATGAGCTGAGGATGTCACACTGCAGGGGACCAGAGGGAGGGTGAGTATAATCGTTTTTTAAGTATGCGACATGATGCAGAAAGCAAATCAGCTGCCTGCATGAGTTGAGGATGCTGCACTGCGGGTGATGGGAGGGAGGATGAGTATAAGCTGATTGTACCTCACATTTTTGCATGCATCATGAAGCATAAAAAATACAGAGTGACAGGTCGTATCTTAAAATATTCTTAACTTGGTGCATTCTTATGTCAAAGTATTACTGTATTTAAAATCTTTGGATGTAAGAGCATAATAAAGGGATCTTCTATTGTTAGAAAAGTGGAATCCAGCATATTTCATACTAATTAAAAAACAAATGTTAGCACAAATCATCATTACAGCCAATCACTGAGCTCAGAGGCTGTGCTATTGTTGATAGAATAAGTGAACAAACTGATGTGCTGTAGTAAAGATTTACTTTGTAGTTGGCACAATATCAAGAGCTACACCCTACCTCCTAATAATAAAGGTCCCTGACGTGCACAAGAAATGAATACCACAATGCAGAAAGTGAAATGAGATTGTTATAAAGCTCAGTTTGTGGAAGCTTGATGCCTGGTTGCTCTTATTGGGGCTTCTACTGACAGGGTTTGTACAGGGCACTCTTTTTTTCCATGAGATCCCTGGCCTTTACCCTTTAACATATACTTAATGATCTAAATTTAAACAGGGACTTCAGAGTTATGCTCTAAGTGGTGCTTTCATGTTGATTGATCTGGTAGAGAGAAGGTTTGTCAAGCCATGTCATTACCAGGAGGTCACAGTCAGAGACAGAATAGTGAGAAAGTTGGAGAAACAGAAAAATGAGATAAGGTCAGGAACTAAACACCAATGGATGCAAGGTAACAGGGACAGACCATGAAAGTAACAAATTATATCTGGCAGCCACAAGTGGCTGCTGGGGGTTTAAATAGTGTGACACCTCCCAAGGCTGACAGCAAGGAAATTATTAGATGAAAAATGTTAACCTTTTCCTATCCAATACTTCCTGTTTTGCCCATTGAAAACCTATTATAAATCAGTTTTCCTAAAATTCCAGGTTTAACATATCCCCTTTCAAATGTTCTATTGAATATTATTTTGAAGCTTACCATATTATGATCGCTGGTGCCCAAGTGCTCCCGCACCTGTAGATCTGAAATTGTATCCGGTCAATTTGACAGGACCAGATCTAGCAAATTATCGCCCCTCGTCTGTTCATCTACCATCTGAGAGAGGAAATTGTCTTGAGTAGATAGGAACTTACAGCTTTGAGCACAACCAGAAGATTCTGTGTCCCACTGAATGTCTGGATAGTTGAAATCCTCTATAATAAGAACCCAGTTCTTCATTGCTGGATTGCTTTTTCCACATCACTTTTGTAGACTACTAATGTATTAGAGCAGAGGGAACCTCCAGAAGTGAACCTAAATTGGAAACTACACCCAGCAAGTAGTGTTGTGAACATGTTAGCCCTCAGGTGTAGAGTTGAGCGCGGTTCGTGGTTCTCCAGTTCGCGGTTCGAGTGATTTTGGGGGCTGTTCTAGATCGAACTAGAACTCGAGCTTTTTGCTAAAGCTCAATAGTTCTAGTTACGTTCGAAAACGGTTCTAGCAGCAAAAAGCCAAGCTAATTACTAGCTGGCTTTCCGCTGTAATACTGTAAGTCACTCTGTGACTCACACTATTATGAAATTTCAGCGTATAGTCTGTGGGAACAGTGCGTTCAGATCACTGCTGCTGGGATAATGGCGATCGCCATTTTTTTTTCTGTTCCTCCTTCCCTCCCTAAGCGCGCGTGTAGTGGGGCGGGCCAGCATGTCAGCCAATCCCAGACACACACACAGCTAAGTGGACTTTTAGCCAGAGAAGCAACGGCATGTGTGATAGGATGTCCATGTCACATGTCCCTGCATTATAAATACGGACATCTGCCCGTCTAGACGCCATTATCTGCCTTCTGCGTCTGAGTGTTAGTCACCGCAGGTGCAGCTCCTGTCTCCGATACTGCTGTGTATGCTCTACACACAGCGCTATACAGAATAAGGATAGAAGTTTCTTTCAGCCCTTGTAAGGGCTAATTACAGCAGGCTCAGAGCCATAGGTGACAGTCAGGTCCGTGGAAAGAGGTTTTAACAGCTACAGATAAGAGCGTCTGTGTAGATAAGGTCAGGGAGTTCCTTGCTGCATTTCACCATTAGGAGAGATAGAAAGTGAGGCTTCCTTTCCTCTACACTGACCCACAACCCGGCCACTGTACCCCCCTGCCCTTTGCACACTCAAGCTCATTGTTACTAAGCCATTATACTAGCAAACACTGAGGAAACTTAGTGGCATCCTAAAAGTGGCTGTTAGACTTCCATTAGTGTCGCACTAGTGCAAATCTCTTTGCAGCACCTCTGCACTGCACACTCAAGCTCATTGTTACAAAGCCATTATAATACCAAACACTGAGGAAACTTAGTGGCATCCTAAAAGTGGCTGTTGGACTTCATTAGTGTCCCACTGGTGCAAATCTATTTGCAGCACCTCTGCATTGCGCACTCAAGCTCATTGTTACAAAGCCATTATAATACCAAACTGAGGAAAATTAGTGGCATCCTGAAAGTGGCTGTTGGACTTTATTAGTGTCCCACTGGTGCAAATCTATTTGCATCACCTCTGCATTGCACACTCAAGCTCATTGTTACAAAGCCATTATACTAGCAAACACTGAGGAAACTTAGTGGCATCCTAAAAGTGGCTGTTGGACTTCCATTAGTGTCCCACTAGTGCAAATCTATTTGCAGCATCTCTGCATTGCACACTGAAGCTCATTGTTAATAAGCCATTATACTAGCAAACACTGAGGAAACTTAGTGGCATCCTAAAAGTGGCTGTTGGACTTCCATTAGTGTCCCACTAGTGCAAATCTATTTGCAGCACCTCTGCATTGCACACTCAGGCTGATTGTTACTAAGCCATTATTATAACAAACACTGAGGAAACTTAGTGGCATCCTAAAAGTGGCTGTTGGACTTCCATTAGTGTCCCACTAGTGCAAATCTATTTGCAGCAAATCTGCATTGCACACTCAAGATCATTGTTACTAAGCCATTATACTAGCAAACACTGAGGAAACTTAGTGGCATCCTAAAAGTGGCTGTTGGACTTTCATTAGTGTCCCACTAGTGCAAATCTATTTGCAGCACCTCTGCATTCTACACTCAAGCTCATTGTTACAAAGCAATTATAATACCAAACACCGAGGAAACTTAGTGGCATCCTAAAAGTGGCTGTTGGACTTCCATTAGTGTCCCACTGGTGCCAATCTATTTGCAGCACCTCTGCATTGCACACTCAAGCTCATGGTTACAAAGCCATTAGAATACCAAACACTGAGGAAACTTAGTGGCATCCTAAAAGTGGTTGTTGGACTTCATTAGTGTCCCACTGGTGAAAATCTATTTTCAGCACCTCTGCATTGCACACTCAAGCTCATTGTTACTAAGCCATTATACTAGCAAACACTGAGGAAACTTAGTGGCATCCTAAAAGTGGCTGTTGGTCTTCCATTAGTGTCCCACTAGTGCAAATTTATTTGCAGCACCTCTGCATTGCACACTCAAGCTCATTGTTACTAAGCCATTATAAAAGCAAACACTGAGGAAACTTAGTGGCATCCTAAAAGTGGCTGTTGGACTTCCATTAGTGTCCCACTGGTGCAAATCTATTTGCAGCACCTCTGCATTGCACACTCAAGCTCATTGTAACTAAGCCATTATAATACCAAACACTGAGGAAACTTAGTGGCATCATAAAAATGGCAGTTGGACCTCCATTAGTGTTCCACTGGTGCAAATCTATTTGCAGCACCTCTGCATTGCACACTCAAACTCATTTTTACTAAGATATTATACTACAAACTGTGCTGCCATTTTAAGGGCCATAGTTTCATTGTCCGGGATAGTTATTGTTGTTTATTCTGCTGTCAATAAAGATAGACCACCGCTGCAATCTACACCACCCCTCAATTTTACTACCACATTTTAAGTGGACATTCTTGTCGCTAGCAAAATGGGTGGCAAAATACCAGATTCTGGTGGAAAATAGAACAGGAGTGTTGGAAAAGGAAAAAAAGTTTGTGTCTGTGGGGAAGGTGGCAAAGCTCCATTAACATCTGCTGAAGATAGACCATCTTCCTGCAAAAGTAAGATGTCTACTACTTTCCGTGGACAATCGGATGTGCTCCCTTATTTACGAACACGAACAACTGGAACAAAGGTAGATGTTGCCCAAAAAAAGAAAATGCTTGAATGGATCTCAAGTGGTCCAACAAGTGCCCTCTCCACCACCTCAACTACTGCATCAAAAAAACACCAGTCCTCTGACTTATCATACCAATCACACTTGCTTACTCCCGACTCTCAAGTCTCCATCCGCCCTGCACAGTATGGTGGAACAGAGATGGCTGAGTCTGCAGAGCTTTTCAGTCACACTATAGCCTGTGAATCAGAGGTCTGCTCCCAAGCTACAGTGAGTACAGACCAGGAAATGGTCTGCAGTGATGCCCAGAACCTTTGTGACTCAGATTCAGACCGTGATGACCAAGTTCATCAGCATAATGTTGACCCTTATTCACAAACTGAAACACCTGTTGTAATAGACAATGAGGAACATACTGATCATGATGAGACGCAGATACCAGATTGGGATGACAACTTAAATATTCGTTCAGGGCAGGAAGATTCTCGGTATGAGGGGAAGGGGAGTGCAAACACAATGCTTGATGAGGAACTTCTAGATCCCACCTACTGTCAACCCACAGTCAGGCACTCGAGGAGGTCAACAGAGGCGGTGGAGGAGATGCTACTGACGACGAAGTTACCTAGCGCCTTCCTGGACAGAGGAGGAGTACTGGTAGCACGTCTACAACTGCATCCTCAGCCACCACTCTGCCTCTGAGCACTAGTTGGGGTGGCTCAGCAGGTCGCATGCCCTCTAAGACTTGCCTAGCCTGGTCCTTTTTTGACATAGCAAAAGATCGCCCAAATCATGTGATATGTAAAATTTGTCGTGATTCTGTTAGTAGAGGGCAAAACCTCAGAAGTTTGATAACTTCTTCCATGAATCGTCACATGAATAAATATCATATGTCCCAATGGGAAGCTCACCGTGCTGCAATGCGGCCTAGCGGAGCTTACCATCAACTGCCTGCCCCTTATAGTGCATCCACGCGCTCTTCATCTTCTAGGACTGTGGGGACAGCTGTCACACCTGGTTTTCCACGCACAACTTCCACCACTGTAACCGCAACAGGCAGTTTGCTTGGTACTTCGTCAGTTGGTTTGGAAGGGGAAACAAGTGCGTGTGTACAGCTCTCTCAGACATCGATAGCACCAACGTTGGATGAAGGTAACATCATGTCTACGCCTGCACTTTCCTCACAAACCTGCATTTTTCCAGGGACACCCTACTCACCACTATCTACACACAGCAGCCAGATCTCTGTCCCTCAGATGTGGACAAATAAAAGGCCATTTCCTGCGACCCATGACAAAGCTAAGAGGTTGACTTTATCCCTCTGTAAGCTCTTGGCTACCAAAACGCTGCCTTTCCGCCTGGTGGACACACAGGATTTTAGAGACCTTATGTCTGTTACTGTGCCCCAGTACTAGATGCCCAGTTGCCACTACTTATTTAAGAAAGGTGTGCCTGTGCTACACCAGCATATCGCACACAACATCACTGCTTCCTTGAGAAACTCTGTGTGTGAACGGGTGCATTTCACCACAGATACTTAGACCAGTAAGCATGGACAGGGACGTTACATGTCGCTGACTGGGCACTGGGTAACTATGGTGATAGAAGGTGAAGGGTCTGCTGCACAAGTCTTGCCGTCCCCACGACTTGTGTGTCAATCCTCTGTCTGTCCAAGTTCCTCCACTGCTTCTGCCTCCTCAGTCTCGTCTGGTCCTCCACCTCCGCCCCAAGCCTGCCTGGTCAGGCCACCAGCGTTGTAACTGCGCAGAAGGAATCACGCAACCTCATTACTATGCTGGCAGCAGAGCGCAACGGCATCAGGCGGTCTTTATCTTGAAATGTCTTGGAAATAAGAGTCACACAGAGGCTGAGTTGTGGGCAGCTCTGGAGACTGAGTTTAGTAAATGGTTGTCTCTACTCAACCTGCAGCCTGGTAAGGCCGTGTTAGACAATGCTGCAAACCTGGGTGCGGCCCTTCACCTGGGCAAGGTGACACACGTGCCTTGTATGGCTCACGTGTTGAACCTTGTTGTCCAGCAATTTTTAACACATTATTCCGGCCTAGATGGCCTTCTGAACAGGGCACGAAAACTGTCTGCTCACTTCCGATGATCAACCGCCGCAGCTGAGCGACTTGCATCGCTCCAGAAGTCTTTCGGCCTGCTGGTTCATCACCTGAAATGCGATGTGCCGACATGCTGGAATTCGACTCTTCACATGTTACAGCGACTGTGGCAGCACCGCCGAGCCCTGGTGCAATACGTCATGACGTATAGCCTGGGCCAACGAGATACAGAGGTGAAGCAGATCACCCTGATAGAGTAGTCTCAGATCAAGGACCTATGCACCCTTCTGCAAAGCGCTGACAATGCCATTATCAGCATGACAATTCCAGCAGGCATGGGACCATGGGGGACAGGGATCAACAAGGGCGCATTGTAGCAGGCGAAATGTTGAGGAAGGTGCAGGAGAACATGAAGAAATGGAGGACGAACTGTCCATGGACATGGAAGACTCAGCGGATGAGGGAGACCTTGGTCAAATTTCTGTTGAAAGAGGTTGGGGGGAGATGTCAGACGAAGAGAGAACGGTTAGCACCTCTATGTCACAAACACAGCGTGGACTTGGTTCGCATGGCTGCGCCAGACACATGAGCACCTTCTTGCTGCACTACCTCCAACATGACCCTCATTTTGTCAAAATTAGAAGTGATGATGATTACTGGCTTGCCACACTATTAGATCCCTGGTACAAGTCCAAATTTTGTGACATAATTCCAGCCATAGAAAGGGACGCATGTATGCAGGAGTATCAGCAAAAGCTGTTACTTGATCTTAACTCGGCTTTTCCACAAAACACCCGTGGTGCACGGAGTGAATCTCCCAGTTGTAACTTGACAAACATGGGACGGTCTCGTCATCTTGAACAGTCTAACCGTACCAGCAGCACTGTATCTGCTGCTGGTAACAGCAATTTTTTTGAATCTTTTCATAATTTTTTTAGACCATCCTTTGCAAGGCCACCAGAGACAACAATTCTGACACATAGTCAACGGCTGGAGAGGATAATACAGGAGTAGAGTTGAGCACGGTTCGAGGTTCTCCAGTTCGTGGTTCGAGTGGTTTTGGGGGGTGTTCTAGATCAAACTAGAACTCGAGCTTTTTGCTAAAAGCTCGACAGTTCGAGTTATGTTCGAGAACGGTTCTAGCAGCAAAAGCAGGGTTTTTTACAGTTACAGTGTGCAGGGAGCCATCGCTGGCAGCCTGCCAGAAGCTGGTAACCAAGATAAACATCGGGTGTCCAAGCTAAGCGCTTTGGTTAGTAACCCGATCTTTACCCTGGTTACGCATGCAGGGAGCCAACACTTCCCTGCTCAGCTCGCTCCGCCCCCTCCTGCACTCAGCATGTACACACACACACACACACACACAGACACTCACCTGTCCCCAGCCATGCAGTCCCCTGCACTGGCGTCCTCAGCGCACATGGCCCCGCTAAGCTCCACCAACTTCGCACTCCACCGCCCTCACACATACCCCTGCTAGGCTCCACCCACCTCGCACCTGCACACATTACCTCACTAGGCTCCGCCCACCTCGCACCCGCACACATTACCCCGCTGGGCTCCGCCCACCTCGCACCCGCACACATTACCCCGCTAGGCTCCGCCCACCTCGCACCCACACACATTACCTTGCTAGGCTCCGCCCACCTTGCACCCGCACACATTACACTGCTAGGCTCTGCCCACCTCGCACCGCACACATAGCCCCGCTAGGCTCCGCCCACCTCGCACCCACACACATTACCTCTCTAGGCTCCACCCACCTTACACCACACACATGGCCCCGCTTGGCTCCGCCCACCTCACACCTGCACACATTACCCCACTAGGCTCCACCCACCTCGCACCCGCACACATTACCTCGCTAGGCTCCACCCACCTTGCACCGCACACATAGCCCCGCTAGGCTCCACCCACCTCGCACCCACACACATTACATCGCTAGGCACCGCCCACCTTGCACCCGCACACGTTACCTCGCTAGTCTCCACCCACCTCGCACCCGCACACATTCCACTGCTAGGCTCTGCCCACCTCGCACTGCACACATAGCCCCGCTAGGCTCCGCCCACCTCGCACCCGCACACATTACCTCTCTAGGCTCCGCCCACCTTACACCACACACATGGTCCCGCTTGGCTCCGCCCACCTCGCACCTGCACACATTACCCCGCTAGGCTCTGCCCACCTCGCACCGCACACATAGCCCTGCTAAGCTCCGCCCACCTCGCACTGCACACATTACCCCGCTAGGCTCCACCCACCTCGCACCCACACACATTACCTCGCTAGGCTCCACCCACCTCGCACCGCACACATAGCCCCACTAGGCTCCACCCACCTCGCACCCACACACATTACCTCGCTAGGCTCCGCCCACCTCGCACCCGCACATATTACCTCGCTAGGCTCCGCCCACCTCACACCGCACACATTACCTTGCTAGGCTCCACCCACCTCGCACCGCGCACATTACCTCGCTAGGATCCTCGCACCGCACACATGGCCCCACTCGGCTTACCTGCAGTGATGAAGTCCTGCCCTCCCGACCTCAGCGCTGACACTGTCCTCCATGGCTGCCGCTTCACATCTGTCACTACGGCCCGAGACTGTCACTAGCGGTGACGTCACGGGCTGCTCGCGATACTTGGCTGTGAAGGTGATTGAAGTCAGTGTGCAGTATCAGCAGCGCAGATCGTCACCGCAGGTAATGTACCTCGCTGACAGCAGCACTTGTCATGCCCTGCAGTGACCTGGGCTGACCTTCTGATGTTAGCTCAGGTCACTGCATTGCTCTCCCAGCCAATGGGGAACATTCTGTTCTTCATTGACTGGGACAGTGACTATGGTATGGCTCGTCATGGGAACCGCTTGGATTACAGCAGACCTGGATTTGTTTTTCTTTCTAATAAATTGGTGAAAGAGGGAATGTCTTGGGCAGTGTTTTTTCAAATAAAAATGTGTTTGTCGTCTATTTTTTTTTATTACTGACTGGGTTGCTGATGTCAGGTATCTGATAGACACCTGACCTCACCAACCCCAGGGCTTGATGCCAGGTGACATTACACATCTGGTATTAACCCCATATATTACCCCGTTTGCCGCCACATCAGGGCACAGGATGAGCTGGGGCGAAGCACCAGGATTGGCGCATCTAATGGATGCGCCACTTCTGGGGGGGCTGCGGCCTGCTATTTTTAGGCTGGGGAGTGTCCAATAGCAGTAGGCCTCCCTAGACAGAGAATATCAGACCCCAGCTGTCTGCTTTACCTTGGCTGGTGGTCCAATTTTGGGGGGACCCCTACGTGTTTTTTTTTTTTAAATTATTTATTTAATTTAAAATAATAGCGTGGGGTGCCCTCAGTTTTGGATTACCAGCCAAGGTGAAGCTGCCAGCTGTGGTCTGCAGGCTGCAGCCGTCTGCTTTACCCTAGCTGGCTACAAAAATAGGGGGAATCCCACGTCATTTTTTTAAAAAATGTATTTATTTATTTTGGTAAATACATGGCTAAGCACCTCTTAGTGCCACATGAAAGGCACCAAAGGGTGCAAAATTACAAAATGCAGGAGAGTGGGACATTATGTGTTTTTCTGCCATTATAATGACAGAAAAGACTGCTATGAGGTGTACAAGCACAAGAAAATCACCAGAGAGCTCTACCCTGTGAAAGGCAGTAAAAAATGGCACTGGAGTGAACATGTGACCGCCTCATGTAGGATGAAGCTATGGATCCTGGGTAAATTTATGTATTTTCCCTCCTTCAGTTTTTTGGCAGTACGCCAAAAAAACGGAAGGCACACGGATGACAAACAGATGACATACGGACTGTATACGCGTCACGCTCCTGATGCCTCGGCACCGCTCCTTACCCACTGATCCGGTCACACCTTCACGGCACCGCTCCTTACCCACTGATCCGGTCCACGTGTCCACCGGTCACGGCTGCCGCTCCCGCTCATGCTCTCCTGTGTCCTGTCCCCAGTCTCATGTGTCTGACTCATGCTTCTGTATAGGGTCAGGCCGCGCCCACTCACCTGGTCTTATGGGCCCAGCACTGCTGCAGCAGGATATGAAATGAGGCTATGCTGGGTATATAAGACTGGCCTTTCCATGTGGGCGGGGCCTGATCAACGCGTTTTGTAAGCCTTGTCTTGAAAGCTAAGTGCTCAGGTCCCACTTGTGCCGTGTCCTGTGATCATACTATTGCCTGACTTTCCTACCCGGCACCGGTGCCGGATTCCTACACTAGCTCCAGGAACTCTGAAGCCCCAGTGACTTTTCTACCCGTCCCCTGTGGGACGCAGTCCCTGCCATGCTAGTGCTCCGGCTACCGTTCACCCAGGCCTCCGGTGGGGTGCACGACCCAGTGGATCCACCACCCGGACCTAACAATACGGAACGGAAATGGATGCCACACGGATGCACCCGTGAAAAAAACTGACTGTTTTTTGCAAACTGCAAAAACGGATCGGTCGTGTGAATGTAGCCTTATTCTAATCTGCCGTTTATAAACAGCAGGCAGAAATAAGTGAATAGCGCCCCCCAGCGTCAGAAAATCTCTGGGGTTTCAGGCGGTAGTTGAGACCCTGGAGATCATGATTCAGGTCGGTTTGTCCGGTCCCCGCTCACGTGATCACCGGTATACACCGTATACCAATGATCACGTTACAGTAAATGACAGCGCCGGTAAAAACTTATTTATCTCCCATCTGGCATGAACAAACATGTCAGATGGGAGATAAATCTCCTCCCAGTCCCCCGGTGTCACCAAAGTGCCCCCTCCTGACCCCCTCCCGGAAAATCCAAGATGGCCGCGCGCACAGAAGCGCGCCGGCTGCATTCACCCTACTCCTCTGATTTCTGTCGCATGTGCCATGACACATGCGACAGAGAACTCCTTCCCAGGCCCTGCCAGGTCACCTCCTATAACCCCACCGGTGTTCCCCGGTGTCCCACGGTACCTGTGCAGCGTTGATCCCCCGCGGCCCCCTCCTTCACAATAGACGCTGCCGCATGCACAGAGCGGCTGTAAGCTCAAGTTCCTGTGTTCAGACACAGTGAGTGGTGGTAACCATGCATCTGTAACCTACTGCAATGCCCTGCTCATGAGGTAAGGAACATAGTTGATCAGGAGAGGTATACTACATTTACAAATGGAGGGATTTGCTTTTATAGTTGCCCTGCTGAACGACTACCAAACATGAGAGTCTGTTATACACCACAAAAAAACATGTCTAAATGGCGAGCTCTGTTGTTTAGTATTCATTCAGCTGGATAACTGGACTTAAAGGGGTATTCCATCTCCAAGATCCTATCCCCAATATATAGTAGGTGGAATAGCAATAATATCAGAAAATACCAATATTTAGAACTGTAGAATAGTTCTCCTGATTAAGCATGCCCTTACCTCATGAGCAGGGCATTGCAGCTTTGGTAGCAACAGTTACGACATGGACTCTGCTGCTGTGGACCCGGGGAGAGTGGGTGCAGATTCATTGCACCCACACTCCTCACATGGAGGGTCTGCACACCTAGAAAATGGGGGATACGTTTCCTGAGCATGTTCCCCATATTCTAGACGGTCCAGAGTCATCGTGGGACCCCTTTATTTTTTTTCCTTACAATAAATTGGTGAAAGAGGGAATGTTTTGGGGAGTGTTTTTTCAAATACATTTTTTTTTCGTCTATTTGTTTTGTTAGTACTGACAGTTTGTGATGTCGGGTATCTGATAGACGCCATGACATCACAAACTGCTGGGCTTGATGTCAGGTGACTTTACAGCTAGTATCAACCCGATTTATTACCCCGTTTGCCACTGCACCAGGGCACGGGATGAGCTAGGGGGAAGCGCCAGGATTGGTGCATCTAGTGGATGCGCCAATTCTGGGGCGCCTGCGGCCTGCTATTTTTAGTCTGTGAAGGGCCAATAACTATGGACCTTCCCACCCTGAGAATACCAGACCACAGCGGTCCGCTTTACCTTGGCTAGTGATCCAATTTGGGGGGGACCCTACTTTTTTTTGTAATTATTATTATTTATAAAATAATTATAAAAAAGAGCCTGGGGTGACCTCCACATTTTATCCCCAACCACGGTAAAGCTGCCAGCTGTGGTTTTCAGCCTACAGCCTTCTGCTTTACCCTAGCTGGCTATCAAAAATGGGGAGACCCCACGTCATTTTTTTTAAACTATTTCTTTAAATAAAAAAAATTTATGGGCTTCCCTGTATTTTGATTGCCAGCCAAGGTAACACCAGGCAGATGGGGGTGGCAACCCCTAGCTGTCTGCTTTATCTGCGCTGAGAATCAAAAATATCGCGGAGTGCTATGTCATTTTTTTAATGAATAATTTTTACAGCACTGTCATGTCAGGCAATCAAAATACAGGGAAGCCCTTTTTTTTTTAGTTATTTAAATAAATAGTTAAAAAAAATATATATGGGCTCCCGCTGCATTTTTTGCATTGCTAGCTGAGGGTATTCCGAGCAGCTACTGGCTGCTAACCCCTACTGCTTGTTGTTACCTTCACTGGCAATGGAAAATCCAGGGAAGCATTTTTTTTGCCAAAAAACTACAAAAAAAATGACGTGGGCTTCACCATATTTTTGTATGCTAGCCAGGTACAGCAGGCAGGTACAGGCTGCCCGTAACCCCCAGCTGCCTATTTGTACCCGGCTGGGAACTAAAAATATAGAGAAGCTTTTTTTTACCGAATTCATGAATTTCATGAAATAATTAAAAAAAAAAACGACGTGGGCTTCACCCCATTTTTGTGTCCAGCCGGGTACAACTAGGCAGCTGGGGATTGGATCCGCAGCACAGGTTAGCCCGAGGTTTCTGGGCCACTCTGCTGCGAATTGCAGTCCGCAGCCGCCCCAGAAAATGACGCTCTCATAGAAGCGCCATCATCTGGCGCTGTATCCAACTCTTACAACAGCCCTGGAGCCGGGTGGCTTGTTGGGTAATCATGAGTTAATACTAGCTATGTTTTACTAGCTAGTATTAAGCCAGAGATTCTTAATGTCAGGCACGTTTGACCTGGCCATTAAGAATCTCCAATAAAGGGTTAAAAAAAACACCACACAGAGAAAAAATACTTTAATAGAAATAAATACACAGACACACTTAGAGACTCCATCTTTATTACCCCCTGTCATCCCTCCACGATCCATGGTCTTCTGTCTTCTTTCTTCTTCAACACTTGCAGCTCTGTCTGCTCCATCAGACAGCACTGCATGGGGGAAGACGCTGTGCTCCATGCAGCAATCACTCTGTGAGAGTGACCACAGGCTCCCGACTCTAAGCGGTGGCACGTGTTGCTATAGCAACGGTGCTCCGATCACGTGATTCCGGTGCCGCTGCGTGCTGGTAGCAGGACGTCCTCATCACCGCTACCAAGCGCGTTGCTATGGCAACGGTGATCTGCGTTATTGACTGGCTGTGTCACCGGTCAGGAGCCGGCATCTGCGGACACTGGTAACTACGGTAAACATCAGGTAACCAAGAAGCCCTTACCTTGGGTACCCGATGTTTACCTTCGTTACCAGCGTCCGCCGCTGTCATGTTGTCAGTGCCGGCTCCTGCTGCCTGCACACATAGCCAGACTACACATCGAGTAAAATTAACCCGATGTGTACTGTGGCTAGGAGTGCAGGGAGCCAGCGATAAGCGGTGTGCGCTGGTAACCAAGGTAAATATCGGGTTGGTTACCCGATATTTACCTTAGTTACCAAGCGCAGCATCGCTTCCACGCATCGCTGCTGGCTGGGGGCTGGGGGCTGGTCACTGGTTGCTGGTGAGATCTGCCTGAAAGCTCACCAGCAACCCATGTAGCGACGCTCCAGCGATCCCTGCCAGGTCAGGTTGCTGGTGGGATTGCTGGAGCATAACAGAGAGATGCAATCACAGGTCCTAGCATGTCGGCATCATAGTCATGTGACCAGTCTGTAGCCAATGAGATAATAGACACATGACTGGTCACATGGCTATTTTGACGTCACGATATGTCCTGCATCACTGCTGGCAGTGCTGGTTACCGGCAAGATTCAGCGATCATCGGATGGAATAGCGGCAGGAGACAGAGTGCAGGACGGATCACAGGGACAGGTAAGTGTTATGGCAATGTTTATTAACTGTATGTGTACATTTATAATGTGTTTTTATGTGTTTGTGATTGCCTCCCATTGTTTACTATGGGGTTCGAGCGGTTCGTCGAACCGGTTCGTCGAACCAGATTTCAGTTCGGCGAACCGAACTCGAGCCGAACCGCGACCGGTTCGCTCATCTCTATACAGCAGTATCCCCAAATGAACATCGATGCCATGACTTTGCAACTGGAGCCTTGCTTATTTTGGGCTTAAAATCTTGAAAAATGGCCAGAGCTCTCCACTTACGCCTTGGAGATCTTGTTGTGTCTAGCTGCCAGCGTTGTCTCTGAACGTGTCTTCAGTGCTGCTGGGTGTGTGCTGACAGATAAGCGCATGTGTCTGTCCAGTGACAATGTGGACAGACTAACGTTCATCAAAATGAACAAGTCATGGATCCACAAGGAATTTACTACCCCTGTGTCATCCTGGGGAGAGTAAATGCTTGTTTATTTTGAATGCGCTTGATGCAAATCTACCTGTGAAGTGTACAACTGGGGTACAAGTGCTGCCACTGAAGGGGTGGGTGTCTGTGTGGCCAAATTTTTGGAAAAAAGGGAGACTCCACTTGGAGTAACCCTTGCTTACAGTGTTTCTAAAAATGATCTAAGATGAACAGATCTGGGATTGGGAAAAACTTTGCTACCTACCCCGGTGTCATCCTGGGGACAGTTAAGGATGGCATATTTTTGAATGTGCTAGATGCAAATCTACCTGTGAAGTGTACAACTGGGGCACAAGTGTTGCCACTGAAGGGGTGGGTGTCTGTCTGGCCCAATTTTTGGAAAAAAGGGAGACTCCGCTTGGAGTAACCCTTGCTTGCAGTGTTTTTAAAAAGCAGCCAAGATGAACAAGTCATGGTTTAGCAAAGACTTTGCTACCTACCCCGGTGCAATCCTGGGGACGGTTAAAGATGGCGTATTTTTGAATGTGCTTGATGCAAATCTACCTGTCCAGTTTGCAACTGGGGCACAAGTGCTGCTACTGAAGTGGTGTCTGTGGGGCCCAATTTTTGGAAAAAAGGGAGACTCTGCTTGGAGTTACCTTGCGGTGTTATACATGATTTTAGAAGGACATGCCATGCCTATATCTGTGTCTCGTCCTCTTTTTCCTCGTAACACTGTTTTGTTCTCGCATGAGGATTTGTTCTTGTCACTTTCCCATGTGTTTGTGCTGTGTTGTGAGTTGTTTGTCACCATTTGGACACCTTTGAGGTTGTTTTCTTATGTGTTTGTGATTGCCTCCCATTGTTTCCTATGCGGTTCGAGCGGTTCGCCGAACCGAACTCGAACGAGTCCTCCGTTCGGCGAACCGAACTCGAGCCGAACCACGACCGGTTTGCTCATCTCTACTCAGGTGTTTCACAAATTTCTTTAGCATGGGCATGTGAAAATGTTTTTTTTTATTTTGCAATAATATATAGATTTTGTCCAAAACTTTTCATTTCTACAAGACATAAACAAATTAATTTGCAATTAATCTCACAATTTCCATGTATGACAAAATCTTAAACTATTGTTTTTGTTCACTGCAAGGCTCAGCAATGAGGGAGCGCCATTTAGATGCAAACAATGCTGAATTGGTTGTCTGACTAAAAATTGCATTTGCACAGCAGCTGAAATATTACTACAGAGGAAACACCCAAAAGTGATTCCATTATGGAAACTATACTTGTCAAGGCACTTATCAACAGGTACAGTTACCATTTTTACCCTAAAACTGTTTTTAAGAAATTAATATTTAACATATAATAAAAAGCAAAAACTGCAATTTTTTCCCCAATTAGCTTTTTTTTTTCAATATTCACTGTATGGCATAAGTGACGGAATTCATTTTATTCTGTGTTTCATTACAAAGAACAAGATCACAATTTTATGTAGTTTTATCATGATTGGTACATAGTGACTATTTTATTTTTTTTTAAATCACAGACTTGGTTGCAGACTGAAGACAATTTTGTTAAAAACTAAGGCCACAGACCCTGATGAGTAGTGGCAACAGCAATTTCTTTCCAAAAATGAAGCCCACAGACCCTAGTGAGAAGTGGTGGTGAGAGGTTTAGTTTTTAAAAAAAAATAAATCCACTGACCTTGATGAGAAGTGGCAATGCATAGTTTTTTCAAAAAAAATAAAGGCCACAGACCATGTTGAGAATTGGCTAGAGGCATTTTAGCAAAAACATAAAGCCACAATCCCTGGTGAGAAGTGGTGAGAGGTAGATTTTTCCAAACAATTAAGGCCACAGAGCCTGGAGAGAAGTGGCGAGTGGTAGTTTTTTTAAAAAAAAAATTAAGGTCACAAACCCTGGTGAGAGGTAGTAAGTAGAGATGAGTGAATTTGTTCTGAAAAGCTTCGCCAATTTCAAATTCGGTATGAGAATTAGCGTGCTTGGATCATGCTCAGATTACTGAGCACTTTCATCAAAAGTCGGTAATGTTTGCTTTTGTTTTGTAAGTGTTTGCAGCTTTTCTTATACCTTACTATTACTTTGGCTATGATAATGGTGTTGTATGTTTAGTGGTGGGACGTTATTGATGAGAGGAGGGCATGAAGAGTGGTCAGAAGAGCAGCGGACATTTATTTATTTTTCTTAACTTTATGTGTGTAAGTTCCAGCAGCCAATCAGGGCACAGAAACCATCCACAACGTTCAGACACAAGAGCTTGTGTCATTGTCTGCCTAAGTCACATGTCTCTCTGCATATAAAAAGCAGACATGCGGCATTGGCGCCATTTTGTAATTGCTAAAGCTTAGAGATGGTGCTGCCACTACTGATGCTAGACAGTTTAGCCAGGGGTTTTAATCATAGGTAGTTGAGGTAGTTAGGAAGATGATAGATGTAGAATAGGGAAGTGCAGAGATTTTCAGTGTGGGGAACGATGTGTACCACAAATCGGCATTTTATAATTTAGGGATTCCAAATTGTGTGCTCCAGCTCAAAGTTTCTATTTACTCATATAAATAGTGGTCATTTTGTGTTTCAGCTAAAAATTGCTATTTCCTCATCTAATTAGTGGTCATTTTGTGTTTCAGCTAAAAATTGCTATTTCCTCATCTAAATAGTGTCCATTCTGTGGTGGAGCTCAAAATTGCTATTTCATTATGTAAATAGTGGCCATTTTGTGGTGGAGCTAAAAATTGCTATTTCATTACTTAAATAATGGAAAAATAGTGCTCCAGCTAAAAATTGCTGTTTTCCCAAGTAAATAGTGGCTATTTTGTGGTGGAGCTCAAAATTGCTATTTTGTTATGCAAATAGTGGCCATTCTGTGGTCGAGCTCAAAACTGATATTCCTTCTAAATAGTGGAAAATAAGTGTGTCGCGGGCGGAGGAGGGGACGCTGCGCTCACCCACTGCTCGGGTCTGGCTACTGCTGCTGCTCGGTGGTGGCTCGAGCGGTGGGCCGGATCCCGGGGACTCAAGCGGCGTTCCTCGCCCATGAGTGAAAGGGGGTGGTTGGGTTTAGGGATATTGTCCGTGACGCCACCCACGGTTGTGGTGAGATTGGTGACACCACCGCTGCTCTGGACGGGGATCCCGGGAGCGATGACAGGAAGCAGCTTGTATGTTGGTTCTCCCCTCCGTGGGTAGGGGGGTTGGTTGTCCCGGGGCCCGGTGAGGGGTAGGGATGGCAGGCGGGTTATGTGGCCTGGTGAGGTTCAGGGTCGCGGGGGCAGCGCTGTGCCGCATGGCACGGTGGTACTTACTCAGCCAGTAATTCACACGGAGTCTCTGGTCAAACAAACGGCTGGATGGACGGGTCCCACAGGCGGCTGCGGTTGTTCTCCCGGTAGGTTGATGGTGACTGCCTTTCCTTGCACCTGTGTTGTGTTTACGGTTCCAATGGCTTCACACCGGTAACCCGCTCCCCAGCTTGGATGGATGCTGAAGGAGCCCCTTTTGCCCGCAGGCTCTGGCCCTGGGAACTGTAGCCTTGGCGGTGACTGTGTTTCCCTTTATGGTGTGAGCTGTTGCCTTCAATCGGGTCTTGACTGCTGGGAAACCCCGGAGGTTCCCTTTGCTAACGGATTTGACCAGTTTTACGGGGACTCCTAGCCTGGTCGGGGTCCGTAAGACCTGCCGGATGGTGCTGGCTTCTCTTTGCTCTCCGATCCGGTACCGTCGGGCCACCGCCCATTCACGGTCCTTACGGTTCGCTGCCAACCTTGCTGTTCTGTCCGGGCCACACACCCGGACGCCTTCAGTCTCCTCTCCTACCACTTCACTTTTCTCCTCCTCAACTCCTCTCCAAAACTAATCTGCTCTGCTTTTCCCGCCTCCAGGACTGTGAACTCCTCGGTGGGCGGGACCAACCACCTGGCCTACCCCCTGGTGTGGACATAAGCCCCTGGAGGAAGGCAACAAGGATTTTTGTGTTTGACTTCGGTGTGCCTAACCGGGGTGTGGGGTGTGTTGGTGTAGTTCTGTGATGACCTGGCTTGTCCAGGGCGCCACAAATGGTCCACCTAAAATTGCTATATTTTCATCTAAACAGTGTCCATTCTGTAGTCAAGCTAGAAATTGCTATTTCCTTATGGAAATAGTGAAAAATCAGTGCTCCAGCTAAAAATTGTTATTTCATTATCCAAATAGTGGCCATTCTGTGGTGCGGCTAAAAAATTTCTATTTAATTATCTAAATAGAAACTTTTTTGTGGTGGAGCTCAAAAATGCTTTATAATTATCTAAATAGTGGAAAATCAATGCTCCAGCTAAAAATTGCAAATTCCTCCTCTAAATAGTGGTCTAAATAGTGGTTAAAAAGTGGTCAAGCTCAAAATTCCTATTTCATAATCTAAGGCCCTATGTGCACCCTGTAGTTTTTCATACGTTTTTGGTATAGTTTGATTTGGTCACCACAAACGGCATGCTTTTTCTTCCCCAGAAAAGTCTGAGATTTCAGATTTGCTGTGCACAAGTTGCTTTTTTTTGGCTGCATTTTTGTGGTGACCACAAAAATGCAGCATGTCAATTCTTTTTCTGTTTTCCCCTGTGTTTCATCCATTGGTGCTAAAAAAAAAACAAAAAAAAAAAAACGAATCAAAAACGCATGGTCAAAAACGCATGAGATTTGTTATGCTATTTTTGCAATAAGATGCATTTTTTTGGCCATAGCCAAAAACTGCAGCATGTGGACTTAGCTTAAATGTTAGAAAATAAGTGCATCAGCTAAAAATTGCTATTTCCTGATCTACAGTAAGTAGTCGTCATTATGTGGTTGAGCTAAAAATTGCTATTTCATTATCTAAATATTGCAAAATCTGTGCTCCATGTTTAATGATAGATGGGAGACTAGTGTTGTGAAACAGCTGGTTAAGAGAGGGAAAAGGTACATCAAACATGAGTGGGAAATTCCGACGTTGTAGTGTAAGGGAAATAAGCATGGTGTTTGAGGTGTACGTGGAGTAGGCGCTAAATTTCCCAGAAGCTCTATTAATAAACACCAGCTCATCCTAGCTAAAGACAACTGTCAATTGTTACTGGATGGGCTATTCCACTCCCTTTCTTTGGCAGCCACACAGTTGTACGACTTTTAGATGAGGGCCATAAAAATCATCTGCTACAATGAATATCAAGCGCCAAATCAAGTGGTCTATTCTCCTCTACCTCAACTTCATACCCGGTACAGTCCTCAGAGGTGGCACCACAATTACACTTGTTTCCCCCCACGTCACAACCCTCCAACCACCCAAGTGACTGTGGGAACCACAGATGAGCGAGTCTGCACAGCTTTTCACACATTCTATTCTATGGGCATCAGGGGTCTGCTTCAATGATTCACAGACGCAAGATGCAGAAAGCATCTTTACCGATGCCCAAAATCTATGTTAGTTGGATCTGGGGTAGGACTATGTAAGGTCCGAGTAGGATCCAGACCCTCTTCACTAGACATTAAGCCCTGGGGGTGGAGGTGGTGATGATGAGACTCAGATATCAGAGGCGCATGTGTACTGTACTGCTGTGTCAGGGCAGGAAGAGGAGGAGGATGACTGTCAGGATGATGAGTGGGACAACAGAGGATGATGATGATTAGGTTGGAGATCCCACTTGGTGTGAACCCAGAGGCACACAGCTGAGTAGCTTAGCAGAGTATGTGGAGGAGAAGGAAGACAAGGAGGTTATGTTGCTGATTCACGCACAAACACGTAGTATGTGCCCAAGAGACGGCAGTGTTCCGTGCTCACGATCAGAACTCTTTGCACTGGGCATTTTTGCTGTGTTTTACTCTGTGAGAATAATTGTGTCTCTGCAAACATAAATTGATCAGTTTATGCTGTGGAAAGAACAAGCACTGTAGGCACGGGATTTCTTGAAGTTGCATCCATTGTGCTTGTACTGTACAACGCAGAATTTTGGATGCCGCAGAAACATGCTACTGTACATCCAAAATGTTGTTGTTCCTGTTTGTACCCTAAGGATAAGATTTTTGTATACTTGTGCAAAAGTTTAATGAACAGTCACAGATAGGTTTTTATATGGTAATAATTATATGTATCATGCCCAGCGAACTGGACATGGGGGAAGTAGATCCACTGGTTCACTGACCTGGAGGAGTGGACCTGAGCATCCCCGAGTCTTCACTACAACCACAGCAGGAGGAAAAAGGTACACACGCAGATCAGTAGCGAACAGGAGACACCTCGGCAGCTGGTGCCACAGCATGGAGGCAGGAACTGGTACAGATGAGGTAGAGGATGGTGCAGACTTTGTGGACTGGTACGAAGGGTACAAACAGGTGGATAAGTGCTTGAGGTAACAGGCAGGGTTAGTACGGGTACAGGCATGTTTCACCAACAACTGACAATATATAGATTATGAGAAGAAGCACAGGGACCTGAGAACTAGCACGAGCAGACTAACTACAAAAAAAGGGGAACAGGCATCTGCCAATGGGGGAGAGTGCCTTATATACACTGTACTTATATATATTTCCGGGTTAGGTCATGCTGGCCCTTTAAGAGAATGTTAAACAGCATGTCCATTCCGTAAGTACGCTCCCAAGAGCCCTATTGCATGGGATGGAAAAGGCACAATAAAGGAGGAGGAAGAAGGAGTGGCTGTGAGAGAGCATTGGCGCCCCTGATACATGGAGTGCGGGGGCACTGACAGAGACCCAAGTGATGGCCAGGGACTGCAGGACAGAACGGGAGGTGTGGGACCTGGGTAAGTGAACAAGCAGGAATGTTGGTGATCCTTGGGCACGAGCAGCACAATTGTAACAATATGTTTATATGTAGAGCACTCTGCTGGCTAACAGCCAAAAGACTTGATTCTAACTTAAATAATCACTCCCATGAAACTTTTGATTAACTAAACCTGTGTAAATCTATAAGTATTACATTGTAAGTGCAGAACTTTATACACAAAAATCACCATCTTCTCCAGTTTCTTGTGCTGCTCTGGTCCTTTTCTGGATCATGTGATTTCAATTTTAACTTGCTGGATCACACTGGGGACCGTTGCGATCCTGAAGTTCTTTTTACAATGTACGTCTGTGGAGTCTGTCCAGACTCTCCATAGGCTTACATTTTAAAAACATTGTCTGGCTCACACACAGACCCCAGTGGGATCTAGCAAGTTGGAATAGAAGTCACATGACCCAGAAGAGGATCAGAACAGTGATAGAAAGTGGGAAACATGATTGGTGAGTAAATTTCCACATTTGCTTTATGTACACATTTATATGAATTTAGGTCATAAAAAGTTTAATTGGAGTGATTTTTCAATAACATTGGTGTGGGGCATTAGTCATTGTTAAGGTAAATTTTGCTAAATGTCTTTTATCATCACTTTCTCTGAATATCCTAAATTGACTAAATGATTTATGAGTCTGTCAAATTTGTTCCCTTTATATACTATCATTATATTAGTTTTTACATTCGCCCTTGACAATTATTTTAGGAAGTCAGCTTTATGCAAATATTTTTTGTAATAGATAAAGGAAAATGCTATGTACCTGAAGAAAATTGATATTCACTGTTCTCTTCTAAATATTAATTTATAGAAAATGAGTGTATACAAAAGCTATCTATCAAGTAGTTTTATACAAACATGGTGTTTGTATTTGTGGTTTTCTTACTAATTTTAGATAATGCTTTGAATGTGGATATGAAGATCATATTGTACCTAAACAAGCTAAATGGAAATAGTATTCACTTTTTTAACAACACTTATAAGATCTTAACTACTACTAGGAAAATATATTAATATAGTAATATTAGTATAGTTGTCTTCAGCTATACATTGTTGACATTGTTTTTTCTATTTCCTTGTCATGATGTTTGTCATGGTACCATTTAGTTAACTGTTACCAGACATGCTAACTAGTGATGGTCAAACACAAACTATAAAATCCGGGGTCCATACTAGTGCACGGCCCCCAAACACGGACTTCTTTAGGAAGTCCATGTTACTGTTCAAGTTCAGCCACTCGGACAATTATGGAAAAAGGAAAAGGAAAGAAAATAAGGAACAAAGCAGGATCGTTACACTTCCGGGTCTGGTCATTAACTCTCATACATATTCACTGCTTCCCCCACCCACTGTTAGTTCGGGCATCTATGATTGGTTTCAGTTAGACCGTGCCCCCAAACTGTGTGACAGCATCTGTGATTGGTTGGATTAAAAAAACGCTGTCAGTATCCCTATAGTGGTGTAAAAATAAATAAACAAATAAAAACATTATTAGTGTTGTGTCCCACATATTGTGATATTCAGTACAAATAAAGCATATGGCTACAGGCTGCAGCCTCCAGCCATGTGTTTATCTTGGCTGTGTATCAAAATAAGAAGGACCCTATGCAATTTTTTTAAATTATTTAAATAAATAATTTAAAAAATTGTGTCCGGTGCATAAAGCCAAATCTGGGGGTTGGTATTCTGAGGCTGGGGAGACCCATGGTTATTAAGTCCACCCAGCGTAAAATTATCAGTCTGAAGCCATCCAGAATTGTCGCATTCATTACACATGACAAATTCGGCACCTTACCCGATTCACTCATGTGGTGGCATTGGGGTAATATAAGGTGTTAATGACAGCTCACAGCTGTGCTAAACCATAGATTAGTAAAAGGTAGGGTCTATGAGACCCCCTCTCTACTAATCTTGTAAGTAAAAATAAATAAACACAAAGACCAAAAAAATCCTTTATTTGAAATAAAATACAAAAAAGCTCTCTTCTCCAATTTATTAACCTACCAAACACCCAGGTCCGACGTAATCAACAAGCGGTTGCACGACGATCTCAGTTCTGTTACATACTGAAGTCGCAAAGTTCGAGCACATTAAAGAACATCACCTTACCTATTACTAATCTATGGTTTAGTGGCAGCTGTGAACTGTCATTAATATTACACGATTGCCACCGCACAAGGGCAATCGAGATGAGCCAAATAAAAAGTGCTGGAATTGTTGCATCAAATAGATGTGACAATTCTGAGCGCCTGCAGTCTGCTATTTGTAGGCTGGTGGGGCCCAATAACCATAGGCCTCCCCAGCCTGAGAATACCAGCTGTAGGCTTTATCTTGGCTGGGTATCAAAATTGGGTGGGACCGCATGCCTTTTTTAAAATTATTTATTTAAATAATTTAAAAAAAGTGAGCATAGGGTCCCTCTTATTTTGATACACAGCCAAGATGAACAGAGAGATGGGGGCTGTAGCCTGTAGCCACCTGCTTTATCTCCACTGGAAATCACAATGTGTGGGACCTTATGCCATTCATTTTATTTATTTGTTTATTTTTACACAACTATAGGGACGCAGACATTGTGCGTGATTCCAACCTATCACATATGCTGTCACAAAGGGTGGTGGGCACGGTCTGACTCCAACCAATCACAGATGCCAGGATTGACAGTGGGAGGGGGAAGCAGTGAGTATGTATGAGAGTTAATGAATGGCCCCAGAAGCGGGAGACATGGTAAGTATGACTGTCCTGCTCCAATTCCCCACCTCTTTCTACACCCATTTTACAGCATAGTGTTCAGGTCCCAAAGATTTATATGGGTTTAGCACCCAGTCAGATAATCGAGTTCAAGTCTGGTTCTGAACTGGACTTTTTTTTAAAAAAAACTCGTCCGGACTCACCAAACCCAAACATCTGCAAGTTTGCCCATGTCTAATCCTAAATACAACTTCCCTGGATTTTAATTATCTTGAAGTATGGTCAACAAATATTTTACATTCAATCTCCATTAAATGTGAACTAGAGATTAGTGGATGTTTTAAGTTTTTAATCCACTGACTAATTCAGAGTGTGTGTCGACACATTATTGACCCGTATGAAGTAGCAACCCAATTGTTTGAAGCACTGTTCAAGCTATCCATTTACATACCAGAAAAAAATATGATTCCTCCCCAGGAGTGAATATATATATAATTAATAAATCCTCAAGCATATTCTTGCAGACTTCACTGCCAGGTCAATTCCATATTTTTCTGTACTGTATGTAGTATCTAGTGATGAGCAATTATGCTGCTAGGTAATCGATAGAGATTTGGGATACTCGAGTACGATACTCTTGTTACTTGATTATCATGGGTGCCCTAGCGCCATACTCAAGTCCCTGCCCTGTATGTTTCGCGACTTTTAGACAGCCAATCTACATGCAGGAATTGCCTGCCATACATGATAATGTCAAAGCCATGTTAGCTACTGGCATTACTGTTATTGGCCGGCCACATCGTGGCTAATATAAGTGTAACGCAGTGCTTAGTATACTGTCCCCTGTAGTCAGTTCAGGGAGTAGATGTAGGAGGGACAGCTGGCTTTAGTGCAGGCATACTGGCAGTGTTTAATTGGTATTTCAGTAATTGTATACATCTGCTACATCATTAAAACAAAAGTCCTTTTCTGGGCTACATACTGTCCGCTCTGCAGTAAATCCGCTGTTAACTGTATTCATTGTAGGGATAGCTAGTGGAGGAGGATTAGTTTTGAATTAGAAGCGTATAGGCAGGATTTATTGCCTTACAATCCATCTACACTTATACTGCTGCTGCCACGAAAAGACAAAAGTCCTTTTCAAGGCTACATAATTTCTTTTCCAAATTATTATCGGAAAGTTTGCTGGCATATATAGTACCTAATTTAAAATGTGCGATAACGGATTGATTAGTGGATGTGGTACTGAGTCCATGGGCCAGGTGAAACTATGCCTGCTGCAGAAGGGAAACAAACATGCTCATCCACAAGACCTAGATTGCTATTCTACTCTTGAAGCCAGAACAGTGCAAACAAGTGGTTTGTTGGATGGCAGATAATGCTTCCAGTATATTTCCCAGCACCACTCTGTCTTCCAAATGGTCCAGTCTCACTAGCTAATAGTCAGGACTAAATAATCCTCATCCATATCCTCCTTCTTATTCCCACCATTGTGCGTCCCAGAATACAAAAGATATCACACTCGGACACTCCTAGGAGCTCCTTACCTTTCCATTTATTCATTCTGGCATGTCACCCTGCTTGTTTTAAGAGGGATATGATGCTTTTTTGTGTACTGATGCCCAAATGATTGAGCAGCCATGATCAAGAAAAGCCAATGGTGGAGAATGGTAATTAATGTATCAAGAGGTAGATGATTAGGAGACACAGTTGGCAACAAGGGATGTTGGTAAGTCAACAAGTCAGGAGGACCAGAGCGCAGAAGTGGAAGATGAGCTGCTGGACGATGAAGTGTCTGACACAACCTGAAAAAGTAGTGAGGGCAGCAGCGCATATAAGGAGGAATCTGCAACACCGCAATAGACAGGAAGAAGCAGTGTGGTGGCCTGAGGGAGAAGGCAGGCAACTGTAACCCACGGCACACACATATGGCAAGGTCCCAGGTCAATTGTTAGGTGCTCAACAGTCTGGTGATTTTTTCACACAGGTGCTGATAACAAAAGAATGGTCATTTATATCCTGTGATATACCAAGATCAGCAGAAGCCTGACCACTACTAGTGTGACCACCAAGAGTATGCTCAGGCACCTGTCATGAAAGCACCCGACTAATTGGGTTGAATGTATGAGTTCAGAATTGGTGTCTGAAGGTAACACCATTGCCTCTTCATCTGTCCTAAGTGCTTGCCAATTCCTTGTCCAAGATGCCTCCCACCCTTCTTCTGTCATTGCACATTCGCAAGGACCATCAGCAACCATATGTGGTTCTTTTTCATAGTGGAGCGCTCATCTGTCCCTACCTTGTAATGCAAATGTAAATTTAAAACGTACCTTTTAAGGCTTTGGAATGCAAGCGTAAATACTCATCCACCCACCCACAGGCCCAAAAACTAAACAGACACAATTACTGACTGGTTCCTCAGAAATGTTGTTGTATATGCTTGTGTACACTGAAGTTTTCCACAACCTCATGGTAGTGCCATCACTTGATAATCGGTTCCCGGCCGCCACTATTTTTCCCAGTTTGCCATCCCTACCTTACACCAAAATGTGTCCAATAATATTACCCATGCCCTGATCAATGCAGTTACTGGGAAGGTCCAGTTATCGACCAACACGTGGACAAGTACTTGTGGCCAGGGATGATACATTTACCTGAAGGCACAATGGTGAAGATTCTGGAGGCAGGATCTTAGTAAGACCCTGTGATGGCACACGTGCTTTGGATGCCAAGGATTGAAGGCTATAGTTCCACCACAGTTTCCTCCACCTCTTACCCCAGTTCCTGCACCCCCTCCTCCTCCTATTCCTCCATCTCTAAATTTTCATCTTGGAGGATGTCATCCATATCAGTTGGAAGCTGAAATGACTGCAGCACTGCCTTGGTGAAGCAGCAACAGGCTCTGCTGAAACTCTTTTTTTAGGTGACAAACAGCACACCATTGAGAAGTACACATACCATGCCTTTTCCACATGCTCAACTTAGTGTTTCAGCGCCTTCTGAAAACCTACTGAGATTTGCTTTAGCTACTTGTAATGGTAAGCCACGTGTGAACCCAATTCCGCCAGTCAGCTACAGCTGCCTATGTTCTGGCACTCCTGCAGCAGCACTTGCAAGTGCCAGCTCACTGACTGGTGTACAACATGCCCATGCACTGGAACTCCACACTACGCTCATTGGCAAGGCTTTGTGTGCAGCAGATGGTGGTAGTTAAATACCAGCTACAACATTAACGTCAGTATTCAAGTCAGCCTCCGCACATAAGAACCGAAAAGTGGGTATGGAAGTTCTACAAAACTTTGACGAATCAACAAGGATGGTGAGCAGCAATGATACTATAATCAGTGAAACCATCCCACTTCTGTGACTACTCAAATGCTCACTGATCACAATTAAAGAGGTAGCTTTGATTGTGGAAAAGGTGAGGATGGAGGAAGTCTTCCTCCTTGTGGGGACAAGGATGTTTTGACTGTTGGAGGTCTGGCATACATGGCTGACTTTATGCCCAGCTGCCTTAACAGTGACCCTCCTATTATACGCATTTTGGTCAACACTGATTACTGTTTTTTCACAATTATCAACACTACAAGAATCGCTTTCCATCCCTCTTTCCTGTGGCGGAAAGGGCTAGTAAAATGGTGTAATACAGAAGATCCAATTTGAACAATTAGTACAAAAAGGTCAGTGGTTCTAATTCCTTAAACAACTAAGGAGAAGAGATAAGGGAGACATGCACCAGGTTCAACAGAGGCAGGGGAAACACTTTCAAAGGTCTGGCATAGTGTCATTAGACTCTCCCAGGACCCAGGTTCTAATGCACGGATAGTAAGACAAGGATGAAGTGCTTTTTGAACATATCACAGGAATGCCTAGGTGATTGTACCTGCATTCTCTGTGGCTTCCTCTGTGCCATACAACTATTGGGTATTCAAGCTAAACACGGGGCATGAACCATCCCTTGTCAGAGTGGGATTTTAGTGCCGCCATGGGCATAACAACTGATAGGCGTATCTGCCTGTCAATTGAAAATGCTGACTCTGGCTGACTCTTATCAAAATGAACTAAGTCTGGATTGGCGCAGACTTCTCAACCCCGCTGGATGACAGCAGCAGAACCTAAAGGCAATTCAAATGCTCCTTTTTTTTCTGGTGTATTCTCATGCACCCCTTCCCACCCAAAAAGGTAAATGGTTCATGTTTTTTTCTTTTTATTGTCTTTCTCCTTCACTATATCAACAGGATCATCATTCGGCTCTCACTTTCGATGGTCACCAGGCTTGCCGCCGTCCAAATCTTTAGCGGGTCATCAGGTAGTCTTTGCTTAAAATCTTTTTGAGGGTAATCAGGCACATCAATCTCCAATTTTTTTGATGGTCATTAGGTGACCCTTACTCAAAATCTTTAGAGCTTCAACAGACAGCCCTAGCTCAAAATCTTTTCAGGGATATCAGCTGACCTTGGCTCAAAATCTTTTGAGAGTCATCAGACCGCTCTCAGCTCCAAATCTTTAGAAGGACAACAGGCAGCCCTCGCTTAAAATCCTTTGAGTATCATCAGGCAGCCATCACTCAAAATCTTTTGAGCGTCATCAGGCAGCCCTTGCTCCAAATCTTTAGAAGGTCATCAGGCAACCCTTGCTCCAAGTCTTTAGAAGGTCATCAGATGGCCCTTGCTCCAAATCTTTTGAAGGTAATCAGGCGGCACTAACTCCAAATCTATAGAGAGGTATCATGCAACCATCATTCTTAGTTTTTCCAGGGTGTATATGATGCCCTCATTCATACTTTTTTCAGGATGTGTACCAGGCCTACCTCTACAGTTCTCCCACATATATAGATGTATACAACCCTGGTGTAAATGTTTTTCAGACATTATAATAAGTGCATAGGCTTTACAAGTCTAGGAGTCCCATTTTGAAGAAATGGGAAAAAAATGTTTTCTGGGACTATCCTCTACATGTCTAACAGGGTATATTGCAGTCCCTCTTTATAATTTTTGGCAGACGTTGCACTTAGTGCATAGATTGTATGTATCATGAAGTCCAACTACCTAGTGATTTTAACATAATGTGTATGAGGCCCTCCTTTATCTCTAATACAGGATGTAACAGAGTCCCTATTCCTTCAAATTTTTGGCAGTTCTTGCATTGTCCACATAAGCTTTGTGAGTTTCAGAGTCCCTCCTTCATAAATTAATTAGGATTTGTCTGACCATGTTACACATTCCATATGCCCCAATAAAATAGTAAAATGGTAAAATTACATTTACTGGTGCTTACCGGTGGGTGTAGTTTTTTTTTTCCACTCTATACTATGTCATCTACTGTAGTCATAGGCAATAGAGAAATATGGTGAGAGATGGCCCAGTTATTAATGGGTGGAAGACATGTTTTTTTTCTTCTCTTTTTAATTTTGCCTTATATACAAGTCATTCTAAATTAATGAATGGTCCATAATATTTTTTTCTTGTAAAATCAGTTTTATCTTTGGTTTTGTATGTTTTATTGTCAGTATGTAAAAATTGAGTAATACTCTGAGGCTATGTGCGCACGTTGCGTCGGAGTACCTGCAGTTTATTCTGCACGTTTTATTTCCCTTGGTTTTTGACCAAATGGCTTTTGACCATTTTTAGCGCTAAAAACGCATGCGTTTTTACCACGTTTTTAGTGCGTTTTTAGCGCTTTTTACCTGCGTTTTCACCTGCGTTTCTGCAGATGCGTTTTGTAGATCAAGACACTGAGAAATAAAGTTGCAATAGACAAAAAGAATGAAAAAAGAGAAAAAAAGTATAAAATTAACTTTTAATAAAAATATATGGAAAATTATCATTCTTAATTCAAAAATAGTGGTTATGCACATTTTATCAGAAAAATAGGTGAAGTTTATAATATTTTAACATTTAAATTTTCGGTTATTGTGTGTGTGTAAAGGAACATTAGAACCCATTAATTTTTGTCCAGAAAAGCATGCATTTTTGGAGCCAAAAACGCAGTGGAAAAGCAGGTAAAAAGCATGAAAAACGCAGGAATTGTGCTTTTGGTTGCGTTTTGCCATTTCTCATTGACTCCAATGTTAAGGAAACGCTGCAGAAATGGCAAAAACAACTGACATGCTGCTTCTTTTTCAGCATGGTTTTTGACCACAAATATGCAAATTAAACGCTGCAGAAAAAACGCAAAGTGCAGACAGGATTTCTGCTTTTCCCATAGACTTTGCTGGCAATCAAAAACGCATGTGTTTTAGCGCAAAAACGCTGCTGCTAAAAACGCTGCAGAAACGCGGAAAAAAACGCAACGTGCGAACATAGCCTGAGACCAGTGTTCCCAGCTGTGACCTGAGAATCAGAGCATCCAGTCATTTTCCCCATACTGTTCCCATTCCAATTGAGCATTCTTTCATCCATGTCAGCGATTTTTCTGGCTCCTCCACTCCTCCTGGTAGTGTCTTCAGGAAAAATGCTTGATTTTCCCTTTAACGTCCATTATACTCGTTATTTGAATGAAGTCCGTCCAAGTGTCCACCTGCTCGATTTGAGTATTGAGCACGCAGGCATTTTAGTGCTCGCTCAACACTAAGTAATGTCAACTCATTTTTTTTATTATATTTATATTTAATATGTAATATAGTCTGATAAAACTCTTTGAATTTATGGTTTTATATATCATGATATTAACAAAATCTTGTCCTTTGAAAGTCTAAAACCTTCTAGCTAAGTTTAATTTCAAATGCACAATATCACAGGAGAAATTACACTGCATCTATTTATAGTAAACTAGGATAAAATGCAGAAGTAGATTGTGAAAAATGAAAGGATATTCCCATTATAAAATATACACTTAATTATGCAGAATATGTGTAAATTAATATTTTTGTAATTTATAGCTATGAAAAATTATGCTCCATTCAAAAAATAACCATCTTTCAACTTTTCAGTGAGTTTCATATAATGATCACAGGGACCATGCTTGTGCTGAAAGCTTGGTGAGATGGTTCTGATTCAACTGCAAATATTGTAAATTGGGCCACCATCAGAGCATTAATTACGAGTTTTACTGGCGTATGGGGCCTAGTGAGCAGAAGCAATGAGGTGGGGCCCGGGCCAGGCCCTCCCTGTTCTGCTTTCATTCACCGGGCCCCAGGGGCAGGATTCAGCCAGTTCTGTATCCAACTGAAAGTGCAGATGTATGTTTAGTTGAAATATATTGGTTCTTACAGACCTGGGATTAGTTAACAGCTGCCAACCAAACGGAGGCTGGCAGCTGACATTGGCGCGCGCGTCACCGGCGTATGACATCACTGTTATGCATCACTGCATAAAACACCGTATATGAGGAAGAAAGAGGACATCACTTGACTGCAGACAGATGAGGAGGAAAATATGGGGCAGGATGAAGAAAAATATGAGAGTAGAATGAAGAACCATGAGGCAGGATCAAGACCTATGGGGCAGGATTAAGAAACATAGGGGGGCAAGATGAAGAAACATGGGGGCAAGATGGAGACATATTGAACAGGATGAAGAAAATATGGGTCTGGGTGAAGAAATATATGGGGGCAGAAGGAGAAAACATGTGGGGGCAGGATGAAGAAATGTATGGGGTTGAATGAAGAGAGATATATGGGGCAGAATGAAGTTACATATGTGGGCAGAATGAAAAATAGAAAAACATATGGGGGCTGGATAGAGACATAAAGGGCAGGATGAAAAAAAACACAGGAGCAAGATGAAGCAACATATGAGGGCAGGATGGCAGAACATGTGGGGGGAGGATGTGAGAACAAATAGGGGCCAGAAATGATTACTTCTGTGATGTATTTTATTTTTGAAGATACTGTTTTCAATGGGTGACAGGTTCTCTTACTGTGCAGAGCAGTACTATGTCTCTTTTATTCTTCATCTAGCATAGTGTAGAAGTTGGGGAAAATTGGGGAATGTGCTCTGAAAGCAGTGCTCCAGATAACTGTGTGATATTGTCTGTAGAGACAAGTCCTGGCTGGAAAAAGTGATAATGGCCTAAGCTGGATTAAGGAGAAAAGCGATACTGAATGTCTTTAATCAGAGACATCACTGGTGAGTCAGTGTGTTAGGGTACGGTTCCACTAGCATATAGCTTCCGATTCAAGAGCATCGGAAGCGATATGCTAATCACCTTTTGCTGTGGGTGTCAGTCAAGGGTCACACGACTTGCGATCGCATCACAGGTGCAGAGAAGAGGGAGGGAACAATTTCTTCCCATCTCTTCCGCTGCCTGTCTCTATATATATTGTACTGCACTCGGATTACACTCCCATATACTTGTTTGGGGGAGTGAGAGCTGAGACTCTCTGCAAAATGCAGCATACACTATAAACTATGTACTATATAAAGGGCTCCTGTGTATAATATCACCAGTAATCTGTGTATTACCTGTACACTGACATTATACACTTCATACCATGTACAGAGCTTCTGTGTATATTGGCACATGGTAATAGTAGTATTGTAGTATATTTTATTAATGATCAGTATTGTAGCATTCGTCACTATATGATCTGATCATGATGCAAGGGTATTTGTCCTTTGTATATAGTTTTCTTTGGTCCCTATGTTGTGGTAATATGTTGTTTGGTCTTGATTGACGGTATTTGTCGTTGTATATGGTATTATTCAGTCACTTAGTGGTGGTAATATGAGATCTGGTCATGGTGTGATGGTATTTCTCCCTTGTAAATGGTATTATTCAGCCACTATGTTATGATAATTTGTGGTCTGGTCATGGTGTGGTATTATTTGTCCCTTGTATGTGGCATTATTGGTCATTTTTAAAACTGTATGTGACACATTCCATTAGAAAAATATAAATAAAAAAATACCTAAAAAGAGAATTGGATATATATATTTTTTTTAATAAGTTATAAGTATGGCCCTACCAAAAGTGTCTACCTTGTTATGGTGGAAGACTGAAAAATGTTTTGGCCAAAGCAAAAGCTGATGGCTATGTATGTGATATGGTGTTTGATGGGAACTGTTAATGGGAACTGTTAATGTGTGATTGGTGAGGATGTGGTGCAGAAGTGGAGTTTTTCTAGTAGTGGGAGGTGGGAATATGAAATGTTTGAAGGGTAAAGGCGGGGCTAGGCTAAAGGTGGAGCTGGGGTGGAGGTGGAGTCTTAATGGGGTCCAAAAATGTCGTCAGTATGGTGCCCTGAAATTCCTAGTGGCGGCCCTGATTGTAAGAGTTGTGTTAGCGCAGGGAGTATGTCTGCATTCAATGCATATGCTCCACAGCATTATGAATCCTTTGCACCTTTGTATAACTATGTGAATGCAGGGAGTGTGTTTACAATCGCTGCACATGCTCCACAGAATTTTGGATCCATTGCAGTTAGAGCTGTGTGAGTGTGGGCAGTATTTCACTTATGCTTTGTACACCACGGGGATTATTTTTTAGGATAAAAGAAACTGCACAAGCATGGTCACTTTTCATTAAGAGATTAAACTCGCTGACATAACACCATGGAGGTTGTTCCAGAAGATAAAAGGTGGTTATTTTCTGAATAGAGCATAATTTTTAATAGCTGTAAATTACAAAAATATTTGTTTGGCTTCTACCTCATGCAAAAAATGATTTTCTAAAAAAAAAAGTTTTTGCATCGCCATATTTTGAGAGCTATAATTTTTCTATATTTCTCCCTACAGTCATGTGAGGGCTCATTTTTCGCGTGATGAATTTATATTTTTATTGGTATCATTTTCAGGCACATAACATTTTTTAATCACTTTATATTCTGACTTTTGTGAGGCAGAATGAACATAAAACAGAAATTCACTGAATACAGGAATTGTTTTTTGTTTTGATTTTTACACCATTCACCATGTGGTAAAGTTGATAAGAAAGTATATTCTTTGGCTCAGTACGATTACAGCAATACTACAATTATATAATTTTTTTATGTTTTGCCACTTTTACACAGAAACAATTTTATAGAAAAATGAATGGTTTTGCAATGTTATATGCTAAGAGCTATAGCTTTTATATTTATGCACTAACTGTGCTGAGTTGACGCATTTCTTTGTGGGACAAGATGACATGTTAAGTAGAGATGAGCCAGCCTCTAGAGGCCGCGTTCAAGTTCGGTTCGGCGAGCCATTCGACGAACTTCTCAAATCCCATTGAAACCAATGGCAGTCAAACACAAACACAAAAAAACACATTATAAATGTACACATACAGTTAATAAACATTGCTGTAACACTTACCTGTCCCCGCGATGCGTCCTGCACTCTGTCTCCCGCCGCTTTTCCTTCCGATAATCACTGCATCCTCCCGGTAACCAGCACTGATGATAGGACCTATCGTGACGTTAAAATAGCATGTGACCAGTCACGTGTCTATTATCTCATTGGCTACAGACTGGTCACATGGCTAGACGTCATGCTAGGTCCTGTCATTGCATCTCTCCAGTACGCGGTACACCCCGTGTACCAGCGAGATGCTCTGGCACACGGTCGACTCCCCGTTCTGCTTCCCCGTTCCGTTATTCACCGGCTGCCACAGCCGGTCAATAACGGAGATCACTGTTGCTATAGCAACGCGCCTGTCAGCGGTGACGTCACCGCTTACAGCCAGCAGCTTCTTCTCACTCACTGAGTAAAAAGACTGCACGGGAAGCAGCAGCGTCCTTCCTCCCATGCAGTGCTGTCTGATGTAGCAGAGCTGCATGGGTTGGAAAGAGAAAGAAGACAGAAGAGCAGGATCATGGAGGGCTGACAGGGAGTAATAAACATGGACTCTCTAATGTGTCTGTGTATTTATTTCTATTAAAGTATTTTTTTCTCTGTGTGGTGTCTTTTTTTTAACCCTTTATTGGAGATTCTTAATGGCTGGTTCAAACTTGCCTGACATTAAGAATCTCTGACTTAATACTAGCTAGTAAAACAAAGCTAGTATTAACTCATAATTACCCAGCGAGCCACCATCACCAGGGCAGCTGGACGAGTTGGATACAGTGCCAGATGATGGCGCTTCTATGAAAGCGCCATTTTCTGGGGCGGCTGCGGATGGCAATTCGCAGCAGAGGGGCCCAGAAAGCTCAGGCCAACCTATGCTGCGGATTTCAATCCACAGCTTCCTAGTTGTACCTGGCTGGACACAAAAATATGGCTAAGCCCACGTCATTTGGTTTTTAATTATTTCATGAAATAAGTGAAATAATTAAAAAAAGGCTTCCCTATATTTTTGGTTCCCAGCCGGGTACAAATAGGCAGGTGGGGGTTGGGGGCAGCCCATAGGTGCCTGCTGTACCTGGCTAGCATACAAAAACATGGCGAAGCCCACGTCATCTTTTTGGTGGGCAAAAAACTCCTGCATACAGTCCTGGATGGAGTATGCTGAGCATTGTAGTTCTGCAGCTGCTGTCTGCTCTCCTGCATACACTAGTGAATGGAGCATGCTGAGCCTTGTCGTTCTGCAGCTGCTGTCTGCTCTCCTCCATACACACAGACAGCAGAAAGCAGCTGCAGAACTACAAGACTCATCATACTTCATCAAGGACTGTATGCATGAGTTTTTTGCCCCCCCAAAAAATTATGTGGGCTTCACCATGTTTTTGTATGCTAGCCAGGTACAGCATTCACCTATGGGCTGCCCCCAACCCCCAGCTGCCTATTTGTACCCAGCTGCCATGATTAACCTAGGACTTAAGTGGGCTTTATACGCTGCAATCTCACTAGCGAGATCGCAAGCGATCGTACCCGCCCCCGTTGGTTGTGCGACACGGGCAAATCGCTGCCAATGGTGCACAACCTCGCTTAACCTCGTCACACGCACTTATCTTCCCTGCAACGTCGCTCTTGCCGGCAATCTGCCTCCTTTCTAAGGGGGCAGTTCGTGCGGCGTCACAGCGACGTCACACGGCAGGTGTCCAATAGAAGCGGAGGAGCGGAGATGAGCAGGAAGTAACATCCCGCCCACCTCCTTCCTTCCGCATTGCCGGTGGAGGCAGGTAAGTAAATGTTCGTCGCTCCTGCGGTGTCACACACAGCGATGTGTGGTGCCGCAGGAACGACGAACAACATCACTAATAAGCAGAAACCGATTTTTTGTTTCAGGACGACCTCTCCGCGGCAAACGATTTTGCCCTCTTTTGCGATCATTTAAGGTCAATCTTAAGTGTCACACACTGCGATATCGTTAATGATGCTGGATGTGCTTCACAAACACCGTGACCCTGACGATATATCATTAATGATATTGCAGTGTGTAAAGCCCACTATAATGGCAGCTATGGGCTGCCATTAACTCTTTATTACCCCGATTGCCATTGCACCAGGGCAATTTGGGCTGAGCCAGGTAGAGTCCTGGGACTGTCGCATTTAATGTATACGGCAATTCCGGGCGGCTGCTGGCTGATATTTTTAGGCTAAGGGGCTCCCCATAACGTTGGGCTCCCCATCCTGAAAATACCAGCATTCAGCCATGTGGCTTTATCTTGGCTGTTATCAAAATTAGGGGGGACCGTACGCCATTTTTGTAAAATTATTTATTTATTTATTGTAGTGCATGATACAGACCCGCCCACTGGCGCCTGTGATTGGTTACAGTGAGACAGCTATCACTCAGCATGGAGGCGCATCTGACTGCAACCAATCATATGCTCATATGCGCCCGTGGGCGGGGGAAGTAGTGAATATGAGATGGAATAATGAGCGTCTAGTATTTTCAAAAGCAGGAGAAGCCGCTTAAGCAGTGTGACAGCTGTGTAGCGCTGTGCCAGTGATTGGTGAGTATGAGAGAGGAGGTGAGAGGGGGAGACCAACTGACAGAGAGAGAAAGAGACCAACAGACATAGGAAGAGAGAGACCAGGAGTGCTTTTAAAGAATGTTCTGCTGGACATGCTGAGCATGCTCAGTAGAACATGATGGAATCCTGCACTGGAATCCGTCGCCAAACGTATGGTGATGGAATCCAGCACCATAGACATTCATTATGCCTCTTAACGGATCCTGATGGAATCCTGCAGAGTGTGTTTTTTTACAGAAACAAAAAACGTTACATGATGCGTTCCTTCCGCCCGACAGTCACTGACGGTCACCAACAAAACAAGTGATGCACCGTGGGGCGGATGCAATGCAAGACCATCCATTGCAATCAGCCCTTAATAGAAGCCTATGAGGAATAAATAGATTCCTGCAATGGTTACCATGATTCCTCTAGGCGGCGGATTGCAACTGATGCCGCACAATGCAAGTGTGAAAGTAGCCTTAAGGGTGCTTTACATGCTGCGACATTGCTACCGATATATTGTCGGGGTCACGTCGTTAGTGACACACATGCGGCGCTGGTAGCGACATCGCAGTGTGTGACACCAATGAGCAACGACCAACGAGCACAAAAATGTGAAAAATCATTGCTCGTTGACACGTCGTTCATTTCCTTAATATCGATGCTGTTGCAGGTACAATGTTGTTCGTCGTTCCTGTGGCAGCACACATCGCTATGTGTGACACTGCAGGAACGACGAACATCTCCTTACCTGCTTCCACCGGCAATGGGGAAGGAAGGAAGGAGGTGGGCGTAATCTTCCGGCTGCTTATCTCCGCCCCTCATCTGCTATTGGCCGGCCACTTAGTGACGCCGCAGTGACATCGCTGTGACGCCGAACGCACCTCCCCCTTTAAGGAGGGATTGTTTGGCGGTCACAGCAATGTCGCTGAAAAGGTATGTGTGTGTGACGCTGCCGTAGCATTAATGTTCATTACGGCAGCGAGCACCAAATGTCGCACGAGCAACGGGGGTGGGTGCTATCGTGATTGCTAGCTATGTCGCAGCGTGTAAAGCACCCTTTACATTGACAAATCGCTTTGTAGCATTTTCTGGCATTTTCTAACAGTACACTATAGCTGGCACATTGAGAAGTCACTGCCTGACCCAGGCTGTGGGTTTCCCAGACTGGGGCTTTTAGTTTTCAGGGGATTGTCACAGGTGGCTGTGCTCGGTCCCATGACCCTGATGGCAGTTAAAAGAAGTGTGGTAAAAAAATAGTAAAAATAAATAAATAAAATAAATTTGTCTTGTGACGCCACTTACGGTTCCTGGTAATATTACCGGCGCAGCTTGCAGACCTCCGGGTGATGATAAAGCAGCTAGTTTGTCATGCTCCCCGTAGGTGGAGCAATGTCCTCGGGGCCCTTAGGAAGGATCAAGATTTACACACAGGGAGGCAGCTTACCACACAAGTCTTGATACCGGTTTCTTCAAAGCCACTTATGTGCGGCTCCCTATGTTCAGGCAAACAAAGTCCATAGGGAGATCTGTACCTTTGATAACAATAACTATCACACACACACACACACCGGGTCTTTCTCTCTATACCTTTACTGATGTTGTTGGCAAAGTAAAGTCCTGGGTACAATCTGGGTGGTCAGGTGGCAGTTAGGATTTCCACATTTATGAGTTATGAGGCCTCCTTTTTACTGTATGTTTGTTTAAGTCCTGGGCTGTCTAAAACCTAGCCCTGACCTCTCCTTTATCTCTCACTTGTATAGCAGGCGATGAGAACTGTTCTCCTGGGTACCACTAACTCCGCTGTGGTCCCTGGCTCTATTAATGGTGGTGCTACAAGTGTTCCAGCACCAGGAGACTGAAGTCCCATTCGGTCTTCGTTCTTTTCTGCTGGGCCTGACTGAACCCGTGTAGACTCGGACTCAGCTATCCGTGTTGCTTCTTCTGGGGTGAACCGAACTGGTCTCTTCTCCCCTTTCTGTATCACCTCACCTCTGACCCTTACACAGGATCTCTCACACACTCGACTCCACTTACTCTGCCAACTGTCTCTTTTGACTTGCTCTGACTGTATCTAACTCGCTCTGACTGGAACTAACTGGCTTCCCTCCCACTCACCTCAGACCCTTCACCCACTCACCCACTAAGCTCTACCCCCAGGCTGGTTTCAGGAACAGTGCTCACCACTATAGAAGTTCAGCTGCACTAGACCCTAACCACAGTTTAGTGGAGTGTTGTGATGAGTCTGTCTGTGTGTATGTCATGTGAATACTCCTAATGTGAAAATCCCTTCCTGCACCTACCAGGTGTTACTGTGGCTACTTAACCATAAGGTGCCACATCACTATTTGAACTCGGATTGATAGGATTGGTAACCCACAATTACATCACTGCCATGCTGATTGGGTGGGAAAGGGAGCGCACTCCCTCTCACACCTTCGTAAATATTATGTTTGCTATTGATCGTAGTATTTAGGGGGTTAAACAGTAAGAGGCAGTGTGAGCATCACTCCTGACTGTGACAGTTGGAGCTTGACTATCATCTCAAGCTCCAGGTGGAATTCATGTAGGCACATTCTATGTACAGTATCTATGCATACGTGGTCAGCCACATCTTCCTGACCATGACATATAGGTATGTCAAATGTCATGAAGTGGTTAAATGTGGCTGTTCGTCTTAAATGTTTCTGTCTAATTTTAGGGGCCAGATGTTTCTTTATAGTGTACTAAAAGAAAAAACATAGATTTCCAAAGAGGTGTACTTAGTTTTTCTCATGCATACATAGTACTGTACAAAAATTTAGGCAGGTGTGGAAAAATGCTGCAAAGTAAATGTTTTAAAAATTATTGTTTACTAATTAATTTTGATATCAAATAGTAAGAAGTAAAGTAAATGAAAAAAAGAGAAATCTTAATCAAATTACTTTTTATTATGACTGCTGTTAGGGCGGCTTTGCACGTTGCGACATCGCACGTGCGATGTCGATGGGGTCAAATCGAAAGTGACGCACATCCGGCGTCGCAGTCGATATCGCAACGTGCAAAACCTTTTTGATACGATGAACGAGCGCAAAAGCATCGTTATCGTATCATCGCTGCAGCCTCCGACATTTCCATAATGCCGGTGCAGCGTCAGGTGCGATGTTGTTCCTCGCTCCTGTGGCAGCACACATCGCTGTGTGTGAAGCCGCAGGAGCGAGGATCATCACCTACCTGCCTCCTGGCTGCAATGAGAAGGACGGAGGTGGGCGGGATGTTTACATCCTGCTCATCTCCGCCCCTCCGCTTCAATTGGCCGCCTGCCGTGTGACGTCGCTGTGACGCTACACGACCCGCCCCCTTAGGAAGGAGGCGGGTCGCCAGCCAGAGGGACGTCGCACGGCAGGTATGTGCGTGTGAAGCTGCCGTAGCGATAATAATCGCTACGGCAGCTTTCACTAGATATCGCACGTGCGACGGGGGCGGGACTATCGCTGCAGCATCGGTAACACATTGTTACCAATGTCGCAGCGTGCAAAGCCCGCCTTAGACACACATTGTGAAGAAATTTGTCAGGAAGGCTGTTCCATAGGTCTTGGAGAACTTATCACAGATGTTCTGTGGATGTAAACTTGGGTAAATATTAAATACTTCTATCTTTATTTTGCAATTTCACCACACTTAGATGTTTTTCCCATTTTTTAGTGCACTCTATAGAAAAACTAATGGTTTCATTCAAAAGTACAACAAAATCACTGTGAGGCCTCCGTCCGTCACACATCTGTGCCTCCGGTCCGTGTTTGCCATTTTTTGCACGTACCGGAGACACGTGCTTACGTTGAATCTTTTATTTTCATGTTAAAAGCCGCTCGTCAGTTTTTTTGCACGGAGCGTGTGTACGTTCCGTGCATACGTGTGTCCATTTAGAAAAAGCGCTGAAATGTCAGTGTTGCTCCGGGATCACGTACTTACGGACCCATTACATCCTATGGGTCCGTGTTGACACGTACGTGATACGAATGATGTCTGTGTGCTATCCGTGCGGTCCGTGTCCATGTGGCTCAAATCAAGTTTGTTACAAATTGAAATACTTGCAGGTGGCTAAGGTACCCTACATAAACCAACATAAAAAACTAAGGCCTCCATGGATAATGGCATGGTTGTAGTATATATCCAAACACATTGGATATCCAAGTAAAAAGACCAACAGGTTAATTTATTGTGGATAATTATAAGAATTTGCTAATCAAATCCACCTATGTGTCATTTTTCCCAACAAATAATCATTAACTTAATTTGATGAAGATGCGAAAAATGGACAAGATACGGAAAGCATACGGAACACACACTGACGTATTACACGCACAGAAAAACGCACACACGTAAAACACACGTAATGCACACAGACACTACACGGAGAGGAAAAACGGACTCCAAAAACGGAACACAGACTACAAAAACGGACATCGGCACACGTACATTTTTTTCACGTGAGTGTGGCAGAGGCCTGAGACAGAGGAGAAGAGAAAGCTCACCAATTGATTCTGTAGACCCTACCAGTATACAAATGTGGCTGGCTACCACGTGTAGACAAAGAAAAAAGATGAAGTCCAGCACCAGATTCTTTCTTGTAAAAATGTTTCTCGTTCTTTATTCAAAAATCATATGTGCAGAAGGAAGGAGGTGATACGAATGATGTCTGTGTGCTATCCGTGCGGTCCGTGTCCATGTGGCTCAAATCAAGTTTGTTACAAATTGAAATACTTGCAGGTGGCCAAGGTACCCTACATAAACCAACATAAAAAACTAAGGCCTCCATGGATAATGGCATGGTTGTAGTATATATCCAAACATATTGGATATCCAAGTAAAAAGACCAACAGGTTAATTTATTGTGGATAATTATAAGAATTTGCTAATCAAATCCACCTATGTGTCATTTTTCCCAACAAATAATCATTAACTTAATTTGATGAAGATGCGAAAAATGGACAAGATACGGAAAGCATACGGAACACACACTGACGTATTACACGCACAGAAAAACGCACACACGTAAAACACACGTAATGCACACAGACACTACACGGAGAGGAAAAACGGACTCCAAAAACGGAACACAGACTACAAAAACGGACATCGGCACACGTATATTTTTTTCACGTGAGTGTGGCAGAGGCCTGAGACAGAGGAGAAGAGAAAGCTCACCAATTGATTCTGTAGACCCTACCAGTATACAAACATGGCTGGCTACCACGTGTAGACAAAGAAAAAAGATGAAGTCCAGCACCAGATTCTTTCTTGTAAAAATGTTTCTCGTTCTTTATTCAAAAATCATATGTGTAGAAATAAAACATGACCCATGAAACATTTTTACAAGAAAGAATCTGGTGCTGGACATCATCTTTTTTCTTATTCAAAAGTACAACTTGTTCTGCAAAAACGAGCCCTCATATGACAATATTGATGGAAAAATACAAGCTTTGGAAGAAAGAGAGGAAAAAACAAAAATGAAAAAAGGAAAATTCCTGAGGGGTGAAAGGGTTAAAGCATTCATACTTTGCAGCATTTTTTACATACCAGTCTAAAACATTTGTATGGCCCTTTTATATATAAAACTAAGGCGGGCTTTACACACTACGACATCACAGGTGCGATGTCGGTGGGGTAAAATTGAAAGTGACGCACATCCGGCATCGCAGGCGACATTGTAGTGTGTAAAGCCTAGATGATACGATTAACGAGCGCAAAAGCGTCGTTATCGTATCATCGGTGCAGCGTCGGCGTAATCCATAATTACGCTGACGCGACGGTCCGATGTTGTTCCTCGTTCCTGCGGCAGCACACATCGCTGTGTGTGAAGCCGCAGGAGCGAGGAACATCTCCTACCGGCGTCACCTCGGCTTCCGTAGGATATGCGGAAGGAAGGAGGTGGGCGGGATGTTTACATCCCGCTCATCTCCGCCCCTCCGCTCCTACTGGCCGCCTGCCGTGTGACGTCGCTGTGACGCCGCACGACCTGCCCCCATAATAAGGAGGCGGGTCACCGGCCAGAGCAACGTCCCAGGACAGGTGAGTCCATGTGAAGTTGCCGTAGCAATAATGTTCGCTACGGCAGCTATCACAAGGATATCGTACCTGCGACGGTGGTGGGGACTATCGCGTGCGGCATCGCAGCATCAGCTTGCGATGTTGCAACGTGCAAATTACCCCTAAGTTTTCAACTCAATTCAATCAGAAATTTCTGCCATATCAATAGGATTGCCTCTCTTTAAAACTGTTCTGTGTGAACTTAAACTCAAAATTTGTTTTGGTACATGTGGATTTACATCCTAAACACCCTATGATGGATATATTCTTCATGGACTTTGGAGAAGACTCAGAAACAGAGCCTGCTTCACAGAGGGAAGACACCAGCTATATTATATAGCTGACATCTGCCCCTCACATCAAAGATCAGCATGCTAGCTGATCACTGCTGTTAACCTCTTAAATGCCGATGTCAATAAAAATTCTGTTGCTGACAGTGACATTTAGGCGCTGCGATCCGATTCGGATGTCAATTCAGGTATGCATCGGCTTCCCTATAATGCGATTAAAGGGAGTCAATGATTTGCTAAGACTGCCAGGGGCCGGCGGAGTACCCCTGTGCATATCGTGTAATTACTTTTGTGATGTCTAGCCTGTGGCTGAGAATCATAGAAGACTGTGACAGTACTGTGGCATTTCGTTATATAGTAGAAGCGTTCAGACTATTAAGTTTCCTAAGGAAACTAAAAAATATTGTAAAATGAAAAAAATAAATAAAAATGCCAAAACTGCAGGCAATTAAACTGTTGTATCTACCCCAAGATATTATCAATATGATGCACCCTACTGTGTATGACAGCCAACACATTCATGTGGGGGCCATTATAATAATTAAGTGAATGTGTTGGCTGTCATACACAGTAGGGTGCCCCAGAGTGCCCTACTCAGTATGACAGCACCCCACAGGGCAGAATAAGAATTATGTACCCTACTCAATATTATATCCCCACAGCCCATCATGCATTATGATGTTCCTTCAGTATGATGCACATACAGCCCCTACAAAATATGATGACCCTTCACTAAGTGTAAGGGCCCCTAAATCCACCCACGCATTACTAAGACTCCCACATTAACTCCTTCAGTATGATGGCCCACAAAGTCCCCAACAGCTCCCTATACATAGTATGATGGCCCTCACAGTTTCCTTATCAGTCTGATGTCCGCCACAGACTCTCGCTCATTATTAAAGCCCTCACAGTCCTTCACTTATTATGATGGCCTCAATGTCTCCCATTATGATGGCATTAACAGACCCCCATTAAGTTTAATGCCCTCCAAAGCACTTTAATCATTATAATGGCATCCACAGCCCACTCCCAATCAATGTGATGGTCCCCAATGTTTCTAACTCATTACTATAGCCAACAAATCAACTCTCTCAGTACAATGGCCCCATAGCCCTTCACTTTTTATGGTGGCCCCCACAGTCCCCCAATCAATATTATAGCCCCCCCAGTCCCCCAATCAGTATGATGGCCCCCACAGACTCTGACTCATTAAGAAGGCCCCCACAGTCCCTCAGTTATTATAATAGCCTCAATATCCCCCACAAGTACTACTTACCTATAATTGTTTTCTTGGTGCTCTGCTCAGATCTTTGCAGTATAAGCACTAAAGGCTGCTTTACACACAACGATATCGCTAGAGATCTCGTTAGCAATGTGACACGCCCAGATCATTGTTATGATTTGCCGAGATTGCTCATAGGTCGTTTTGTAGCGGTCACACATACACATTTCACAAACGACGCTACATCGTTCAGCGATATATTGTTTGACCAAGGCGGTCATGTGGATGTTATAATATTTTTAAACTGAACGATGTGTCAACGATCAACGATTTTCACCCTATTTGCGATCGTTCGGAGTCGCACGTAGGTGTCACACGCAACGATGTGGCTAACGATGACGGACGTGCGTCACAAAAAACGTGACCCCCGACGACATATCGTCATATAAATCGTAGCGTGTAAAGCCCCCTTAAGTCTTCACACTGAAGGCGCTATACAGCGCACTACTTGTCTTTTTAACTCAGCCATTTGTCTGTTCTGTGTTCTGCACCAATTCATACTTAATTCTTAGGGTTATTTTTTACTTTTCAATTTTTCTTTTTACTGTGCTAAAATTCATCTATATATATATATAATTGCCTTATTCTGTCTGTCTGTCTGTCTGTCTTGCTCCAAAATTGTGTCCTTACAGTGACAACCGTCGGTTTGGCCGCTGGGCTCGGCCTGACCCCGCACCCCCACGGATTGGCCGCTCGGCTCGGCCCCACCTCACATGGATTAACCGTTTGGCCACGCCCGCCCCCCACACGCGATGACCGCTAGCCAACGCCCCCGCACGCGATGACCGCTAGGCCTCGCCCCCCGCACGAGATGCCCACTAAGCCACGACCCACATGAGATGCCCGCTAGGCCACGCCCCCGTACGCGATGCCCGCTTGGACACGCCCCCACTTGCGATGCCCGCTAGGCCACGCCCCCGCAAGCGGTTTTTCCCCGCTAGGCCACGCCCCCGCACACGATGCCCACTAGGCCACGCCCCCACACGCAATACCCGCTAGGCCACGCCCTCCACATGCGATGTCCGCTAGGCCATGCCCCCCGCATGTGATGTCCGCTAGGCCACGCCCTCCGCACACGATGTCCGCTAGGCCACGCCCCCCACACACGATGCCCATTCGGCCATTCCCCCCGCACACGATGCCCATTCGGCCACACCCCCACACACGATGCCCATTCAGAATGGGGGGATGAGACACGATGGGGGGTGTGCAGCATGGAGGATGGAGCACAATGGGGGGTGCAGCATGGGGGTTGGACCACGATGGGGGGGTGCCCAGAATGGGGGGATGAAACACGATGGGGGGTGTGCAGCATGGGGGATGGAGCAAGATAGGGGGTGCAGCATGGGGGATGGAGCACGATAGGGGGTGCGCAGCATGGGGGATGGAACACGATGGGGAGTGCAGCATAGGGGATGGAGCACGATGGGGGGTGCAGCATGGGGGATGGAGCACGATGTGGGATACAGCGTGGGGAATGGAGCACGATGGGGGGTGAAGCGTGGGGGGATGGAGCCCGATGGGGGGTGCCCAGAATGGGGGGATGAAACACGATGAAGGGTGCACAGCATGGGGGATGGAGCACGATGGGGGTGCGCAGCATGGGGGATGGAGCACGATGGGGGGTGCACAGCATGGGGGATGGAGCACGATGGGGGGGTGCGCAGCATGGGAGATGGAGCACGATGGGGGGTGCAGCATGGGGGATGGAACACGATGGGGGTGTGCAGCATGGGGGATGGAGCACGATGGGGGGTGCGCAGCGTGGGGGATGGAGCACGATGGGGGGTGCGCAGCATGGGGGATGGAGCATGATGGGGGTGCGCAGCATGGGGGATGGAGCACGATGGGGGGTGCGTAGCATGGGGGATGGAGCACGATGGGGGGTGCAGCATGGGGGATGGGCCACGATGGGGGGTGCACACCTCCCCCCAAAACACACACACACTGCCACACACACACCGCACAACACACCACACACACACTGGGAACCACAAACACTGCCCTACACAGACACCCACACACACACACAGACAATGCCGCACACACACAACACCCAACACACAAACACCGCGGCACACACAAATATACGCACATACCGCACAACACACACATTGCACAAAACATACCTCCCCCCAAAACACACACAAGCACCCCACAGCCACACAAACCGCGCAACACACACAGCACCACACACACACACAACGCTACAGACACACAGCGCTCCACAAACAACGCAACACACACAACGCAACACACAAACAACACCGCTCTGACACACCCCCACACCCAGACAACACCCAGAACATGTACAGCGCCCTACACAAACAGTTGGCAACTACACACAACAACATCTATATATATAACAAAAATCATACATTAACTACACAATACGTAAATTCTAGAATACCCGAGCGTAGAATCGGGCCACCTTCTAGTTACTATCATAGTTGTCTTTAAAACATACTGTGACTCTGTAAAAATCCATAAGTAAAAATGAATAAAATGCTTTAGTTTTGCCTGTTATTTCATACACATTAACAATGATATTCTGTAACAGCACCTTGTTTAACATAATTTGTGAAGTATGGCATCAAATCAATGTAGCAGGTAGGCTTTATAAAAAGTCATATTAAGTACATTACCTCCTCCAGGCAGAGAAACTGTAACATTGCAATGAAAAAGTAATGAAGATAAATGTGTCTGAAGTTGACATGAATTTAATATGAATGACAAGCATATTGGATTCACCCCTAGGTGCTAATTCAACATTTTGTTATTAATAGCATTTGACTTCACCTTAATACTAATGAAGTTGAATACATATCTGCTGTAAAATGTTTTTTAACAAATTTGTAATAATATATTCCCCTATGAATGTAATGCAAATCTATATACCAATTCTTGCATTTTTAGATGTTACTAAGAATTATACCATGTTTCTAAAAAATAAATTTAAGTCAGCCTAAATTTGTAAGGATAAAGGGATGTACTAGACAGATCATCAAAATCAGGATAGGTCAGCAACATCAGTAGAAATAAGACACTCAGCACCCCCCATCAGCTGTATGAAGGTACTGCAGCCAGATGTGCACAGGGTGCAATGCTGGAACAGCACAGCTTCTACACTCTGCACTAGCAATTCTCAGGTACTGCAGATCATATCCCATAATAGCGAACAGTATCTGAGCTGTATCGCCTGAGAATGACTACTGTTTATAGCTGATATTAATGACTTTTCATAAAGAAGGCCTTCAATATCAAAGTAATGGATAATTAGTTAAATGTAAATCAAAACTGTTGCTTATAAATATAATTCATCGTGAATGCTTCTAAAATACTGAATTTACACTGATGAGCATAATGGTAACAATGTTTTCAACTTTTGTCTTTCAGGCTCCATATCTCATCCTCCACACGTGGCGGTGTCTTCTGCAGCTCCAGTCACTTCCATGCAGCAGAGCTGGAAGCGACGCCAGACCATCCTGGATTACGCAGGACATGGAGTGGTTTTTGGGGCTTATTAAATTGGTGAACCAGGGAATTTGTTAGTGTTTTTTATTTCTAATAAATGATTTTTTCAGGTGTGTGTGTGTTTATTTACTGTAACTTACAGATTAATCATGGAAGGTATCTCGGGGAGACGCCTGACATGATTAAGCTAGGATTTGGTGGCAGCTATGGGCTGCCATTAACTCCTTATTACTAGAGTTGAGCGCGGTTCACGGTTCGTGGTTCTCCAGTTCTAAGCTCGAGTGATTTTGGGGGCTGTTCGAGATCGAACTAGAACTCGAGCTTTTTGCAAAAGCTCGATAGTTCTAGATATGTTCGAGAACGGTTCTAGCAGCAAAAAGCAGGGCTTTTTACAGCTACAGTGTGCAGGAGCCATCGCTGGCAGCCTGCCAGAAGCTGGTAACCAAGATAAACATCGGGTATCCAACCAAAGCGCTTTGGTTAGTAACCCGATGTTTATCTTAGTTACGTGCAGGAAGCCCACACTTCCCCGCTCAGCTCACTCCGCCCCCTCCTGCCCGCGGCATGTACACACGTACACACACACACACACACACACACACAAACACACACACACACACGGTCCCGCTCGGCTTACCTGCGGTGATGAAGTCCCGCCATCCCGACCTCAGCGCTGTCACTGTCCTCCATGGCCGCCGCTTGTCACATCACCTCTCGCTTCCGACCCGAGACTGACTAGCGGTGACGTCACGGACCTCTCGCGATACTTGGTGTGAAGGCGCCGGTCATTGAACTCAGTGACAGGGGCTGTCAGTGTGCTGGAGATCAGCGCAGGTAATGTACCTCGCTGACAGCAGCACTTTTCATGCCCTGCAGTGACCTGGGCTGACCCATTGATGTTAGCTCAGGTCACTGCACTGCTCTCCCAGCCAATGGGGAACATCCTGCTCTTCATTGACTGGGACAGTGTGGATCGTCATGGCAACCCCTTGGATTACAGCAGACCTGGATTTGTTTTTCATTCTAATAAATTAGTTAAAGAGGGAATGTTTTGGGGAGTGTTTTTTCAAATAAAAATGTGGTTGTCCTCTATTTTTTTTTATTACTGACTGGGTTGGTGATGTCGGGAATCTGATAGACGCCTGACCTCACCAACCCCAGGGCTTGATGCCAGGTGACATTACACATCTGGTATTAACCCCATATATTACCCCGTTTGCCACCGCACCAGGGCGCGGGATGAGCTGGGGCGAAGCACCAGGATTGGCGCATCTAATGGATGCGCCACTTCTGGGGCGGCTGTGGCCTGCTATTTTTAGGCTGGGGAGAATCCAATAACCATGGACCTCCCTAGTCTGAGAATATCAGGCCCCAGCTGTCTGCTTTACCTTGGCTGGTGATCCAATTTTGGGGGACCCTTACGTGTTTTTTTTTTAAATTATTTATTTAATTTAAAATAACAGCGTGGGGTGCCCTCAGTTTTGGATTACCAGCCAAGGTGAGGTTGCCAGCTGTGGTCTGCAGGCTGCAGCCGTCTGCTTTACCCTAGCTGGCTACAAAACTAGGGGGAACCCTATGTCATTTTTTTTTTTCATTTTTTTGGCTAAATACAAAGCTAAGCACCCCCTAATGCCACATGAAAGGCACCAAAGGGTGCTCCACTTTTTCTCCACTTTTTCTCCATTTTTTTCTCCATTTTTTCTCCACTTTTTCTCCACTTTTTCTCCACTTTTTCTCTACTTTTTCTCCACTTTTTCTCCACTTTTTCTCCACTTTTTCTCCACTTTTTCTCCACTTTTTCTCCACTTTTTTTCTCCACTTTTTCTCCATTTTTTTTCTCCACTTTTTCTCCACTTTTTCTCCACTTTTTCTCCATTTTTTTCTCCATTTTTTCTCCACTTTTTCTCCACTTTTTCTCCACTTTTTCTCTACTTTTTCTCCACTTTTTCTCCACTTTTTCTCCATTTTTTTCTCCACTTTTTCTCCACTTTTTCTCCATTTTTTTCTCCATTTTTTCTCCACTTTTTCTCCACTTTTTCTCCACTTTTTCTCTACTTTTTCTCCATTTTTTTCTCCGTTTTTCTCCACTTTTTCTCCACTTTTTCTCCACTTTTTCTCCATTTTTTTCTCCACTTTTTCTCCACTTTTTCTCCACTTTTTCTCCACTTTTTCTCCACTTTTTTCTCCACTTTTTCTCCATTTTTTTCTACACTTTTTCTCCACTTTTTCTCCACTTTTTCTCCATTTTTTTCTCCATTTTTTCTCCACTTTTTCTCCACTTTTTCTCCACTTTTTCTCCACTTTTTTCTCCACTTTTTCTCCATTTTTTTCTCCACTTTTTCTCCACTTTTTCTCCACTCTTTCTCTACTTTTTCTCCATTTTTTTCTCCACTTTTTCTCTCCACTTTTTCTCCACTTTTTCTCTCCACTTTTTCTCCACTTTTTCTCCACTTTTTTCTCCACTTTTTCTCCATTTTTTTCTCCACTTTTTCTCCACTTTTTCTCCATTTTTTTCTCCATATTTTCTCCACTTTTTCTCCACTTTTTCTCCACTTTTTTCTCCACTTTTTTCTCAACTTTTTCTCCATTTTTTTCTCCACTTTTTCTCCACTTTTTCTCCACTTTTTCTCCACTTTTTCTCCACTTTTTTCTCCACTTTTTTCTCCACTTTTTCTCCATTTTTTTCTCCACTTTTTCTCCACTTTTTCTCCACTTTTTTCTCCACTTTTTCTCCATTTTTTTCTCCACTTTTTCTCCACTTTTTCTCCACATTTTCTCCACTTTTTCTCCATTTTTTTCTCCATTTTTTCTCCACTTTTTCTCCACTTTTTCTCCACTTTTTTCTCTACTTTTTTCTCCACTTTTTCTCCATTTTTTTCTCCACTTTTTCTCCACTTTTTCTCCACTTTTTTCTCCACTTTTTCTCCACTTTTTCTCCATTTTTTTCTCCACTTTTTCTCCACTTTTTCTCCACTTTTTTCTCCACTTTTTCTCCATTTTTTTCTCCACTTTTTCTCCACTTTTTCTCCACTTTTTCTCCATTTTTTTCTCATTTTTTCTCCACTTTTTCTCCATTTTTTTCTCCACTTTTTCTCCACTTTTTCTCCACTTTTTCTCCACTTTTTCTCTACTTTTTTCTCCACTTTTTCTCCACTTTTTCTCCATTTTTTTCTCCACTTTTTCTCCACTTTTTCTCCACTTTTTCTCTACTTTTTTCTCCACTTTTTCTCCACTTTTTCTCCATTTTTTTCTCCACTTTTTCTCCACTTTTTCTCCTCTTTTTTCTCCACTTTTTCTCCATTTTTTCTCCACTTTTTCTACATTTTTTTCTCCACTTTTTCTCCATTTTTTCTCCACTTTTTCTCCACTTTTTTCTCCACTTTTTCTCCATTTTTTTCTCCACTTTTTCTCTCCACTTTTTCTCCACTTTTTCTCCACTTTTTCTCCACTTTTTCTCCATTTTTTTCTCATTTTTTCTCCACTTTTTCTCCACTTTTTTCTCCACTTTTTTCTCCACTTTTTCTCCATTTTTTTCTCCACTTTTTCTCCACTTTTTCTCCACTTTTTCTCCACTTTTTCTCTACTTTTTTCTCCACTTTTTCTCCACTTTTTCTCCATTTTTTTCTCCACTTTTTCTCCACTTTTTCTCCTCTTTTTTCTCCACTTTTTCTCCATTTTTTTCTCCACTTTTTCTCCATTTTTTCTCCACTTTTTCTCCACTTTTTTCTCCACTTTTTCTCCATTTTTTTCTCCACTTTTTCTCCACTTTTTCTCCACTTTTTTCTCCACTTTTTCTCCATTTTTTTCTCCACTTTTTCTCCACTTTTTCTCCACTTTTTCTCCACTTTTTCTCCATTTTTTTCTCCATTTTTTCTCCACTTTTTCTCCACTTTTTCTCCACTTTTTTCTCCACTTTTTTCTCCACTTTTTCTCCATTTTTTTCTCCACTTTTTCTCCACTTTTTCTCCACTTTTTCTCCACTTTTTTCTCCACTTTTTCTCCACTTTTTCTCCATTTTTTTCTCCACTTTTTCTCCACTTTTTCTCCACTTTTTCTCCACTTTTTTTCTCCACTTTTTCTCCATTTTTTTCTCCACTTTTTCTCCACTTTTTCTCCACTTTTTCTCCATTTTTTTCTCCATTTTTTCTCCACTTTTTCTCCATATTTTTCTCCATTTTTTTCTCCACTTTTTCTCCACTTTTTCTCCACTTTTTCTCCACTTTTTCTCCATTTTTTTCTCCACTTTTTCTCCACTTTTTCTCCACTTTTTCTCCACTTTTTTCTCCACTTATTCTCCATTTTTTTCTCCACTTTTTCTCCACTTTTTCTCCACTTTTTCTCCACTTTTTCTCCACTTTTTTCTCCACTTTTTCCTCCACTTTTTCCTCCACTTTTTCTCCACTTTTTCTCCACTTTTTTTCCACTTTTTCTCTCCACTTTTTCTCCACTTTTTCTCCACTTATTCTCTCCACTTTTTCTCCACTTTTTCTCCACTTTTTTCTCCACTTTTTCTTCATTTTTTCTCCACTTTTTCTCCACTTTTTCTCCATTTTTTTCTCCACTTTTTCTCCACTTTTTCTCCACTTTTTCTCCATTTTTTTCTCCATTTTTTCTCCACTTTTTCTCCACTTTTTCTCCACTTTTTCTCCACTTTTTTCTCCTCTTTTTCTCCATTTTTTTCTCCACTTTTTCTCCACTTTTTCTCCACTTTTTCTCCACTTTTTTCTCCACTTATTCTCCATTTTTTTCTTCACTTTTTCTCCACTTTTTTCTCCACTTTTTCTCCATTTTTTTCTCCACTTTTTCTCCACTTTTTCTCCACTTTTTCTCCACTTTTTCTCCACATTTTTCTCCACTTTTTCTCCACTTTTTCTCCACTTTTTCTCTGTTCTTTTTCTATGGTCGGTCTACCCATTAGCTCTGCCATGCATACTGTAGCTCTACACCTAATGCACATGTTACTTTATGATTGACATCTCTGTCGTACCAGAGCTATCTAAGCCTACTCTGACCCCATATTTGTCATTACTATATTGTCCTTGTACTGTATTATGACATTTGTATCACGTGTTTCATTTCTTGCTGTGTTGCAATTTTTTTGCTGCATCCCAATTGTACCTCTACATTGTTCGAGTTTATGTTATTGTTCTCTCACTCTTATGTGATACTGTTTATTGTCATTTTTCATGATTACATGCAGATAAGTCCAATCTGACGAAGGCTCAGGCCGAAACGTCATTTGTAACTAGTTTTGGACAAAAACATATATGCTTATGAAATTTTTTTTTTTCTTAATACGGACCAATAAAGAGTGATTTTGCATTACTATCCGTTGTGACTTACTGACTTAGTCTGGGAGATTTAGAGTGCCGAGGTAACTCACTAATTTTATCTATTATTACCTCTGAGCACCTATATACCAGTGAGCAGAGCTTCCTCTACAGTAGTTCTCCTGATTAGGCATGCCCTTACCTCATGAGCAGGGCATTGCAGCTTTGGTAGCAACCATTACGACATGGACTCTGCTGCTGTGGACCCGGGGAGAGTGAGTGCAGATTCATTGCACCCACACTCCTCACATGAAGGGTCCGCACTCCTAGAAAATGGGGGATACGTTTCCTGAGTGTCTCCCCCCCATATTCTAGACGGTCCAGAGTCATCGTGGGACCCCTTTATTTTTTTTCTTACAATAAATTGGTGAAAGAGGAAATGTTTTGGGGACTGTTTTTTCAAATAAATTTCTTTTGTCGATTTTTTGTTTTTGTTAGTACTGACAGTTTATGATGTTGGGTATCTAATAGACGCCATGACATCACAAACTGCTGGGCTTGATCTCAGGTGACTTTACAGCTAGTATCAACCCGATTTATTACCCCGTTTGCCACTGCACCAGGGCACGGGATGAGCTGGGGTGAAGCGCCAGGATTGGCGCATCTAGTGTATGCGCCACGTCTAGGGTGCCTGCGGCCTGCTATTTTTAGGCTGTGAAGGCCCAATAACTATGGACCTTCCCACCCTGAGAATACCAGACCACAGCTGTCCGCTTTACCTTGGCTGGTGATCCAATTTGGGGGGGACCCTACTTTTATTGTGTAATTATTAATATTTATAAAATAATTATAAAAAAGAGCCTGAGGAGACCTCCCCAACCACGGTAAAGCTGCCAGCTGTGGTTTTCAGGCTAAAGCCGTCTGCTTTACCCTAGCTGGCTATCAAAAATGGGGGGACCCAACGTCATTTTTTTTTTAACTATTTTTTAAATAGAAAAAATTAATGGGCTTCCCTGTATTTTGATTGCCAACCAAGGTAACGGCAGGCAGATGGGGGTGGCAACCCATAGCTGTCTGCTTTATCTGCGCTGAAAATCAAAAATACCGCGGAGCGCTACGTCATTTTTTTAAAGATTTATTTTTACAGCACTGTGATGTCCAGCAATCAAAATACAGGGAAGCCCATTTTATTTTTAGTTATTTAAATAAATAATTAAAAAAAATATATATGGGCTCCCGCTGCATTTTTTGTATTGCTAGCTAAGGGTAATCCAAGCAGCTACTGGCTGCTAACCCCCACTGCTTGGTGTTACCTTCACTGGCAATGGAAAATCCAGGGAAGCATTTTTTATTTTTTTTGCCAAAAAACTACAAAAAAAGGACGTGAGCTTCGCCATATTTTTGTATGCTAGCCAGGTATAGCAGGAAGGTGCTGGAAGAGTTGGATACAGCGCCAGAATATGGCGCTTCTATAGAAATGCCATTTTCTGAGGCGGCTGCAGACTGCAATTCGCAGCAGTGGGGCCCAGAAACCTCAGGCCAACCTGTGTTGCGGATGCCAATCCCCAGCTGCCTAGTTGTACATGGCTGGACACAAAAATGGGGCGAAGCCTACGTCATTTGTTTTCTAATTATTTCATGAAATTCATGAAATAATAAAAAAAGGGCTTCCCTTTATTTTTGGTTCCCAGCCGGGTACAAATAGGCAACTGGGGGTTGGGGGCAGCCGTACCTGCCTGTTGTACCTGGCTAGCATACAAAAATATGGCGAAGCCCACATAATTTTTTCAGGGGGCAAAAAACTTCTGCATACAGTCCTGGATGGAGTATGCTGAGCCTTGCAGTTCTGCAGCTGCTGTCTATCTGTATGGAGAAGAGCAGACAGCAGCTGCAGAACTACAAGGCTCAGCATACTCCATCCAGGACTGTATGCAGAATTTTTTTGCCCACCTAAAAAATGACGTGGGCTTCGCCATATTTTTGTATGCTAGCCAGGTACAGCAGGCAACCACGGGCTGCCTCCAACCCCCAGTTGCCTATTTGTACCCGGCTGGGAACCAAAAATATAGGGAAGCCCGTTTTTTTTAATTATTTCACTTATTTCATGAAATAATTAAAAAACAAATGACGTGGGCTTCGCCCCATTTTTGTGTCCAGCCGGGTACAACTAGGCAGCTGGGGATTGGAATCCGCAGCACAGGTTAGCCCGAGGTTTCTGGGCGCCTCTGCTGCGGATTTCAGTCTGCAGCCGTCCCAGAAAATGGCGCTCTCATAGAAGCGCCATCATCTGGCGCTGTATCCAACTCTTCCAACAGCCCTGGAGCCGGGTGGCTTGTTGGGTAATCATGAGTTAATATTGGCTTTGTTTTACTAGCCAGTATTAAGCCAGAGATTCTTAATGTCAGGCACGTTTGACCCGGCCATTAAGAATCTCCAATAAAGGGTTAAAAAAACACCACACAGAGAAAAAATACTTTAATAGAAATAAATACACAGACACATTAGAGACTCCATCTTTATTACCCCCTGTCAGCCCTCCACGATCCTGCTCTTCTGTCTTCTTTCTTTCTAGTGTAGTAGTAGTGACGATTGTAGTGAGGATGAGGTTCACCAGCTCATCACTTGGGGCTGGGGAACCTCATCCTCACTACAATCCTCACTAGTGTAGTAGTAGTGACGATTGTAGTGAGGATGAGATTCACCAGCTCATCACTTGGGGCTGGGGAACCTCATCCTCACTACAATCCTCACTACAATCGGGAAGCAGCGTGCAGCCTTCACTCCGTGAGTGATCAGTGCTGGCTGTCAGCGGTAACAGCGGTAACGCTGACAGACGCGTTACCATAGCAACGGTGCTCTCGGAGCTGCGGTTAGCGGTGACGTCACCGCTAACTGCGTTGCTATGGCAACGGTGATCTCCGTTAATGACCGGCTGTGTCAGCCGGTCCCTAACGGAACGGGGAGTCGACCGTGTGCTAGAGCATGTCGCCGGTACACGGCGATACACATATGTGCACCGTGTACCGGAGAGATGCACTCGCAGGTCCTACATGACGTGTCATAGTCATGTGACCAGTCTGTAGCCAATGAGATAATAGCCACGTGACTGGTCACATGGCTATTTTGATGTCACGATAGGTCCTGCATCTCTGCTGGCAGTGCCGTCACCGGGAGGATTCAGCGATCATCAGATGGAATAGTGGCAGGAGACAGAGTGCAGAAGGGATCGCGAGGACCGGTAAGTGTTATGGCAATGTTTATTAACTGTTTGTGTACATTTATCATGCATTTTTATGTGTTTGTGATTGCCTCCCATTATAGCCTATACGTTCGAGTTTGGTTCGTCGAACGTTCGATGAACTGAACTCGAACGGGACCCCCGTTCGGCGAACCGACCTCGAGCCGAACCGGGACCGGTTCGCTCATCTCTACTTATTACCCCGATTTGCCAACACACCAGGGAAAATCGGGAAGAGCCGAGTAGAGTCCCAGAACAGTCGCATCTAATGTATGCGGCAATTCTGGGCGGCTGCTGACTGATATTGTTAGGCTGGGGGGCTCCCCATAACGTGAAGCTCCCCATCCTGAGAATACCAGCCTTCAGCCGTATGGCTTTATTTGGCTGGTATTAAAATTGGGGGGACCGCACGCCGTTTTTTTTAATTATTTAATTATTTATTTCACTGCACAGTATAGACACGCCCACCGGCTGGTGTGATTGGGTGCAGTGAGACACCTGTCACTCAGCGTGGGGGCATGTCTCACTGCAACCAATCATAGGCACCTGTAGGCGGGGAAAGCAGGGAATGCGAGATTGTTTAATGAGCGGCCGGCTTTTTCAAAATAGTAAAAGCCGCCGGAGCAGTGTGAACGCCATGCAGCGCCACGCCGGGGATCGGGGATCGGTGAGTATGAGAGAGGGCTGCTAACTTCAGTCACTCAGGGGATTAGCGGTCACCGGTGAGCCCTTCACAGGTCACCGCTAATCAGGACGTGGCACAGACAGAGTCGCAGCATGACAATGAAGTCAGGGTGAAGTTCACCCGAGTTCATTCTGATTGTGCGGCTCTGTCTGTGTCTGCTGTCATCTGCCATTCAGCTCTGCTACATGGCTGTCTGTGTCTGCTTTCAGCGGCCATGTAACAGAGCTGAATGGCAGATGATATAGTAAAAAAATAAGCATTACACATGCATTACACACGCTAATAAAATCATTAATTTATTCAGAAAAAGCATCGCACTTGTGTTGCACTCGGACCTAACGTGAACTAAAATCAGCCGAGTTTTTATCAGCCCAGTCGGACCGATTTTACTCGCATAGATGTGTTTCCAGTCTAAGGGCTCTTTTTCACTGGCGTTTTTTTAATCACAGCGATACTCGGCTCAAAATGTGAGTCGAGTATCCTGCGTGTGTCCTGCGTGTGATCTGTGTGTGATCTGCGTACGGTGTGTGTTTTTTTTTTCCTCACATAGCATCCGTATGACATGTGAGCGTCATGCTAGTGCTATGTGAGTTTTTAGGTAAGCAGCGTCAGACTGGCTACAGGAGAAATCTCCTGTAAAACCAGTCCTGGCCACGGTTACCTGCACTGAGCTTCAGAGCTGTAACCTCAGCTCCAGACATCTGCCTGATCTGTTTGCAGCTGTGCTGACCTGAACAGCAGTCGCCGGTGAATCAATCACTCGGCGCTCGCTGTTCAGGCTGCACTCTGGAGCTCAGGGGACAGCTCCGGAGTGCAGTGCATGTAACCGCGGCCAGGACTGGTTTTACAGGAGATTTCTCCGGTAGCCAGTCTGACGCGGTATGCAAGTGTCAGGATCCATGTGACATGCGTATGCAACCCGGTTTCTGATTTTTCTCTCACCCCCATAGGATTTCATAGGGGTGAGAGAGCTGAGAATCGCATCAAATCGCAGCATGCTGCGATTTGAAGGTGGAACCGTGTATAGACATAAAAAACGGGTAAAAGGAGACAGCCTCATAGGAAATCATTACACAGATTGCCAGTGGAGAAGAGCCCCAAGGAACAGAGTACGGAGTGTGGAGGTGAGTATAGACCTATTTTCTTTTACTGCCCTGGACCCATTCAATTTAACTTTGGGCGGCACGGTGGCTCAGTGGTTAGCACTGTGGTTTTGCAGCACTGGGGTCCTGGGTTCAAATCCCACCAAGGACACCATCTGCAAGGAGTTTGTATGTTCTCCCCATGTTTGCGTGGGTTTCCTCCGGGTTCCCCGGTTTCCTCCCACACTCCAAAGACATACTGATAGGGAACTTAGATTGTGAGCCCCAATGGGGACAGTGTTCCTAATGTATGTAAAGCGCTGTGGAATATGTTAGCGCTATCTAAAAATAAAGATTTATTTATTTTTATTTATTTAATTATTATTGTATTGGAGAACGCCTTTAAGAAACTGTACTAATAATGAAAGACTTTGGTGGGTAATGGTAAGAGCGTTTGAAATTTGAATTAGTCAGCTTCATTGAATTATTCCAAAAAGATTAAATCATGATATTGCAAAACCGCTATTTGGACAGACAATACATGTCACATGCTGAGGTCTCTTTGGACTGTATCAAACCCATATTGAGGTTGTTATAAAAACAAAGGGTTATTAATGTCCAAGTGACCTCAACAGAACTAAGTGAAAATGGATGGTAAGTGATGTTATTCCACAGCCTATTTAAAAACATATTGCAGTATCAGACAGTTTACGATACTATGATTGTAAAAATAGTCCAAAAATGATTCTTCTTTCATGGCAGATATTAGTCTTGCTGGTATTTATACACAGGCTGTGCAAATGGAAGAAGCTGTGACTTTATTACATGGCGTGAAGAATATTATCCTTTTTGGGAGGTATCAAGAGCTATGTTTTTTTGACAAATAAACTGATAGCTTTTCAAAAACAATCCCCAAACATCCGTCTCGCGCCCGCCCTTGGCTGGAGCTACATCTCCTTAAAAACCCCTCCTGCCATCATGGCGGCGCGCGACCATCCTTCTATGTTTGGATGTCTGGCAGCGTGCTGCCATGCCACTGTACAGACGTCATTGTATTTTGCAGGTCTCGCCCCTGCCTTGCTGCTCCGGCAGTATTCCGTTTAACAGGCTGTGTTCCTGTCCCAGGTGAGCTCCTTGAATCTCTGTCGGACTCACCTGGTTTCTGAAGCACACGTGCGTGGGCACCTCTGTGCTACCCTCGTGCCATATTCCTGTGACTCCCGCTGGCACATGTGCGTAGGCACCTCTGTGCGTCCCCGTGCAACAGGTACACCGAGTTGTGAGCCCCGTGCCATACAACCCTCACGGGTTAGGGCGGACAGGTGTACGCAGATCGTCTGTGACATTCCAGACGATCGCTAGCAGCAACCCGCTCACTCTTCTCCCACCATAGCAGCGGTCCCTTACACCGCACAGTGGACCTTGACCGGCGGAAGCTGTCCATATACCATCTTGGCACGCTTCCCCGGGTCCCCCTTGTAACACAAATGAGTTGCATAATGAATAGAAAATATAGTCCAGACATTGACAAGATTATAAATAATGATTTTTACTTGAAATAATAATTTTCTCCTTCACACTTTGCTTTCGTCACAGAATGCCCCTTTGCAGCAATTCCAGCTTTGCAGACCTTTGGCATTCCAGCTGTTAATTTGCTGCGGTAATCTGGAGATATTTCATCCCAAGCTTCCAGAAGCCCCTCCCACGAGTTGGATTGGCTTGAGGGGCACTTTATACATACCATACGGTCAAGCTGCTCCCACAACAGCTCAATAGGGTTGAGATCTGGTGACTGGGCTGGCCACTCCATTACAGACAGAATAACAGCTGCATGCTTCTTCCCTAAATAGTTCATGCATAATTTGGAGATGTGCTTTGGGTCATTGTCCTATTGCAAGATGAAATTGTCTTTAATCAAGCGCTGTCCACAGGGTATGGCATTGTGTTGCAAAATGGAGTGATAGCATTCCTTATTCAAAATCCCTTTTACATTGTGCAAATCTACCACTTTACCAGCACCAAAGCAACTCCAGACCATCACATTACCTCCACTATGCTTGACAGAAGGTGTCAGGCACTCTTCGAGCATCTTTTCAGTAGTTCTGCATCTCACAAATGTTCTTCTGTGTGATCCAAACACCTCAAACTTCAATTCCTCTATCCATAACATTTTTTTCCAATCTTCCTTTGTCCAATGTCTATGTTCTTTTTCCCATATTATTTTTTCCTTTTATTAGGCAGTCTCAGATATGGCTTTTTATTTGCCACTCTGCCCTGAAGACCAGCATCTTGGAGTCACCTCTTCACTGTAGAGCTGACATTGGCGTTTTGCGGGTACTATTTAAAGAAGCTGCCAGTTGAGGACCTGTGAGGCGTTAATTTCTCAAACTAGAGACTCTAAAGTACTTGTCTTGTTGCTCAGTTGTGCAGCGGGGCCTCCCACTTCTCTTTCTACCCTGTTCAGAGCCTGTTTGTGCTCTCCTCTGAAGGGAGTAGCACACACCATTGTAAGAAATCTTCAGTTAATTGGTAATTTCTCGCATGGAATATCCTTCATTTCTAAGAACAAGAATAGCCTGTCAAGTTTTACATGAAAGTTCTCTTTTTCTGGCCATTTTGAGAGTTTAATGGAATGAACAAATTTAATGCTCCAGTAGCTCAAAGGAAGGTCAGTTTTATAGCTTCTTTAATCAGCAAAATTGTTTTCAGCTGTGCTAACATACTTGCACAAGGGTTTTCAAGGGATTTCTAAACATCCATTAGCCTTCTAACGTAGTTACAAAACACAATGTACCATTAGAACACTGGAGAGGTGGTTGTTGGAAATGGGCCTCTACACACCTATGTAGTAACTGCATTCAAAACCAGACATTTGCAGCTAAAATAGTCATCTACCACATTAACAATGTATTGTACTTCTGCTTAACTTAATATTAGCTTCACTGAAAAAAAATGTGCTTTTTTCAAAAATAAGAAAATATTTAAGTGATCCTAAACTTTTGAACTGTAATTTATTCAGTAATTTATACAGATTATATATATATATATATATATATATATATATATTTATGTATACAGTGTATGTGTATGTATGTATATATATAGTACCAAAAGTTTGGACACACCTTCTCATCTGTAGAACAACTGTTAAGAGGAGACTTTGTGCAGCAGGCCTTCATGGTAAAATAGCTGCTAGGAAACCACTGCTAAGCACAGGCAACATGCAGAAGAGACTTGTTTAGGCTAAAAAACACAAGGAATGGACTTTAGACCAGTGGAAATCTGTCCTTTGGTCTGATGAGTCCAAATTTGAGATCTTTGGATCCAACCACGTGTCTTTGTAGAAAAGGTGAATGGATGGACTCTACATTCCTGGTTCCCACCGTGAAGCATGGAGGAGGAGGTGTGATGGTATGGAGGTGCTTTGCTGGTGACATTGTTGGGGATTTATTCAAAATTGAAGGCATACAGAACCAGCATGCCTACCACAGCATCTTGCAGCGGCATGCTATTCCATCCAGTTGCGTTTAGTTGAACCACCATTTATTTTCAACAGGACAATGACCCCAAACACACTTCCAGGCTGTGTAAGGGCTATTTGACTAAGAACGAGAGTGATGGGGTGCTACGCCAGATGACCTGGTCTCCACAGTCACCAGACCTGAATCCAATCGAAATGGTTTGGGGTGAGCTGGACCGCAGAGTGAAGGCAAAAAGGCCAACAAGTGCTAACCATTTCTGGGAACTCCTTCAAGACTGTTAGAAAACCATTTCCGGTGACTACCTCTTGAAGCTCATCAAGAGAATGCCAAGAGTGTGCAAAATAGTAATTAAAGCAAAAGGTGGCTAATTTGATGAACCTAGAATATAAGACATATTTTCAGTTGTTTCACACTTTTTTAAGTATTTCATTCCACATGTTTTAATTCATAGTTTTGATGCCTTCAATGTGAATCTATAATTTTCAGAGTCATGAAAATAAAGAAAACTCATTGAATGAGAAGGTGTGTCCAAACTTTTGGTATGTACTATATATATATATATATATATATATATATATATATATATATGTAAAGCTTTGTAAGATGGCCAGTTGTGTTTAAATTTCTGAACTGTAATTATTATGCTTTTATATTTTAAAAAACAAAATGACTTGCCTATCTCACAAGAGTGTGAGCACACTATCTGTGACAAACAAGCCTTGGTTTCAGATTTTTTTTAATCCAAATTAGGACACAGGGGTATTAAATTGCCTTCAAGAGTGTGAAGAATAAATAAATTCCTGGTATTAAAATGCTGTTATTTCAGAATATTACCGAACAATCAATCACAGTCTCACTTATTCAGATACAGCACCTCCTTGTCAATTGATTCCTTGAATTATTATTTACAGCCTGAGTACCACTCCCATGTTAAATGTTGTTCAGCGCTGCAGTGGTTAAGCAAAATTAGGTTTTGGTGTTTTTTGTGCCCATTTATATAACCAGGTACATGCTCTGACCTCACTAGCTTGTAAAGTAAAATAAAAATACACTGCTTGCTCAGCCCTCATCTGTGATAGGTTCCCCGTATTGGCTTTGTTACACCATGTGATGAGAGAACTGCAAGGCATTTTGTGGAGGACCTTTCAACTGCCCCTGACATCATTATCTTTTTCTCTAGTTATAGTCATCAATGTGTGTGCAAGGATTCAAAATTTGAGGAAATTCTACTCAAAGTCAATCCTCAGTGGATTGGTCTGTTCATCGCTAATATTGGCTCCTATTAGTTTGTCTGTTATTTTGTGGAATTACACAGTATGTTTTCTCTGGTGCCATTTTTTTTGTCAATAAAACTTCTAAAAAGTTAATTTGCAAGAAAAAGACATTCCTTATTTTCGAAGTTGGATTTGGAAGAAGTAAACTACATATTGCTACATTGTTATATTGTGGGATAGGTATTGTTATTTGGAATAATAATGTCAGTAATGACATATTGACGTTGTAGGTGCAAAATTGGAATATGGGATTGTTCTGCCTGGAGGGGCTTAGTAGAACTGTATTGTATTTTAGCATACAATAAATAAAATGTTCAAATCTTACCCACATTATTTAGCAGCGGAAATATTTTATTGTCCTTAGTCACTCATTCACTACTTGACAAACTTTAAATTTACAAATAATTTAAGCATAAAGTATTTCACTTGCACAAAAATAGTGAAGCCATAAACTCTACCTTGGAAAAAGAAATTTGACTTGTAAACAGTCTGAGAAACTCATTGATCAAAAGCCAAAAGCCAATAATGAAATAATTACTTTTGGTATAAAACATTTTTTTTTTACTTTTGCATGGGTTTTCCTTTGAAAGAAGAATTAATTAAAAGTGGATAAGTATGTGACTTCTGTTTCACTTACAAATTAATTACATAGCACTAATTATCAACTCTAAAAAATAATTCTACTTGAATGAATCTAGGTCAGAAACTAAACTTTGGCTTCTTATATTATTAATTAAATGCATACTAGAAATAGGCACTTGGTGTTCTAAGTAGTATGCATAGTTAATTGCCATAGTGGAAGACAATGCATGGAAAATATTGTTGACCTTTTAGAAATAGAAGCAAATTGAAAAATAGCAATTCAATATCCTGTCCATGATAAGAAAATTTAGAAAAAGTAATAGAAACTAAAATCTCATCCATAATACAAGTAGATAAAGAAGCCTAAAGTAACTTTGCTATTGGGTATAATAAGTAAATAGGAGACATTCAATCTCTAAGATAATTAGCAGAAACAAGAAGAGGTAAAATCAGCAGTTCAGGAGACCAGTGGTTTTATTCACCCATATCCATTACAATTTATTAGCATGCAAAAGTGGTGTATTGCAAATTAGTATACTCATAAACCTCTTTGTTCATTTGGCTAAGGATAAGTCAATCCATGAAGTATGAAAACATACCTACACATATAAGAAATATATCATACAGTGCAAAGAAAAGTTGTTCTATCTTCAGAATTACTGGATCTTTCTTCTGTAGAATGTAAGCTCCAATGATCAATGGGGTCCTCTCATGCTCTCTCCGTTAGAGTGCAAGATATTATGAACAGGGTCCATTCTCTCTTCTGTGGTGTAAACTCTTGTAATCCTCAAGGTTCTCTCTCTCCCCTATAGAGTGTAGGCTTCTATCGTAAGCATGGCTTTCTCTCTCTCCTAGCCCTCACGTATATTTTTAATAGGGAGAATTGCTAACATTTATTTGATGCAAGATTAATTTTTGGGAAAATTTGGCAGTCATGGATTTCATATTTCAAAAGCTCAGCTATCATCTCTAGGATTAAGAAATCTAAACTATTTATTGGAAAAGTATGTGAGACATTATATCGGATTTCAATGGTCTCTACATACTGTGGGTTTAGTCACACATAAAAGTATCATACATAGACATTATTATGCTTTATGGCATGTCTGCTCTATTCCTTCCCTCTTTTTATCTACAATTTGAATGATCGAATAAAATGTATATTTTATTATAATTGGGGTTGCTGGCAAGGCACTTCTTTTCCTTAGATTCTTTTCGCTAATTGACCAGGACCCGACCTTAAGTTCCATGCACCACACCCCAATTATCTTGTTTGATGTAGAGAGCTGGTTTGTTGGTTAATTTTTTTCCATAAAGTTAAGAAAGCCAAACTATTTTCCTTGGTACATCAGAAATATAAGGCAATGATATCTATAATTAAAAAGGGTTGTTTTCTACGTCTTAATTGTGAGTGGAGTTTGTTGATGTCAAAGGAAGACCACTGCATTCACCCCGTAACAGGACGGTAATATTAAATCAAACATTTTATAAACTTTCAAACTGACTTTGTTAGAAATCTATATATATAATTGCCTTATTCTGTCTGTCTGTCTGTCTATCTGTCTGTCTGTCTGTCTGTCATGCTCCAAAATTGTGTCCTTACGGTGACACAAAGCTGATTGGCCGCTGGGCTCGCAATGGCCCCGCCCCCCCACGGATTGGCCGCTCGCCTCGGCTCCTCCCCCCCGCACGGATTGGCCGCTCGCCTCGGGTCCGCCCCCCCCGCACGGATTGGCCTCCACTCACTCTGACTCACACGCACACTCACACTCAGACTCACATGCACACTCACACTCAGACTCACACTCAGACTCATCTATATATATAATTGCCTTATTCTGTCTGTCTGTCTGTCTATCTGTCTGTCTGTCTGTCTGTCATGCTCCAAAATTGTGTCCTTACGGTGACACAAAGCTGATTGGCCGCTGGGCTCGCAATGGCCCCGCCCCCCCACGGATTGGCCGCTCGCCTCGGCTCCTCCCCCCCGCACGGATTGGCCGCTCGCCTCGGGTCCGCCCCCCCCGCACGGATTGGCCTCCACTCACTCTGACTCACACGCACACTCACACTCAGACTCACATGCACACTCACACTCAGACTCACACTCAGACTCACATGCACACTCACAATCAGACTCACACGCACACTCACACTCACACGCACACTCACATGCACACTCACATGCACACTCACACGCACACTCACACAGACTCACACGCACACTCACAGACTCACACGCACACTCAGACTCACACTCACACACACTCAGACTCAGACTCACACTCACACTCAGACTCACACTCAGACTCACACTCAGACTCACACACACTCACACTCACACTCAGACTCACACTCACATGCACACTCACACTCAGACTCACACTCAGACTGACACGCACACTCAGACTCACACTCACACTCAGACTCACACTCAGACTCACACGCACACTCAGACTCACACTCAGACTCACACTCAGACTCACACTCAGACTCACACTCAGACTCACATGCACACTCACACGCAGACTCACACGCAGACTCAGACTCAGACTCACACTCAGACTCACACACACTCACACTGACACTCAGACTCACACGCACACTCACTCACACTCACTCACACTCAGACTCAGACTCAGACTCACACTCAGACTCACACGCAGACTCAGACTCAGACTCACACTCAGACTCACACACACTCACACTCACACTCAGACTCACACTCACATGCACACTCACACTCAGACTCACACTCAGACTCACACTCAGACTCACACGCACACTCACTCACACTCACTCACACTCACACTCAGACTCACACTCAGACTCACACTCACATGCACACTCACACTCAGACTCACACTCACACTCACTCACATGCACACTCACACTCAGACTCACACTCACATGCACACTCACACTCAGACTCACCCTCAGACTCACACTCACATGCACACTCAGACTCACGCTCACACTCACATGCACACTCACACTCAGACTCACACTCACATGCACACTCACACTCAGACTCACACTCACATGCACACACACTCAGACTCACACTCACATGCACACTCACACTCAGACTCACACTCACATGCACACTCACACTCAGACTCACACTCAGACTCACACTCACATGCACACTCACACTCAGACTCACACTCACATGCACACTCACACAGACTCACACTCACATGCACACTCACACTCAGACTCACACTCACATGCACACTCACACTCAGACTCACACTCACATGCACACTCACACGCACACTCACACAGACTCACACGCACACTCACAGACTCACACGCACACTCAGACTCACACTCACACACACTCAGACTCAGACTCACACTCACACTCACTCACACTCACATGCACACTCACACTCAGACTCACACTCAGACTGACACGCACACTCAGACTCACACTCAGACTCACACTCAGACTCACACGCACACTCAGACTCACACTCAGACTCACACTCAGACTCACACTCAGACTCACATGCACACTCACACTCAGACTCACACGCAGACTCAGACTCAGACTCACACGCACACTCAGACTCACACTCAGACTCACACTCAGACTCACACTCAGACTCACACTCAGACTCACATGCACACTCACACTCAGACTCACACTCAGACTCACACGCAGACTCAGACTCACACTCAGACTCACACACACTCACACTCAGACTCAGACTCACACTCACATGCACACTCACACTCAGACTCACACTCAGACTCACACTCAGACTCACACGCACACTCACTCACACTCACTCAGACTCAGACTCACACTCACATGCACACTCACACTCAGACTCACACGCAGACTCAGACTCACACACACTCACACTCAGACTCACACGCACACTCACTCACACTCACTCACACTCAGACTCAGACTCACACTCAGACTCACACTCACTCACATGCACACTCACACTCAGACTCACACTCACATGCACACTCACACTCAGACTCACCCTCAGACTCACACTCACATGCACACTCAGACTCACACTCACACTCACATGCACACTCACACTCAGACTCACACTCACATGCACACTCACACTCAGACTCACACTCACATGCACACTCACACTCAGACTCACACTCACATGCACACTCACACTCAGACTCACACTCACATGCACACTCACACTCAGACTCACACTCACATGCACACTCACACTCAGACTCACCCTCAGACTCACACTCACATGCACACTCAGACTCACACTCACATGCACACTCACACTCACATGCACACTCACACTCACACTCACATGCACACTCACACTCACACTCACACTCACACTCACATGCACACTCACACTCAGACTCACACTCACATGCACACTCACACTCAGACTCACACTCACACTCACACTCAGACTCACACTCACATGCACACTCACACTCAGACTCACACTCACATGCACACTCACACTCAGACTCACACTCACATGCACACTCACACTCAGACTCACACTCACATGCACACTCACACTCAGACTCACACTCACACTCACACTCACACTCAGACTCACACTCACATGCACACTCACACTCAGACTCACACTCACATGCACACTCACACTCAGACTCACACTCACACTCACACTCACATGCACACTCACACTCAGACTCACACTCACATGCACACTCACACTCAGACTCACACTCACATGCACACTCACACTCAGACTCACACTCACATGCACACTCACACTCAGACTCACACTCACATGCACACTCACACTCAGACTCACACTCACATGCACACTCACACTCAGACTCACACTCAGACTCACACTCACACTCAGACTCACACTCAGACTCACACTCAGACTCACACTCACATGCACACTCACACTCAGACTCACACTCACATGCACACTCACACTCAGACTCACACTCACATGCACACTCACACTCAGACTCACACTCACATGCACACTCACACTCAGACTCACCCTCAGACTCACACTCACATGCACACTCAGACTCACACTCACATGCACACTCACACTCACATGCACACTCACACTCAGACTCACACTCACATGCACACTCACACTCACACTCAGACTCACACTCACATGCACACTCACACTCAGACTCACACTCACATGCATACTCACACTCAGACTCACACTCACACTCACATGCACACTCACACTCAGACTCACACTCACATGCACACTCACACTCAGACTCACACTCACATGCACACTCACACTCAGACTCACACTCAGATGCACACTCACACTCAGACTCACACTCACATGCACACTCACACTCAGACTCACACTCACATGCACACTCACACTCAGACTCACACTCACATGCACACTCACACTCAGACTCACACTCACATGCACACTCACACTCAGACTCACACTCAGACTCACACTCACATGCACACTCACACTCAGACTCACACTCACATGCACACTCACACTCAGACTCACACTCACATGCACACTCACACTCAGACTCACACTCAGACTCACACTCACATGCACACTCACACTCAGACTCACACTCACATGCACACTCACACTCAGACTCACACTCACATGCACACTCACACTCAGACTCACACTCACATGCACACTCACATTCAGACTCACCCTCAGACTCACACTCACATGCACACTCAGACTCACACTCACATGCACACTCACACTCACATGCACACTCACACTCAGACTCACACTCACATGCACACTCACACTCACACTCAGACTCACACTCACATGCACACTCACACTCAGACTCACACTCACATGCACACTCACACTCAGACTCACACTCACACTCACATGCACACTCACACTCAGACTCACACTCACATGCACACTCACACTCAGACTCACACTCACATGCACACTCACACTCAGACTCACACTCACATGCACACTCAGACTCACACTCACATGCACACTCACACTCAGACTCACACTCACATGCACACTCACACTCAGACTCACACTCACATGCACACTCACACTCAGACTCACACTCACATGCACACTCACACTCACATGCACACTCACACTCACATGCACACTCACACGCACACTCACACTCAGACTCACACTCACACGCACACTCACACTCACACTCAGACTCACACTCACATGCACACTCACACTCAGACTCACACTCACATGCACACTCACACTCAGACTCACACTCACATGCACACTCAGACTCACACTCACATGCACACTCACACTCAGACTCACACTCACATGCACACTCACACTCAGACTCACACTCACATGCACACTCACACTCACATGCACACTCACACTCACATGCACACTCACACTCAGACTCACACTCACATGCACACTCACACTCACATGCACACTCACACTCACATGCACACTCACACTCACATGCACACTCACACTCACATGCACACTCAGACTCACACTCAGACTCACACTCACATGCACACTCACACTCACATGCACACTCACACTCACATGCACACTCGCACTCACACTCAGACTCACACTCAGACTCACACTCAGACTCACACTCAGACTCACACTCACACTCACATCAGATCGCATCCACGTCCTGCAGCGGCAGAACACACACACCTCACACACACATCAGATCGCATCCACGTCCTGCAGCGGCGGAACACACACACCTCACACACACATAAGAACAGACACACACACACACACATCAGATCACACTCACTCTCACACACACCTCACATCGCATCCACACACTCACAACATCCCGTGATATCGCTTGCTTCTCGGCGGCGATACTGTGCTGTGAGCTTCCAGGACCTGCTGGAGGATCACATGGCCGGAAGCATGTGGTATCTCCGGATGTTGTGAGTGTGTCAGCGCGTATGTGCGATATCGTCAGTGTGTGTGTGTATGCGATCGGATGTGTGTGAGTGTGTGTGAGTGTATGTGATCGGATGTGTGTGAGTGTATGCGATCGGATGTGTGTGAGTGTGTGTGTGTGTGTGTGAGTGTATGCGATCGGATCTGTGAGTGTCGGCAGAGGAGCACGGCGTGCAGCACAGCTGCTGGGACCGCCCACCGGTGGGCACAGGGAGAAGTGGTGTGTGTGTGTGAGTGTATGCGATCATATGTGTGCGTGTTTACTGTCTGATGTGTGACTGTGGAGCACGATGGGGGGTGCACAGCATGGGGGATGTAGCACGATGGGGAGTGCGCAGCATGGGGGATGGAGCACGATGGGGAGTGTGCAGCATGGGGGATGGAGCACGATGGGGAGTGCGCAGCATGGGTGATGTAGCACGATGGGGGGTGCGCAGCATGGGGGATGGAGCACGATGGGGGTGCGCAGCATGGGGGATGGAGCACGATGGGGAGTGCGCAGCATGGGGGATGGAGCACGATGGGGTGTGCGCAGCATGGGGGATGGAGCACGATGGGGGGTGCGCAGCATGGGGGATGGAGCACGATGGGGAGTGTGCAGCATGGGGGATGGAGCACGATGGGGAGTGTGCAGCATGGGGGATGGAGCACGATGGGGAGTGCGCAGCATGGGGGATGGAGCACGATGGGGAGTGCGCAGCATGGGGGATGGAGCATGATGGAGAATGCGTAGCATGGGGGATGGAGTACGATGGGGAGTGCGCAGCATGGAGGATGGAGCACGTTTGGGAGTGCGCAGCATGGGGGATGGAGCATGATGGGGAATGCGTAGCATGGGGGATGGAGCACGATGGGGAGTGCGCAGCATGGGAGATGGAGCATGATGGGGGGTGCGCAGCATGGGGGATGGAGCACGATGGGGAGTGTGCAGCATGGGGGATGGAGCACGATGGGGAGTGCGCAGCATGGGGGATGGAGCACGATGGGGAGTGCGCAGCATGGGGGATGGAGCACATTTGGGAGTGCGCAGCATGGGGGATGGAGCACGATGAGGAATGCGCAGCATGGGGGATGGAGCACGATTGGGAATGCGCAGCATGGGGGATGGAGCACGATGGGGAATGCGCAGCATGGAGGATGGAGCACAATGGGGAGTGGGGATGGAGCACGATGGGGGGTGCGCAGCATGGGGGATGGAGCATGATGGGGGGTGCACAGCATGGGAGATGGAGCACGATGGGGGGTGGACCACGATGGGGGGTGCACACCTCCCCCCAAAACACACACACACACTGCCACACACGCACTGCACAACACACCACACACACACTGGGAACCACAAACACCACCCTACACAGACACCCACACACACAGACAACGCCGCAGACACACAACACTCAACACACAAACACCGCGGCACACACAAATATACGCACATACCGCACAACACACACATTGCACAAAACATACCTCCCCCCAAAACACACACACACATACACAACGATACAGACACACAGCGCTCCACAAATAACGACACACAACGCAAGACACAAACAACACCGCTCTCACCCCCCGCTACACCCAGACAACAACCAGAACATGTACAGCCCCTACACAAACACTTGGTAACTACACACAACAACATCTATATATATATATATAACAAAAATCATACATTAACTACACAATACGTAAATTCTAGAATACCCGATGCGTAGAATCGGGCCACCTTCTAGTATATTATAATGCCCTTGTAATGTGGAGTATGTAGGTGAGACTACAACACAGTAGACAATTTAATTGCGTGATTCTAAACATAATTCTAGAACTAAGAAATTGAGATGTCCAAGAGCCTGAGCAATGTGTAAAAGATTTACGGTTTATTATTATTGATCATGTTGCAACACTGAATTGTCAGGGTGAACAGCAAAACCTTTTGAACAAACAGAAACTCATATGGATCAATAGACTAGAGAGTTATTCATAAGGAAAGGGAGAAATAATATGCAGTGCTATCTGAGCTTAGTAAATAGACTGTAGTAGCAAAAAGGTCAGTACATGATATTGCACTCACCTAAAGGAGATGAGATTCAACCTTTTATAGAGCCATTGCTTGGCTGTGGAATGGCGGAGTGCTGCTCGGCGGATGTGCTATGGGAGTGTCCTCCAGCTTTGAACAGATGAAATATTAGGATCTGGTCATTGGTAATGATGCTCTCCGGTATAAAGTGAATACTGATGATGTATAAAAATAGGGAATTACAGTTAGGTCCAGAAATATTTGGACAGTGACACAATTTTCGCGAGTTGGGCTCTGCATGCCACCACATTGGATTTGAAATGAAATCTCTACAACAGAATTCAAGTGCAGATTGTAACTAGTGATGAGCGAGTACTAAAAAGCTCGGGTGCTCGAAGCTCGGGCCGAGCCTCCCAAGATACTCGTGTACTCGGCCCGAGCAACGAGCCCAATGTTATCCTATGGGAGACCCGAGTATTTTTGTGAAATGACCTCCCGGCAGCATGGAGAAACCCTAAAAATGTCACAAAAGTCTCAGAAGAGTGCTCAAATGACATGGCAACAGCATGGGGAAGACCCCTTGAAGCATTTATCACTCAAAAGTCACAGCTGTGAACAATTTTGTCCGCGTTTTACGCCATTTTTACGGACTCACCAGAAAACCTTCCAAAATGACCCCAAAATGATTTTTCATGGCGGAAATGTTAAGGGCACATACCCAATAGTGAGATAGAGCTGGTGTATGTTACTTTTTGAGATCAATACATGAAAGATTTTACGTGAAAACATTGTGTGGCACTCCGATGTCCCTGAGAAGAGACGTACATGAAGGCCTCTTGAGTCTAATGTGCCCATTTTGAGGAAGTGAGTCTTTGTAGTATTTTCCTTTGCCAGGGCAGTCCTAAATTGTGAGGTTCACCAATGCCCCTGCATACAGACGTGCATGAGGGCCTCAAAACATTAAGTGTCCATTGTCAGGAAGTGGGTGTATTATAGTATAGCCCTTAGGCAGGGCAGCCAAAAATTGGGAGGCTCCACATTGTCCCTGGGTAGAGACGTGCATGATGGCCTTTAAACCTGAAGTGCCCATTGTAAGGAAGTGGGTCTATTTCAGTATAGCCCTTTGCCAGGGCAGCCAAAAATTGGGAGGCTCCACATTGTCCCTGGGTAGAGACGTGCATGAGGGCCTCAAAACATTAAGTGTCCATTGTCAGGAAGTGGGTGTATTATAGTATAGCCCTTAGGCAGGGCAGCCAAAAATTGGGAGGCTCCACATTGTCCCTGGGTAGAGACGTGCATGATGGCCTTTAAACCTGAAGTGCCCATTGTAAGGAAGTGGGTCTATTTCAGTATAGCCCTTTGCCAGGGCAGCCAAAAATTGGGAGGCTCCACATTGTCCCTGGGTAGAGACGTGCATGATGGCCTTTAAACCTGAAGTGCCCATTGTAAGGAAGTGGGTCTATTTCAGTATAGCCCTTTGCCAGGGCAGCCAAAAATTGGGAGGCTCCACATTGTCCCTGGGTAGAGACGTGCATGAGGGCCTCAAAACATTAAGTGTCCATTTTAAGGAAGTGGGTGTATTTCAGTATAGCCCTTAGGCAGGGCAGCCAAAAATTGGGAGGCTCCACATTGTCCCTGGATAGAGACGTGCATGATGGCCTTTAAACCTGAAGTGCCCATTGTAAGGAAGTGGGTCTATTTCAGTATAGCCCTTTGCCAGGGCAGCCAAAAATTGGGAGGCTCCACATTGTCCCTGGGTAGAGACGTGCATGAGGGCCTCAAAACATTAAGTGTCCATTGTCAGGAAGTGGGTGTATTATAGTATAGCCCTTAGGCAGGGCAGCCAAAAATTGGGAGGCTCCACATTGTCCCTGGATAGAGACGTGCATGATGGCCTTTAAACCTGAAGTGCCCATTGTAAGGAAGTGGGTCTATTTCAGTATAGCCCTTTGCCAGGGCAGCCAAAAATTGGGAGGCTCCACATTGTCCCTGGGTAGAGACGTGCATGAGGGCCTCAAAACATTAAGTGTCCATTTTAAGGAAGTGGGTGTATTTCAGTATAGCCCTTAGGCAGGGCAGCCAAAAATTGGGAGGCTCCACATTGTCCCTGGATAGAGACGTGCATGATGGCCTTTAAACCTGAAGTGCCCATTGTAAGGAAGTGGGTCTATTTCAGTATAGCCCTTTGCCAGGGCAGCCAAAAATTGGGAGGCTCCACATTGTCCCTGGGTAGAGACGTGCATGAGGGCCTCAAAACATTAAGTGTCCATTGTCAGGAAGTGGGTGTATTATAGTATAGCCCTTAGGCAGGGCAGCCAAAAATTGGGAGGCTCCACATTGTCCCTGGGTAGAGACGTGCATGAGGGCCTCAAAACATTAAGTGTCCATTGTCAGGAAGTGGGTGTATTATAGTATAGCCCTTAGGCAGGGCAGCCAAAAATTGGGAGGCTCCACATTGTCCCTGGGTAGAGACGTGCATGAGGGCCTCAAAACATTAAGTGTCCATTTTAAGGAAGTGGGTGTATTATAGTATAGCCCTTAGGCAGGGCAGCCAAAAATTGGGAGGCTACACGTTGTCCCTGGGTAGAGACGTGCATGAGGGCCTCAAAACATTGTTCCCATTGCAAAGGAGCGGGTCTCCTGTCGTTGTAATGTCCATTCTGCAAAGAATGGGCGAAAAAATTTACCACTGGGGGTATACCTGAAACAAAGACCTAACTATTGTAACGGTCATCATGATGGCGCATGAGGAGAAGGAGGAGCAGTCCAGCGATTATCCAAAGTCGAGAAGTGTACCCATGGGTGAGTGGAGGTACATGGCAAACTTTAAATTCCGCTCTCATTTGCTGGTGGTGTGGTGAAGTCTGGCCCAATCCAACCCTTGTTCATCTTTATCAGAGTCAGCCTGTCAGCATTTTCAGTTGACAGGCGGGTGCGTTTATCTGTAATGATTCCACCTGCGGCACTAAAAACACGCTCTGACAAAACGCTAGCAGCAGGGCAGGCCAGGACTTCCAAGGCGTAGAGAGCCAATTCATGCCACGTGTCCAGCTTGGATACCCAATAATTGTAAGGCACAGAGGAATGTCGGAGTACAGTTGTTCGATCTGCAAGGTACTCCTTCAGCATCTGGGCAAACTTAGGATTTCTTGTGGCACTACCCCGCACCTCAGGGGCTGTGGTACGTGAGGGGCTGAGAAAACTGTCCCACATCTTAAAGACTGTTCCCCTACCTCTGGCGGATTGGACTTGTGCCTCTCTCGGCTGTACGCCTCGGTTGTCCACTGATTCCTGACCTATGCCGCTAGCGTTTTGTGAGGGGAATGCTTTGCCTACTTCCGTGAGTATGGCCTTCCGAAACTGCTGCATTTTGGTTGACCTCTCCTCCACGGGAATAAGAGACAAAAAGTTCTCCTTGTAGCGTGGGTCTAACAGTGTTACCAACCAGTAATGATTGTCGGCCAAGATGTTCTTAACGCGAGGGTCACGAGACAGGCAGCTTACCATAAAGTCAGCCATGTGCGCCAGACTCTTAACAGCCAGGACTTCAGTAGCCTGACCAACAAGATGACTGAACATGCTGTCCTCCTCCTCCTCCTCCTCCTCCTCCTCCTCCTCATCTACCCTGTCCTCTGGCCAGCCACGCTGAATCGAGGATATGACTGGTGTGCATGTCATATCCTCAATTTGGCCGGAGAGTTGCTCCATGTCTTCATCCTCCTCCTCGTCATAGTCCTCCACTGCACGTTGTGATGAGACGAGGCTGGGCTGTGTGTTATCACCCACACCCACTACTGTTTCTTGCTGCAACTCATCGCGCTCCGCCTGCAATGCATCATGTTTGTTTTTCAGCAGGGACCGTTTTAGAAGGCAGAGTAGCGGTATGGTGACGCTAATAATGGCGTCATCACCACTCACCATCTTGGTGGAGTCCTCAAAGTTTTGGAGGATGGTACATAGGTCTGACATCCATCTCCACTCCTCAGGTGTTATGTGTGGAGTTTGACCCATTTCCCGACGGCTTAGGTGATGCAGGTACTCAACAACTGCCCTCTTCTGCTCACATATCCTGACCAACATGTGCAGAGTTGAATTCCAACGCGTGGGGACATCACACACCAGTCTGTGAGCCGGAAGATGCAAACGGCGCTGAAAGCCGGCAAGGCCGGCTGAAGCAGTAGGTGACTTTCGAAAATGTGCAGACAGGCGGCGAACTTTTACCAGCAGATCAGACAGCTCTGGGTATGACTTTATAAACCGCTGAACCACGAGGTTGAGCACATGGGCCACGCATGGAACATGTGTCAGCTGGCCTCGCCTCAAAGCCGCCACCAGGTTCCGGCCATTGTCACAAACGACCTTTCCTGGCTTTAGGTTCAGAGGTGTGAGCCAGTGATCTGCCTGCTGTTTCAGAGCTGTCCACAGCTCTTCTGCATTGTGGGGTTTGTCACCTATGCAGATTAGCTTCAGCACAGCCTGTTGCCGCTTCGCCGAGGCAGTGCTGCAGTGCTTCCAGCTTGTGACTGGTGTGGAGGGCACAGTGGATGAGGATGCGCAGGAGGAGGAGGAGGCTGAAGAGCATGACATTCCGGAGCTGTAGAGTGTGGGTGAAACACTGACTGAGGTAGGGCCTGCAAACCTTGGTGTGGGAAGGACGTGTTGCGTCCCTCGCTCAGACTGGGTCCCAGCTTCCACAATATTAACCCAGTGTGCCGTCAACGAGATGTAGCGGCCTTGCCCACAAGCACTTGTCCACGTGTCTGTGGTTAGGTGGACCTTGGGTGAAACAGCGTTGTTCAGGGCACGTGTGATGTTTTGTGACACGTGGTTATGCAACGCGGGGACGGCACACCGGGAGAAATAGTGGCGGCTGGGGACCGAGTAACGTGGGACAGCTGCCGCCATCAGGTCACGGAATGCTTCTGTCTCCACCAGCCTAAAAGGCAACATTTCCAGCGCAAGCAGTCGCGAAATGTTAGCATTTAGAACTGTGGCATGTGGGGTGTTGGCAGTGTATTTGCGCCTGCGTTCAAAGGTTTGCTGAATGGATAACTGAACGCTGCGCTGGGACAAGGACGTGCTTGATGATGGTGTTCTTTCTGCGTAGGCAACTGTAGGTGCAGGAGTGGAGGAGGCTTGTTCGCAGGCAGCATGGACAGAGGATTGGCTCGCATGCACAACCAGCGAAGACGTAGCAGTGACATCAGCAAGCACTGCTCCTCGACTCTGTTGTACTTCCCACAAAGTCGGGTGCTTGGCTGACATGTGCCTGATCATGCTGGTGGTGGTCAGGCTGCTAGTTTTGGTACCCCTGCTGATGCTGGCACGGCAGGTGTTGCAAATGGCCTTTTTTGAATCATCTGGATCCAACTTAAAAAACTGCCAGACTCGTGAAGACCTAACATTTGGACAGGCACCTTGTGTCGTCGTGTTGTTCCGGGGAACGGTTGCCTGACTTCTGCCTGGGGCCACCACCCTGCTTCTTACTGCCTGTTGTGATGCTACGCCTCCCTCCCCCTGTGCACTGCTGTCCTCGCTCTGCATATCCTCCTGCCAGGTTGGGTCAGTTACTGGATCATCCACCACGTCGTCTTCCTCTTCCGCACCCTGCTCCTCCTCCTGACTTGCTGACAATTGTGTCTCATCATCGTCCACCACTTGTTGAGACACGTTGCCAACTTCGTGAGAACGTGGCTGCTCAAATATTTGGCCATCTGTACAGACGATCTCCTCATGACCCACTTCAATATGAGCTGGCGAGAGGCCAGAATGTGTGAATGGAAACGTGAACAGCTCTTCCGAGTGTCCAAGTGTGGGATCATTAATGTCCGAGGAGGACGTGTACTCAGCCTGGTGGTAGGAAGGAGGATCAGGTTCAGAAATGTGCGGTGCAGTATCACGGCTACTGACACTTGACCGTGTGGAAGACAGAGTGTTTGTGGTGGTGCCAATCTGACTGGAAGCATTATCCGCTATCCAACTAACAACCTGTTGACACTGGTCTTGGTTCAAGAGCGGTGTACTGCTGCGGTCCCCAAGAATTTGGGACAGGACGTGCGAGCGACTAGATGTGGCCCTTTGTTGTGGCGAAATTAGAGCTTGCCCACGACCTCGGCCTCTGCCTGCACCACCATCACGTCCACTTCCTTGTTCCTTGCCAATGCCCTTGCGCATTTTGCAATGCTGTGCACTGCTGACGTGTATATTCACTACTTGTGCGTTATATCAAAGTTTCTGGAAATTGCACACAAGTGCACCTGTACGCTGCCACCGACAGGCACACACGTGCGGTTTTAAAAACCAAGCACGGACGCAATAATAACCTAACACAGGTTTTAGGAGCAAAAATTAAGAACTCTGACACTATCAGCCACTGCTGACTGACGTGTATTATACACTACACTTGTGCGTTATATAATAGTTTGGTAAACGCACACCAGTGCACCTGTACGCTGCCACCAACAGGCACACACGTGCGGTTTTAAAAACCAAGCACGGACGCAATAATAACCTAACACAGGTTTTAGGAGCAAAAATTAAGAACTCTGACACTATCAGCCACTGCTGACTGACGTGTATTATACACTACACTTGTGCGTTATATAATAGTTTGGTAAACGCACACCAGTGCACCTGTACGCTGCCACCAACAGGCACACACGTGCGGTTTTAAAAACCAAGCACGGACGCAATAATAACCTAACACAGGTTTTAGGAGCAAAAATTAAGAACTCTGACACTATCAGCCACTGCTGACTGACGTGTATTATACACTACACTTGTGCGTTATATAATAGTTTGGTAAACGCACACCAGTGCACCTGTACGCTGCCACCAACAGGCACACACGTGCGGTTTTAAAAACCAAGCACGGACGCAATAATAACCTAACACAGGTTTTAGGAGCAAAAATTAAGAACTCTGACACTATCAGCCACTGCTGACTGACGTGTATTATACACTACACTTGTGCGTTATATAATAGTTTGGTAAACGCACACCAGTGCACCTGTACGCTGCCACCAACAGGCACACACGTGCGGTTTTAAAAACCAAGCACGGACGCAATAATAACCTAACACAGGTTTTAGGAGCAAAAATTAAGAACTCTGACACTATCAGCCACTGCTGACTGACGTGTATTATACACTACACTTGTGCGTTATATAATAGTTTGGTAAACGCACACCAGTGCACCTGTACGCTGCCACCAACAGGCACACACGTGCGGTTTTAAAAACCAAGCACGGACGCAATAATAACCTAACACAGGTTTTAGGAGCAAAAATTAAGAACTCTGACACTATCAGCCACTGCTGACTGACGTGTATTATACACTACACTTGTGCGTTATATAATAGTTTGGTAAACGCACACCAGTGCACCTGTACGCTGCCACCAACAGGCACACACGTGCGGTTTTAAAAACCAAGCACGGACGCAATAATAACCTAACACAGGTTTTAGGAGCAAAAATTAAGAACTCTGACACTATCAGCCACTGCTGACTGACGTGTATTATACACTACACTTGTGCGTTATATAATAGTTTGGTAAACGCACACCAGTGCACCTGTACGCTGCCACCAACAGGCACACACGTGCGGTTTTAAAAACCAAGCACGGACGCAATAATAACCTAACACAGGTTTTAGGAGCAAAAATTAAGAACTCTGACACTATCAGCCACTGCTGACTGACGTGTATTATACACTACACTTGTGCGTTATATAATAGTTTGGTAAACGCACACCAGTGCACCTGTACGCTGCCACCAACAGGCACACACGTGCGGTTTTAAAAACCAAGCACGGACGCAATAATAACCTAACACAGGTTTTAGGAGCAAAAATTAAGAACTCTGACACTATCAGCCACTGCTGACTGACGTGTATTATACACTACACTTGTGCGTTATATAATAGTTTGGTAAACGCACACCAGTGCACCTGTACGCTGCCACCAACAGGCACACACGTGCGGTTTTAAAAACCAAGCACGGACGCAATAATAACCTAACACAGGTTTTAGGAGCAAAAATTAAGAACTCTGACACTATCAGCCACTGCTGACTGACGTGTATTATACACTACACTTGTGCGTTATATAATAGTTTGGTAAACGCACACCAGTGCACCTGTACGCTGCCACCAACAGGCACACACGTGCGGTTTTAAAAACCAAGCACGGACGCAATAATAACCTAACACAGGTTTTAGGAGCAAAAATTAAGAACTCTGACACTATCAGCCACTGCTGACTGACGTGTATTATACACTACACTTGTGCGTTATATAATAGTTTGGTAAACGCACACCAGTGCACCTGTACGCTGCCACCAACAGGCACACACGTGCGGTTTTAAAAACCAAGCACGGACGCAATAATAACCTAACACAGGTTTTAGGAGCAAAAATTAAGAACTCTGACACTATCAGCCACTGCTGACTGACGTGTATTATACACTACACTTGTGCGTTATATAATAGTTTGGTAAACGCACACCAGTGCACCTGTACGCTGCCACCAACAGGCACACACGTGCGGTTTTAAAAACCAAGCACGGACGCAATAATAACCTAACACAGGTTTTAGGAGCAAAAATTAAGAACTCTGACACTATCAGCCACTGCTGACTGACGTGTATTATACACTACACTTGTGCGTTATATAATAGTTTGGTAAACGCACACCAGTGCACCTGTACGCTGCCACCAACAGGCACACACGTGCGGTTTTAAAAACCAAGCACGGACGCAATAATAACCTAACACAGGTTTTAGGAGCAAAAATTAAGAACTCTGACACTATCAGCCACTGCTGACTGACGTGTATTATACACTACACTTGTGCGTTATATAATAGTTTGGTAAACGCACACCAGTGCACCTGTACGCTGCCACCAACAGGCACACACGTGCGGTTTTAAAAACCAAGCACGGACGCAATAATAACCTAACACAGGTTTTAGGAGCAAAAATTAAGAACTCTGACACTATCAGCCACTGCTGACTGACGTGTATTATACACTACACTTGTGCGTTATATAATAGTTTGGTAAACGCACACCAGTGCACCTGTACGCTGCCACCAACAGGCATACACGTGCGGTTTTAAAAACCAAGCACGGACGCAATAATAACCTACTAACAGGTTTTTTTGGGGAGCGACAATTACAGTACAGACAAGTCAGACACTATCTGGACTGTTTTACACTGTGTACACCAGCCCCAGATATGAAGGCTGGTATACGGTCACCACTACCCTGCCTGCCTGCCTGCCTGTATACTGCTACAATAGTCCTGACAAGGACTCTTTTGGTCACTAGCCTGTATTCAGACCTGGCTATACCCTGCCTGTATATAGCAACAATAGTCCTGAGAAGGACTCTGCTACTGTACTCCGACCTGGCTATACCCTGCCTGCCTGTATACAACTAGAATAGTCCTGAGAAGGACTTTTGGTCACACTGTTTGCAGCCCTGCAACTGAAAAAGCTATAAAGGGCCGCAAAGCTTTCCCTGAATCAGCGACACTCTCCCTACACTCACTGTCAGAATAGCTGTGAGCAGAGCACAGCGCGCCGGCCGATATAAAGGCTCGGTGACGCTGTGCAGGCCGGCCAATCACTGCAATTCCACAACTAACAGGGCTGTGGCATTGCAGTGGTCTGCCAGCCAATCCCTGCATGAGGGCTGGCTCTCAAAAGAGCGCCAACATGCAGAAATGAAGACCACGAGTAAAGCACGAGTATCGCGAGATTACTCGGTCCCCGCCGAGCAGCCCGAGTACAGTGATACTCGTGCGAGTACCGAGTAGTGACAAGCATGCTCGCTCATCACTAATTGTAACGTTTAATTTGAAGGTTTGAACAAAAATATCTGATAGAAATTGTAGGAATTGTACACATTTCTTTACAAACACTCCACATTTTAGGAGGTCAAAAGTAATTGGACAAATAAACCAAACCCAAGCAAAATATTTTTATTTTCAATATTTTGTTGCGAATCCTTTGGAGGCCATCACTGCCTTAAGTCTGGAACCCATGGACATCACCAAACGCTGGGTTTCCTCCTTCTTAATGCTTTGCCAGGCCTTTACAGCCGCAGCCTTCAGGTCTCGCTTGTTTGTGGGTCTTTCCGTCTTAAGTCTGGATTTGAGCAAATGAAATGCATGCTCAATTAGGTTAAGATCTGGTGATTGACTTGGCCATTGCAGAATGTTACACTTTTTTGCACTCATGAACTCCTGGGTAGCTTTGGCTGTATGCTTGGGGTCATTGTCCATCTGTACTATGAAGCGCCGTCCGATCAACTTTTCGGCATTTGGCTGAATCTGGGCTGAAAGTATATCCCGGTACACTTCAGAATTCATCCAGCTACTCTTGTCTGCTGTTATGTCATCAATAAACACAAGTGACCCAGTGCCATTGAAAGCCATGCATGCCCATGCCATCACGTTGCCTCCACCATGTTTTACAGAGGATGTGGTGTGCCTTGGATCATGTGCCATTCCCTTTCTTCTCCAAACTTTTTTCTTCCCATCATTCTGGTACAGGTTGATCTTTGTCTCATCTGTCCATAGAATACTTTTCCAGAACTGAGCTGGCTTCATGAGGTGTTTTTCAGCAAATTTAACTCTGGCCTGTCTATTTTTGGAATTGATGAATGGTTTGCATCTAGATGTGAACCCTATGTATTTACTTTCATGGAGTCTTCTCTTTACTGTTGACTTAGAGACAGATACACCTACTTCACTGAGAGTGTTCTGGACTTCAGTTGATGTTGTGAACGGGTTCTTCTTCACCAAAGAAAGTATGCGGCGATCATCCACCACTGTTGTCATCCGTGGACGCCCAGGCCTTTTTGAGTTCCCAAGCTCACCAGTCAATTCCTTTTTTCTCAGAATGTACCCGACTGTTGATTTTGCTACTCCAAGCATGTCTGCTATCTCTCTGATGGATTTTTTCTTTTTTTTCAGCCTCAGGATGTTCTGCTTCACCTCAATTGAGAGTTCCTTAGACCGCATGTTGTCTGGTCACAGCAACAGCTTCCAAATGCAAAACCACACACCTGTAATCAACCCCAGACCTTTTAACTACTTCATTGATTACAGGTTAACGAGGGAGACACCTTCAGAGTTAATTGCAGCCCTTAGAGTCCCTTGTCCAATTACTTTTGGTCCCTTGAAAAAGAGGAGGCTATGCATTACAGAGCTATGATTCCTAAACCCTTTCTCCGATTTGGATGTGAAAACTCTCATATTGCAGCTGGCAGTGTGCACTTTCAGCCCATATTATATATATAATTGTATTTCTGAACATGTTTTTGTAAACAGCTAAAATAACAAAACTTGTGTCACTGTCCAAATATTTCTGGACCTAACTGTATGTCCCAAGTTTAATTCAAAATATTTGTTTAAAAATACAACTCTTTTCAGCATAACAAACCTTCTTTAGGTATGCATAAAACAAAATGAACAATACATAATTTTTTTGTATCATCCATCTCTAATTTCAAATGGTTGAAAATCAAGCTTTGATCCAACGACCATTAGATTCAGCTGTTCCGTCCCTTTCATAATTAAAAACCCAAAGAGTTCAAATCCCAATATAAACACCATTGACCACACATAAATCATAGTATTTATAAAAACATTTTGTTTGTTATATCCATAAGTCTTCCTACCTTAATTGGATATGAATATTTAATAAAAATATAAATATAAAATTATATAAAATCATTAACTATTTTTTAAAATATATTTTCTTACATGGCTATAATTTTAATTTTTATTTTTTCATATACATTACCAAACAATCAGATATATTAGTGCTGGGATTTTATAATAATAATAATAATCTTTGTTCTAAATTTGTATATGTTCCACTACCTTATTCAGACCGTATCAAAAATTAGCTAAGGATATAGGTCAAATAGAGCAAAAATTAATCATTTGACCTACTTGTCAGCGCAAATCATCAAGAAATCATATAGAAAAAATTGCGCAATTCAACATTCGAAAAAATTATTGTCAAAGAATTAATAGTACAAATATGGTGGCATGATAACAACAGGAAAATGGAGACACCGGGCAGCAACTACCTCAGGCATAAATTGTAGCATACACAATCAATACATGAAAAAGGTTGCCAACGTTTTTGTCCGTTGTTAAATAACAGATGTGAGCCAGATCAGTTTTTAACATGTGAAGTCTATGGACAATGGATCTGTTAATGGATTGCTATTTAGACATTTGTTGTACTTGCATTTTTAGTAAGATGGTGAGCACACAGAAAATAGAAAAATAAAATGCTTGCAAAGAGGGTTCTTAGGCCCTTATAATACTAGAGTCCAAAAAAAGATTGCAGCACACTTGTATTGCGGATGCAGACAAAAATATTTATTTACAGTGATTAATCAACACAGATATAGAAAAACACTTTGTGTGTGTCAAGGGTGACAATTTCTGATGTTTCAACCTAGTTGGTCTTAAGCTGGTGTCACACACAGCGACAACGACAACGACGTCGCTGCTACGTCACCATTTTCTGTGACGTTGCAGCGACGTCCCGTCGCTGTCGCTGTGTGTGACATCCAGCAACGACCTGGCCCCTGCTGTGAGGTCGCCGGTCGTTGCTGAATGTCCAGCTTCATTTTTTGGTCATCACTCTCCTGCTGTGACACACACATCGCTGTGTGTGACAGCGAGAGAGCAACGAAATGAAGCGAGCAGGAGCCGGCACTGGCAGCTGCGGTAAGCTGTAACCAGCGAAAACATCGGGTAACCAAGGGAAGACCTTTCCCTGGTTACCCGATATTTACCTTCGTTACCAGCCTCCGCCCTTGCTGCCAGCGCCGGCTCCTGCACTGTAACATGTGGCTGCAGTACGCATCGGGTAATTAACCCGATGTATACTGTAGCAAGGAGAGCAAGGAGCCAGCGCTAAGCAGTGCGCGCGGCTCCCTGCTCTTTGCACTGTGACATGTAGCTGCAGCACACATCGGGTTAATTAACCCGATGTGTACTGTACCTAGGAGAGCAAGGAGCCAGCGCTAAGCACGGCTCCCTGCTCTCTGCACATGTAGCACAGCGACGTTATGATCGCTGCTGCGTCGCTGTGTTTGACAGCTAAGCAGCGATCATAACAGCGACTTACAAGGTCGCTGGTACGTCACCGAAAATGGTGACGTAACAGTGACGTCGTTGTCGCTGTCGCTTAGTGTGAACCCAGCTTTACTCATATGGTCGAACCATAGGTAAACAATATGGAGTAAGCGTATCTACATACAATCATTATGGAAAAGAATTCAAGGCCAAGGTTGAAGATAGTCACAAAATGGCAAGCTGTGTCTGATACAAGGTGTGTATAAGGCAAGATGTAGCCATTCAGGTGAGTAGCATTGATCAAAAAGTATCATACAGCTCCTTTATATGAGGACACACTACCTCTCTATGTCTGTTTTTCCCTGTCTGTCTATTTCCCTGTCCGTCTCTTTCCCTCTTTCCCTGTGTGTCTCTTTTTCTCTCTGTCTCCGTCCCTGTCTGTGTCTTTCCCTGTCTGTCTCTTTCCTTGTTTATCTGTCTGTCTGTAGCTTTCCATGTCTGTCTCTTTCCGTCTGCCTATGTCTGTCTTCTTCTGTCTGTCTCTTTGTCTGTCTGTCTCTTTCCCTGTCTTTCTCTGTCTGTCTCTTTCCCTGTCTGCCTATTTCCCTGTCTGCCTCTGTCTGTATCTCTTTCCCTGTCTGTCTCTTTCCCTGTCTGCCTCTTTCCATCTGTCTCTGTCTGTATATTTCCCTGTCTGTCTCTTTCCCTGTCTGTCTCTTTCCCGGTCTCTCTTTCTGTCTATTTCCCTGTCTGCCTTAGTCTGTCCCTCTCTGTCTGTCTCTTTCCCTGTCTGCCTGATTCTTTCCCTTTCTGTCTGTCTCTTTCCCTATCTGGCTCTTTCCCTGTCTCTCTGTCTGTCTCTTTCCCTGTCTGCCTTTGTCTATCTCTGTCGGTCTGTCTCTTTCCCTGTCTGTCTGTATCTCTCTGTCTCTTTCCCTGTCTGTCTCTCTGTCTCTTTCCCTCTATTCGTCTTTCCACCGATATCATATTACCTCACACATAAGCGTGTTATATTAACAATTTCCTTTCTTCCTATAGCAACCAATCACAGCTCCTATTAATAACCTGTAGCTCCCAGCTCCATTGACTTTAATTGAGGCAGTTTTTTTGGAGAGTAACTGTAAAGCGCCAGGTTAAATTTTCCCATAAAACATAGTCTATGACTTTCCCTGAGTCACATGAGGCGTCTGTGCAAAATTTTGCAATTGTGAATGCGACGGTGCAGATTCCTTTAGCGGACATACACACACACATGTATGTGTGTGTGTGTGTGTGTGTGTGTGTGTATGTCTAAAGGAATTTACACTGTCGAAATTTTGCACAGACGCCTCATGTGACTCGGGGAACGTCGTAGACTATGTTTTGATGGGAAAATTTAACCCCACACTTTACAGTTACTCTCCAAAAAACCTGTCTACATTGAAGTCAATGGAGCTAGGAGTTGCAGGTTATTAATAGCAGCTCTGATTGGTTGCTATAGAAACGAAGGACATTCATAGCATAAGAAGCTTATGTGTTGGTAAGATGATCTCAGTGGGGAGACAGATAGAGACAGACAAGGAAAGAGAGACAAGGAAAGAGACAGACATGGAAAGAGACAGACAGGGAAAGAGACAGACAGGGAAAGAGACACAGATTGGGAAAGAGACAGACGGGGAAAGAGACAGACGGGGAAAGAGACAGACGGGGAAAGAGACAGACCTGAAAAGAGACAGGCCTGGAACAAGACAGGCCTGGAACGAGGCAAACATGTAAAGAGACAAACCTGGAGCGAGACAGACCTGTAAAGAAACAGGCCTGGAACAAGACAGACAGGGAAAGAGACAGACGGGGAAAGAGACAGATGGGGAAAAAGACAGACAGATGCAGAGATAGAGAGACAGACAGACAGACACAGATAGAGAGACAGACAGTAAGAGAGAGACACACACAGAAACAGACAGACACAGAGATAGAGAGAGACATATAGACACAGACAGACAGAGAGATAAAGACAGAGACAAATGTGGATAGAGACAGAAAGACAGACAGACACAAAGAGACAGACAGACTGGGAGAGAGAAAGAGAAACAGTTACTATCCCGGGCATTGCCGGGCACTACAGCTAGAATATATATATGATATTTATTTACGGATAGATAGATAATTCTTTTTTAGTGAGCTCTATACAGGATTGTTTTTGTAACAAGCTGTAGGAGTAACTATACATGCAAACAATGTCATTATCAGGGGGATTCTGTCTGAAATCTGCCTGAATAATCTCTTAAAAATAATAGAAACAATGAATAAAGTAATTGCAATAGCATAGTGGCTTGCTGTGGAAATGTTCAGTATTTTTAGGTTATTTCAACCTCTTCAGGCTTCACATTTTTCAGGCAGCTTTTAGTTGGAAGCCACTTGATGCATTAGAAAAGTCCCCCTCCCCCACCCAAAAAATAGGCAAAAATGCTGTAAAAAAATATTGAAAAGATACCAGACAAAAAACGTCAGGACAAAAGACACCAGCATGTCCTAAAGTGTCTTCCTTTGACAAAACTCAGAGGGTAAACCAATGTCTAAAAGATGCCCTGTGCACATACATATTTCTACAATTTTGGTATGGCTACGGTTTGCATTTTTGATCACTTTTTATTTTATCTTTTGTCAGGCTGGATGAGCAAAAGCAAAAATTCTAATTTGTTTTCATTTTTTTTCTATACTGGTTATTACAAAAGTGGCTGCACCAAAATATGTGTATTTTCTTTGAAGCTATTTTTTTTTCTTTTCAGATTGCATCATTCACTTTTTAGGAAAAATAATTATATAATTTTAAAGTATTGACAATTACAGAAGTGGCAATATGTGTCTTTTTTGGGGAACATATGCACTTTCCATATTAAATATAGCACCCTCCTCCCCATGTAAGTTTCTATATTTGTGGATGAAGAGCATATAAGTTTAAATGCAGATATACTTACAGTATTGACATGCCAACATATACTGACAAAGGAAGAATTATTAAGAGAAAAGATGGAGAATCTTAAAAAACAATATAGATTGTGAAGTCTAGCAACTTGGTAGGCAAAGCTACTTTCCCGAGTGTCTCCTGTTCTTTGGAGACCTTTAACAGGTTTGGGACCTGAGTTTTACATTGCCTTTTGTAACCTTGGGTTTTAAATGTATTTTATTTCTTTCTTTTGGTGCTGCAAGGGCTTATGAGTCTTTATTTGCTGTAGTTCCTTGTTAGTTCAATACCAGGTGCAGCCGGTTTGTGACCACTCCCTTTCCCTTTAAATAGTCACAAATTCCATCACCTGATACCGTTAATAGAATTTCATCATTCTGAACTGACCATAGACCATGGAAGAAAAAGCAAGTCTCTTGAAGTTGCTGTAGTTAAGTCTCTTGCAGCCCTGGTGTTTGGCTACTGTAACGTGGCACAGGGTGGTAGTCGTGGGCGAGGTATTTGTCTGCCGCACCCCGGCACGCTACATGAAAATGGAAGTCCTGGCTGGGTGTGTGGTGTTGCATTCTGGAGGCGATACGCCTTTGCAGGCCGCATGTTGCCGATGGTTTGGGCTGGCCAGGACCAGATGGTACACAGCTCATTGAGGGAGACCGCAAGTTGATAAAAAATGTCATTTTACTGAACATAAACTTGTCAACACCAATGTACATTAGATAGTGGACATAAATCTTCTTACATGTTTCAGTGTCACAGAGGAGCATGCAATCTTCAGTTCAGTTGTTCCAACCTCCATAAGTCCTTTTCTTCCCTTCACTACCCAGCCTAGTATCACATCACAGTCCTTGGAAGACTTTCTCCTCCTCAAGCAATTCCACGTCTTTTCCCTCTTAGAGAGATTTTGCCAATATGGCTGGACCGAGCTATAAGCTACTCAAGATGCCTCAGGGACACCTGCTTAAGACACTCACGTTGTTCCTTGCCACGCTCTGTCTTGCACTAGACTTGTCATTCTCTGTCAGTCGTTCCTTCTTTTCCTCGGTCACACTATTCTATGCAATGGTCTCCCTCTTTTTTTGTCACCCATATCATGCGGCTCTGCTTCTCCTCAGACCTGACGTCTGTTCCTGTCACAGGCTACGCCCTAACTGATATTTCCACAGCAACCGTTTATCTCCCTCAGCAGTAGCTCTTTCCCTATTGGCTAAACCTAGAATCCCAACTGTCACCTGTCTGTCACCAGGCAGATTTAACTTTTCCGCTGCACCTATAACACTAATAAAACCTTATTAAGCATTATACATTATATACTACATAACATTTTACCTTATACAAGTACACATACTGTATATTACATCTTCAATACTGCTATACTTCTACATATTAACATTCTCTACTCTGCTACATCTTATACATTACAATACCTTACACTATACACTTTATATCTTATCACATGTATATATTTAAGAACACATTTGGTGTCTTCAGGGGTAGGAACTCGACCACCATTTTACATTCCTCCCCTCTTGAACATGGCCGTCCCCGACCATGTCTGGACCTGTAAGACACCAAACAGACATACATGTACGCTTAAAATGACACTCTCGGTTCCCGGTACTGAAGGGGTCCTCCCCTCTTTCGGATCGGTACAACCCTGGTGCCACTGGATTGGAACCCTGGAACAAGTGTTCAAGTTCTTTTAAAGAAGTAGGCCATAAGCCATAGTTGGGTTCACCCATCTAGCACAAGATGAGGGCACAATCGTTAAACATCTAACAATAGCCCAAAAGTTCCCAGGGCTCACATGTTGCAGTCCTTCCTTGAAACTTGAAAACGGGGCAAAGTCTCAAACTATGGACTCGGCAGGCACATCGAGTCATCTGTTTCCTTTCCTCCCCTGCCCCTCAACAACAGTCCACCTTGTCATCAACCTGAGGAGAGTGATAGGCTTCCACCCTACTCCCCTAAAGATTGGCAAAGTCCATGGGGGAAGAGTCCAGAGTGGACTGGGCAGAGCCCATATCAGGGGCTGGTTGAGTCCACGGGGGCAATAGGGACAGAGTCCAGGCTGGAAAGGCAAAGTTCTTGGTGAAGGGTGTAGAATCCACTCACAGCACACAGTCCTTTAATCCAGCAGTGGAGTAAACAAGGGAAAAAACAAACCAAACTTTCAGACATCTATGGCCAACAAGAGTCCTGGATTTTTGTTCCTCTGTCCCAGGGCACAACGGGTGCAACATGGACCTCAATATACCAACTCCTTCTTTCTCCTCATTGCTCACCAGCAATGAGACCGTCCTGCTCTGTTGCAGGCATTTTCCTGCTCTCTCTCCTTCTAGGGTGGAGCCTATTTTGGCTTAGCTGCCCATTTCTTTCGAGTTTCCGTCCTTTTTGCATCAGCTTTTTGTGGTATGCGGGGTTTCTCCTTCCATCGTGCCCTCCGGGGGCGGGTACTGTTCAACGCAGGCTGGCATCTCCAGGCATGGTTCCTCCTCCTGCAGGCATAGCGTTTGGATGGCTCCATGGACCGTGGCACATTTTCACTTTCTTGCCACCCAGGATGGGCGGGGTCTTCTTTTAAGCCCTTCAGCCTATTTTGACCTTACTGACCTCGCCATTTTGCGCAATTCTGACCAGTGTCCCTTTATGAGGTTATAACTCTGGAACGCTTCAACGGATCCTGGCGATTATGACATTGTTTTTTTGTGACATATTGTACTTCATGAAAGTGGTAGATTTAGGCCTATATTTTTTGCATTCATTTTTGAAAATTTCAGAAATTTGGTGAAAATTTAGAAAATTGCGCAATTTTCAAAATTTTTAATTTTATGCCCGTAAATCTGAGAAATGTGTCACACAAAATAGTTACTAAATAAAATTTCCCACGTGTTTACTTTACACCAGCACAATTTTCAAAATAAATTTTTTTTTGTTAGGAAGTTAGAAGGGGTCAAAGTTCATCAGCAATTTCTCATTTTTCCAACAGAATTTACAAAAAACTTTTTTTAGGGACCACATCACATTTGAAGCGACTTTGAGAGGCCTAGGTGACAGAAAATACCCAAAAGTGACCCCATTCTAAAAACTGTACCGCTCTGGCTACTCAAAACCACATTCAAGAAGTTTATTACCCCTTTAGGTACTTCACAAGAATCAAAGCAATGTGGAAGGAAAAAATGAAAATTTACCTTTTTTTACACAAAAATGTTACTTTAGCCATAAAATGTAGCATTTCACAAGGGTATCAGGAAAAATTACACCATAAAATTTATTGTGCAATTTCTCCTGAGTACGCAGACACCTCATATGTGGTGGAAATCAAATGTTTGGATGCACGGCAGGGCTCGGAAGGCAAGAAGCGCCATTTAACTTTTCAAACGCAAAATTGTCTGGAATCGTAAGTGGACGCCATGTTGCGTTTGGAGACCCCCCTGAGGTACCTAAACAATGGAACTCCTGCACAAGTGACCACATTTTGGAAACTAGACCCATCATGGAATTTTTTTAGAGGTTTAGTGAGCCCTTTGAACCCCTGCAGTCTTCACAGAAGTTTATAACGTTGAGCCATGAAAATATTTATATTTTTTTTTTACCACAAAATTGTTACTTCAACCAGGTAGCTTTTTTTCACAAGGGTATCAGAAAAAATTACACCATAAAACTTATTGTGCAATTTCTCCTGAGTACAGAGATACCTCATATGTGGTGGAAATCAAGTGTTTGGGTGCACGGCAAGGCTCGGAAGGCAAGAAGCGCCATTAAACTTTTCAAACGCAAAATTGTCTGGAATTGTAAGGGGACGCCATGTTGCGTTTGGAGACCCCCTGAGGTACCTAAACAATGGAACTCCTGCACAAGTGACCCCATTTTGGAAACTAGACCCATCATGGAATTTTTTTTTAGAGGTTTAGTGAGCCCTTTGAACCCCTGGGGGCTTCACAGAAGTTTATAACGTTGAGCCGTGAAAATATTTATATTTTTTTTTTACCACAAAATTGTTACTTCAACCAGGTAGCTTTTTTTTTACAAGGGTATCAGGAAAAATTACACCATAAAATTTATTGTGCAATTTCTCCTGAGTACACAGGTACTTCATATGTGGTGGAAATCAAGTGTTTGGGTGCACGGCAAGGCTCGGAAGGCAAGGAGCGCTATTTGACTTTTGGAGCTAATTTTCCATTCAAAAAGTCAAATGGCGTTCTTTCCCTTCCAAGCCCTGCCGTTTCTCCCAAACAGTGGTTTATGACCACATATGAGGTATCTATGTACTCAGGAGAAATTGCCCAACAAATTTCAGGATCCAATTTATCCTGTTGCCCATGTGAAAATGAAACAATTGAGGCTAAAAGACAATTTGTGAAAAAAAAAGTACTTTTTCATTTTTACGGATCAATTTGTGAAGCACCTGGAGGTTCAAAGTACTCACTATGCATCTAGATAAGTTCCTTGGGAGGTCTAGTTTCCAAAATGGGGGTCACTTTTGGGGGAGCACCAATGTGTAGGCACACAGGGGCTCTCCATACGCGACATGGTGTCTGCTAACAAGTTGAATGGAAAATTAGCTCCAATTATTTACGGACACCATGTGGCGTATGGAGAATATGTAGTGTATGTCAGTTTGGTGTGTGTGTGTGTGTAGTGTAGTATACGTCAGGTTGGTGTGTGTGTGTGTGTAGTGTAGTATACATCAGGTTGGTGTGTGTGGTGTTTACCACACACACATCAACCTGACGTACACTACACCACACACACACACACACACATCAACCTGACCTACACTACACCACATACCAACCTGACGTAGTGTATGTCAAGTTGGTATGTGGTGTAGTGTAGGTCAGATTGATGTATGTGTGTGGTGTAGTGAACGTCAGGTTGGCATATGTGGTGTAGTATACACCACACACACCATCCTGACATGCACCACACACCAACCTAACATACACTAAGTCAGGTTGGTGTGCAGTGTGGTATAGGGTAGTGTACCTCAGGTTGGTGTGGGTCAGGTTGATGTGTGGTGTAGTATACACCACACACACACACACACACACACACACACACACACACTACAACACACACACCAACCTGACGTACACTATACCAAACTGCATACCAACCTGACGTAGTGTATTTCAGGTTAGTGTGGTGTAATGTACTTCAGTTTGGTGTGTGTGGTTTAGTGCACTAGCGCTAGGTTGGGGGTTACTCACACTTTACTGTGGGTCTTCCTCCATGGCCTCCGGCTCTTCTCCTCCCGGCCTCCGGCTCTTCTCCTCCCGGCCTCCGGCTCTTCTCCTCCTGGCCTCCGGCTCTTCTCCTCCCGGCCTCCGGACGATTTCTTGTCCTGTGACGTCAAGTCTGTGTCACTGGAGGAGGAAGACTGGGAGAAATAGAGAAAAGTGGGACCCTCTACCTCACTATCAGCTACGGAGGGACGAGCAGGACATTTGTGTGCGCGTGTGCAAAAAACCCCCAAACCTTCCAGGGAGATTGCAGGGGCGCAGATCGCAGGGGTGCAGATCGCAGGGTCGCAGGTGGGGCGATCGCAGGGGCGCAGGTGGGGAGATCGCAGGGGCGCAGATCGCAGGGGCGCAGATCGCAGGGGCGCAGGTGGGGCGATTGCAGGGGCGCAGATCGCAGGGGCGCAGGTGGGGTGATCGCAGGGGCGCAGATTGCAGGGGTGCAGGTGGGGCGATTGCAGGGGTGTAGATTGCAGGGATGCAGGTGGGGCGATCGCAGGGGCGCAGGGGGATCCGGGTGATCACCCACCTGCTGCCCAGTGATCATCCCCCTGCTGCCCAGTGATCATCCCCCTGCTGCCCAGTGATCAGGCCCCTGATGCCCAGTGATCACCAGGGCAGGGGATTGATCACTGGTAGCAGCAGCAGTCACTCACACCAGCCGGGTGTCAGAAGCAGGACACCGGCGGAGAGTGATCACAGGCAGTGGAGGTCAGTGTGGGTTGGGGGGTAGAATCGGACGGTGGGGTGAGTGGAGGTTGGGGTGGGGGTGGGATCGGACAATGGGGGGGAACGGAAGACAGCAAGGGGGACGGAAGACAGCAGAGGGGAGCGCGGAACAGCACAAAAGGGAGGGGCAAGACAGCACAGAAACGAAGGGAAAGACAGCAAAGAGGGGAGAAAAACTTACCGGATGGTGATCGGTGGCGGCAGATCGCGGTGGCAGCGGCAGCAGGTGACCCTCCTCTTCAGCGTCGCAGTCCACGGTCAGGATGAAGCTGAAGGGGGAGGGCACCCACCAGTCACATCGCTCCTCCACATCTAATTAGAGGGATAGCGTCACATGGACGCTACCTCCAATCAGATGGGGGGGGGCATAACACGGAGTTCTCCCTGCTCCAGCCAATGGCTGATCATATTACAGTATTTAACCAAGTTTCATTGGTGAAATATTACAATCGTTCTGATTGAATGTGAAAGTGAAAGTGACACTTTTAAAAGCCAATCAAAGCGATCGTAGCCACAGGGGGGCAAAGTCACCCCCCCTGGGCTCAACTACAAGTCCTTATGTACCTAATTAACAACAAAGGTCTGAAAACAATATTCACTGTTAATAAAATTCAAAACAACATTTGAGGAACAAGGATTGTCCACAAAAAACAGTGATTTCAATAAGTTTTATTTCTGAAATAATTCATAAAAATATGCATATAAATGTTAAAATCAATAATAATAATGGTAATGATGCTTCAACACGAGGGACGATATGTGAGCAGAGAATAAAAATTAATAACTATAAGACGTGCACCAAAGTATATATAAAGCCGTACTGTCTATCAAAATTAGATTAAATCACATAAAACAGTATATTCAAAATTTTCATGTAAAAGATAAGTATTCCTCTTAAAACCCTCATGCGTTCAAAAAAGGAATAAATATTTTTTTTAAATAGATTAATTTATGTACATATAAAAAATATTTCATATGAAAAAATAATTACTACCCTCTTCTGAAATTTTGCAAGTAAGTGAATAAGAAACATACGTGTGACCCTATAGAAATTGATAATAATGAGATTCCAAGTAAGAAAAATGTGCATGAATCATGCGAAAATTATGAACACACAAGGTGCATAAAATTGTATACTCAAAAAATTGATAAAAATAAAATAAAATATAAAAGTGAACCAGCCACAAATTAAATCAAAAATATAAATAAAAACAAAGTGCAATGTGCAAAGTGCTAATTTATGAATAAAGCCACACGGAAATGTAACCTAAAATCTAATTCAGTATAAATCTGTGAATATAAGTGCAGTAAAGACCAGAGGGTCTCAGTGTACAAATTATAATATACAGACTTGCAAAATAAATCGCATGAAAAATCGCAAGAAAGAAACAAATCAGCCAAAAATCCTTTAAAAATATTTAAGTCAAAAACCAAATAGTCTCAGTTGAGGACACAGAGCAGAATAAGAAGAGATGTTCAGCTGTATATCACACAAATAAAATTGGCCGAAAAGAACAATGTGCCAAAGTGTTTACACGTTCATATATATATATATATATATATATATATATATATATATATATATATATATATATATATATATATAAACTGTTAATTACAAAATCTCTAGTACAGATAATATGGCACAGCATTAATCTCTTCAGACAAATATATCAAAATTAATTGGCTAAACCAGGTAAGGTGCCAATGTGCTTACAAGTGCATATACATATACTAGCTGTCAGCTCCAGAGTCACAATAGAGGTAAGGTCTATAGTACAGGGACGGTATAGCACAGGCACTTTTGGTAATTACCAAACGTTATTTTTAAGCACGTTAGCACCTTTTTCCTGAACACTTTGCCGTATTTTGCCGTTTATCTTTATTTATGATTATTTATGATTCTGGAGCTGACAGCTTGTATATGTATTTACATTTAGAAGCATGTTAGCACTTTAATCCTTTAGCCAATTAACCTGTTATATTCAGCTGAATAGCTGAACACTGCGCTGTGTTTCGCTGTTCATCTGTACTATAGACCCTAAATTACTGTACTATAGATTTAATTTGTGGCTGGTTCACTTTTATATTTTATTTTTATCAATTTTTTGAGTATACAATTTTATGCATCTTGTGTGTTCATAATTTTCACATGATTCATGCACATTTTTCTTACTTGGAATCTCATTATTATCAATTTTTATAGGGTCACACGTATGTTTCTTATTCACTTACTTGCAAAATTTCAGAAGAGGGTAGTAATTATTTTTTCATATGAAATATTTTTTATATGTACATAAATTAATCTATTTAAAAAAAATATTTATTCCTTTTTTGAACGCATGAGGGTTTTAAGAGAAATACTTATCTTTTACATAAAAATTTTGAATATACTGTTTTATGTGATTTAATCTAATTTTGATAGACAGTACGGCTTTATATATACTTTGGTGCACGTCTTATAGTTATTAATTTTTATTCTCTGCTCACATATCGTCCCTCGTGTTGAAGCATCATTACCATTATTATTATTGATTTTAACATTTATATGCATATTTTTATGAATTATTTAAGAAATAAAACTTATTGAAATCACTGTTTTTTTGTGGACAATCCTTGTTCCTCAAATGTCCTTATGTACCTGCAGCGCTGGTGACATTTCAGTAAACCCGGTCACCAGCGCTGCAGGAACGGAAACCCGCCATGACGCATACAGTGCGTCAAAGGTCGGGAAGGCACAAGGTTTCATGACGCATATGGTGCGTCAAAGGTCGGGAAGGGGTTAAACTTGTGCCATTGTCCGCCATCTTAGTGCCTATGCCTGGCATCATTTTTGACCGAAGAATGGTTTTCACTGTGGATTGAGCCTTCTCCGCTTCATGCTGGTTTTCTTGAATCAAGACCTGATCCTGCCGACTATGCCAAGTGTAAAGTGGCGCGGTGTGATAGTCGTGGGCGAGGTAACCGTCTGTCGCACCCCGGCACGCTACATGAAAATGGAGGTCCTGGCTGGGTGTGTGGTGTTTCACTCCGGAGGCTATATGCATTGGCAGGCCGCATGTTGCCGGTGGTTGTGACTGGCCGGGACCAGATGGTGCACAGTTCATTGAGGGAGACCACAAGTTGATAAAAAACATTGTTTTACTGAACATAAACTTGTCTACACCAATGTACATTAAATAGTGGACATAAATCTTCTTACATGTTTCAGTGTCACAGAGGAGTATACAACCTTCAGTTCAGTTGTTCCAACCTCCATAAGTCCTTTTCTTCCCTTCACTACCCAGCCTAGTATCACATCACAGTCCTTGGAAGACTTTCTCCTCCTCAAGCAGTTCCACGTCTTTTCCCTCTTAGAGAGATTTTGCCAATATGGCTGGACCGACTATAAGCTGCTCAAGATGCCTCAGGGACACCTGCTTAAGACACTCACGTCATTCCTGGTCCCGCTCTGTCTTGCACTAGACTTGTCATTCTCTGTCAGTCGTTCCTTCTTTTCCTCAGTCACACTATTCTATGCAATTATACATTATACACTACATAACATTTTACCTTATACCAGTACACATACTGTACATTACATCTTGAATACTGCTATACTTCTATATAGTAACATTCTCTATTCTGCTACATCTTATACATTACAATACCTTACACTATACACTTTATATCTTATCACATGTATATATTTAAGAACACATTTGGTATCTTCAGGAGTAGGAACTCGACCACCATTTTACACTACAGTAGTTGTTATATATTCTTTTTGTCTATGTCCCCTGTCTGTCTTCCTTCCTCTGTGTCTTATTACTGTAGTTGTGAAGTCTAGTGCACTCACCGACCTTGGCACAATTCAGTATGAGTGGAGGTACAGTAATTGACTGGCATGTGATGGCGATGAGAGAAAGGACTCTTATAGGGACAGTAAGGCCAAGTTCACACATCAGTTTTTTCCAATCAGGCACAATCCGGTTTGTGCCTGATGCAATGGATCCGTCTAAGATTGTGTAAAGACGGATGCGATGGATCCGGTAAAAAACAGATTTGTTTTTTTTTTTTGTTTTTTTTTGTTTTGTTTTTTTATGCTGAGAAAGAGACCCCATCATCACCGCACAAACACCGGTACTACCGCCCCCACCATCACCGCACATGCAGGCACTCGCGCAAGCACATACACCGGCACTCCCGCACGCACCATCACCGCACATGCACCGGCACTCCCGCACGCACCATCACCGCACATACACTGGCACTCCCGCACGCACCATCACCGCATATACACCGGCACTCCTGTACGCATCATCACCACACACGCATCGGCACTCCCGCATGCATCATCACCACACCCGCAGGCACTACCTCAGTGATGACACCGCTGACAGTGCGACTCCCTTCAGTTGCTGCGTGGAGCTCCCGGGAGTGGCCGTGTTCTACTAACGCTCCTGTCAGCTTCTTGTTGCAGAGCTGAAATCGTCATGGGACCTCTGTGGATTACGTCGGACCTGGAGGGGTATTTGGGGATTTTAATAAAATCGTGAAAGAGGGTGATTTTTGTCTTTTATTCCAAATAAAGTATTTTTTGGGGGGTATGTGTTTATTTACTTTTACTTACAGATTAATCATTGGGGGTGTCTCATAGACGACTGCCATGATTAACTCCTTATTACCTCGATTGCCACCGCACCAGGGCAATTCGGGATGAGCCGGGTAGAGTCCCGGGACTGTCGCATCTAATGGATGCGGCAATTCCGGGCAGCTGCTGGCTGATATTGTTAGGCTGGGGGGCTCCCCATAACGTGGGGCTCCCCATCCTGAGAATACCAGCCCTCAGCCATGTGGCTTTATCTTGGCTGGTATCAAAATTGGGGGGGACTGCACGTCGTTTTTTTTAATTATTTATTTATTTATTTTACTGCCCATATAGACCCGCCCACCAGCAGCTGTGATTGGTTGCAGTGAGACAGCTGTCACTCAGCGTGGGGGCGTGTCTTACTGCAACCAATCATAGGCGCCGGTGGGTGGGGGAAACAGGGAATACGAGATTGAATAATGGGCGGCTGGCATTTTCAAATCAGGAGAGGCCGCCAGAGCTTCGTGACAGCCGTGCAGCACCACGACGGTGATCAGTGAGTGGGTGAGAGTGAGTGAATGAGTCAGTGAGTCAGTGAATGAGTCAGTGAGTGAGAGAGTCAGTGAGTGAGAGAGTTTGAGAGAGAGTGAGTGAGTGATTGATTTTGTGACAAGCAATGACTTTTTATCACTTCTGGGCATGCTCAGAAGTAAAACCCGGATCCGGTACATGCTTCCGGCGTTTGATGCATGCCACCGGATCCGGGGCGCATAGACTTTCATTATGAACCATGCTGCACAGTGCCGCACAGCGCCACACATGGCGCTGTGCGTTTTTTTGCCGCATTAAAAACGTTCCTCTTTGCGTCCTGTGCGGCCACCGGAGTGACGATTTTTTCCGCATCTGGAAAAAAACAGATCAAACGCAAGTACATGTGGCACAATCCGGCGTTAATTAAAGTCTATGATAAAAAAACGCACCCGGCGGCAAAAAACACCGGATGCGTTTTTCCCGCAAATTGCCGTATTGTGCCGCAGAGCAAAAACCTGATGTGTGAACATACCCTAAGGGAGCTCAGCATTCAGACACAGTTTAGTGTGAGGAGGTGACCCATTCCTTGTTCCCTATCATTGGGGCCTTCTTTTCCTTTTCCCTCCCTATTGCAATGGCTGTGTTGCACGGTGCATCGGGCATCCCCTTACCCGTGCGTCACAGCTATATAAGGTATGTTCTGACTTTTAATAGCCAGATCGTAGCCTGTCACCCCAAACTCTCACTTTAAAGGGAATCTGCAAGCAGATGTTTGCTTTGCAAGCTGAGGACAGCATGCTGTAAAAGTTAAAAAACAAAAAGCAACTGTGCTTCTCTTAGCAATGCGTATGCAATTGTTCACATAAACTAAAGGGTTTATTAACCTTTGATTACCATTACAAGAAAATAAACTATTGCTTATGGCAGTTATACACCTCCCCTGCTGTGATTGACACCACACAGTCTATGCACATTCTCTATTGAGAGCCTGGTGTGTGTGGTACAGCTCTGCTGTGTTCCTGAATGTAAAATTTTAGATTTTTTGAGAATGGTTTCAGCCAGTAATCTATGTGATACACTGTTATGCCGGCGTCACACGGGACGATAAATCGTGCATCGCATAATCGATCGCACCCGCCCCCGTCGTTTGTGCGTCATGGGCAATTTGTTGCCCGTGGCGCACAAAGTCGTTTACCCCCATCACACGTACTTACCTGCTGGACGACCTCGCTGTGGGCGGCGAACGTCCTCTTCCTGAAGGGGGAGGGACGTTCGGCGTCACAGTGACGTCACACAGCCGCCAGCCAATAGAAGCGGAGGGGCGGAGATGAGCAGGACGTAAACATCCCGCCAATCTCCTTCCTTCCGCATTGCCGGTGGGATGTAGGTAAGCTGTGTTCGTTGTTTCCGTGGTGTCACACAGAGCGATGTGTGCTGCCTCGGGAATGACGAACAACCGTAGCACAGAAGGAGGAACGACTTTTTGAAAATGAACGCCGTATCAACGAGCAACTATAAGGTGAGTATTTTTGCTCATTCACAGTCGTTCCGAGGTGTCACACTGTACGATATGTCTGATGATGCCGGATGTGCGTCACTAACGACGTGACCCCGATGACATATCGCCCGATATATCGTACCGTGTGACGCTGGCATTAGATTCAGAATCTCCTTGCCTATGTTATGCTGCTGTTAGATGCAGTAGTAAAAACCTGCTGACAGATTTCCTTTAATGCTTGGTTTTACAAGCTTTTTTGCAATCAAAATGAAACCACAATCATGTGAAACCAATAACCTAGATTACTGCTGTAACTGCTAATCAGACTGACACGCAGCTTGTGAAAATGACAATAGCTAATGTAAAGGAGGAGAGAGAAAAATTTGCAGGAAAGCTGACAGGCTTAAGACACAGGAAGGAGATGATGTGTGATCTGCTTCTTTCCATATCTAAGAATAGTAGTGTGTCACACTAGCAAATTTTGAAAAACTGTTCAGAAAAATGAAAACAAATATCATGTTAAAAATGTATTTAGACCTTTTTTCTTTTGAGTCTGAATGAGTTGTGATCTCCTGGTGTAGGGATAAACTGGAGCTCCTGGTCCCTAGGAAACTGAGTTAGATATTAAGTGCAATAAAGATAATTTTCTACTGTAACTGAGACTAATATACCTGCCCCACTTATAGGGAAAATAAGCAGTCAAACAATTTTTTTTTTTAAATGTGTTCAGAGATGTCTTAAGAAAAGTGGGGGGTGCAGTGCACAAATTAGATCTTTCTCGGTTAAATGAGTCAATATTTTTAGCCAAAGTAATGCACCACTGCTAACTAGAAAGGTGATGAATCCTTCATGGTTATGCAGCAGGTAAGGTGCGAACACGCTGGTGTGTATTCATCTCCTTCACGACCATAACTTGATCCTCAGTAGACATTACCACATCCCCAGCAGAAACAAGGCAGAATGCTGCATCCACTAATTTCCCTCAGACTTTCAGTCTTCTAAGGCCAGAGTCACACTTGCGAGTGCCTCGCGTGTAACTCGCGCGAGTCTCTCATTGCATCACCCGGCACGGCCGCACACTCACCAGACAGGAGCGTCTCAGGTGCATAGAGATACATGCAACTGACCCGCTCCTGTCAGGAGAGTGTGCGGCCGTGCCGGGTGATGCAATGAGAGACTCGTGCGAGTTACACGCGAGGCACTCGCAAGTGTGACTCTGGCCTAATTTGAACTCTGCCAAACTGTTTGACAGTTGATGAGCATTTCCAAAAAAAGTCACACAGAAAACAAGTTGCTCCTTTGCATCCATTAGAAAATGACACGCTCTTTATCAATTACAGCTGGGCATTGGAGAAAGCGATAACTGGAATGTGGTCGCCGCACTATGTTTGTGCAAAGTAACACATGTCGACATGGGATATCTCTTGGAATTGTCATTGTGCTGCACATTGCATTCCACCATCAAGAGTAGCAAATTCAGCCAGAGCCAGAACATGGCTTTTATGGGTCACTGAGTCAATGTTTTAAATGACAGCGACTATTTTCCATAAGCAGGTCAGGTGATGACTGTTCTTCACGTGTCTACATCAGGCAAGGCTTATGCATCTCCTACACCTTCACATTTTCCTCAATGGACGTCTTCTTATCCTCAACAGCAATAGGACAGAACGTTGTATTGAAGGTCACAATAGATGGTTCTCATTCAGCTATACGTGGTCAATTTACTAAGAGACAATGTCAGAAATATTGTTATTGCAATGCGCTTGGGCAAAGTAACACATGACATGAAGCATGTCTTCAATTTGATTGGGTCATTTTTTTTTTTTTAAATACACTGGCTTGTAAAACGTGATTCCCAAGGCCAGGAGAGTACATGGGCATTTTAACTGATATATTATAGAATGTAAAAAATCCCACCTCCTGGGTTTGCAGAAACAGAATGGATTGCCTGATCACCGTGTGATTTTTTGCTTTTTACAACGTGATAGAATGCAACACTGAATATGCTGCTGCGCCTGTATGAGCTGCATAAAGCAACAAAAGATTACATCGTGCAGCTAGAAAACTGGAGTTTGGGTTACTTTGAAATCGATCATTGGCAGGTAATGGGGGACATATGCTGCCTACGGATGCTCTTCAAATAGGCTACTAAATTTGTAATTGGGAACAACTTTGGCACCCATTGTGTCAACCTGCTCCATTTATGTTAGGGCGACTTTGCACGTTGCGACATCGCAAGCCGATGCTGCGATGTCGCACGCGATAGTCCCCGCCCCCGTCGCAGGTACGATATCGTGTGATAGCTGGCATAGCGAAAACTATCGCTACGCCAGCTTCACATGCACTTACCTGCCCTGCGACCGTCGCTCTGGCCGGAGACCCGCCTCCTTCCTAAGGGGGCGGGTCGTGCGGCGTCATAGCGACGTCACACGGCAGGCAGCCAATAGCGGCGGAGGGGCGAAGATGAGCAGGATGTAAACATCCCGCCCACCTCCTTCCTTCCGCATATCCTACGGAAGCCGCGGTGACGCCGGTAAGAGATATTCCTCGCTCCTGCGACTTCACACACAGCGATGTGTGCTGCCGCAGGAACGAGGAACAACATCGGACTATCGCATCAGCGTAATCATGGATTACGCCGATGCTGCACCGATGATACGATTACGACGATTTTGCGCTCATTAATCGTATCATCTAGGCTTTACACACTACGATGTCGCATGCGATGCCGGATGTGCGTCACTTTCAATTTGACCCCACCGACATTGCACCTGCGATGTCGTAGTGTGCAAAGCCCGCCTTAGACAAAAACACTCAAAAGGATTCAGCAAAGTATATAGGTGGTACAGCAACTTGTCCATTTTTATCGCTCTCCTTTTGATTGTTATTGAATCCTTAAAGGGGTATTCCCATCTCCAATATCCTATCTCAATATTTAGAAAGGTGTAATAATAATAATAAAAATATTTGCAGACACCTCCAATTAGAAATGTACTATTGTTCCCTTCAATAGCTGTTACCTCCTATGCAGGACATGCCAATAGGCTAGGTATACATGTTTAGAAACATTAACAAATAACAGTCACTATATGAGTGGTCATAACTATGGATACCTAATCTGCAATGCCCTGCACATGAAGTAAGTGACATAGCTATTCAGAACTACACTACATTTCTAAATTGAGGTATTTGTCAATAATAATAATATTACACCAACTACATATTATTATAGGATCTTGGCCATGGGAATACCCCTAAGGATATGTGTGCACTAGAAATTGACTTTTTCTTAAGGAAAAACTGGATCCTCTGAAAGTATCCCACACCTGCGGTAAAAAACGCAACAAAACCACAACATTCGCGGTTTCACCGTGGTTTGGTGCGTTTTTGGTACGGATTTACCATGGATTTTCCACAGGTTGGTCCTTGCGGATTTTTACCATTATCTATGACAAAAACTACAGGTACCTGTGGAAAAGAAGAGACATGCGCATTAATTCCGCAGTGGAAAATCAGCAGGTAAATCCGCAGGTATAAAAAAACGCAGTGTGCGCACAGCATTTTTTAATACCCATAGGTTTTGCTGGGGAATGACTGCAGAAATGTTAGACACATTTTCTGCAGCAAATCCGTGGGAAATCCGCAGCGTGCGCATATAGCCTAAAAATATAATGTCAAATGCAGCAGGATGTGGAAGAGGTGGCAGAAGAGGAGGGAGAAGAACAGGTTAAACAGCAGCAGGGAGATGTGAAGGGTAATATTGATTTTTTTAATGCATATACATATGGTAAGAAACCTCTGCTTGGACAAATGGCAGGACGAGGAACAGAAGGAGCAATATTTGAATTTTGGAAAGCAAATTTGGCTGAAAGAGATTGTGGGCACCATGTTGAATTTACAGGTCCGCTAAGGTATCTAAACAGAAGAAACCCCTCACAAAAGACCCCATTCTGGAAACTAGACCCCACAAAGATTTTATCTAAAGGTATAGTGTGCATTTTGAATCCACAGGTACTTCATAGAATTTGATAACTTTAGGTAGTCATATTGAAAATTTAAAAAAAAATGTTGGTTTAGCATCAAATTTCTCACTTTTTCAATAGAAAATACCAGAAAGTGGACCACACAGTTTGTTATCCAATTTTTTTATGAGTGCAGTGATACCCCATATGTGGCAAAAAACTCTGTTTGGACAAACAGAAGTGCTTGGAATGGAAGGAGCATGATTTGAATTTTGTAAAAGTTTAAATAAATTGCGGGCACCATGTCGCATTTGCAGGGCCCCTAGGGCACCTATACAGCAGAAACCCCCATAAGTAACCCCATTTGGGAAACTAGACCCTTCAAGTACTTTATTCAGGGGTATAGGGAGAATGTTAAATCTACAGGCACATAGCCAAATTTATCACGTTTAGGCTATGTGCCCATGATCCGGCAACAGTGTGTCTAGGATGCAGTGCCAGCCCTTCTGCAGAGATGTAAGTGTTGTCCACAGGAGAATGCAGCTATCTGTGCATACAATCCAGGTCCGGGCAACTGCGGACTTTATTCTTCCTCCGAAGAACACTTTCGTCCCGCAGCATAATTGACATGCTGCTGCTCAGGAAGCCGCGACACAGGTCAGTTTATGCTGCAGAGAAAAGAAGTGAAGTGGGCAGGAGATTTCTAAAAATCCTTCCACTGTGCTTGTACTGCATAATGCAGCGTTATGGACGAAGCAAAAAAAAAAACTGCAGCCAAAACGCTGCAAATCCTGATTGTGGGCACACAACTTAAAAACCTAGGATGGATAAATAGATGTCTAACACATATATAATGTCCCACCTCCTGCATATTCTAAGCTGGCACCCGTTAGTAACTTTCAGTGTGCTTAGCCTTGCATTTAGCCCAAATATAAATAATTATAAAAAATAGCGTTGGATCCCCCCATTTTTGATAGCCAGCTAGGTTAAAGCAGACGGCTGCAGGGAGTAGACCACAGCTGACAGCTTCACCTTGGCTGGTGGTCCAATTTGTAGGTCACCCCAGGCTATTATTTAAAAAATAATTAGAAGAAAAATGTGGGGTCCATCCCCCAAATTGGATTACCAGCCAAGGTAAAGCAGACAGCTATGATCTGGTATTATCAGGGTCGGAAGGTCCATGGTTATTTGGCCCTTCCCAGCCTAAAAATAGCAGGCCACAGCCACCCCAGAAGTGGCGCATCCATTAAATATGCCAATCCTCGTTCTTCTCCCAGCTCAACTCACTGCTCTGGTGCGGTGGCAAACGGGATAATATAAGGGGTTGATTCCAGTTGTGTAATGTCACCTGGCATCAAGCCCAGCGGTTAGTCATGTCACGGCATCTACCAGATACCCGACATTAACAACTGTCAGTAATAAAAAAAATAAAGACAGAAAAAATTTATTTGAAAAAACGCTCCCCAACACATTCCCTTTTTCACCAATTTATTGAAAAAAGAAAAAAAAATCCGGTCCGCCGTAATCCATTTTGGAGGTCCCGTGACGATTCTGCACCTTCCAGAATATGGGGTGCACGCTCAGGGAACGTACACCCTATTTTCTAGAACTGCAGACCCTGCATGTGAGGTGAGTGGCTGCAGTGACACATAATACTGCACTCACCCTCCCTGGGGGTCTTGGAGAGACCTACATTGTGGGACATCTAGGGGATTATGGGTGAATACTTTGTCACATGAGGTCATTGGGCACCCGGCTGATATTCTTTTTGTGTGCACTTTACTTCTAGCGGTGGGCCTGGAAGACTGTATAACATATTTTTATCTTGCTGCTATTATGCATGTGCACTTTATACCCACCCTATTGATGTTGTTTTGTCCTGCAATGTTGTGCCCCCCTTACTTGGATTCTTTGCTTAGCACCCATTTGTGTAGTTTTGTACAGTACATTATTTATGATATGTGTTTAATAAATTAAGTCTTTTGCATTTAATTTTTTGGTGGATTTCTGACTCACATTCTTGTATAGGTTTATATAACTCACCCTCCCCGGGTCTACACCAGGGCTGTGTGAGCAGCAGTAACTTTAGTATCCCTGCTTGCAGGGAATCGGCGCTGAGAGTGGTCCTCTGCGCGTGCGTCCGACATGTGTCTGAAGAGGAGGAGTGATCGCGGGGGATCACCGCTGCAGGGAGGTAAGAGAAACCAGAAGGAGTCTGGGGGATGATTGGGACAGACCGAGACAGTGCGGGGGGGGGCACCTGGAAATGACATTTCTGTTGCATCTGAGATGTCACATGCAACAGAAATCAGGAGAAAGGCTGGATGCAGCATGCACCGCCAGTCGCACCTGTCATTTTGGCTGGCCAGGAGGGGGTTGGGAGTCGTGGGGGAGCACTCTGACCACACCGGGGAACCGAAGGAGGTATTTACCTCTTATCTGATATGTTTTATCATGCCAGGTATGAGTTAAATCACTTTTGTACCGGTGCTGACATTTACTATCACATCATCACGGTATATGGTGTATAGCGGGGATCACGTGATCAGGGACCAGAAAAAAACAGCCCGAATTGTGATCTCCAGGGTCTCAGCTACCCCTGATAGCTGAAACCCCGGAGATTTCCCGTCGCTAGGGGGGCTATTCACTTATTTCTGACTGCCGTAAAAAAGCGTCAAAAATGAATAAGCACCTTCTTCTGCCGCCATTAAAAGGCATATTGATGGTTGTTTAAAGGAACTTTAAAGAAATTTGACACAATAATGAAATCCGGTGATCCACTTACAGGACACGTACACCATCTTGGATGTAGTACTTGTCTACAACAGGTAAACGTTGTATTAAGGGTACTTTACACGCTGCGATATCGCTAGTGAGCATACCCGCCCCCTTCGGTTGTGTGACACGGGCACATTGCTGCCCGTGGCGCACAACATCACTTTTGCCCGTCACACTGACTTACCTTCCCTGCGACGTCGCTCTGGCTGGTGAACCACCTCCTTTCTAAGGGGACGGTTCGTGCGGTGTCAGAGGGATGTCACACAGCAGCCATCCAATAGAAGCTTAGGGGCGGAGATGAGTGGGACGTAACATCCCGCCCACCTCCTTCCTTCCTCATTGCCGGTGGACGCAGGTAAGGAGATGTTCGTCGTTCCTGCGGTGTCACACATAGCGATGTGTGCTGCCGCAGGAACGTCAAACAACATCGAACCTGCAGCAGCAACGATATTAAGGAAATGAACGACGTGTCAACAAGCAATAATTTTTCACGTTTTTGCGCTCGTTGATCATCGCTCATTGGTGTCACATGCTGCGATGTCGCTAACGGCATCAGATGTGCATCACTAATGACATGACCCCGACGATATATCGCTAGCGATGTCGCAGCGTGTAAAGCACCCTTTAGTATTAGGCAGTTATGGTGATATCACAGGGCATATGACATGATAGACCCTGAATGACATCACAATGGGAAAAGGATGTACAAAGTATCTGCACCGGAGCCATCTTGTGCCACTAGGACTTGACAGCCGGAAGGGGATGAGTGCAGGTAGGTGGCTCTTTACTTATTGGGGGATGGCAGCTGAAACCTATTGTAATCAGTTGCTATTGCTGTGGAAAGTAGCGACCCTAGAGGACACATGCGGTATTACGGCCCCTATAATAGGAGGGTGACAATGTAATATAGGTTTATGGGGTCTTCCAGAACATGAGATGCTAATTACACTTGTTCCCCACTGGCCGCCCTCCATGACATCCATGTGTATGAACATATGTACACAAACATATCAATATACGGTATACACACATATATAATACACAGGCAGGTGAGAACAACTCCACGTGGCTCCATTTGGGGGTAGTTTTGCCATTTTATGTGAACAAATGATAGCATTTTGTAACTGAAATCAAGGTGCAAAAGCTATTATTCTCTGCTGTCAGCTCTTTTGTTCCTGTTGACCAGTGGATGACCTGGGAGTTGTCATTTACTATGGTCAGGTGCGGCAATTTGAGCTTTCCTTTACTAAATAAGGCACTAAATAATATGGATTAAAAAAAGGGTCCCTTTAAATGTGCATGTCATGATTTTAAAATGAGGCAGGGGTTTTAGCTATTTATTAAATGAACTCTTCCTTGATGTTGTAAACTTGATCCATAACAGCAATGACCTTTCTGATGACATCACAGGTCACATGACCTCACCAACATTCTGAGACATCACAATTACAATGTGAATTACACAATTACAAGGTGAATTATACAATTAGAAAGTACAGTACAAAGTTCTAAACGAAAATCTTTTTGTGTTTTTAGACCCTGAGGGCACGAAGGTGAGAAGTCCAGATAAGTATCTTGTCTCTCAGTTTCGGGGACCTGTTCACACATTACATAGCTGGAGGGCTTGGGGGGAGAGAGACGCTAAATTCATTCATTAATTTAGCAGGACTGGTTGGGCAGCTGGGACCCAGCAGGCCCGACTTGGTTGGGCAGCTAGGACCTAGCAGGGCCGACCTGGTTGGGGAGCTAGGACCTAGCAGGGCCAAACTGGTTGGGCAGCTAGGACCCAGCAGGGCCAAACTAGTTGGGCAGCTAGGACCCAGCAGGGCCAAACTAGTTGGACAGCTAGGACCCAGCAGTGCCAAACTGGTTTGGTAGCTAGGACCCAGCAGGGCCAAATTAGTTGGACAGCTAGAACACAACGGGGCCAAGTTAGTTGGGCAGCTAGGACACAGCAGGGCCAAACTGGTTGGGCAGCTAGGACCCAGCAGGGCTAAACTGGTTTGGCAGCTGGGACACTGCAGGGCCAAACTGGTTGGGCAGCTAGTTGGGCAGCTGGGACCTAGCAGGGCTGACCTGGTAGGGCAGCTAGGACCCAGCAGGGCCACCTGGATGGGCAGCTAGGACCCAGCAGGCTAACCTGTGTGGGAAGATAGGACCCAGCAGGCCAACCTGGTTGGGCAGCTGGGACCCATTCAATTGAAGATGGGTGGCGGCGGTGGGGGACCTGCGGGGAGGTGGGGGGTGGTTACCAGGTCCCCCTGACTCATAAGCACCATAGCACTGGCATGGTCTGTCACCATTGGTGGTATGCCACTGGGTGATGAGATATGCATTACTTCCTTCAAAGCAGGTGGAATAATGCATTATGAGGAGAGATTGGACTGCACAGGGCCCCTATCATGTTTTGGCATAGGGGCCTCTCCTTTCTATGTCCGCCCCTGATGTACAGTTATACAGCAATATGCATCAGAACAGATAAGATCCAGGGAAATATCCGATCGCCAGAAATGGGGTCAGGAAGGCATTTTTTTCCCCCTGAGGTAGGATACTTTGGGAGGTTTCTTCACCTTCCTCTGAATCTTTGGGTTCGGTGGCTTTCATCAGGTCCGCAATGTCCGCAGCAAGTTCCATTGTGGCTTGACCTGAGAGTCACTGTGATCCTTGGGCAGCTAGGTTGGGTAGCTAGGACCCAGCAGGGCCAAACTGGTTGGGCAGCTAGGACCCAGCAGGGCCAAACTGGTTGGGCAGCTAGGACCCAGCGGGGACAACCTGGTTGGACAGCTGGGACCCAGCATTACCAAACTGGTTGCGCAGATAGAATCCAGCAGGGCCAAACTGGTTGGGCAGCTAGGACCCACCAGGGGCGACCTGGTTGGGCAGCTAGGACCCAGCAGGGTCAAACTGGTTGGGTAGCTAGAACCTAGCAGAGACAAACTGGTTGGGCAGCTAGGAGCCAGCAGGGCCAAACTGGTTGGGCAGCTAGGACCCAGCAGGGCTGACCTGGTTGGGTAGCTAGGACCCAGCAGGGCCAAACTGGTTTGGTAGCTAGGACCCAGCAGGGCCAAATTAATTGGGAAGCAAGGACTCAGCAGGGCCAAATTAGTTGGGCAGCTAGAACCAGCAGGACCAAACTGGTTGGGCAGCTAGGAACCAGCAGGGACAAACTGGTTGGGCAGCTGGTTGGACCTAGCAGGGCTGACCTGGTTGGGTAGCTAGGACCCAGCAGGGCCCACTTGGATGGGCAGCTAGGACCCAGCAGGCTAACCTGTGTGGGCAGATAGGACCCTGCAGGCCAACCTGGTTGGGCAGCTGGGACCCATGCAATTGAAGATGGGTGGCGGCGGTGGGGGACCTGCGGGGAAGTGGGGGTGGTTACCAGGTCACCCTGACTCATGGGCCCCATAGCTCTGGCATGGCCTGCCACCATTGGTGGTACGCCACTGGGTGATGAGCTATGCATTACTTCCTTCAAAGCAGGTGGAATCATGCATTATGAGGAGTCATTGGACTGCACAGGGCCCCTATCATGTTTTGGCATTAGGGCCTCTCCTTTCTATGTCCGCCCCTGATGTACAGTTATACAGAAATATGCATCAGGAGTCAGGACAGATAAGATCCAGGGAAATATGCGATCGCCAAAAATAGGATCAGGAAGGAATTTTTTTTCCTCCTGAGGTAGGACACTTCGGGAGGTTTCTTCGCCTTCCTCTGGATCTTTGGGTCCGGTGGCTTTCATCAGGTCCGCAATGTCCGCAGCAAGTCCCATTGTGGCTGGACCTGAGAGTCACTGTGATTAGAGATGAGCGAACCGGTCGCGGTTCGGCTCGAGGTTGGTTCGCCGAACGGACCTCCCGTTCGAGTTCGGTTCGTCGAACGTTCGACGAACCGAACTCGAACTGCATAGGAAACAATGGCAGGCAATCACAAACACAGAAAAACACCTAGAAAACACCCTCAAAGGTGTCCAAAAGGTCACAAACAACTCACAACACATGGGAAAGTGACAAGGACATATACTCATGCGAAAACAAAAGAGCTGGACAAGGAAAAAGAGGAGGACACACAGATATATGAGTATATGCAAGGAAACATCGATTCCATTAATGTGCAACTTGAGCCCTGCTCATTCTTGGCTTCCAATCTTGATAAATTGCCTGAGCTCGCCACGTACGTCTTGGGGATCTTGTCGTGTCCTGCAGCCAGCGTTCTCTCGGAACCTGTCTTCAGTGCTGCTGTGGGTCTGCTGGCAGATAAGCACACGTGTCTGTCCACTGACAATGTGGACATGGCTCTCAGAGGACTTTTCTTCCCCTGGGTCAGCCAGGGGACGGGAAAGGCACGCGTATTTTTGAGAGTGCTTCATGCAAAGCATCTTTTTCTTTTTCAAAAGGGAGCTCAACCGATGCCAGTCAAGTGGGGTGTGTGTGGCCCAGTGAGTGGCAACCAGGGAGACTGTGGTTGGAGTCCCCTCGCTGTGTCTCTAAAAGAACCAAGATGAACAAGTCATGGCTCTCAGAGGACTTTTCTTCCCCTGGGTCAGCCAGGGGACGGGAAAGGCACGCGTATTTTTGAGAGTGCTTCATGCAAAGCATCTTTTTCTTTTTCAAAAGGGAGCTCAACCGATGCCAGTCAAGTGGGGTGTGTGTGGCCCAGTGAGTGGAAACGAGGGAGACTGTGGTTGGAGTCCCCTCGCTGTGTCTCTAAAAGAACCAAGATGAACAAGTCATGGCTCTCAGAGGACTTTTCTTCCCCTGGGTCAGCCAGGGGACGGGAAAGGCACGCGTATTTTTGAGAGTGCTTCATGCAAAGCATCTTTTTCTTTTTCAAAAGGGAGCTCAACCGATGCCAGTCAAGTGGGGTGTGTGTGGCCCAGTGAGTGGAAACGAGGGAGACTGTGGTTGGAGTCCCCTCGCTGTGTCTCTAAAAGAACCAAGATGAACAAGTCATGGCTCTCAGAGGACTTTTCTTCCCCTGGGTCAGCCAGGGGACGGGAAAGGCACGCGTATTTTTGAGAGTGCTTCATGCAAAGCATCTTTTTCTTTTTCAAAAGGGAGCTCAACCGATGCCAGTCAAGTGGGGTGTGTGTGGCCCAGTGAGTGGCAACGAGGGAGACTGTGGTTGGAGTCCCCTCGCTGTGTCTCTAAAAGAACCAAGATGAACAAGTCATGGCTCTCAGAGGACTTTTCTTCCCCTGGGTCAGCCAGGGGACGGGAAAGGCACGCGTATTTTTGAGAGTGCTTCATGCAAAGCATCTTTTTCTTTTTCAAAAGGGAGCTCAACCGATGCCAGTCAAGTGGGGTGTGTGTGGCCCAGTGAGTGGCAACCAGGGAGACTGTGGTTGGAGTCCCCTCGCTGTGTCTCTAAAAGAACCAAGATGAACAAGTCATGGCTCTCAGAGGACTTTTCTTCCCCTGGGTCAGCCAGGGGACGGGAAAGGCACGCGTATTTTTGAGAGTGCTTCATGCAAAGCATCTTTTTCTTTTTCAAAAGGGAGCTCAACCGATGCCAGTCAAGTGGGGTGTGTGTGGCCCAGTGAGTGGAAACGAGGGAGACTGTGGTTGGAGTCCCCTCGCTGTGTCTCTAAAAGAACCAAGATGAACAAGTCATGGCTCTCAGAGGACTTTTCTTCCCCTGGGTCAGCCAGGGGACGGGAAAGGCACGCGTATTTTTGAGAGTGCTTCATGCAAAGCATCTTTTTCTTTTTCAAAAGGGAGCTCAACCGATGCCAGTCAAGTGGGGTGTGTGTGGCCCAGTGAGTGGAAACGAGGGAGACTGTGGTTGGAGTCCCCTCGCTGTGTCTCTAAAAGAACCAAGATGAACAAGTCATGGCTCTCAGAGGACTTTTCTTCCCCTGGGTCAGCCAGGGGACGGGAAAGGCACGCGTATTTTTGAGAGTGCTTCATGCAAAGCATCTTTTTCTTTTTCAAAAGGGAGCTCAACCGATGCCAGTCAAGTGGGGTGTGTGTGGCCCAGTGAGTGGCAACGAGGGAGACTGTGGTTGGAGTCCCCTCGCTGTGTCTCTAAAAGAACCAAGATGAACAAGTCATGGCTCTCAGAGGACTTTTCTTCCCCTGGGTCAGCCAGGGGACGGGAAAGGCACGCGTATTTTTGAGAGTGCTTCATGCAAAGCATCTTTTTCTTTTTCAAAAGGGAGCTCAACCGATGCCAGTCAAGTGGGGTGTGTGTGGCCCAGTGAGTGGAAACGAGGGAGACTGTGGTTGGAGTCCCCTCGCTGTGTCTCTAAAAGAACCAAGATGAACAAGTCATGGCTCTCAGAGGACTTTTCTTCCCCTGGGTCAGCCAGGGGACGGGAAAGGCACGCGTATTTTTGAGAGTGCTTCATGCAAAGCATCTTTTTCTTTTTCAAAAGGGGGCTCAACCGATGCCAGTCAAGTGGGGTGTGTGTGGCCCAGTTAGTGGCAACGAAGGAGACTGTGGTTGGAGTCCCCTCGCTGTGTTTCTAAAAGACCCAAAATGAACAAATCATGGCTCTCAGAGGACTTTTCTTCCCCTGGGTCAGCCAGGGGACGGGAAAGGCACGCGTATTTTTGAGAGTGCTTCATGCAAAGCATCTTTTTCTTTTTCAAAAGGGAGCTCAACCGATGCCAGTCAAGTGGGGTGTGTGTGGCCCAGTGAGTGGCAACCAGGGAGACTTTGGTTGGAGTCCCCTCGCTGTGTCTCTAAAAGAACCAAGATGAACAAGTCATGGCTCTCAGAGGACTTTTCTTCCCCTGGGTCAGCCAGGGGACGGGAAAGGCACGCGTATTTTTGAGAGTGCTTCATGCAAAGCATCTTTTTCTTTTTCAAAAGGGAGCTCAACCGATGCCAGTCAAGTGGGGTGTGTGTGGCCCAGTGAGTGGAAACGAGGGAGACTGTGGTTGGAGTCCCCTCGCTGTGTCTCTAAAAGAACCAAGATGAACAAGTCATGGCTCTCAGAGGACTTTTCTTCCCCTGGGTCAGCCAGGGGACGGGAAAGGCACGCGTATTTTTGAGAGTGCTTCATGCAAAGCATCTTTTTCTTTTTCAAAAGGGAGCTCAACCGATGCCAGTCAAGTGGGGTGTGTGTGGCCCAGTGAGTGGAAACGAGGGAGACTGTGGTTGGAGTCCCCTCGCTGTGTCTCTAAAAGAACCAAGATGAACAAGTCATGGCTCTCAGAGGACTTTTCTTCCCCTGGGTCAGCCAGGGGACGGGAAAGGCACGCGTATTTTTGAGAGTGCTTCATGCAAAGCATCTTTTTCTTTTTCAAAAGGGGGCTCAACCGATGCCAGTCAAGTGGGGTGTGTGTGGCCCAGTTAGTGGCAACGAAGGAGACTGTGGTTGGAGTCCCCTCGCTGTGTTTCTAAAAGACCCAAAATGAACAAATCATGGCTCTCAGAGGACTTTTCTTCCCCTGGGTCAGCCAGGGGACGGGAAAGGCACGCGTATTTTTGAGAGTGCTTCATGCAAAGCATCTTTTTCTTTTTCAAAAGGGAGCTCAACCGATGCCAGTCAAGTGGGGTGTGTGTGGCCCAGTGAGTGGCAACCAGGGAGACTGTGGTTGGAGTCCCCTCGCTGTGTCTCTAAAAGAACCAAGATGAACAAGTCATGGCTCTCAGAGGACTTTTCTTCCCCTGGGTCAGCCAGGGGACGGGAAAGGCACGCGTATTTTTGAGAGTGCTTCATGCAAAGCATCTTTTTCTTTTTCAAAAGGGAGCTCAACCGATGCCAGTCAAGTGGGGTGTGTGTGGCCCAGTGAGTGGAAACGAGGGAGACTGTGGTTGGAGTCCCCTCGCTGTGTCTCTAAAAGAACCAAGATGAACAAGTCATGGCTCTCAGAGGACTTTTCTTCCCCTGGGTCAGCCAGGGGACGGGAAAGGCACGCGTATTTTTGAGAGTGCTTCATGCAAAGCATCTTTTTCTTTTTCAAAAGGGAGCTCAACCGATGCCAGTCAAGTGGGGTGTGTGTGGCCCAGTGAGTGGAAACGAGGGAGACTGTGGTTGGAGTCCCCTCGCTGTGTCTCTAAAAGAACCAAGATGAACAAGTCATGGCTCTCAGAGGACTTTTCTTCCCCTGGGTCAGCCAGGAGACGGGAAAGGCACGCGTATTTTTGAGAGTGCTTCATGCAAAGCATCTTTTTCTTTTTCAAAAGGGAGCTCAACCGATGCCAGTCAAGTGGGGTGTGTGTGGCCCAGTGAGTGGAAACGAGGGAGACTGTGGTTGGAGTCCCCTCGCTGTGTCTCTAAAAGAACCAAGATGAACAAGTCATGGTTCTCAGAGGACTTTTCTTCCCCTGGGTCAGCCAGGGGACGGGAAAGGCACGCGTATTTTTGAGAGTGCTTCATGCAAAGCATCTTTTTCTTTTTCAAAAGGGAGCTCAACCGATGCCAGTCAAGTGGGGTGTGTGTGGCCCAGTGAGTGGCAACGAGGGAGACTGTGGTTGGAGTCCCCTCGCTGTGTCTCTAAAAGAACCAAGATGAACAAGTCATGGCTCTCAGAGGACTTTTCTTCCCCTGGGTCAGCCAGGGGACGGGAAAGGCACGCGTATTTTTGAGAGTGCTTCATGCAAAGCATCTTTTTCTTTTTCAAAAGGGAGCTCAACCGATGCCAGTCAAGTGGGGTGTGTGTGGCCCAGTGAGTGGAAACGAGGGAGACTGTGGTTGGAGTCCCCTCGCTGTGTCTCTAAAAGAACCAAGATGAACAAGTCATGGCTCTCAGAGGACTTTTCTTCCCCTGGGTCAGCCAGGGGACGGGAAAGGCACGCGTATTTTTGAGAGTGCTTCATGCAAAGCATCTTTTTCTTTTTCAAAAGGGGGCTCAACCGATGCCAGTCAAGTGGGGTGTGTGTGGCCCAGTTAGTGGCAACGAAGGAGACTGTGGTTGGAGTCCCCTCGCTGTGTTTCTAAAAGACCCAAAATGAACAAATCATGGCTCTCAGAGGACTTTTCTTCCCCTGGGTCAGCCAGGGGACGGGAAAGGCACGCGTATTTTTGAGAGTGCTTCATGCAAAGCATCTTTTTCTTTTTCAAAAGGGAGCTCAACCGATGCCAGTCAAGTGGGGTGTGTGTGGCCCAGTGAGTGGCAACCAGGGAGACTGTGGTTGGAGTCCCCTCGCTGTGTCTCTAAAAGAACCAAGATGAACAAGTCATGGCTCTCAGAGGACTTTTCTTCCCCTGGGTCAGCCAGGGGACGGGAAAGGCACGCGTATTTTTGAGAGTGCTTCATGCAAAGCATCTTTTTCTTTTTCAAAAGGGAGCTCAACCGATGCCAGTCAAGTGGGGTGTGTGTGGCCCAGTGAGTGGAAACGAGGGAGACTGTGGTTGGAGTCCCCTCGCTGTGTTATACATGCTTTTAGAAGGGCATGACATGGCTTGGAGGTTGACTTTCATAAAATGCAAACTGTTGGCTACCAAAATGCTGCCTTTCCAACAACTGTGGTTATAGGCAATGAGGAACATACTGATGAAGATGAGACGCAGATACCCGATTGGGATGACAACTTAAATATTCGGTCAGGGCAAGAAGAGGCTCGGTCTGAGGGGGAGGGGAGTGCAAACACAACAATTGATGATGAAGTTCTAGATCCCACCTACTGTCAACCCCCAGTCAGGCACTCGAGGAGGTCAACAGAGGCGGTGGAGGAGGATGCAACCAACGACGAAATTACCTTGCGCCTTCCTGGACAGAGTCGGAGCACTGGTAGCACGTCTACAACTGCATCCTCAGCCACCACTCTGCCTATGAGCATTATTCGGGGTGCATCAACAGGTCGCATGGCCTCTAAGCCTTGCCTAGCCTGTTCCTTTTTTGACATAGAAAAAGATCGCCCAAATCATGTGATATGTAAAATTTGTCATGATTCTCTTAGTAGAGGTCAAAACCTCAGCAGTTTGACAACTTCTTCCATGAATCGTCACATGAATAAATATCATAGGTCCCGGTGGGAAGCTCACTGTGCTGCAATGCGGCCTAGCGGAGCGAACCATCCACCGCCCGCCCCTTCCAGTGCATCCGCGCGCTCTTCATCTTCTAGGACTGTGGGGACAGCTGTCACACCTGTTTTTCCACGCAAAACTTCCACCACTGTAACCGCAACAGGCAGTTTGCTTGGTAGGTCGTCAGTTGGTTTGGAAGGGGAAACAAGTGAGTGTGTACAGCTCTCTCAGACATCGATAGCACCTACGTTGGATGAAGGCAACATCATGTCTCCGCCTGCACTTTCCTCACAAACCTGCATTTTTCCAGGGACACCCTACTCAACACCGTCTACACACAGCAGCCAGATCTCTGTCCCTCAGATGTGGTCAAATAAAAGGCCACTTCCTCCGACCCATGACAAAGCTAAGAGGTTGACTCTATCCCTCTGTAAGCTGTTGGCTACCGAAATGCTGCCTTTCCGCCTAGTGGACACACAGGATTTTAGAGACCTTATGTCTGTCGCTGTGCCCCAGTACCAGATGCCTAGTCGCCACTACTTCTCTAAGAAAGGTGTGCCCGCGCTACACCAGCATGTCGCACACAACATCACCGCTTCCTTGAGAAACTCTGTGTGTGAACGGGTGCATTTCACCACCGATACTTGGACCAGTAAGCATGGACAGGGACGTTACATGTCGCTGACTGGGCACTGGGTAACTATGTTGATAGATGGTGAAGGGTCTGCTGCACAAGTCTTGCCGTCCCCACGACTTGTGTGTCAATCCTCTGTCTGTCCAAGTTCCGCCACTGCTTCTGCATCCTCCACCTCATCTGGGTCCTCCACCTCCGCCCCAAGCCTGCCTGGTCAGGCCACCAGCGTTCTCACTGCGCAGAAGGAATCACGCACCCCTCATTACTATGCTGGCAGCAGAGCGCAACGGCATCAGGCGGTCTTTAGCTTGACATGTCTTGGGAATAAGAGTCACACAGTTGAGGAGTTGTGGTCAGCTCTGCGGTCCGAGTTTAATAAATGGTTGTCTCCACTCAACCTGCAGCCTGGTAAGGCCGTGTGCGACAATGCTGCAAACCTGGGTGCGGCCCTTCGCCTGGGCAAGGTGACACACGTGCCTTGTATGGCTCACGTGTTGAACCTTGTTGTCCAGCAATTTTTAACACACTATCCCGGCCTAGATGGCCTTCTGACCAGGGCACGTAAACTGTCTGCAGTGCTCACTTCCGCCGTTCAACCGCCGCAGCTGAGCGACTTGCATCGCTCCAGAAGTCTTTCGGCCTGCCGGTTCATCGCCTGAAATGCGATGTGGCGACACGCTGGAATTCAACTCTCCACATGTTACAGCGACTGTGGCAGCACCGGCGAGCCCTGGTGCAATACGTCATGATGTATAGCCTGGGCCAACGAGATGCAGAAGTGGGGCAGATCACCCTGATGGAGTGATCTCAGATCAAGGACCTATGCACCGTTCTGCACAGTTTCGACATGGCGACGAATATGTTTAGCGCTGACAATGCCATTATCAGCATGACGATTACAGTCATTTACATGCTGGAGCACACGCTAAACACTATTCGGAGTCAGGGGGTGGGACAACAGGAAGGGGAGGAACTACAGGAGGATTCATATGCGCAAGACACAACAACATCACCAAGGTCCAGACGTTCATCATCACCAACGCGGCAGGCATGGGACCATGGGGGACAGGGATCAACAAGGGCGCATGGTAGCAGGCGAGATGTTGAGGAAGGTGCAGGAGGACATGAAGATATGGAGGACGAACTGTCCATGGACATGGAAGACTCAGCGGATGAGGGAGACCTTGGTCAAAATTCAGTTGAAAGAGGTTGGGGGGAGATGTCAGAGGAAGAAAGAACGGTTAGCACCTCTATGCCACAAACACAGCGTGGACTTGGTCCGCATGGCTGCGCAAGACACATGAGTGCCTTCTTGTTGCACTACCTCCAACATGACCCTCGGATTGTCAAAATTAGAAGTGATGATGACTACTGGCTTGCCACACTATTAGATCCCCGGGACAAGTCCAAATTTTGTGACATAATTCCACCCATAGAAAGGGACGCACGTATGCTGGAGTATCAGCATAAGCTGTTACTCGATCTTAGCTCGGCTTTTACACCAAACAACCGTGCAGGTGAAGGGAGTGATTCTCCCAGTTGTAACTTGACAAACATGGGACGGCATCGTCATCTTCAACAGTCTACCCGTACCAGTAGGACCGTATCTGGTGCTGGTAACAGCAATTTTATGGAATATTTTCATAATTTTTTTAGACCCTCCTTTGCAAGGCCACCAGAGACAACAAGTCTGACACATAGTCAACGGATGGAGAGGATGATACAGGAGTATCTCCAAATGAACATCGATGCAATGACTTTGCAAATGGAGCCTTGCTCCTTTTGGGCTTCAAATCTAGAAAAATTGACAGAGCTCTCCAGTTACGCCTTGGAGATTTTGTCGTGTGCAGCTGCCAGCGTTGTCTCTGAACGTGTCTTCTTCAGTGCTGCTGGGTGTGTGCTGACAGATAAGCGCACGCGTCTGTCCAGTGACAATGTGGACACACTGACGTTCATCAAAATGAACAAGTCATGGATCCAGAAGGAATTTACTACCCCTGTGTCATCCTGGGGAGAGTAAATGCTTGTGGATTTAGAATGTGCTTGATGCAAATCAAAACATCCTGTTTGCAACTAGGGCACAAGTGCTGCCACTGATGGGGTGTCTGTGTGCCCAATGTTGGGAAAAAAGGTAGACTCCGCTTGGAGTAACCCTTGCTTGATGTGTTTTTTAAAAATGATACAAGATGAACAGATCTGAAGGCAAGATGAAGGCAACATCATGTCTCCGCCTGCACTTTTCTCACAAACCTGCATTTTTCCAGGGACACCCTACTCAACACCGTCTACAGACAGCAGCCAGATCTCTTTCCCTCAGATGTGGTCAAATAAAAGGCCACTTACTGCGACCCATGACAAAGCTAAGTGGTTGACTCTATCCCTCTGTTGGCTACCGAAATGCTGCCTTTACGCGTAGTGGACACACAGGATTTTACAGACCTTATGTCTGTCGCTGTGCCCCAGTACCACATGCCCAATCACCACTGCTTCTCCAAGAAAAGCATGCCCGCGCTACACCAGCATGTCGCACACAACATCACCACTTCCTTGAGAAAATCTGTGTGCGACAGGGTGCATTTCAACACAGATACTTGGACCAGTAAGCATAGACAGGGTCATTACATGTCACTGACTGGGCACTGGCAAACTATGGTGAGAGATGGAGAAGGGTCTGCTGTACAAGTCTTGCCGTCCCCACGAGTTGTTTCAATCCTTGTTCTGTATGTAGAAGTTAATACACTGCTTCTGCCTCTTCAACCTCGTGTGGGTCCTCTACCTTGGCGCAAACCCTGTGTGGTCAGGCCACCCTTCCTTGCAACTGCGCACAAGGACTACCACACACCTCCTTACTATGCTGGCAGCAGAGCTCAATGCCATCAGGCGGTCAAAGCTTTACTTTGAAATGTATGGGAAATGTGAGTCACACCGCTATTACAGAGAATAGTAGTCAGGCAGGGTCAAAACATTAATTGAGGAACAGGAACAGAATGGGACGGCCAGGAAAGAATCAGAAAACAAGCAGAGTTGAAATGCGTATCGGCCAACAAGGTACATAAACAGCAAGCAGGAAAAGTAGTCAGGTAACAAGCACACAAAATCATAAAACTGAACTGGGGGTAAAATTAACCAGAGGTTCATAGCTATGTCTGGCAGTGGTCTGCAGACAGGATGGGCATAAAAAAGGGTGTGGTGTCTTCCCATTGGTTGTAGCTGAATGATGGTATTTCATCTGTGAGATACCCACCAGCTACATTCAGCCAGAGATTCTGCATCTGTCAAGGTAATGCAGCCCAGTGGGTGAGCATAACCTGCGTCCACCTGCGCCGCTGGCATCGACTACTCTCACATCATCAGCACTATTCATGAAAGGAACACGTTGTCACCTGGCAACCGGAGTACAAATTGACGGAGCGGACTACGTTGGTGACTTAACAGCCGTGTGCGGCAATGATGCAAACCTGGCTGCGGGCCATCCTCAGGGCAATGTGACACACGTGCCTTTTAGGGCTCACGTGTTGAACCGAATTCGCCAGCAATTTTTAAAACACCATCACGGCCTACATGGCCTTGTGCAGTGGGCACGCTCGCTATGTGCTCACTTCCATCGTGCGCACACAGCAGCTCAACAACTTTCATCACTCCGGATGTCTTAGGGTCTGGCAGTTAAACGCCGTAAATGCGATGTTTCGACACGCAGGAATTGGAATCTGCACATGTTGCAGCGTGTGTGGCAGCACCGCAGAGCCCTGCTGAAATACGGTAAGACATATAGCCTGGGATAACTTGATCCAGAGGTGGTGCAGATCACGCTGCTGGAGTGGTGTCAGATCAAGGACCTATGCACCCTGCTACACAGTTTTGAAATGTCGACGAAGATGTTTAGCACTGGCAATGTCATTCTCAGCGTGACAATTCTGGTCATCTACATGATGGAGCACACTGTAATTATTATTCTGAGTCAGGTGTTGGGACAAGAGGAAGGGGAGGAAGTACAGGAGGAGTCATATGCGGAAGGGATAACAAGATCTACGAGGTCCAGATGGTCAGCGGCACCTATGCGGCATTCATGGTGAGGGAGAGGGATTAACAAGGGCGCATAGTATCAGCAAAAAGTGTTGATGAAAGTGCAGGAGCCCATGAAGAAATGGAGGACGAACTGGCGATGGGCATGGAAGACTCAGCAGATGAGTGAGAGCTTGCTCACATTTCGGTTGTGCGAGGTTGTGGGTAGAGGGCAGAGGAAGGATGCACGATTCTCACCTCTCTGCCACCAACACACCAAGGACTTGGTCCTCCTGGATGCACAAGACACATGAGCGCCTTCTTGCTGCACTACCTACATGACCCTCGGATTGTATGAATTTGAACTAATCCTGAATACTGGGTTGCCACACTGTTAGATCCCCGGTACAAGACAAAATTTGGCGAACTAATTCCTGCCATAGAAATAGACGCACGTATACAGGAGTATCTGCAGAATGTGGTACGCAATCTTAGATCTACTTGTCCACTAAACACCAGTGCTGCACAGAGTGAATCTCAACGCTTTGTCATGGATAGGAGGAAATGGTCTTTTACTTGTCCACATCGGAGGGACCGAGGGATGGCTGCTGTGCTGAGATGGCGTTGAGTACGGTGTCCCTGCACAGTTGCACTTTTGGTCATATCCCAAAATGAGTTGAAAAAGGACAGATGCTGTTGGAAAGGGGAACAGGTGTGTTGGAAAGGGGAAAAAAGTTTTGGTCCGTGGATTTGGTGGTTAAGCAACTGTAACATTTGCTGAAGAAACAACATCTGTTACAGTGGGACTGGCAGATTTGGATAAAGTGGTATATAATCTGTGACCGCTATATAACGAAAATTAATAAGAAAAGAAAGAGAAAGGTATATATCCCCATCAGCAGTCAGTGTCCACCGTGCTCCCAGTTGGAAAAGGAGAGGTTGGCAACTTGAAGGTTTGGTGGAGGATACAGAGTTGTGTGGCTATGAAACTAATAGTAGCCTGAACCGAGTTAGACGCCATTCGGATCTGGAGACTGTGAGCCCTGTTAGCGTCACAGGGTCCACATGCCCACCCAGCCCAGGAACTCCCTGTTAACAACACAGGGGCCATTGAGTACGCTGACCGTGTGCGTAGGGGCCACACCTGTGGACAGCAGGCGCATCAGCAGCAGCAGGCCTGTTAATGCCACTGGGCTGCACAAGCAGGACTGTTAGGACAGGAGCTGGTCTTAACCGTTCTGCGTTACCAACTGTGGTGGTGGCCTGCATCCACCACCCGATCCCTGCCTACCTCTGGCCTAAAGCCGCAATGGGTTCAACACATGGAGGTGTGCTCTTTCGGAGCATAATAGAAGACTGCGCACCTCCTTGTTGGCTCCAGCCCCTTTTATAACCTGGGTCCGCCCCAAACCAGGGTGAACCACAATGCACCTCCTGGAGACAAAAGTAGAGTGACACGTCATGAGTGGCATAACTAGCGTCCTATTTGGAAACGCAACTTCAATGATGACCTCATGGCTGCCATGACCCAAACACCTCACCAGTCATCGTCTGAGCATCAATAATGCGGTGACAAGTCATAGGTGTGGGCCTCTGCAAGCCATTTGGGAGGACACCTGATGCCCTGTGGTCTATATGGGACCCCCACATCAGGGCCAGGGCCAAAGAGTTCATTACCGGACCTAGTCTCTGATGCAGGAAGTGCCTGAGCATGCTCAGTAGCATGAAATACAGTCTCTGAAAAAAGACTATCAGCTTTAGCATGGTGTCTATGCCCAAAACAGGACTTAGACCCGGCACGGAATGCAAGCACCTGTGCAAAGAGGCTTTTCACACTTAGTGTGGGAGCATGCGCTGTATCCCGAAATGAAAACTTAGCGTCAGGAATGGCACAGTCAGGCTGAGCATACTCACTAGGCGAAACACTGTAATTATGCTGCAGCTGGGGTACATCGGCACACGCATGCGCACTAGCTGCCTCTCCACACTTAGACGTGGAGGGGAAATTTGTCTTGGAGATGCTGTCTATGAACAGAAGGAAAAGCTAAAGGAAGCCTGACTTTCTATCCCTCCGAATTATGAAATGCAGCAATGAATTCCATGAGTTTGCTATAACATTAGCGTAGCAAAATGTGCATGAGGGTGTGATGTAGAGGTGCTAGAAATAGCTTGTCACCAGTGGGGCACTAATGGAATACAACAGCCAGTTCTATGATGCCACAAAATGGCAGTATTTTGTGCTATCATTATAGCTTATTAAAAACAGAGCACGAGGTTGTCATGCAGAGGTGCTGCACATAGATTTGCAGTAGTGTGAATTGACAAAAGTACAATAGCCACGTTTAGGATACAACTAGGTACAGTGAGTGTTTGCTAGTAAAATTGCTTAGTTTAAAAAAGTTGTAGTGTGCAATGCAGGCAGACGTGCTATGCAAATGTCTTTGCACTAGTGGGACTATAGCAAAGTCCAATAGCCACGTATAGGATGCCACTAGGTACACTGAGTGTGTGCTAGTATAATGGCTTCGTTATAATTAGTTGGAGTGTGCAACGCAGGCAGATGCGCTCTGCAAATGTCTTGGCACTAGTGGGACTATAGCAAAGTCCAATAGCCACGTATAGGATGCCACTAGGTACACTGTGTGTTTGCTAGTATAATGGATGAGTTTAAAAAAGATAGAGTGTGCAATGCAGGCAGACGTGCTGCAAATAACGTTCCAATACTGTGAATTGACAAAAGTACAATAGCCACGTTTAGGATACAACTAGGTACAGTGAGTGTTTGCTAGTATAATGGCTTCGTTATAATTAGTTGGAGTGTGCAACGCAGGCAGATGCGCTCTGCAAATGTCTTGGCACTAGTGGGACGATAGCAAAGTCCAATAGCCACGTATAGGATGCCACTAGGTACACTGACTGTTTGGTAGTATAATGGCTGAGTTTAAAAAAGTTAGAGTGTGCAATGCAGGCAGACGTGCTGCAAATAACGTTCCAATACTGTGAATTGACAAAAGTACAATAGCCACGTTTAGGATGCCACTAGGTACACTGACTGTTTGCTAGTATAATGGCTGAGTTTAAAAAAGTTAGAGTGTGCAATGCAGGCAGACGTGCTGCAAATAACGTTCCAATACTGTGAATTGACAAAAGTACAATAGCCACGTTTAGGATACAACTAGGTACAGTGAGTGTTTGCTAGTATAATGGCTGAGTTTAAAAAAGTTAGAGTGTGCAATGCAGGCAGACGTGCTGCAAATAACGTTCCAATACTGTGAATTGACAAAAGTACAATAGCCACGTTTAGGATGCCACTAGGTACAGTGAGTGTTTGCTAGTATAATGGCTGAGTTTAAAAAAGTTAGAGTGTGCAATGCAGGCAGACGTGCTGCAAATAACGTTCCAATACTGTGAATTGACAAAAGTACAATAGCCACGTTTAGGATGCCACTAGGTACACTGACTGTTTGCTAGTATAATGGCTGAGTTTAAAAAAGTTAGAGTGTGCAATGCAGGCAGACGTGCTGCAAATAACGTTCCAATACTGTGAATTGACAAAAGTACAATAGCCACGTTTAGGATGCCACTAGGTACACTGACTGTTTGCTAGTATAATGGCTGAGTTTAAAAAACTTGGAGTGTGCAATGCAGGCAGATGTGCTCTGCAAATGTCTTGGCACTAGTGGGACTATAGCAAAGTCCAATAGCCACGTATAGGATGCCACTAGGTACACTGAGTGTTTGCTAGTATAATGGCTTCGTTATAATTTGTTGGAGTGTGCAACGCAGGCAGATGCGCTCTGCAAATGTCTTGGCCCTAGTGGGACTATAGCAAAGTCCAATAGCCACGTATAGGATGCCACTAGGTACACTGAGTGTTTGCTAGTATAATGGCTGAGTTTAAAAAACTTTGAGTGTGCAATGCAGGCAGATGTGCTCTGCTAATGTCTTTGCACTAGTGGGACTATAGCAAAGTCCAATAGCCACGTATAGGATGCCACTAGGTACACTGAGTGTTTGCTAGTATAATGGCTTCGTTATAATTTGTTGGAGTGTGCAACGCAGGCAGATGCGCTCTGCAAATGTCTTGGCACTAGTGGGACTATAGCAAAGTCCAATAGCCACGTATAGGATGCCACTAGGTACACTGAGTGTTTGCTAGTATAATGGCTTCGTTATAATTAGTTGGAGTGTGCAACGCAGGCAGATGCGCTCTGCAAATGTCTTGGCCCTAGTGGGACTATAGCAAAGTCCAATAGCCACGTATAGGATGCCACTAGGTACACTGAGTGTTTGCTAGTATAATGGCTTAGTTATAATGAGTTGGAGTGTGCAACGCAGGCAGATGCGCTCTGCAAATGTCTTGGCACTAGTGGGACTATAGCAAAGTCCAATAGCCACGTATAGGATGCCACTAGGTACACTGAGTGTTTGCTAGTATAATGGCTTAGTTATAATGAGTTGGAGTGTGCAACGCAGGCAGATGCGCTCTGCAAATGTCTTGGCACTAGTGGGACTATAGCAAAGTCCAATAGCCACGTATAGGATGCCACTAGGTACACTGAGTGTTTGCTAGTATAATGGCTTCGTTATAATTTGTTGGAGTGTGCAACGCAGGCAGATGCGCTCTGCAAATGTCTTGGCACTAGTGGGACTATAGCAAAGTCCAATAGCCACGTATAGGATGCCACTAGGTACACTGAGTGTTTGCTAGTATAATGGCTTCGTTATAATTAGTTGGAGTGTGCAACGCAGGCAGATGCGCTCTGCAAATGTCTTGGCACTAGTGGGACTATAGCAAAGTCCAATAGCCACGTATAGGATGCCACTAGGTACACTGAGTGTTTGCTAGTATAATGGCTTCGTTATAATTTGTTGGAGTGTGCAACGCAGGCAGATGCGCTCTGCAAATGTCTTGGCACTAGTGGGACTATAGCAAAGTCCAATAGCCACGTATAGGATGCCACTAGGTACACTGAGTGTTTGCTAGTATAATGGCTTCGTTATAATTTGTTGGAGTGTGCAACGCAGGCAGATGCTCTCTGCAAATGTCTTGGTCCTAGTGGGACTATAGCAAAGTCCAATAGCCACGTATAGGATGCCACTAGGTACACTGAGTGTTTGCTAGTATAATGGCTGAGTTTAAAAAACTTGGAGTGTGCAATGCAGGCAGATGTGCTCTGCTAATGTCTTTGCACTAGTGGGACTATAGCAAATTCCAATAGCCACGTATAGGATGCCACTAGGTACACTGAGTGTTTGCTAGTAAAATTGCTTAGTTTAAAAAACTTGGAGTGTGCAATGCAGGCAGATGTGCTCTGCAAATGTCTTTGCACTAGTGGGACTATAGCAAAGTCCAATAGCCACAGATAGGATGCCACTAGGTACACTGAGTGTTTGCTAGTATAATGGCTTACTTAGAATGAGTTGGAGTGTGCAGAGGACAAGAGGGTACAGTGGCAGGATTGTGGTGCTCTGGGTAGAGGAATGGAAGCCTGCCTTTCTATTCCCTCCTAATGGTGAAATGCAGGGAGGAAATCCCTGACCTGGGCTACACAGACGCTGTTGCTGTTTGCAGGACCTGTCACCTATGGCTCTCTGACCCTGCCGGTACGAGCCCTTAAAAGGACTGCTAGAATGTGCTCTCCCTAAGCTGTCTAACGCTGTGTATGCAGCGCATACAGCTGTATCGGCGATAGGACAAAGGACGGAACTGCGACAGTGATGTCTGACACCAAAGACGCAGAAGGCAGATAATGGCGATCGTGAAGAAAATGTCCGGTTTTATAATGCAGGGACATGTGACATGCAGATCCTATCACACATGCCGTTGCTTCTCTGCCTCAAAGTCCACTTAGGTGTGTGTGTGTCTGTGATTGGCTGACATGCTGGCCAGCCCCACAAGACGCGCGCACTTAGGGAAGGAAGACAAGAAAAAAAAAAAAAAATGGCGATCGCCATTATAGAAACAGCAGTGATCTGAAGGCGCTGTTCACGCACACTATACACTGAAATGTGATAATAGTTTGATTCACAGAGTGACTTACACTATTACAGCAGAAACCAAGCTAAGATTTAGCTGTTTTTTGGCTGCTAGAACCGTTCTCGAACGTTTCTAGAACTATCGAGCTTTTGCAAAAAGCTCGAGTTCTAGTTCGATCTAGAACATGCCCCAAAATCACTCGAGCCTAGAACTGGAGAACCACGAACCACGAACCGCGCTCAACTCTAACTGTGATCCTTGTTTAATTTATTAAAGGGCCAGTAATATTTTCATTACAATGTTGCTTATTGCTATTCCAATAAAATTAGAAAAAAATACAGATGAAATATTGTGTTTTATTTGTCTGCACTTCACCCTACACAGTGACAATCGCTTAATACTCCAAAACTAGAACCAGCCATGGCTGCTAATCCGGGATCTAATAAAGTGTCCCATCTGCATGGGGCTACAAAGAAATCATGATGCCTCATAGCAGAAATTCTAATTGCCCCCCCAAGAAAAAAAAACATAAAATATATATATATATATATATATATATATATATACATATATATTCGTCTGGTCACAGAAGAGCATATCTCACAACTTTACAGGCCTTACAAAGTAATTTTCCACCTATTGAAGCTCCTAGATTCTCCTTTCAGTGCCCCATAGGGTATGATTCCAGCAAAAGTGCCCCACAAACACTCTATGATCCCCCCCACAGTGAATTCCTCCACACGCCCAGTATAATGACCCTACTGTGCCACTCCCCTCAATTATCCGGAAATGTATGGTGACCTCAACACAGTATAATCCCCAACTGTGACCCCCAAACAGCCCTCCATGCAGTATAATGGACCTAGATATAGTTTGATTGCCCCCAACACAGACCTCCATAAAGTATTAAGCAGAGGCTTATCTAGGGGGTCAGCAGGGCATCTACCCCGGGAGCAGCTGTCATCACTAGGCTTTGGTCCCACTTGCACATTGCTTCTGATGTGAGCGCAATGGGACCCCCACTGATCAGCTGTTCTTTGTGCAGGTAGCTGGAAATGCTTATTTCTGGATCTGCTTCGTCCTCTGATAGTGTCCGCGACCAGGTACTGGACATCTGCCTTATGGATTTTAATAGGAGGCTGATGCCACTATCAGAAGATGGAGCAGATACCGAACTGAGCACTTCCAGCCACCTGCCACCACCAGCATGGCATCTAGAACAGGTGATTAGCTGGGGTGCCAGGTGCCGGATCCCGACCCCGACCTATCAGACATTGTGATCTATCCTAAGGAAAGGCCATCAATGTTAAAATAGTGGACAATCTCTTTAATAAAGTCTTGTGCCATCTCACAAGTTAAGGGTTATTATGTTTTTATTTATGCTGTTAGGAACATTAGACGGGTTGTCCAAGTTTGTGATGAACCTGCAGTCACTGTGTGTGTCACTCTATGTGACTGCAGACTTCTGAACTCTCACAGTGCGCACACAGCCCGCTGTCAGGATTCTCTGGTGCCAGCAGTGAGAGTGGGAGGTTACAAAGTTGCAAGTATGCGATTTACAGTACATAGATGTGGTCACGTGCTGAACAGACATACATGGCCTCGCTCAATGAAAATGAATTGACTAAGGCTGGACACATCAAATCAGAATGTGACCAGAAGTATACAAATCGCATACTTGTGCTTACATGATCGTCCACTCTCATCACTGGCACCGTAGAATCCTAAAAGTGTGCAAAGCATGCACTGTAAGAATTCAGAAACCTGAAGTCACGTATTGTTGCACAGCTTCTAGTTTCTTAGATGCAGAACAAAGTTCACTGAGCAGATTACATGGGATAAAAAGCTCTTTACTTCTTAGTGAACATGAGGTAATGATATGCACAGTCATACAGTACTGCATCAGGAAGAGAAAGCGAAACCAGTAAGAAAAACAAAAAGACTTTTTTCAATTCAGTGAGTAAGGAAACTTTACACAACATCACCATCTACTGTTAGATCAGTATAAAGTCCTCCTTCACACAGTCAAAGAAGTCCTCATCTTTTGCATATACCAACACGAATATAGTCACTGCAGACTTTCATCTTAAACCTGGACAACCCCTTTAATTATAAAATTAAGCAGTGTACTATTCTCAGTTCTAATAGCGTGTAATATACTCACTGTCAAAATTCAGCTCTGCTAACTGGGTCCAGCAGTCACCACATGGCTGCTCCACTCATATGTGATTTTCATGCCTGCATGTCACAACTGGCTTTTCTTCCTACGTTTCTCATTGAACATTGAGAGAATTATTAAGATCAGCTTTTCATCATGTGACTGTAAGTGTGCTAATCACATATGAATGTTTGGTCACATGACAACCACTCAAACTGCTTGGTGAGGGAGTGCCAAACTGAATTCTTACCCCGGGTGCTGGAAAGCCTAGATACACCTCTGTATAAAGACTCCCTCATAGCCCTCCAAATAATATAATTCCCCACTTTCCATTGACTTCTATGGAGCCATGTATCCATATGAGACTGCAGGAGTCCTGTCCCATCACGTAGCTGTATTGTACATACATGTGCACTGCCCAGCTGTGACACAATCTAGTGCACTCTTCTACCTCTGTATTAGTGCTTCCTCATCCAGTGTGGAAATGTGATCTTGCGTACACAAAACCAGAAGAAGACAATCACTGAAGAGCAAAAGGATAACGATGTTTTGACCTTTTGACTTTCAGGCTCCATATCTCATCACCCATGACAGCTTTGAGCGTGAGACGACCTTGATTTTATAGACAATCATCTTGGCTATGTCATACATATTTCACCAGCAACTATTCAGCATATTATTAATTATAAAGATTCTTATAATGTTACTGTATTGTTATTGTTTTGCTCGTGGTAGTGGAAAAATCTTTTTCTTCCTGTATACTATATACTACAGCCTGTTCTCACATTCCCTAATAGCTCAGCGTATTATTAGGTTGATTAACAAGTGAAAGGTCACTGGTTCAAATTGAGGAGCAGCCATGATTTCCAAGAAAAGAGAAACAGCATCATCCAGCTCATCCATAGCGGTCACTCAGCCAGGAAAATTATCAAACTGCATCATGTGAGGCCATGACAGCTGGAAGAACAAGAAATAAAGTCTGTCCATTGAAAAGCCAAGAGATGACGTCAAGGCAAAATATTGGAGTCAACAAATCGGCTCATCACAGGTCTATTAGCTCTGATGACAAACCCACAGTGGAGATGGCTCGTATACTTCATAATAGTGAGAACACAGATGACCATGCAAGCACCGTGCTACCCACATTACGCAAGTCTGGGATGGTGACCTGAAAAAAAGGGAGACGTCTAAACTTCAATATTGTCATAAGAAGCTTTGGCTCAAGTAAAATAATAAAAATTAAAATGTAGATTTTTAGGAGCAAAACAGCAACAATGGAGTGACTTTACAAGAATTTGCATAACTAATCATTTGCTAAATAGTTGCAAGTCAAATTTATGTATGGGATAGGGAGGATGATTGTTTATAAAATGAGGGTTGTCTCATGCTCAAAGCTGTAGTGGATGGTGAGATATGGAGCCTGAAAGTCACAAGTTCAAAACACTGTTACTAGTGATGAGAGGGCTTTACCATGCTCCGATGCTCGGTACTCATAACAAGCAGTCAAACGCTCAGATGGTGTCAACTCATGTACCAAGTATAATAGAAGTCAATGGGAAACTCGAGTATTTTTCTGCAAGATATTTAGGAGAAATGCTCACGTTCCCCATTGACTTACTTTATACTCAGTACAGGCGTTGAGATCGTCCAAGCGTCCAACTGCTGGTTACAAGTACTAGGTCAATCAATGTGTGGATGAAGGACCACCACACCAAAATCCTGTCTTGGTCAGCCCAATCTCCAGAGCTGAATCCCATTGAAAACTTTTGGAATTTAATCAAGAGGAAGATGGAAGTCACAAGCCATCAAACAAAAAAGAACTGCTTAACTATTTGCACCAAGAATGACATAAGGTCACCCAAAAGCAATGTGAAAGACTGGTAGAAACCATGCCAAGACACATGAAAGCTGTGATTAAAAATCATGGTTATTCCACAAAATATTAATTTTGGAACCCTTCCAGGGCAGTGGAGCTGAGAGGCAGCATCACATACACAGCACCCACCTCGTCCTCATGTTGTGTATGTGATGCTGCCTCTTAGCTCTACTGCCCTGAGCAGACTGAGGTGCAGTGACACATACACAGCACCCTTCATCCTCATGGTCTGTATATGGTACTGCACCTTAGTCTCCTCAGGTCAGGGGAGCAGAGAGGCAGTGACATATATACATCATCTCACATCCTTATGTTATGTATGTGATACTGCATCTGAGTGTGTTCAGATCATTGGAGTTCAAAGGCGACATACACAGCGCCCCCCGTCTTCATAGTGTGTATGTGGTCATACACCTCAGTCTGCTCAGGGCAGTAAAGCTGAGAGGCAGTTACATATACACAGCGCCCCCCGTCCTCATGGTGTGTATGTGGTACTGCACCTCAGTTTTTGAACAAAATTTGCAGCGACCAAACAACGCAATTTTGGCATTTGGAATTTTTTTGCAGCCACACTGTGTACCGATCAGATTAATTAATTTTATATTTTGATAGATCCGGCATTTCTGACACCAAATGTGTGTATATTTTTTTTTAACCCTTTAATTTTCAATGGGGCAAAAGGGGGGTGATTTGAACTTTTATTTTTTTTTATTTTTCTATTTTACTAGTCCACTTAGGTGGCTATAAGGATCAGCAGTCTGATCGCTCAATCATTTCTCCCGATTAGAGCAGCACCTTTCAGATCGGGAGAAATGATCATGTCTTGTAACCTGTAGTACTTGGCTGCTAGTTACAGGACCTGAGTCATGTGAGCTACAGCAGTCATCACATGACCCTGTGCTACCATGACAACAATCAGATCCATGTGATCACGTTACATGACTTATGGTGGTGGCCAGGGAGTAAAACTTTAACGCGATCGCCACATTTTGCCAGCACCATTTAAGGGGTTAACAGGTACAGGTGGATAGCGATTCCACTCGTGCCTGCAAGTCCCACATGTCAGCTGTACAAATCAGCTGACATGTGTGCGGATCCCCACCGGCAGTCCACAGCAACCAGTGGGAATTAACCCTATAACTGCTAGGACGTAACTTTACTGCCCGTGGTCCTTAAGGGGTTAATCTATTAAAACGTCATCACAATTTGACAAAACAGAGTATGCAGTGTTTTTCCACAGATCCCAAAGACATTAAAAAAATAAATAAAAATAAGATTATGCTCACCTAATCATGATTCCAAGTACCGCAGCTGCCGTCTCCTCTTTTATGGTGGCCTACAGAGGCAGCGCAATGCAATGATGTCCTGGGCACACCAACATCTGCTAACACACAGGCATGTAGCGGTCTGCGGCTTAGGAGACGAGCAGTGATATAGCATAATGCTCTGTGCTCTGTCACAAGACTGAACTGTATCGGGGGCAACGTGACGCCAACACAGTTCAATGCGGTGGTCGCAGAAGATTTGGGGCTTTGGTCAAGAAGTTAGGGGCCAGAGCCCTGGATCTTTGATGCCAGCGATGTACCCAGCCGGCAGGTCCACTCTACGTCTGGTTCAGGGGCCCACTGGGGGTATTGACTGGTGACTCACTGTGCCAGACCGAAGACGCTGGATAGATGATAAGTAGAGAAATGGATATCAGACAGATAGCTAGAAAGATAATAGATAGATAATATAGTGATAGATAGATAATAGATAGATGGATGGATAGATAATAGAAAGATCAATAATAGAGATAGATAGATAGATAGATAGATAGGTAATAAAGGTATATAGAGAGATGTATAGATAGATATATGATAGATAAATAATAGAGATAGATAATAGAAATAGATAGAGGGATAGATATAGATCGATAGGTAATAGAGATAGATAGAGAGATGTATAAATAGATAGATAGATAAATAGATAGAGATAGATAGAGATACATAGATAATAGATAGATAAAATAAATAAATAGATAATAGAGATAGATAATAGATAGATAGCTCCCATCACCACAAAGCTATGATAGATATATATATATATATATATATATATATATATATATATATACCCCTGGCACAGCTCTCCCAAGCCCAACTGGACAAAATCACCAATCACAGCAGCCTGACAAAAGCCAGAATCAGGAAGCTGGCAGATGAGAGCCAGGAGAGGTATGTCAGTGTCTGGAGGACTGACATCAACACCTCACAGAAACTGACCACATATCAAAGTCTACAGAGAGACTACAGACTAGCCAAATATCTGGAAAAATTCCCAGACCCCAGAGACAACAGAACCTTGAGCTGATATAGACTCAGTGCCCACAGTCTAGCCATCGAATCCGGCCGACACAAGCAGAGCTACAAGCCAAGGGAGGACAGAATGTGCGAACACTGTGACCTGGAGGCCCTGGAGGTTGAAACCTACTTCCTGCTACACTGCACTAAGTACTCAGCAGTGAGGGACAGTCACTTCAGGAGACTCTCCGATCTCTTCCCGGATTTCAGCTCCATGAAGGAGGAAGAGAAAATATATATTCTGCTGGGGGAAGAAGAGAGCGCAGTGGAGATAGCAGTGCGGTATGTGAGTGAATGTCATAGACTTTGAGAAAGAACTATGATAAGCCATGGACTTCCATAGCCCCCACCCTAAATATGCCCCCACAGTCCCCACCCTGGTTGTGCCCCATAATAAGCCATGGACATCCATAGCCCCCACCCTAGATGTGCCCCCACAGTCCCCACCCTGGATGTGCCCCATTCATCCCTCCTACAGTCCCCACCCATCATTCCCACAGTCCCAGTCCCTAGTGTACACTTGCTTTGACAAAACTAATTTTTATTTTTTCCTGCCAATAAAACTTATTTGATTTGATTTGATAAATAGATAATAGAAATAGATAGAGAGATGTATAGATAGAAAGATGGATGGATAGATGGATGGATAGATAGATAGAAATAAATAGATAATGGAGGTAGATAGATAGATAGATGATAGATAGAGGGATAGATAGAGGGATAAATAGATAGAGGGATGGATAGATAGATAGATAGATAGATAGATAATAGATAAATAGATAGATAGCTATTGCACAATATACAGGGCACACACATACATAACACACACAGACAGCACATAATACATTACAGATGACACACAGCACATTATACTCACATAGGGTACATACAGTAGAAGTCTTCTTCCTTCCCAGCCTCCAGGAGAGCAGTGGATCTGCAGTAGCAGCTTCTCTGGCCGTAGCAGAGCAGGCTCCCTCCCCCCTCTCTCTCTGGTGAAGAGAGGAGAAGATAAGACGCAGAGCACAGAGGAGGGGAGGGCGCCCCCTGCTGTATCCAGGGCACCACAGGAGCAGCAAGTGAAAGTGAATTGTTGCTCCCTGGGCGCCTACTCTGCTGTCTGCCGGCCGGCACCCTGTGAGACCGCACCACTCGCACATAGGTAAAGCCGGCCATGCACACACTTACCACCATTTCATCTCCTGTTCAGCCCTTCCCACAGTGACATCACGGTCACATGACCAGTCACAAGATAGTGATGTCTCCATGATTCACTGTAGCTCCTGCTGTAAATGCTGGGGGCTCAGAAGGGACTGGAGGCCATGAGCCCTTGCCAAGTTTCCCCCATCCTAACATCAGCCCTGATTGCAGTAAATAACACTCGGCTCCAACTTTGATCAGAGTTTGAGCCAAGTGTCATTAGCATAATTGGGCCAATTCTCCTGCTTGAGAGACTGTATGGTCATGTGACCCTAGGATTTTAGATATACTCGACAATGCTGGTGACTTTGAATTTATAAGATTCCCTCATCTCTACCATTCACTGATTAATACAGTTTACAGGCAGTTCAAGTGTAGCAGACATTTAGGCCAATTAGTGTAATTTCCTTATATAAATCATCGGCATTGTCATTTGTTTTGGGATTTGCAGCGAAGCCTCAGAACTAGAGTTTAAAAAAAAATGTGTGACTGCACATGATGCTGGATACATTAGCTATTTTTACTTAGAAATTAATTACTGATGTGATTGATCATTCAAGTGTGATCTGTGAAAAGGTGAATGTTAAATATTCTTTAAACATGTACTTGAAAAGCTAACAGGGTGGTCAAGGATACTGTATGTGTTAATTAACCACTGGGGACAATATCATTGACATAGTGATACTATTAATGTCAGGGAGATCTTAATTACTGTGTTTTCATTCAGAAAGAGACCAAATGTCTACTGAATATTAATGCCACACCACCTTTCCTCTAATAAAGGCATCAGTTGTAGGTTCTTAAATATCTAGGTCATGCAAAAATTGAAGAAAAAAAGTAAAACAAATGAAGTGAATACATATGAAAAAGAGGAAACAGATACTATATTATATAAAGGATACACTGCAATGTTCTCTTTCAACAAATACTTTCTTGGAATGACCTTACATATGATTAAATAAAAATAAAATTGAATCCCACTAAAACAAACAGAAATATAAGAACTGAAATTCCACACACAGTACACTGTATGAAACACAGAGCACTGTACAAGTGCTATACAACAGTGTGCACAACAACACACTGAACACTCTGCAAGGGCTACATGATACAGTGCACTGCACAATATACAGAGTGCTGTACAAAAAGGCTGTACAACACACAGAATACTGTACAACAAGGCTACATAACAAAGAATACTGCACACAGCACTGTACAAGGGTTATACTACAGTGTGCACAGCAACACACTAAACACTCTGCAAGGGCTACATGATACAGTGCACTGCACAATATACAGAGTGCTGTACAAAAAGGCTATACAACACACAGAATACTGTACAACAAGGCTACATAACAAAGAATACTGCACACAGCACTGTACAAGGGTTATACTACAGTGTGCACAGCAACACACTAAACACTCTGCAAGGGCTACATGATACAGTGCACTGCACAATATACAGAGCGCTGTACAAAAAGGCTACACAACACACAGAATACTGTACAACAAGGCTACATAACAAAGAATACTGCACACAGCACTGTACAAGGGTTATACTAAAGTGTGCACAACAACACACTAAACACTCTGCAAGGGCCACATGATACAGTGCACTGCAGAATATATAGAGCGCTGTACAAAAAGGCTACACAACACACAGAATACTGTAAAACAAGGCTACATAACAAAGAATACTGCACACAGAGCACTGTACAAGGGTTATACTACAGTGTGCATAAAAACACACTGAACACTCAACAATGGCTACATGGGTGCAGTACACTGCACAACATACAGAATGCTTCACAGAAAAGGCTAGATAACACACAGAATACTGTACAACAAGGCTACATAACAAAAAATACTGCACACAGAGCACTGTACAAGGGCTATACTACAGTGTGCACAAAACACACTGAACACTCTACAAGGGCTACACGGTGCAGTACACTGCACAGCATACAAAGTGCTGTACATAAAAGGCTACACAACACAAAGAATACTGTACAACAAGGCTACATAACAATACTGCACACAGAGCACTGTACAAGGGCTATACCACAGTGTGCACAACAACACACTGAACACTCTGCAAAGGCTACATGATACAGTGCACTGCACAATATACAGAGCACTGTACAAAAAGTCTATACAACACACAGAATACTGTACAACAGGGCTACATAACAAAGAATACTGCACACAACACTGTACAAGGGTTATACTAAAGTGTGCACAACAACACACTAAACACTCTGCAAGGGCTACATGATACAGTGCACTGCACAATATATAGAGCGCTGCACAAAAAGGCTACACAACACAGAATACTGTACAACAATTCTACATAACAAAGAGTACTGCACACAGCACTGTACAAGGGTTATACTACAGTGTGCACAGCAACACACTAAACACTCTGCAAGGGCTACATGATACAGTGCACTGCACAATATACAGAGCACTGTACAAAAAGTCTATACAACACACAGAATACTGTACAACAGGGCTACATAACAAAGAATACTGCACACAACACTGTACAAGGGTTATACTAACGTGTGCACAACAACACACTAAACACTCTGCAAGGGCTACATGATACAGTGCACTGCACAATATACAGAGCGCTGCACAAAAAGGCTACACAACACAGAATACTGTACAACAAGGCTACATAACAAAGAGTACTGCACACAGCACTGTACAAGGGTTATACTACAGTGTGCACAGCAACACACTAAACACTCTGCAAGGGCTACAGGATACAGTGCACTGCACAATATACAGAGCACTGTACAAAAAGTCTACACAACACACAGAATACTGTACAACAAGGCTACATAACAAAGAATACTGCACACAGCACTGTACAAGGGTTATACTACAGTGTGCACAACAACACACTAAACACTCTGCAAGGGCCACATGATACAGTGCACTGCAGAATATATAGAGCGCTGTACAAAAAGGCTACACAACACACAGAATACTGTACAACAGGGCTACATAACAAAGAATACTGCACACAGAGCACTGTACAAGGGTTATACTACAGTGTGCATAAAAACACACTGAACACTCAACAATGGCTACATGGGTGCAGTACACTGCACAACATACAGAATGCTGCACAGAAAAGGCTAGATAACACACAGAATACTGTACAACAAGGCTACATAACAAAAAATACTGCACACAGAGCACTGTACAAGGGCTATACTACAGTGTGCACAAAACACACTGAACACTCTACAAGGGCTACATGGGGCAGTACACTGCACAGCATACAAAGTGCTGTACATAAAAGGCTACACAACACAAAGAATGCTGTACAACAAGGCTGCATAACAATACTGCACACAGAGCACTGTACAAGGGCTATACCACAGTGTGCACAACAACACACTGAACACTCTGCAAAGGCTACATGATACAGTGCACTGCACAATATACAGAGCACTGTACAAAAAGTCTATACAACACACAGAATACTGTACAACAGGGCTACATAACAAAGAATACTGCACACAACACTGTACAAGGGTTATACTTAAGTGTGCACAACAACACACTAAACACTCTGAAGGTGTACTCACAATGCAGGCTACACAACACAGAATACTGTACAACAAGGCTACATAACAAAGAGTACTGCACACAGAGCACTGTGCAAGGACTATACTACAGTGTGCACAACAACACACTTAACACTCTGCAAGGGTTACATGATGCAGAGCACAGCACAACATACAGAGCACTGTACAAAAAGGCTAGACAACACATAGAATACTGTACAACAAGGCTACATAACAAAGAATAATGCACACAGAGCACTGTACAAGGGCTATACTAAAGTGTGCACAACAACACACTGAACACTGCAGTGCAGTATCCACCCGACGGGGTTGGATACGATTGCATGCGATCTCGCTAGAGAGATTGCAGCGTGTAAAGTACCCTTAAGCACTCAAAGAGCAAAGTAAAAAATAATATATGCATATATATACACACACACATATATATATATATATATATATATATATATATATAATTATTTAATTAGCAACAGAGTCATACCATAAAAAAAGATGAGCAAGAATAAACAATAAGATAAACCACTAGGGTCGCACTTACAAAGCAACCAAGGTCAATCAATACATGTATGATAATAGTAATACTACTGTGTCAAAGGAACTAATGTACATGAATATTATCTTATCATAATTAATATTGTATCAAGATATGCAATGGTATACACTAATACTATAATCTATAGTTGGGTAATAGCTTATTGTTCTAATGAGTCATGACAGTAACCCTCTCCAAATACAGACATCACTCCATTGAGCTATGCAGCATATACCCAAATACACATTTCAACAGCTCTGCCCTCACTACATATAGAACACTCTGCTAGGTTAGTAATACAGACAAAAGATGTACATTACCTGATTGACCAGATAGCCCCTGGCTAGTAATAGGTGGGGGTCTCATAGATGCCTCCCATTACTAATCTAGGGATTAGTGTCAGCTGTGTGCTTTTATTATCCCCTTATTACCGCAATTGCAACCGCACCTGGGCAATTGGGATGAGCCAAGTAAAGTTCCGGGATTGTCACATCTAATGGCTGCAACAATCCTGGGTAGCTACAAGCTGCTATTTATAGGCTGGGGGAACCAATAAGCATGGGTCCCTAAGCTGTCAGCTTTATCATGACTGGGTATCAAAACAAAGGGGGACCGCAAGCCGTTTTTTTTTTTTATTTATTTAAGTAATTAAAAAAAAAATTGCTTTTGGCCCCACTTATTTTAATACACAGCCAAGATAAACGCACGGCTGGGGGCTGCAGCCTGTAGCTGTATGCTTTATCTGTGCTGGGTGTCATAATATGGGGGTACTATAAGACAATTTTTTTTATTCATTTATTTTTACACCAATAGAGATGCAAACACATGCCTCTGATTTAAAGCAGTCATACACGCTGTCTCACAGGGTGGGGGCACGTCAGACTGCAACCAATCAGAGATGAGGGGGCTGCCAGTGGGCAGGGGAAGCAGTGAATATGTTTAAAGGATAATGGCAGCCCATAAGTAGCATTATAGCTGTATGGAGACTGAAAAGTATAAGCACTTGCTTCTATCCCTTCTACCACCATTTTTAAATGCCTGATTCAGGTACCCATAGATTTATATGCAGACCGGCGTCCAGCCAGATATTCACAGACATTTTTGGTATCTCTTTACTCATAACAACCCTCATAATACAGGGATCAGATTATTTATGGTGATTGGAAAATGGCATAAAGCATGATGTGATAGCTAATTTTTCTCTATTAAACCCATAAAAATATAATAAAAATGTAACGCTAAGGCTCTGTTTATACTTAGCATAAACATTGTGTGTTTTTCTGCTGCTTGTTTTTCTCCAGGTTTCTGCACGTATCCGTAATACACAACACAATAGCATTCTTCTTTAATTATTGTGTGTTTAAGTTTTCTTTATGTCTTTTTTCCCTTATTTGATGCATTTTTGGTGCAGATGTGAATCCGCGTTTTTACTACTTTCTTAATACTGCAGAAAAACTTTGATTATGCACTTAGAATTGGTGGATTTTTTTACAGGCTCCACATAGAAGCTTATAGAGGAAAAAAAAGCAGCAAAACCACACAGTTCAGAAGCGTCTTTTGTTGCACAGTGGGCAAAGAATTTGTATAATCGCATCACCTTTGCTTGTACAATTAGGTCATATTTACATATATTTTGAAGTATTAAATTGGTGAATGAGGGCATGTGGGGGGATATTTATTCAAATAAACTTTTTTTTCCCTGTGTCTATCTTTTTTAACAATATACTTGTGGGTTAGTAAGGGAGGGTCTGATAGATGCCTATCCATTACTAACCTCTGGGCTTGATGTCAGCTATCAATTCACTGCTGACATCAACCCCAGAAGTACTACTCTGATTGCAAGTGCATCAGGGCAACTGGAAAGAGCCAGGTAATCTAATCTAATCCATCTAATGGATGCACCCCTTTTGAGTTGGGTGTGAGCTGCTATTATTATTTTTTGGGACTAGTTAAATAACCATGACCTTTCCCACCCTGATAATAACAGTTTCTGTTTTACCTTGGCTGGTCATAAAAAATAGGCTAGAGCACCTGGAATTTTAAAATTATTTATTTAAATAACTTTAATAAACAGTGTGGTATCCCCCTTTTTTTATAACCAGCAAAGGTATAGCGGAGGGTTTCAGCCCACAGTTCTCTGTTTTTACCTGCACTGATTATCAAAAATAATTGGAGCCAAAGTAATTTTTTTGAAATGTATTCCACATCCACATGTTTGCATGGCAATTGCCCCCATTTTGCTTGATTTTACAGCACCAAAGTTCGGGTCTCCATTGACTTGTTTGTTGTCTGGGATCAAGATCGGGTCAACTTTGAGGACTGAACTGAACTTTTAACTAAAGTTTGTCCTAACTTGCCGAACCTGAACATCCACGGGTTTGCTCATCACTGCTCAGTAACTATCAGAAAAACAATGTTGACTGCTATAAATGTGTCACAGCATCTATATCATAATTCATTTATAGTTTTATACAACTTCTTAATTATGACAGTGGTAAATCATCCCATTTTTGTGTAACTTTAAATGAACTATCTACGTTTTTAATTCACTGTCAATAGGATTTCACGCACCAAACTAATATATGTACATGTAGTTCTTTTAAAGACAAGTGCAGCTATCTCTTTATATGGCCAGTCTATTCCTACACTACTGAGATATCAGTGTTTCAATTGATATGCAAATGAGGATGAAGAATTATTTATAGCTTTGAAACCTCTGTCACTCCTACTCCCTCTATTTAATCTGATTTTTTTTTCCTGGAAAGCCTATCAAAAAATTATGGACAGACATTACATTTTGGACACATTTTAAAACTATAATAAATCATTATGATTGTAAATAATCCATATCCACAGCTCAAGTTACTATTATGAAGACATTAGCTGCATTCACTTTAAATAGTGATGGACGAATAGCAAAATATTCAGGTTCATATTATTTGTGCTGAATAATTTGTAAAATTTGTGTATTTGCACCGGATAACAAATCTCATGCAAGTCAATAGGAAACTATTGACTTGACTTGGAAACTATTGACTAGAGATGAGCTAGCCTCTAAAGGCTCGAGTTCGGTTCGGTTCATCGAACGGAGGCCCTGTTCGAGTTCAGTTCGGCGAACCGTTCGACGAACCTCTTGAACCCCATTGAAAACAATGGGAGGCAAACAGAAAAACATAAAAACACATAGAAAACACCTTCAAAGGTGTCCAATAGGTGACAAACAACTCCCAAGACACCACAAACACATGTGAAAGTGACAAAGACATATACTCATGTGAAAACAAAACAGTTGAACGAAGAAAGAGAGGAGGAGGCACAGATATAGGCATGCCATGCCCATGGCCGGCTTTAGGCATGTGCGACTTGTGCGGTCGCACAGGGCGCCGACGGCCAGGCTTCGGGGGAGGGGGGCGCCGCAGAGAGGTAAGAAGTAAATTTCCTGCCTCCTCCGGTCCCAGCACTGCATATTTATTGTAACCGCAGGTACGCTGGCAGAAGGCTTTGATGGGAGGAGCCGCAGGGAGACCCTATGTGTGAACCTAAATGTACTGTCTCCAGCGGCGCCTCTCCATCCCTTTCTTGAAGCCTGGCAACCAGGCGCCCGCGCCGTGCATACAAGCAGTGTGATTGGTGCGGAGACAGAAAGATGAGTTTCAGCTACTGCCCCTGCTCCAATCAGTGAACGTGCGCATCCAGTCACTCTCCTGCCTAGCTCCGCGGGCTCACTTCATCTCACATCCCCAGACCTCGACAGCAGAGAGATCATGCCCTGTATGTGATCGCAGCGCAGGTGCAGTTTATCGCAGGCAGTCCTACCAGGTGTAGAATTGGCGCGGAAGCTGTCCGTGCAGGCGGCCGGCTGCCTGCCTCTTTGTGCCGGCAGGCGGCCGGCTGCCTGCCTCTGTGTGCGGGCGGCCGGCTGCCTCTCTGTATGGGTGGCCGGCTGCCTCTCTGTGTGGGCGGCCGGATGCCTCTCTGTGTGGGCGGCCGGATGCCTACCTCTCTGTATGGGCGGGCGGCCTGCTGCCTGCCTCACTGTGTGGGCGGCCGGATGCCTTACTCTCTGTGCGGGCGGCCGGCTGCCTCTCTGTGCGGGCAGTCGGATTCCTGCCTCTCTGTGTGGGCGGCCGGCTGCCTGCCTCTCTGTGCGGGCGGCTGGCTGCCTGTTTCTGTGTGGGTGGCCGGCTGCCTCTCTCTGCGGGTGGCCGCCCGGCTGCATGCCTCTCTGTGCTGGAGGCCGGCCAGCTGGATATCTGTCTTTGCGGGCAGCGGTGGCTGTGTGGAGCAGGGTGGTGTGGCTGATGTTCCAGATGCTGTGGTTTGAAATGATGGCGTCCGGGGCAGCGCGTGTGCAGATGGAGCCCTCAACTCAAGATCTTGTCATTGAATTGAGAGCTCAATCTGCTCCGGATGCTATTTCTTTGAAGCCCGCACCGTTGACAGAGCGTCTGGGACACCCGCCGCACCAGCCTGCTCCACACAGCCAGCACAGCTACACTGTTCCCACCGCCGTGCCTGCCTACTGTGACTCTGCTCCCTCTCCAGTAAGACAACAATGGAGTATAAGACGGACCCCAATTTTGTACCTTTTTTATCTCTAAATTTGGGGTGCGCCTTATAATCTGGTACATTTTATAAAACAAAAAATATGGTATGTGCTTTTGTTACGATCAAGGATATGTGATTGTGTTCCTGGAGTGGGCATCATTCTCATGCAAGGGGTGTGTGTGTGTGTGTGTGTGTGTGTGTGCGTGTGAGTCTTTACATAGTAGTATATTAATATGCACCCATTATTGTAAAATGGCACCTCATTGAAGTATAACCACATACACCCTTTGTAATAAAATGATGCCCCACTCCAGTCCATAAAAGGGAGGTCCACTACTTGGACAACCCCTTCTCATTCCACTTGTTTGCCCCAGAAAATTAAAGAAAGCTATACGCCCCTCCTGTGCAGCCTTGGTTCCAGCGATGTCTAAAACTGCGTTCCAGGGGCATCTGTGACATTGTTATGACAACGAGACCCAAAAGCAATCAGTGCCGGGTTCCTTCTGCCCACCTTTGGACATTTAGGCAGTGTAGCATTCACATCCTGCTCAAATGTCTGAAGGCGGAGAGAGAGACACTGGGCGCTGTTTGGTCAAGGGTCCTCATGGAAAGCAGCTTTAGACATCGCTGGAACCGAAGCCGTACCGGAGGGGAGTATAGCTTTACTTATTTTTCTGGGGCAAACAAGGGGAATGAGAAGGGGTTGTTGACATCCCTTTTATGGACTGGAGTGGGGCATCATTTTATTACAAAGGGTGTATGTGGTTATGCTTCAACAAATGGGATGAATAGGGGTTGTCAAATTTAGTGGACAGCCCTTTTAAAGGGGCTGTTCTTTTAGTAAATGTCTAGCCTAAAGTGGAGGTTATTATAAAGAAATTATTATGCTGTTACGCAAACACCATAAAAAAAACAACAAAAAAACTTTGGGAAAAATCACTTCAAAAATGTTTTTTAGTCTTACTGAAAACACAAAAATTGAATAAAAAGTCAACAAAAGTCAGATGTGAAGAAATAAGCCCTAAAAGCTCTTTTGAACAAAAATAAATTAAGAAAGTTACAGCTCTCAGTATATGGCGATGCAAAAAGAAATTATAAAAGTATACAAAATTATATAAATCTGGTATGGTGTAATCGTTCTGACCCGAAGACTAAATCAGTCATCACTTTTATCGCATGGTGAACTGAGCAAAATATTAAAAAGAATAAGCGAATTGCTGGTTTTCCCTCATTTTGCTTTTGGAAAATTTGAATAAATAGCAATCAAGAAATGTTATGTACCCCATAATAGTACCAAAAATCCTTCAGCTTATTGCGCAAAAAATAAGCTTCCACACAGCCCTGTTCGCTCCAAAAAGAAAAAAGTTACAGTTCTCACAATATGGCGACGAAAACATAATACATATACATGATGCATGATAGCACATGGAAATAAACTCACCTGCCCCCACTCCTGCTGTCTGTGGTGCTGAACTCTCTGGCTCTGCTGCATCCGGCCGCCGCTGTGTTTCCCTTCTGCAAGTACTTCCGGGTCATGAATATGCATGGCACGAATTAGCCAGACAGGAAGCAGCAGCCAGCAGAGGCCGTAGACAGCTGGAGAAGTTGAATATAAAAATCACTTTATTTTCAATGTCCGTGTTTTTCTGGTACATGTTTCACGGATCACACCATAGTGTGGTCTGTGGGACATCAGTGATGCCGGAAAAAAATGGACATGTTTCTGTGCACAACAGATAAAGCATGTGAGCAACAGGGAGTACCTGCCTAAAAAAGCGCTGCAAATACAGCATAGCAAAGTGACATCATGCACAGCAATTTCAGAATGATTTTGCTGTGCACATGTTCCGTCTTTGGTTAATTATTTTAGCTGCTGTAGGCTTCAAAAGCCATGAAACGGCTAAAAGAAGTAACCTCATTCGTGGGGCAGCTAAAATTGGAAGAAGCCATTCGCTCTATATACTTAAAGGACACAGAATACAGTCATTGCATAGACACCAGAAATAAAGCCAGTAACAACGGCGCATACATATAGACTTTCAGGATGTTTTTTGCAAATGATTTTTCATTTTTTTAAATAACTAAATTGCAGTATGCTTAGGGTGAGGCTTTTTTTGTCATTTTACAGTACATGAAAAAAACAAACGCAGCAGAAAAGCAATACTACCGGGCACCGGGGTCTTGTGATCTGCAGCCAATCAACGGCTGCTTCAGTAGCCCTCTTTCAAAACTGTAATCCAGCTGCTGCTGTTTTATGACTTCCTCTGGATGTCAGTTTTATCTTAAGGATGAGAGAGTAAACCAGCTGCTGATTGACTGCAGGTCGCCTGTGACATGGTTTGGGGGCACCAAAGGGTAATTTGGCACAGTGGCACAGGGCGGCATTTAGCCTAAGGCCTGCCCTGGTCATGCCCTTCTAAAATCATGTAAAAAACAGCAAGGGGACTCCAAGCAGAGTCTCCCTTTTTTCCAAAAATTGGGCCCCACAGACACCACTTCAGTGGCATCAATTGTGCCCCGGTTGCAAACTTGACATGTTGATTTGCTTCAAGCACATTCAAAAATACGCCAGCCTTAACTGTCCCCAGGATGACACCGGGGTAGGTAGCAAAGTCTTTGCTGAACCATGACTTTATCTTGGCTCGTTTTTAAAAACACCACAAGGGGACTCCAAGCAGAGTCTCCCTTTTTTTCCAAAAATTGGGCCCCACAGACACCACTTCAGTGGCATCACTTGTACCCCAGTTGCAAACTTGACAGGTAGATTTGCATCAAGCACAGTCAAAAATACGCCAGGATGACACAGGGGTAGAAAACTGATGATCCATGACTTGTTCATCTTGATGAATGTTAGTGTGTCCACATTGTCACTGGACAGACGCTTGCGCTTATCTGTCAGCACACACCCAGCAGCACTGAAGACACGTTCAGAGACAACCCTGGCTGTGGGACACGACAAGACATCCAAGGCGTAAGGGGCAAGCTCAGATCATTTTTCAAGATTTGAAGACCAAAATGAGCAAGGCTCCAGTTGCAAAGTCATGGCATCGATGTTCATTTGGAGATACACCTGTATCATCCTCTCCAGCCGTTGACTATGTGTCAGACTTCTTGTCTCTTGTGGCCTTGCATTGGATGGTCTAAAAAAATTATGAAACGATTCCATAAAATTGCTGTTACCAGCACCACATACGGTGTTGCAGGTACGGTTTGACTGATAATGACGAGGCAGTCCCATGCTTGCCAAGTTACAACTGGGAGACTCACTCTGTGCACCACTGGTGTTTGGTGGAAAAGCCGAGCTAAGATTGAGTAACAGCTTCTGCTGATACTCCTGCATACGTGCGTCCTTTTCTATGGCTGGAATTATTTCGCCAAATTTGGACTTGTACCGGGGATCTAATAGTGTGGCAACCCAGTAGTCATCATCACTTCTAATTCGGACAATCCGAGGGTCATGTTTTAGGAAGTGCAGCAAGAAGGCGCTCATGTGTCTTGTGCATCCATGTGGACCAAGTCCTCGCTGTGTTTGTGGTGGCGAGGTGATAACCGTTCTTTCTTCCTCTGACATCTCCCCCCCAACCTTGTTCAACCGAAATTTGACCAATGTCTCCCTCATCTGCTGAGTCTTCCGTTCCCATCGAGAGTTCGTCCTCCATTTCTTCCTGTTCTCCTGTACCTTCCTCAACATTTTGGCTGCTACCATGCGCCTGTAATACTATTGTATGAACTGAGGATTTCGATAGCGTTAGGGAAATGACAACCAGAGACGGGGTCTTGGTGCAAACAAGTTTTATATGTGCAACCAATAAATATGTACACAGGAAAGAACATAAACATGGTATATACCTACCAGGTTCAGAGCAAGGGGAACTCCCGGGACCGCGCACCGGACTCCCCCAGGGAGACCACCAGGAGCGAACCCCTATGCAGGGGCTGTCTGGCGATCACTCCAGAAGGCCTAAATGCGCAGCAGCCGGGACACGAAAGGGCAACAGGACACAGTCCAAAAATGTCCGTACGTGATGTGGAACGTGAGTCCTAGAGCGGATATGAACCGGGCAGAAGCGCCGACCAGTGACTGCAGACGGAGTCCGGGACCAGCAAGGGCACAGCTTGATGAGACCAGGTGGAGTCCAGAGCCGGTGTCGGGTATTTTAAACAGGATCCAAATACAATCAGGAACCAAGAGCAGCAGGGCAGGAGTAGACAGGAAGCAGTATACTCAAGCAACTAGACTAAGCTTAGGGGCAGGCTTTTAAACAGGTGAAAAGAAAGTAGGGCAACAGAACAGAAAACTCCATGTTAACAAAGGGCAAGATCCTTCAAAAGCAAACTGGAAATCCCGGAACACTGACAGTACTTCCCCCCCCTCCAGAAACGGCCTCAGGACGAACCAGGGCCAGGTTTGTCCGGGTACCTCCGATAAAACTGAGCAATCTTCCGGGGCGCTCGGATGTTACCCACGGGTTCCCAGGAATCATCCTCGGGGGAGTACCCCTGCCAACAAACCAGATACTGAAGCCGATGCCGATGGAGCCGGGAGTCAATAATGTCCTCAACCACAAACTGCTCCTGGCCATCAACCATCACCGTTGGAGGAGGAGGCATGATACGTCCCTGAAACGAATTAGGAGAAACCAGTTTCAGCAGGAAAACGTGAAAGACCGGGTGTACCTTCAAATTCCGTGGTAACTTCAGCCGACAGGCCACAGAGCTCACTATCCCGGTGATCTTGAACGGAACAATGGATTTCTGCCCCAGCTTCTGCGAAGGAACACCCAGTTTTAGATTCTGGGTGGATAACCACACTGAGTCCCCTACCTTATACATGGGTGCCTGTTTCCGGTGACTGTCTGCCGACTTCTTGTAACGCTCCTGAGCCGAAGCCAAAAAGTCTTTCAAAACCTCTAGATTTTGCTGTAGCTCCGTCAATCTGTCCTCCACTGCTGGCACCGAAACTGCTACCGGTGACCTAGGCAAAATACTCGGATGATAACCCAAGTTAGCGAAAAAGGGCGTTACCTTAGTGGAGCTGCTCTGAGTGTTGTTATACGAGAAGTCCGCCAAAGGAGGCAGCTTCAGCTAGTCATCCTGCAGATGGCTGACATAACATCGCAGGTACTGCTCCAGGGTTTGATTAGTCCGTTCAGTTTGCCCATTTGTCTGGGGATGGTATGCAGAAGACAAACAGACATCAATATGGAGTGCAGAACAAAACCCTTTCCAGAATTTAGAAGTGAACTGCACACCCCGGTCAAAGATGATCTCATCCGGTACCCCATGCAACCGAAATATATTCTGGATAACTAAATCCACTGTCTCTGCGGCTGAGAGAAGTCCGGTACATGGAATGAAGGGAGCAGCCTTTGCTAACCGGTCCACTACCACCAAAATGGTATTGTTACCGCCCGAGATAGGCAACTCCACAATAAAATCCATTGAGATGGATCCCCAAGGGTGAGATGGTACGGGTAATGGTTGAAGGAGTCCCATAGGAGCCACACGAGGGACCTCTCACTGGGCACAAACCACACATGAGTGGACATAGTCTTTCACATCCTTTAAACAGGTAGGCCACCAGAAAAAACGACTCAGAAATTCCTGCGTCTTCTGTACCCCCCTATGACCTGCCAACACGGAGTCATGGACCAACTTGAGAACCCGAAGTCTTACAGCCTCCGGGACATAAATACGTCGCTCTCTCAACCACACACCATTCCGAAGGACAAGAGTCACATCATTCGGGGGGGCAGCAAGAAATACATCACCATCATAGGCCAGCTTGATGTCCTTCCACAAGTCCTGGTCCCGGATTACTCCTACAAAATTGGCATCTGATAAAATGGTCTGAGACGGGGTTCCAGGCACGGAGTCCATGGCATGGATTCGGGACAAGGCATCGGCTTTCCCGTTACGTGACCCTGGACGGTATGTAACGATAAAATTGAACTGGTTAAGGAACAGGCTCCAACGGGCTTGCCGTGGAGACAGGCACCTGGCTGATTTAAGGAATTCCAGGTTACAATGGTCTGTGAGAACTACCACTTGTTGCGCTGCTCCCTGTAAGTGGTGTCTCCATTAAAAGCAGAAATAATTGCCAACAATTCATTGTCTGCAATGTCATAGTTCTTTTCTGCAGGGGACAACCGGCGAGGAAAGAAGGCACACGGGTGCAAGAGACTCTTGTCCCCAGTCCTCTGTGAAAGGATAGCCTCTAATGCATAATCGTAAGCATCAACTTCCACAAAAAAAAGGAGTACGGAATTCGAGTGTATTAGTATTGGCGCTGAGGTAAAACAAACCTTGAGACGATTGAAAGCTTCCTGGGCCTGGGTGGACCACACGAACTACTGCCCCTTTTTGGTTAACAGAGTGAAAGGACGGACGATCTCTGAAAAGTTGTGGATAAAGCGTCTGTAAAAATTAGCAAAACCGACAAAGCGTTGTACCTCCTTGATGTTTCCCAGTTCCGGCCAGTCTAGAATTGCCCGTATCTTGCCAGACTCCATGTTCAGTCCCTGAGGAGAGATGACATATCCTAAAAATTGTATCTTTGAGCAATGGAATTCGCACTTCTCCAGTGTAATATACAGGTGGTTATCCCTCAGACGGGCAAGGACTGTCTTGATGTGCTCCTGGTGTTCCTGTAGGGAATCAGAAAAGATCAAGATATCATCCAGGTAAATCACCATGAACTGGTCCATTATATCCCTAAAAATATCGTTGACTAGGTGTTGGAAAGCTGCAGGGGCGTTACAGAGTCCGAAGGGCATCACTAGATACTCATAATGTCCATATCGACATCTGAACGCTGTTTTCCACTCGTCCCCGGGACGTATGCGGAGTAGATTATATGCCCCATGGAGATCCAATTTAGTAAATATTTTGGCCTGTTGTACTCTCTCCAATAGTTCGGGAATCAACGGCAACGGATACTGGTTCCGGATGGTTATCTTATTTGGTTCCCGGTAGTCGATACAAAGTCTCAGAGTCCCCTCTTTCTTCCTCACGAAAAAGATGGGTGCCCCCGCTGGTGAGGTAGAAGGCCGAAAAAATCCCTTGGCTAGGTTGTCATCAATGTAATCTTTTAGTGCTTGTAACTCTGGGGCCGCCAATGGGTAAACATGACCAAACGGGATCTCTGCCCCTGGGAGTAATTCTATGGGACAATCATACGGTCTATGCGGGGGAAGCCGATCTGCTTTTTTTTGTCGCATATATCTGCGTATTCATTATAAACCGGGGGTAGAACAGGTACCTGCACAGTGCCCTCCGCATTCTGTGTTACTGGAACCGGTACAGTTGGACTAATGGTTGGACCAATCTGGGGTGGGAAGGATATTTCTTTAGTCTCCCAATCGATGACTGGATTTGTAGACCGCAGCCAAGGAATTCCTAAAATTATCGGAAAATGGGGGGAAGAAATCAACATGAAAACAAGGGTCTCCTGCTGACCTGGTTTCATCACACATTCAAGGGGTACAGTCTCCCGATCAACTGGTCCGGAAACTAATGGAGAACCGTCTACCGTCTCCATGGTAACCGGTGAGGATCTTTGTTGAGTCTGGATACCGTGTTTCCTGGCAAAAGAAGAGTCCATGAAATTTCCCCCTGCTCCAGAGTCCATCATAGCAGATGTAGGAATTAACTGTCCCTCCCACCGAATCTGAATGGGAAGCGAGCAATGGGTGTATTTCCTTTCCGGGTGCTTAGGTGAAGTTGACATTAATGTCGAGGGAACTACCGCATTCAGGTATATACTGGTTTCAGAGACGTCGGACTCTGCCACTGCTGCTAGTACCTTATTCGGGCGATTGGGACAATTTGGGAAATCAATCAGAAAATGGTTCGATTGGCCACAATAGAAACACAAACGCTCACGGAACCGATGTTCACGACGTTCGTTGGTCTCTCGCCTTTGCAGAGAGTCCACTTGCATAGGAACATCCTCGGCCTCCCGTGGTGTCTTGTGAGCGGGTTCCCTAGAAGGGAAAGCAAAGTCGGTTACCCGGTTTACAGCTGCCCATTTTTCCTGTCTACGTTCCGTCAAGCGGGTATTGATACGCACACAGTGATGGAGAAATTGTTCAAAATCCCGTGGAGATTCGGCACGAGCTAACTCGTCCTTGATGGTACCAGACAGACCCTTTCTGAAAACTGACAATAGCGCATTGTTTCCCCAGTAGGTGTCTACCACTAACCTCTTGAACTCGGTGGCATATTCGATGACAGACCGCTTTCCCTGATGTAAGGAAAGCAGAGCCGATTCAGCGGTAGCACGGCGATTAGGATCATCAAACATTTGTGCCATGGCTGTTAAAAAATCATCCAGGTTATTTAAACGTATATCACGATTCTCAATCATAGGATTAGCCTAAGCCAGTGCTCGTGATGTTAACAACATGAATATGCATAATACCTTTGACCGGTCACACCGGTAATTATCAGCATGTACATCAAAAAAACAGTATACACTGATTAACAAACCCACAGAACTGACTTCGATCACCACTGAAACGAAATGGAGGTAACCTAGGCATACTGGGAGCTGATACGGACGTAGTGGGGGCAGTTTCCTGAGCCTCCACTCTGGCTTGCAAATCCTGAATAGCCGGACCAAGTACCTGGTGATTGTGGCCCAGCGGTACCTCCACCTCTCTAAGTTTAGTTTGCACCGCCTCCATCTCCTGCTGCAAGGAGTTAATCATGGAGAAAAGTTGATCTACTCGTGTCTCCATCATTGCCCCAGCGAAATCCTCTTAGTTGACTTGAGTATAATGTAATACTATTGTATGAACTGAGGATTTCGATAGCGTTAGGGCAATGACAACCAGAGACGGGGTCTTGGTGCAAACAAGTTTTATATGTGCAACAAATAAATATGTACACAGGAAGGAACATAAACACGGTATATACCTGCCAGGTTCAGAGCAAGGGGAACTCCCGGGACCGCGCACCGGACTCCTCCAGGGAGACCACCAGGAGCGAACCCCTATACAGGGGCTGTCTGGCGATCACTTCAGAAGGTTTAAATGCGCAGCAACCGGGACACGAAAGGGCAACAGGACACAGTCCAAAAATGTCCGTACGTGATATGGAACGTGAGTCCTAGAGCGGATATGAACCGGGCAGAAGCGCTGACCAGTGACTGCAGACGGAGTCCGGGACCAGTGAGGGCACAGCTTGATGAGACCAGGTGGAGTCCAGAGCCGGTGTCGGGTATTTTCAACAGGATCCAAATACAATCAGGAACCAAGAGCAGCAGGGCAGGAGTGGACAGGAAGCAGTATACTCAAGCAACTAGACTAAGCTTAGGGGCGGGCTTTTAAACAGATTAACAGGAAGTAGGGCAACAGAACAGAAAACTCCATGTTAAAAAAGGGCAAGATCCTTCAAAAGCAAACTGGAAATCCCGGAACAGTGACAGCGCCCTTGTTAATCCCTCTTCCCCACCGTCCCATGCCTGCCACCTTGGTGATGCTGAACGTCTGGACCTTGTAGATGTTGGTATCCCTTGCACATATGAATCCTCCTGTAGTTCCTCCCCTTCCTCTTGTCCCACCCCCTGACTCCTAATAGTGTTTAGCGTGTGCTCCAGTATGTAAATGACTGAAATTGTCATACTGATAAATGGCATTGTCAGCACTAAACATATTCTTCGCCATGTCGATACTGTGCAGAAGGGTGTATAGGTCCTTGATCTGAGACAACTCCATCAGCATGATCTGCCCCACCTATGCATTTCGTTGGCCCAGGCTATACGTCATAACGTATTGCACCAGTGCTCGGCGGTGCTGCCACAGTCGCTGCAACATGTGGAAAGTCGAACTCCAGCGTGTCGACAAATCGCATTTCAGGCGGTGAACCGGCAGGCCAAAAGAGTTCTGGAGTGATGCAAGTCATTCAGTTGTGGCGGTTGAACGGCGGAAGTGAGAAGAGAGTGACCATGCCCTGTGCAGAAGCCCTTCTAGGCCGGGATAGTTGTTTAAAAATTGCTGGACAACAAGGTTCAACATGCGAGCCATACATGGCACGTGTGTCACCTTGCCCAGGCAAAGGGCTGCACCCAGGTTTGCAGCATTGTCACACACAGCCTTCCCATGCTGCAGGTTTAGTAGAGACAACCATTTACGAAACTCGGACCACAGAGGTGACTCCTCAGCTGTGTGACTCACATTTCCCAGACATTTCAACGTAAAGACCGCCTGATGCCGTTGAGCTCTGCTGCCAGCATAGTAAAGAGGTGTGCGGGATTCCTTGTGCGCAGTAACAACATGAGCGGCCTGAACACACAGGGTTTGGGCAGAGGTGGAGGACCCAGACGAGGTTGAGGAGGCAGAAGCAGTGGAGGAACTTCTACATAAAGAGGAATGACACACAAGTCATGGGGATGGCAAGACTTGTTCAGCAGACCCTTCTCCATCTCTCACCATAGTTACCCAGTGCCCAGTCAGCGACGTGTAATGCTCCTGTCCATGCTTACTGGTCCAAGTATCAGTGGTGAAATGCACCCTGTCACACACAGAGTTTCTCAAGGAAGCCGTGATGTTGTGTGCGACATGCTGGTGTAGCGCAGGCACACCTTTCTTGGAGAAGTAGTGGCGACTGGGCATCTGGTACTGGGGCACTGCGACTGACATAAGGTTTCTAAAAGCATCTGTGTCCACCAGGCAGAAAGGCAGCATTTCGGTAGCCAAGAGCTTACAGAGGGTGAAAGTCAACCTCTTAGCTTTGTCATGACTCGGAGGAAATGGCCTTTTATTTGTCCACATCTGAGGGACCGAGATCTGGCTGATGTGTGGAGACGGTGTTGAGTAGGGTGTCCCTGGAAAACTGCAGGTCTGTCAGGAATATGCAGACGGAGACATGATGTTGCCTTCATACAAAGGTGGTGCTCTTGATGTCTGAGAGAGCTCTAAAACAGCACCTGTTTCCCCTTCCAAAACAACTGACGACCTGCCAAGCAAACTGCCTGTTGCGGTTAAAGAGGTGGAAGGTGTGCATGGAAAAACATGTGTGACAGCTGTCCCCACAGTCATAGAGGAAGAAGAGCGTGCGGATGCACTTGAAGGGGCAGACGGTGGTTGGCCCGCTCCGCTAGGCCGCATTGTAGCACAGAGAGCTTCCCACTGAAATTGTCAAACTAGTGAGGTTTTGGCCTCTACTTAAAGATTGGCGACAAATCTTACAGATCACATAATTTGGGAGATCCTTTGCGATGTCAAAAAAGGACCAGACTAGGCAAGGCTTAGAGCCCATGCGACCTGCAGAGCCACCTCGACTTGTGCTCAGAGGCAGAGTTGTGGCTGAGGATGCAGTTGTTGACATGCTTCCAGTACTCCTCCTCTGTCCAGGAAGGCGCATAGAAACTTCGTCGTCAGTCGCAGCCTCCTCCAACGCCACTGCTGACCGCCTTGAGTACCTGACTGTGGGTTATGTGGTCATGTATCTGCGTTTCATCGTCATCAGTATGTTCCTCATTGTCTCCACCAACAGGTGTTACAGTTTCAAATGAGGGTCTACATTATGATCAGAAACTTGGTCTTCAGGGCCTGAATCAGACTCACAAAGCTTCTGGGCATCACTGCAGACCATTTCCTAGTCTGTACTCACTGTAGCTTGGGAGCAGACCTCTTATTCCCAGCCTATAGTGTGACTGAACAGCTCTGCAGACTCAGCCATCTCTGTTACACCATACTCTGCATGGCGAGTTGATACTTGAGAGCTGGGAGAATGCAAGTGCGATTGGGGTGACAACTCAGAGGACTGTTTTTTGGATGTTGAAATTGAGGTGGAGGAGAGGACACTTGTTGGAGCACTTGCGATCCATTCAAGCATGTTCTTTTTTTGTGCATCATCTACCTTTCTTAGAGTTGTTCGGTTCCGTAAAAAAGGGAGCACATCAGATTGTCCACGGAAAGTAGTAGACATCTTACTTTTGCTGCAGATGGCCTTTCTTCAGCAGATGTTAATGTATCTTTCTCACCTACCCCACGGACACAAACTTTTTTTCCTTTTCCAACACGCCTGTTCCCCTTTCCACCAGCATCTGTCATTTTGCCACTCATTTTGTTAGCAACAAGATTGGACACTTAAAATGTGGTAGCAAAAATGGAGAGGTTGTGTAGATTGCAGAGGGGGTCTAGCTTTATTGACAGCTGAAGAACCAACACTGACTATCCCTGTCAATTTTTGTATGCCCCTGTAACGCCTGCCTGGATCCACAGACTCAGATGGGCTGTAACGGGGAGGCTAGAGGGAAGCCACTCACCAAGTAGGACCCCCAGAATCCTGAAACCCTTTAACCCCTATAAGGGGATTTGGAATTACACAGGGAACTGAAGATCACTACCTGTAGAAGGCTGCAGTCCGATGAGAGTAGTAGTCAGGCAGGGTCAAACCAGGAATAGCGGAACAGGGACAGAATCAGCAGGCAGTGACGTAGTCAGCAAACGTAGCAGAGGTCAGATCCGGGTCGGGCAGCAAGGTACAAAAACAGTAGGCAGAAGAGTAGTCAAAACACGCAGAAGTCAACACAGGAATCACCAACAGAATAGGACGTAACAGGAGCCAGGAAAATCAGAACTATATCTGGCAGTAATCATGTGACAGGAGGGGAAATAAGAAGGGTGTGGTGTCTTCCCATTGGCTGTAGCTGAACCCTGGCAACTTCAGCTGGAAGACACATGCCACCCACAGTCAGCCAGCGGTACTGCAGATCCCAAGCTAACCCAGCCCAGTGGATGATCGGAGCCTGCGCCCACTGGTGCCGCTGGCATCGACTTCTCTCCCATCACCAGCACCATCCACGGCAGGAACACGGCGTCGCCTGGCGATCGGAGCAGAAATTGCTGGAGCAGACTCCGGCGGTGACGTAACAGCCCCTAACAGTGGCACCACAGCTTGCAATTAGAATTGCGTATCAAAAATGGACAGGTGTGTAACATGCACAGGTGCTGGACCAGGATTGGCAGCAAAGGAACAGTAAGGTAGTATCCCGGTCAATTTTAGAATGCCCCTAACAGTGGCAGCACAGTTTGCAATTAGAATTGCGTAGCAAAAATGGACAGGTGTGTAACATGCACAGGTGCTGGAGTATGATTGGCAGCAAAGGAACAGTAAGGTAGTGTCCCGGTAAATTTCAGTATGCCCCTAACAGTGGCAGCACAGTTTGTAATTAGAATTGTGTAGCAAAAATGGACAGGTGTGTAACATGCACAGGTGCTGGACCGTGATTGGCAGCAAAGGAACACTAAGGTAGTATCCCGGTCAATTTTTGTATGCCCCTAACAGTGGCAGCACAGTTTGCAATTAGAATTGTGTAGCAAAAATGGACAGGTGTGTTACATGCACAGGTGCTGGACCGTGATTGGCAGCAAAGGAACAGTATGGTAGTATCCCGGTCAATTTTAGTATGCCCCTAACAGTGGCACCACAGTTTGCAATTAGAATTGCGTATCAAAAATGGACAGGTGTGTAACATGCACAGGTGCTGGACCAGGATTGGCAGCAAAGGAACAGTAAGGTAGTATCCCGGTCAATTTTAGCATGCCCCTAACAGTGGCAGCACAGTTTGCAATTAGAATTGCGCAGCAAAAATGGACAGGTATGTAACATGCACAGGTGCTGGACCGTGATTGGCAACAAAGGAACACTAAGGTAGTAACCTGGTCAATTTTAGTATGCCTCCAACAGTGGCACCACAGTTTGCAATTAGAATTGCATAGCAAAAATAGACAGGTGTGTAACATGCACAGGTGCTGGACCGTGATTGGCAGCAAAGGAACACTAAGGTAGTGTCCCGATCAATTTTAGTATGCCCCTAACAGTGGCAGCACAGTTTGCAATTAGAATTGTGTAGCAAAAATGGACAGGTGTGTAACATGCACAGGTGCTGGACCGTGATTGGCAGCAAAAAACACTAAGGTAGTATCCCGGTCAATTTTAGTATGCCCCTAACAGTGACAGCACAGTTTGCAATTAGAATTGTGTAGCAAAAATGGACAGGTGTGTAACATGCACAGGTGCTGGACCATGATTGGCAGCAAAGAAACAGTAAGGTAGTATCCCGGTCAATTTTAGTATGCCCCTAACAGTGGCAAAGAAAAAGGAGCCAGCACGATCTGAAATTGGCATGCATCATATAAAAAGTGCAAATTCACAGATTTATTCCAACTGTACTTCAGTAAAAAAAATGAGATCTTTAGAAAATACTTGATCAATTGTTTGAGCCACCCCTGCCAATGTCACGGCAAATCTCAATAGGGGGGTCCTACATTATATTATATATTTCATGTGCCAAGCGGCCTCCTAGATAAAGTTAAAAGCAGAACCATATTGGAGCACACATACCTGTAACCTGTATATAGCCACTTCCATGTTGCAAAAGAGGCAATTATGGATAGAGGCCAGCCCAGGTCCCAGCATATGGAGCAAGCTCTACACATACCAGGACTATATCAGAACTGACCCTCCCAGTGCCAGACAGCAACCATTGATAAAGGTGGACCAGATCCAAGTAGGGTGCTTAATTAGCATTGCCTGTGGAAAGGGTTGAGGCAACTGAGTGTGAACAGCTACCAACAGGAGGAATACATTGCAAACCAATTGCAAACCACTGTACGAGCGGTTAGGGGAAAAAAAAATGGCAATCGGCATTCTCTCAGCACTCAGCTCAGCAGCAGAACTGATCTAAACCCCGTCCCCCCGCACACTATACGCTGAATTTTGATAATAGCGCGATTCACACAGTGACTCACACTATTACAGTGAAAAGCCAGCTAGTAACTAGCTAGGCTTTTTGGTGCTCGAATCGTTCTCGAACGTAACTCGAACAGTCGAGCTTTTAGCAAAAAGCTCGAGTTCGTCGAGCCTCTGGAACACCCCCCAAAATCACTCGAACATGAAATTGGCGAACCTCGTACATCGAACATCGCTCAACTCTACTATTGACTAAGAAAGTATTTTTCCGAAGGACCTCGGAATTTGGTGTGGGAGGGCTGTAGAAATGCTGCAATGGATGGAAAAGTGCTAAAACTGAATGGGAACAGCAGGAGGAAGTTACCTGGATGCATTTCTGACTCAAGTTGGTTTCTAGAAATAATGTTGTCAGAGTATTATGCCTCTTTTACGGAGTTACAATAAAAGCTACAAAACCAAATCTAAATTGCATTTTACAGGAAAAATTATTAGAAACATTCTTTCCATTATAGTAACTTGTATATAATGCAAACTAAAAAAAAAATCCTCCCATTTAGCCCATGTTCATTAGTAGCATTTTTACTTTTGTTTTTCCTTTAATCCTGAAAAAAAAGTTCACGGGGAAATGTAATAATAACATTTTACTACATTTTCAGGGCATGTGCTTTGTGTGACATAGTCAGACTCCTCTTGTTTAATTTATGAATAGCTATATTACTCCACCCCAGACTGGATTGTAATTACGACTGTTTGGTTGAAAATAATAATTATTGTACCAGCAGGTCTAAAAATGCAGCCAAAAAGTATCTCCATTCAATCACACAAGCTACCCCTACACTAACTCTGGTGTCTGTTCTTTTTTTTTTTGGGGGGGGAGAGGCCTCCTCATCCTCTGCCACCTTATCAACAGAGTCATCATAATGCCTTCAGCCATAATTTTTGAAGTACCGTCAGGCTGCCCTCACTCATACATTTGGGTCAGCCTCCACACATAAGATTTGACGGGATGTCTGACATCTATTAGCGTCTACAAAAATGTGACTAAACAACCAAGATTACGATGATTACACCATTAATAAGGAGTGGCGCTCCTAGAGTGCTAGAACCAATGCACTATGAGCAATCTCCAACAAAAATAAAATACTCCTGTGGGGTGTACATATATCATGATGAACATCAAAACATGGTGGAGTAAGAGCAGTAGTAGGATCTGAGAAACAAAATAAAACAAATAGACTATTGTTTGGATGGGAAGGGATTCATGTTAATACAGCATACAAAACTGAACATTTTGGATGACTTTAGGTTTGCTTGTTGTCATCTGGTGGGGGCGACAAAGCCTAAGAAAATTCAGACCTTATTAATCATTATTAGAGTCAGCCTGTATGCATTTTCCTGAGACAGTCGGCTGCACCTATCTGATATGATGGACCCCGGTAGCACTAAAATCCCGCTCAGACAAGTCTCTTGTGACAGAGCAGGCCAGCACCTTCAAGGTGTACAAGGAGAGTTTTTGCCATGTGTCCAGCTTGAACACCTATTAGTTATATCACACTAAAGCCTGCTTTACACGGTACGACCGATTGTGCGATTTCACAATCGATTGTACCCGCCCCCGTCCTTTTTGCGTCACGGGCAAATCGCTGCCCGTGTCGCACAAAGGTAGTAACCCCCGTCACACATACTTACCTCTCGTGCGACCTCGCTGTGGGCGGCGAACGTCCACTTCCTGGAGTGGGAGGGACGTTCGGAGTCACAGCGACGTCACACGGCCGCCGGCCAATAGAAGCGGAGGGGTGGAGATGAGCAGGATGTAAACATCCCGCCCACCTCCTTCCTTCCACATAGAGACGGCGGCGGCCCCGGGAGGCAGGTGAGCTGCTCATCGTTCCCGTGGTGTCACACGGAGCGACGTGTGCTACCACGGAAACGATGGTCAACTAAAGTAACCGATATTATGGAACCTAACGAGCAGTACACGACTCACGATTTGTGAGCGATACTGCGTCGCTAGGAGGTGTCACACAGGCCGGCATCGCCAGCGATGCCGGATGTGCATCACAAAAACCGTGACCCCGACGATCTATCGCACGATAGATTGCCTGGTGTAAAGCAGGCTTAAGTAATCACAGAGGACACTGGTATAGTCGCCTAGGAACTCCTTCATCCTCTCCTCTTCTTTAACTTTTCCCTCCTTGTCAGAGTACCTCGCACAGCTGTCCCCTGGTGGTGGGGCAGTTTGATAGAAGTGTCCCAAGTCTTGGACATTGTGCCCCTTTCTGATTTGCAAGTGGTCTGCGTGTCCCTCCTCTCTAATCCTGGGTTGTCCAAAGAAGTGTGATCTCTGCCACCAGTGTTGTCTGACATGAATTTTTGGAGTAACTGATCGACAATGGCCTTCTGGTATTGGATTTTCTTAGCTATACCTGACAAAAGAAGGATAAATTGAAATTTGTCTTTCTTCCAAGGGTTGAGAAAGGTGCTAAACCAGTATTTGGTGATGGCCAAAATGCCTATCATGTGAGGACCTTGGGAAAGGCTAAAGGTCCCAGTCACACTAAGCAACTTACCAGCGATCACAACAACGATAGGGATCGCTGGTAAGTTGCTAGGAGGTTGCTGGTGAGATGTCACACTGCGACGCTCCAGCGATCCCACCAGCAACCTGACCTGGCAGGGATCGCTGGAGCGTGGCTACACGAGTTGCTGGTGAGCTCACCAGCAACAAGTGACCAGCCCCCAGCGCCGCGTGGAAGATGCTGCGCTTGGTAACTAAGGTAAATATCGGGTAACCAACCCGATATTTACCTTGGTTACCAGCGCACGCAGCTACACGTGCAGAGAGCAGGGAGCAGCGCACAATGAGCGCTGGCTCCCTGCTCTCCTAGTTACAGCACACATCGGGTTAATTACCCGATGTGTGCTGCAGCTAAATGTGCACAGAGCAGGGAGCAGCGCACAATGCTTAGCGCTGGCTCCTTGCTCTCCTAGCTACAGCACACATCGGGTTAATTACCTGATGTGTGCTGCAGCTAAATGTGCACAGAGCAAGGAGCAGCGCACAATGCTTAGCGCTGGCTCCTTGCTCTCCTAGCTGCAGGACACATCGGGTTAATTAACCCGATGTGTCCTGCAGCTACATGTGCACAGAGCAGGAGCCGGCACTGACAGTGAGAGCGGCGGAGCCCTGGTAACAAAGGTAAATATCGGGTAACCAAGGCTTCTTGGTTACCCGATGTTTACATTGGTTACCAGCCCTCCGCAGAAGCTGGCTCCTGCTGCCTGCACATTTAGTTGTTGCTGTCTCGCTGTCACACACAGCGATCTGTGCTGCACAGCGGGAGAGCAACAACTAAAAAATGGCCCAGGACATTCAGCAACAACCAACGACCTCACAGCAGGGGCCAGGTTGTTGCTGGATGTCACACACAGCAACATTGCTAGCAACGTCACAAAAGTTGTTCGTTAGCAGCGATGTTGCTAGCGATGTTGCTTAGTGTGACGGGGCCTTTAAGGACATGAACTCTGCCATGTGTGCCAGACTACTTAGAGGAAACCTTTTAGTGTCCCCACCAGGATGAAGACTATTCATCATCTTCTCCTTCTCCTGATCCTTCTCTTCAGGGGGGGGGCCATTCACACTGAGCAAACAAGAAGCTGGTGTTGGTAGTCCCTCTGTAGCACTAACAAGCAAATCATCTTCCTCCTCCTCCTGACTATCACTAGAGATAAGTGAATCTCACATGTTTCGATTTGGTTCATGTTCACCGAATTCACCACTGTTCAGCAAATGATTCAACAAACATATCCGAACCCCATAGAATTCAATGGGAGGCTAATACATAGGCATAGATAACTCCTTTAGGGAGGCACAAAGCTGCTGAAACAGCTCAAACCATTTTACAATGCACCACACTCTTGTGGCAGAGCCATTAGCTCCCTAGACTATTAAAATAAGAAGTATTGAGGTGGAAGAGTGACAGGAGCCTGGTGCTCTGTGACCCCTGCCATTACAGACAACACACAGCTTGGAGACTCAACTTGGAGTCTCCACATTTCCAAAAAATTTAGATTGTTGTGACTCAGAAGGAAACAAAAAGAGGAGGAATAGAAGGAATATTATGTACTTCATACATTAAAAAAAAGCCAAATTGTAAAAATTACAGCGGTTGACACACCGTTTTTATTATTACACAACCAAGACACTTGTAGCAATAGTAGCCACAGAAGCCATGACAAAGGTGTCACAGACTGCAATAATGCGAGACCAATGCAGCTCACTGAAAACAACACCATTGCCTAGTCTTCACAGTCTGTGACTGGGGTGGAAAGTCATTGGAGAACCGTGAATTGTTCATCTTGATGAAAGTTAGGTGGTCTACACTTTCAGAGGTTAGCCGGATGTGCTTAGTATTGAGCTCTAGATACTCCTGTGCTATACTTTTCCAGTCGTTTACTATGTGTCAGACTTATGCTCTGTTCTGCTGGTGCAAGGGGATGGTCTAAAAAAATGTGTGCCACAACTCACAGAAATTGCTTTTGCCACTTAAACTGCTGCTGCTAATAGTTTCTCAATGAGGACTCGACGTTTCTAGGGTTGGAAGTCTAGGCAGCGATTCACACTGTGTGCCTCATTGCTGTCTTCAGCTAAACCACTCTTAAGATTGTGTATCAGTTGGTTTCGATACTCCAACATGTGCACATCCCTTTCCATGGGGTGAAGCCTCTGGCAAAATTAACTCTTGTACTGTGGATCTAACAGAGTGACAACCCAGTAGTCAGCACTATATCTATTCCTAAAAATTCAGGAATCATGTTGCAGATAGTGCAGCAAGAAGGCGCTCTTGTGTCGGGCGCTTCCGTGAGGTCCGAGTGCATGGTGTGTTGGTGGCAGGGTGACACTAAAGCTTGCTTCCTCCATCCCCTCCCACCAACCACAGACAATAGAGTGGAGATCAATATATTCTTCACCTCCTGACTGTTGCGTGCCCATCAACTCTTCCTCCTTGCCGTTCTGCTTTCGCTCTTCAACTCCTGCACCTTCACTAGCAGTTTGTATGGTACCATGATCCCCCCTCAATCACTGTTCTCCATCCACATGTGTGATAACTGTCCGGACCTTTGAGATATTTATCTACCTTCTGCATCCTCCTCAGCTTCCTCTTCCTCTTTCTCCTGTAGACATCTAAAAGTCTACTCCAGCATGTAGATGAACGGAATAGTGATGCTGGTGACTGCATCATCAGCGCTAACATTCTTAGTAGCCATTTCAAAACTTTGCATAAGGGTGCAGTGGTCCTTCATATGTGCCCACTTTGCAACTGCGTTTTGCCCCATGACTGGACTGTGTTTGCCCAGGCTATATATTGTGACACTGCATCAGGGCTTGTTGCTGCTGTCACAGTCGCTGCAACATGTGCAAAGAGCAGTTGCATCATGCTGATACATCGCATGTCAACCGGTAGACTGATAGACCTCTGTAGCAGTGCAATGTGTGTGAGGTTGCCCAGGTATAGGGCTGCTGCCTTAGCATGGGTAGGAGGAAATAATATTTTCTATCACCACAACTGCGGGACCAAGGAACCAAGGGCTTACTTCTTTGCTGGGAGAGGGTAGAGTAGGGTGTTCACAACAAAGTGGTAGACTATGAATATGAATGAGGAGCAGGTGGTGATGTTATGGTGGATTGAGAAAGAGTTGGTGCAGTCGTTGTCTTAGATCATTCAAAAACACCAGGCATGTCCATTTCCATAACAGCTGATGAGGTCTCACTCACCCCAACTGTTGCGAGAAAACAAGTTGATGTTCTGCGGTTAGAGACCTGTGTGAGAACACTTGCCAAGGTGACAGAGAAAGAAGAAGCAGCATTTGTTGTTGATATGGCAGTTGGTTGTTGGAGAGGCCCTTTAGGCCGCATTTTGGCAGACAACATAAGTTGGTTCAAACTTTGCAGTCGTAAAGAAGTCCCAGGATAAGCAACCCTTGCCATCCATTCGGACTTCAGACCCACAACTGCTGCTTGCCACTGCCAGAGTTGTAGCTGAGGATCCAGTGCTTGTCGTGGTTGCATCACTACAAGTTTTTGCAGGAAGCGGCAACGTAACTGCCTCATTTTCTCCCACCTCTTACGAGCTACTCTTCTGCATGCCTCTGGGTTCACACCACGTAGCATCTAGAACCTCATCATCATCCTCTGTGTTGTTCCACTCCTCATCCCAACAGTCACCCACCTCCTCTTCCTGCCCTGACAACACAGTACACATGATCCTCAGGTATCTGAGCTGAGTCTCATCATCATCACCTCCACTCCCGGGGGTTAACAACTGGTGATGAGGGTCTGGAATCTGCTCAGGGCCTACTTTGTCTGACCCCAGATCCAACTGACAAAGATTTTGGGCATTGGTGGAGATGCTTTCCTCCTCTTGAGTCTGTGAATCTTTTTATCAGACCTCTGATGCCTATAGAATAGAAAGTATAAAATGCATACAGCTGCACACGGAAAAGCCAAAAATGTACAAGGGAAAACATGGCACTGCATTACTGCAAAAGAGAGATATTTAGTTTATGTATTGGCCAATGCATGTAAGCCCGGAAACCAATGGCAAGGTAAATAAATAAATCTTTATTTTTATATAGCGCTAACATATTCCACAGCGCTTTACATATATCACGAATCCTGTCCCCATTAGGGCACACAATCTAAATTCCCTATCTGTATGTCTTTGGAATGTGGGAGGAAACCGGAGGAAACCCACACAAACACAGGGATAACATACAAACTTCTTGCAGATGTTGTCTTTAGTGGGATTTGAACCCAGGACCCCAGCACTGCAAGACTGAAGTGCTAATGACTGAGCCACCATGCCGCCCGGTAATCCAGGAACCTAACTTAAATGCCACTATCTAGGTTAAAAGCACCCGTGTCTGTGAAAAATGCCACTATTTGGACTACAAACATCCATGTATGGGCAGCTAGGCTCCTGCTATAATGGTTATGAACACAGACAAGTCTTAGGGCAGAGTGCTCAGTCAGAAAAAGACTCACTATAAATATCCAAAAAACTGACCCGCACATCCAACAAATTCCAAATGCCTATCAATTAATACACTGTTTTCTCAGCAGCAGAGAAATTCACTGGTCATGTAAAGTTCTTTCTGGATTAATATTTAAAAATCAGCATATGCATATACATAGTTTGGTGTGTGAAATTCTACTAGCAGATTTCAAGTAAATGAGTTTTCCATCCACACGTTGTATCAATTTGTTTCTACTAGAATAAATTAAAAGTTTTACACTTTACATACTGACATCATGTGACCTTCAGAACAAGCATGGCAAGGAGGTAAGTGTTTTTTTATTTTATTTGGTCCAATTTAGAAGTCGATTCAAATAATATACCATAACTAAGAAAGCTCTACTTATGTCCTGAAATATGTCACATAGAGCCTGGAACTGAATATTGGTGAAGTTCTGATAATCCTTTAATAATGCAATTATATTTTACTACTATAAGTTTAATAAATATCAATTGGAAATACATCAAAACAACTTTTCATATAACTAAATAATCCAATTAAGATACATATTTCATATAGCAATGTGTAGATTTACAAGTCACTTAAAGTAACTGATTTGTCGTGTTAGACTGGACAACCCCTTTAATTAACTTAAAAGGAAATTGTCACAACTGTCTGAGGCCACAGGCTCAAAAAAGCTTCCTAGGACAGACTTGGCAAAAGTCACACTCTTTGGCAGATTTCAGAGGAACTATGACCTTAAACCTTTCATATCTGCACAGGGACCTGATTTTTCAACGAGGTCCACAGGATTGCTTCCACAGAAGGGGTGGCAACCAGAGAATTGAACCAGAGATTGGAAGGGTCATCTCACATGGTCAAAGCCAAGAGGTCACATCAAAAACAGAATGTTAACACAAAGGGGCAGTCAAATTTCAATCCAAGGTCAAAGAACAGGATAAATCAGGATTAATGACAGGAGCATAGAACAGAGCTTGTACTGGAACAGCAGAACCACTACATGGAAGTGGAAATCAGAGTTTTTGGGGTTTATATAGTGAACAATTTCACTCAGGGCTCTCAGGAATAGAGATGACCAGTGTTCGAATCGAACTGTTTGCCAATCTCAAGTTCAACCTGTTTTTGGCGATGTTCGAGTCGTTCGACGAACGCAAAAACTTAGCTGCAAGTTCGACAGTTCGAGGTTATGTTCGCTAACGGTTCGATCACCAAAAGCGTAACTGGCTTTTCACAGTAATATTCATTCAATGTTAATACAGTGGAACCTTGGTTAACAAGAACAATCTGTTCTGGGACTGTGCTTGTTAACCAAGTTATTCGTTTAGCAAAGCAAAATTTCCCATTGGAAATCATTGCAATGCAAACAATTCCTTCCACAACTTGTTAAATGTCCCATCCTGGTCCCCTATTGTGCCATTCCACACATGCACAAACACACACAAACATACACGCACACACACATATTATGCTCACCTTACCTTCCGTTCCATCGCCAGCCTCCTGGGACTTGCAGTTCGCCGGTACAAGATGTGTATCGGGTAACCATAGCGACCGATGCTGGAACTTCCACTGCCAGAACGCTGATGTCAAAGGCAGGAGCCGCTTGCCTCTGATTGGCTAGGGTGCTGCCTTTGAGTAGTGTCTGACAGAGGGAGGAAGTTCCGGCATTGGTCGCTATGGTTACCCGATACACATCCTGTAGCGGCTAACTACGTGTATCGGGTAACCATAGCAATGAAGGAGGAACTTCCTCTGTCAGAGGCTACTCAAAGGCAGCGCACTGGCCAATCAGAAGCAAGTGGCACCTGCCTTTGACGTCAGTGCTCTGTCAGCCGAAGTTCCAGCATCGGTCGCGATGTTTACCCGATAAACATCTTCTACCGGCAAACTGCAAGTCCCAGGAGGCCGGTGATGGAACGGAAGGTAAGGTGAGCATAATATGTGTGTGTGCGTTCGTGTTTGTGCATGTTTGTATGTGTTTGTGTTTACCTGCTATTGTTTGCAATGGTGTTCGAAAGTGTTCGACGAATGTTCATCGAACATTCGATGAACACACCTGCCGTTCGACGAACTGAACCGAACTCGAACACTAGGGTGGTGGCTCATCTCTACTCAGGAAGGAGTAAACAAAACCTAGACCAAAATTAACCCCATAGCTTTCTAATTAAGAGGCGCCAAAAGTCAAAAGTAAAAAATAGGAGTGTCACTGTCATGCATTTAAAGTGGAAAAGGCACAGTGCTGCATAGAAGCCATAGTGGAACCAGAGGAGACACAAATCGGCACATATGTTAAAGTAATGAAGAGTTTAGCTATAATTAAAAAAAAAAAAAAGTTTCTTTTTTTCACAAATGTATTCAATTATGTCATATATGTTGCTGTGTATTCAATTATGTCATATATGTTGCTGCAAAAGAGAATTTTAGCTGTCTTTGTAAAAAAAAAAAAAATTGTGGGAAAATAGTAGGCCAGTTGTATTAAACACACGTGGAATTGCTACTGTGTCCTTGAGAGAAAATATAAGAGAAAAATGAAAGTTACATTACTTTCATTCAGCAATGCTCCAGATATTGTGCCTGATGCAGCTCTCTAGGGATCCTTTGGAAATGAGAAACCAGGCTAAAGGATGAAAGCGTTGACTTTCTATGAAACTTTATGTTACCTTGGGAAACATGAGAGTTACTCACTGCATAAAATACTAAGAATCTCAAGGAGAAAATAGAAAAGATGGCAACACATGTATAATGATCATAATAGAATAGTGACAATTCTGTATCACTGTAAGGGAATAACTAGAGGAAAATATTGAATGCTGCTATGCTAAACAAGCAATTCAGTGACATCTACTCTCTATACGCTAAGCTGAATTGCAGAGGTATGTTATACAGAGAACACAACCCTAGTACCACTTACAAAAAACAAAACACACAAAAAATAAACTAATTATGATAAAACAGCGTAAAATGCAAGCAATATGTAATTATATACAATGCTTAGGGTAAATTAATATATACCTTTTCAAAAGTAAAATTTTAATCAACAATCAATATAGTCAATATCCCAGTGAACACAAAAATACAAGTTCCAAACTTTTCACAAGACTGAGTTTCATGCAACATTTTTAACCCATAACATGAAAGTAAGGTAAATAAACTAGCTTTCATCAGTAAAGCTTCAACTTAACTCAAATTAGTTGTTGAAAAAAATGAATACAGCATTTGTCAAAACAACTACATCTAGTACTTTTTTATGACCTCCATTAATTTTTAAGAACAGGATAAAGTTTTCTAGGCACAGAATGAACAAGTTAGTAACATATTTCAAAATTGATCTTTTTCCATTCATTTTAGAGCCTAGATGCTCAACTTGTCTCTTAAGAATTCCCCATAGGTGTTTCAGTTGGGTTCAGATCAGGAGACATACTTGGCTACTGAATAACTTTTACTGTTTTCTACAGAAATGCAACAGTGTTTGGTCAATGTCATGTTGGAACAGTACATGTCTACCAAGAGTAGCATCTTCTCTTTTAATATAGAGCAGTACATATGTGAATTCATGGTACCATAAATTAAATTTAACTCCTCTTCACCAGGAGCACTCATGCAGCCCCATGTCAGGACACTGCCACTTCCATGCTTCACTGTAGACATATAATTATTAGGCAGTTTGTTTTCCTCATGCAAAATTGGCCGCCCCAAAAAATGTAATTTACTCTGAAAATTCAAAAATTGTTAAGTCTTAATGATAGATTAACCCCTTAACGACTGCGGGCCGTAAAATTACGTCCTAGCGGTCATAACGTTATTGCCCGCGGTCTGCCGGTGGCAGCATGCTGCGATCGGCGCACATCTCAGCTGATTTTTACAGCTGAGATGTGTGCCTGCTAGGCACGAGCAGAATTGTTATCTACTCGTGCCGTTTAACCCCTTAAATGGCGCTGTCAATATGTGACAGCGCCATTATAAGCGCAATCACGGTAAACTTTTACTTACAGCCCGATACTGGAAGTCACGTGACGTGATCACGTGACTTCCGGTAGTTGTCATGGTAGCACAGGGTCATGTGATGACTCCTGTACTACACATGAATTGCTTTCACTTTCGCTGTGCCCGCGGCACAGTGAAAAAGAAAGTGAGCATATCTGCTGTTTACAGCTATGTAGCTGTGATCAGCAGATAGTGCAGAGCGATCGGACTGCTGATATAAGTATTGCCGCGTTCAGAAACGCCCAATCCATCAAAATATAAAATCAATTAATCTGATCAGTATACGGCGTAGCGGCAAAAAAATTCCAAATGCCAAAACGACGTTTTTTTTGTCGCCACAACTTATGCGCAAAATGCAATAAGAGGCGATCAAAACGTAGCATCTGCGCAAAAATGGTACCGTTAAAAAGTCAGCTCGAGACGCAAAAAATAAGCCATCACTGAGCCATAGATCCCGAAAAATGAGAACGCTATGGGTCACGGAATATGGCGTAAAACATGCGCCACTTTTTTCGGACAAACTTCCGATTTTTTTTTAACCCCTTATCTAAAAGTAAACCTATACATGTTTGGTGTCTGCGAACTCGCACTGACCTGAGGCATCTCACCCACACATCAGTTTTACCATATAGTGAACACAGGGAATAAAATATCTCAAAAACAATAGTGCTATCGCTCTTTTTTTGCAATTTTTCTGTATTTGGAATTTTTTTGCCGTTTTCCAGTACACTATATGGTAAAACTGATGGTTTAATTTAAAAGTACAGCTCGTTCCTCAAAAAATTAGCCCTTACATGACCATATTGACTGAAAAATAAAAAAGTTACATCTCTCAGAAAAAGAATGGCGAAAAAAAACAACGGAAAGCGAAAAATCGGCCGGTCGTGAAGGGGTTAAGCACTTTTGAAATAAATAGGATATTGGGATGTAATCACAAAACCATCAAATGTTTTGTTGCAAATAGAAGTACTTTCCAACTCTAACATTCTGTGATTATATAAAATAACTAGCTGTAGTACCCGGCATTGCCCGGGATACTAACTGTCTGTCTCTTTCCCAGTCTCTGTCTGTGTGTCGCTGTCTGTCTGTCTCTCTGTCAGTCCCTTTCCTTTTCTGTCTGTGTCTATGTCTCTGTCTGTCTGTTTCTAACTCCCTGTCTGTATTTGTATCAGTCTATCTGTCTCATATCTGTGTCTGTCTGTCTCTCTCTATCTCTGTGTCTTTCTCTATGTGTGTGTCTGTCTCTCTCTTTCCCCGACTGTCTCTTTCCCAGTCTGTCTTTTTCTGTCTCTTTCCCTGTCTGTCTCTTTCTCCATCTGTCTCTTTCCAGGACTGTCTCTTTACCCATTTGTCTCTTTCCAGGGCTGTCTTTTTCCAGGGCTGTCTCTTTCCCCGTCTGACTCTTTCCGGGTCTGTCTTTTTGCCCATCTGTCTCTTTCCAGGTCTGTCTATTTTTTCGACTGTCTCTTTGCCCGACTGTCTCTTTGCCTGGTTGTCTCTTTACGCAGCTGTCTCTTTGCCCGGCTGTCTCTTTCTAGGTCTGTCTCTTTCCAGGGATGTCTCTTTCCAAGTCTGTCTCTTTGCCCTTTGCCCGTCTGTCTCTTTCCCCGTCTGTCTCTTTCCCCGTCTGTCTCTTTCCCAGGCTGTCTCTTTCCAGGTCTATCTCTTTGCCCGACTGTCTCTTTGCCCGGTTGTCTCTTTCCCCAGCTGTCTCTTTCTAGGTCTGTCTCTTTCCCCATCTGTCTCTTTGCCCGTCTGTCTCTTTGCCCTGTCTGTCTCTTTCCCCGTCTGTCTCTTTCCCCCGTCTGTCTCTTTCCCCGTCAGTCTCTTTCCCCGTCTTTCTCTTTCCCCGTCTGTCTCTTTGCCAGTCTGTCTCTTTGCCCTTCTGTCTCTTTGCCGGTCTGTCTCTTTGCCCGTCTGTCTCTGTCTGTGTCTCTGTCTGTCTGTCTTTTTCTGTCTCTCTTTATCCGTCTCCCCATGACATCATATTACCTCACACATAAGCTTCTTATACTAACAATTTATTTTGTTCCTATAGCAACCACTGACAGTTGCTATTAATAAGTTGCAGCTCCCAGCTCCATTCAGTTTAATGGAGGCAGGATTTTGGAGAGTAACTGTAAAGTGCAGGCTTAAATTTTCCCGTCAAAACATAGTCTATGACGGTCCCTGAGTGGCATGAGGCGTCTGTGCAAAATTTCATGATTGTAAATGCGACGGTGTGGATTCCTTTAGCGGACATATACACATACATACACACATACACTTAGCTTTATATATTAGACTAGCTGAAGTACCAGGTGTTGCCCGGGATACTAACTGTCTCTCTTCGAGTTTCTGTCTGTCGCTGTGTGTCTGTCTCTGTCTGTATCAGTTTCCCTATGTCAGTCTCTCTGTCTGTCTCTCTATCTCTGTGTCTCTCTTTCTCTGTGTCTCTCTCTTTCTCTGTGTCTGTCTGTCTCTCTCTTTCTGTCAGTCTCTTTCCCCGTCTGTCTCTTTCCAGGTGTGTCTCTTTCCAGGTCTGTCTCTTTCCCCAGCTGTCTCTTTGCCCGGTCTGTCTCTTTCCAGGTCTGTCTCTTTACCCGTCTGTCTCTTTCCCCGTCTGTCTCTTTCCAGGGCTGTCTTTTTGCCCGTCTGTCTCTTTCCCCATCTGTCTCTTTCCCCGTCTGTATCTTTCCAGGGCTGTTTCTTTGCCCATTGTCTCTTTCCAGGGCTGTCTCTTTGTCCGTCTGTCTCTTTGTCCGTCTGTCTCTTTGTCCATCTGTCTCTTTGTCCATCTGTCTCTTTACAGGTCTGTCTCTTTACAGGTCTTTCTCTTTCCCCATCTGTCTCTTTCCAGGTCTGTATCTTTCCAGGTCTGTCTCTTTGCCCGTCTGTCTCTTTGCCCGTCTGTCTCTTTGCCCGTTTGTCTCTTTCCCCATCTGTCTCTTTCCCCGTCTGTCTCGTTCCCTGTCTGTCTCTTTCCAGGTCTGTCTCTTTCCAGGTCTGTCTCTTTCCCCATCTGTTTCTTTGCTTGTCTGTATCTTTGCCCTTCTGTCTCTTTGCCCGTCTGTCTCTGTCTGTGTCTCTGTCTCTGTTTGTCTCTCTCTATCCGTCTCACCCCCGACATCTTATTACCTCACACATAAGCTTCTTATACTAACAGTTTAATTTGTTCCTATAGCAACCACTGACAATTGCTATTAATAAGTTGCAGCTCCCAGCTCCATTCAGTTTAATGGAGGCAGGATTTTGGAGAGTAACTGTAAAGCGCGGGGTTAAATTTTCACATCAAAACATAGTCTATGACGTTCCCTGGGTCACATGGGGCATCTGTGCAAAATTTTGTGATTGTAAATGCGACGGTGCAAATTCCTTTGCGGACATACACACAAACACACATACACACATACACTGAGCTTTATATATTAGTTTGGTAGTCAATACATGGTGTTAGGAATCCATATTTTTCATTATTAAGAATAACCCTTCTATGGCTAGTGATGTTGACTTGTGATTGAAGCCGCTCCCCAAATTCTACATTATGTAATTAGACTTACATCAGTCTTTGCAACATACTAAGGATGCATTCTCTCTTGTTAGTTCAATCCCTGAGAGATGCAGAGATGTACAATAATAGGGATGAGGGGTGGTAGAGTTTTGGTCTTTTAGTGCTTTCAGCAAAGTACTAATAGGTTGCTGGTATGTTGGAGAAGATCGAGGCAGAAGAAAAAGACAAAGAGGATGGTGGACAAACAGTTTTGATGTATTGATGAAAAAAAGATAAACTCCATTGGATGATCTGGTAAGATGACAAATCAAATGTCATCAGTGAATCAGTGAATGCATCATCAACCATAGTACACCCATGAGTACTAGAGTGTTAGACTGGGTTAAAACAAGAATGTCCTCAAAATGAATAGTTCCAACATGGAATTACATGCTTTCCATGTGATAACAGACATGGCCATGACTCAGCAGAAAGGAGTATAAAAGGTATTTGCTAAGACATTATGTATTAGTCAGCCTCCTAATCAACGAAAAGACAGTTATATTTCTCTTAGATTAGTAATCCACTAAAAAAAAGAGGAAGAAACTGTTATAAAACAAGACATGCATTTGCTAGATACTAAGTATTTTAACTCCAAGTGCCAAGGGTTAGAATCTTAGGTTATCAAGCACTTTATGGAAAACTGAAATTAAGTTTAAGGAAGAATACTGTATTTCATGGGATTGTCTCATTCCCATAGGAGAGGCAGCCTAAGGCGGGCTTTGCACATTACAACATCGCATGCCGTTGCTGCGATGTCGAGTGCAATAGTCCCTGCCCCTGTCGCAGCAGCGATATCTTGTGATAGCTGCCGTAGCGAACATTATCGCTACGGCAGCTTCACATTCACTCACCTGTCCTGCGACGTCGCTCTGGCCGGTGAACCGCCTCCTTCCTAAGGGGACGGGCTGTGCGGCGTCACAGCGACGTCACATGGCAGGCAGCCAATAGCAACGGAGGGGCGGAGATGAGCAGGATGTAAACATCCTGCCCACCTTCTTCCTTCTGTATAGCCGCCGGCGGCAGGTAAGGTGAGGCTCCTTGCTCCTGCGGCTTTACACACAGCGATGTGTGCTGCCGCAGGAATGAGGAACAACATCATACCTGTCGCTGCAGCAGCATTATGGAAATGTCGGAGAATACACCGATGATACGATAATGACGCTTTTGCGCTCGTTCATCGTATCAAAAAGGTTTTACACACTACGACATCGCAAGTAACGCCTGATGTGCGTCACTTTCTATTTGACCCCACCGACATCGCACCTGGAATGTCGTTGTGTGCAAAGCCGCCCTAAGACAATGTACAGTATCCTCAAAGAATAAAACAAAAATACAGGACACTCATTCTGTCAGATGGGAAAAGATGTTGATTGAGTTTAAACTATACATTAGACTAGCTCATAAAGCCTTGACAGGCCTTAGCGTTCCCATAGAACCATGCAGGAGAAGGTAGATGTGGGAAGAGTTGCCAGGCTGGAGGTCAACATTCTATTGGATCCATACATCCATTAAAATTGCAAGATCAGGCCAGGGGCGTACATAGAAATCACGGGGCCCCATAGCAAAAGTCTGAATGCCCCCCCCCACCAATATAAAAAAAAAAAAAAAATTACAACAAAATAATAACATAATAATAATCATACATGCTACTGGGGCCGGCACACGTTACTGAGAGTGACATACACGTTATTGCGGGCAGGTTATAGTTAGAAATAATACATACTACACAGTGTTACTGAACAGCACCCACCATACCAAGGCCAATAATACATTTCAAAATAATGCCTCCACACCATGACCAAATATCACCACATAGAGTCTGAATATAATCACCGTTCTGTTACTGAGCAGAGCCCACTGCACCAAGACCAGTGGATTCACACCGCAAATCCCCCAAAAAAATCTGCAATATGTGAACTTGGCCTAAAGTAAGGATGTCCTTCTTCGTGCCCCTCACTACACACAATATACATTTTCACATCTGTCTCACGCATTTAATGGTAACAATTATGACCCCCTTTATAGCATTAGGAAATACAGTAAAACTCTACAAAGTACATATATAACACACACACAGCCACAGCCACAACACATGCAGCCACAACACACGCAGCCACACACAGCCACAAAACATGCAGCCACACACACGCAGCCACACACACACACACACACACACACAGCCACACATAGAGCCACACACACACAGCCAGAAACATACACACAAAGCCACAGCCACACACACAGCCACAGCCACAACACACACACAGCCACACACACACACCCACACACACAGCCACACAAACAAAGCCACAGCCACACACAAAGCCACAACCACACACACAGCCACACACAGACACAGACACACACAACCACAGCCACATACACAGCCACACACACAACACACACAGTGATGGCACAGCTCAGGAACAATACACACAGCCACAACACACACAGTGATGGCACAGCACAGGAGCAACACACACAGCCACACACACACAGCCACACCCACACACACCCACACACCCACACACAGCCACACACACAAAGCCACAGCCACACACAGCCACAGCCACACACACACACACACACACACAGCCACACATACACACACCCACACAGCCACAGCCACACACACCCACACACACAAAGCCACACACAGCCACACACACAGAGCCAGAAACATACACACAAAGCCACAGCCACACACACAGCCACAGCCACAACACACACACAGCCACACACACACACCCACACACACAGCCACACACACAAAGCCACAGCCACACAGAGAGCCACAACCACACACACAGCCACACACAGACACAGCCACACACAACCACAGCCACACACACAGCCACACACACAACACACACAGTGATGGCACAGCTCAGGAACAATACACACAGCCACAACACACACAGTGATGGCACAGCACAGGAGCAACACACACACACACAGCCACAGCCACACACACACAGCCACACACACACACAGCCACACACACACCCACACACACACACAGCCACACACACACCCACACACCCACACACAGCCACACACACAAAGCCACAGTCACACACACAGCCACAGCCACACACACACACACACACACACAGCCACACATACACACAGCCACAGCCACACACACCCACACACACAAAGCCACACACAGCCACACACACAGAGCCACACACACACAGCCGCACACACACACACAGCCACAGCACCACAGCCACAGGCAGCCACAGCCACACACACAGCCACACACACACACACACACACAGCCACACACACAAAGCCACATCCACACACAGCCACACACACAGCCACACACATCCACAGCCACACACACAAAGCCAAATCCACACACAAAGCCACAACACACATGGCACAGCACATGAGCAACACACACACACACACACAGCCACACACACACACAGACACACACACAAACACAGCCACACACACAGCCACAGCCACACACACACACACACACACACAGCCACACACACACACAGCCACACACACACAGCCACACACACAGCCACGCATACACAAACCCATAAAGCCACACACAGCCACACACACACAGCCACACACACACAGCCACACAGCCACATATACACACAGCCACACAGCCACACACACACACAGCACCACAGTCACACACACAGCCACAGGAAGCCACAGCCACACACACAGCCACACATAAACACACCCACACACACACACAAAACCACAGCCACACACACACAAAGCCACAGCCACACACAGCCACAGCACCACAGCCACACACACAGCCACAGGCAGCCACAGCCACACACAGCCACACATACACACACCCACACACAGCCACATCCACACACACAAAGCCACACACAGCCACAGCCACACACACAGCCACACACATCCACAGCCACACACACAAAGCAACAGCCACAACACATACAGCCACAACACACACAGCCACAACACACACAGCCACACACAGACACAGCCACACACAGCCACAGCCACACACACAAACACAGTGATGGCACAGCACAGGGCAGTTTGTGTAGTTACAGGCAGACATTTGTACAGACATTTGTACATTATAATGCCTGCTCCTGTGATGTGAGAGATCGTCAGTGACTCCGGCATCAGTGCTGCACTTCCTGTCAGTCCTCCTGGCATCTCCTCCTCTCCTCTGCTTTCTCTTTCAATTCCTTCTGTTCTCTACTTCTCACTGTTTTTAATGCTTTGTTTGATCTGCTCTCTTTTCTATGGTCTCTACTGTTTTCCTGTTTATCTTTGTTTCTCCCACGCTGTAGTGAAGAAGCTCCGCCCCCTCTCTTGATTGGCTGTTTTTCTCCTGGCTCTCTCACTGCTCTCTGACTGGAAGAGGAAGCTGCCTGGCCACTCCCTCCTCTTCAGCACAGGCTGCACACAGTGTGCAGTGAGTGAGACTGCATCTCTGCATTGCAGCCTGCCTGCAGCTATAGAATCAGTGCGGGTACCCAGCGGCCTTAATCAGCTGCTTGGTGACGCCACGGGGGCATGAAAGATGAAGTGAAAATGTACACACAGCGGGCAGCTGCCTACGGGCCCCTCCACCTTACAGGCCCCGTAGGAGTGGCGTGGTCTGCCTCTGTGGACGGTACGCCACTGGATCAGGCACAACCTGAATTAAATTCTATTGAAACAGGAATAGAAACAAATTACAGCCAATTTCATAAAACTATTGGCCCAGCTGCATAATTGGCATCCATATTATAGTATTATATCACACCTGGTGTGATCCTTAAAGTCTTTGGAAGAAGTGAACAGATGGAATTTATCACAGATAGATAAAATTGATGCAGAGAGGAAAAATGGCCCAAGCTACCAAGTGTATTGAGGCAGCTTAGACGGATGGAAGCTGTAGAGGAGGAATAGCATCTTGAGGCTAGTATGTGAAATCAGTGGTGTGTGCCAGGTTACCATTGTAAACCAACACATACGAAAGCGATGAGCCAGTACCTGTGGAAGGAGAAAGTGAAACCTGGACAAGTGAATAACAGGCTCACCCCTGCTCAACTGCCTCAACATTTGTTAAAAAAAGGTAAGAATAAAGTATATGCAGTTGTCCTGTCCACTATTGTGCCACCTTCTTCGAGATTATACTCATAGGATAAGAAATATTTTTTTTTGTTGAGTACAGTACATTCTCTTGGTAACAAAGCTTAGGAAGCTTAACGTGAGAATGCAGTAAAACTGAGATCTGCTATAAAGTACTGCTACTGTATGTAAAGATTGGAAGCCAAGCTTATATAACAAAAGGGAGTAAACATATGTGATAGGGAAAACCTTGCAAAGCAATTCATGTTTATAGGAAATATTTCAATATTGTATTTTGGTTACTTTATCATTCCGAAGATGCTAATAATAATGCATAATACAATATATGCGTATCAGCCTCTCTATTTATATAGAGCAGACAAATCTCAAGGTTCTCAGGGATCAATGGTTAAATGCCTCGGATACAGAACATGTCTCATTGTTTACTTGTTACTTATTCATTTAAAATTTACAGCAGATGTTTATCACAAATATTGGTCCCATTGGCTTTTCCATCAATAATTGATATGTTACTAAATATTTTATAGAGAGCTGCACAGAAGGACATTTGGACATATTGCCTAGGTTATTGGTCTATGGGAAAAAAAAGGAGGATTCGCAAATCTACAGAAGAAACCTGCAGTTTGTCTTCTTTGTCTGTTGTGACAAGTGCAAAGCTGTTTGTCTCTTTTGTTTGGCACTAGACAAAGAATCATTGTACAATAATACTAGGTCTCTGAAAAGCATCCAAAATGGATACAAAAACTCTGTGATTAAAACTAGTTGGCTGATAAACAGCTATGTGGCAAAGTCAAATTGATTCCCATACTTGTGGCAAATATTTTTGTTCCCTTGCATGATTCAAACTACTTTCAGTGTACAACAGCACTTATACCCATGCAATATCACCCAATATAACTAGCATAAATCAGCAGATAAAAATAAATAATTTAATAACAAAGATTTTATAAAGTATTTAAAAATAAACAAATATTTGCAAAAATTGTAAAAAGGATCAAGTTTTGCCAGCCATTTGGACTTGTCATAACTGCGATGTCCCACGGATGTTTTTACAAACATCGATAATTTTCATGGCGGTGGAGGGGATCTGTTCAAAGTACAGATTCTGATACTCGCCTGATAAATTCTCTGATGTGTGTGATCAGTGCCAGCAGATTCGAGCATCGACCCACAGATTTGTAGTTCATAGACAGTCTAGCAAGAGTTAAGCCCGCTATACACGCTTCAATATATCTCACAATCCGTCGTTGGGGTCAAGTTGTAAGTGACACACATCCGGCATCGTTTGTGAGGTATCTGCGTGTGACAGCTACGTGCAATCAGGATTGAATGCAAAACCGTTGATCGCAAACACATCGTATCTTTGTCTAGAATTGAGCGTTTTGTTCCACGAACCTAGTCAATTGTAACGTGTGACATCCCTCATACGATTTTGGTGTCTGATGCTATGTGCACAGGTGTGCGCTCTGCACCGCAGCTTAAAAAAGGTCCGCTTCAGAGCGCAGCTGAAAAGCTGCGTTCTGAAGCGCCTCACAATGTCTGTCATTCAGTAATCTCTGTCAGTCGGTCACTATCTCTGTCCCTCACTCTCTGTCCATTTCAGTCTATCCCCCTCTCTCATACTCACCGATCCCCGATCCCCGGTGCTGCACGGCATTCACACTGCTCCGGCGGCTTTTACTGTTTTGAAAAAGCCGGCCGCCCATTAAACAATCTCGTATTCCCTGCTTTCCCCACCCACCGGCGGCCTATGATTGGTTACAGTGAGACACGCCCCCACGCTGAGTGACTGGTGTCTCACTGCACCCAATCACAGCAGCCGGTGGGCATATCTATACTGTGCAGTGAAATAAATAATTAAATAATTAAAACAAACGGCGTGCGGTCCCCCCCAATTTTAAAACCAGCCAGATAAAGCCATACGGCTGAAGGCTGGTATTCTCAGGATGGGGAGCCCCACGTTATGGGGAGCCCCCCACCCTAACAATATCAGTCAGCAGCCGCCCAGAATTGCCGCATACATTATATGCGACAGTTCTGGGACTGTACCCGGCTCTTCCCCATTTGCCCTGGTGCATTGGCAAATCGGGGTAATAAGGAGTTATTGGCAGCCCATAGCTGCCAATAAGTCCTAGATTAATCATGTCAGGCGTCTATGAGACACCTTCCATGATTAATCTGTAAATTACAGTAAATAAACACACACACCCGAAAAAATCCTTTATTAGAAATAAAAAACACAAACATATACCCTGGTTAACCACTTTAATCAGCCCAAAAAAGCCCTCCATGTCCGCCGGAATCCAGGATGATCCAGCGTTGCTTCCAGCGCTGCTGCATGGAGGTGACCGGAGCTGCAGCAGACACAGCCACTCCTGTCACCTCCACACAGCAACTGAAGACAGCTGCGCGATCGGCTGAGCTGTCACTGAGGTTACCCGCTGTCACTGGATACAGCGGTGGCCGCGGGTAACCTCAGTGACAGCTCAGCTGATCGCGCGGCTGTCTTCAGTAGCTGTGTGGAGGTGACAAGAGCGGCTGTGTCTGCTGCAGCTCCGGTCACCTCCATGCAGCAGCGCTGGAAGCGACACTGGATCATCTTGGATTCCGGCGGACATGGAGGGCTTTTTTGGGCTGATAAAAGTGGTTAACCAGGGTATATGTTTGTGTTTTTTATTTCTAATAAAGGATTTTTCGTGTGTGTGTGTTTATTTACTGTAATTTACAGATTAATCATGGAAGGTGTCTCATAGACGCCTGACATGATTAATCTAGGACTTATTGGCAGCTATGGGCTGCCAATAACTCCTTATTACCCCGATTTGCCATCGCACCAGGGCAAATCGGGAAGAGCCGGGTACAGTCCCAGAACTGTCGCATATAATGTATGCGGCAATTCTGGGCGGCTGTTGGCTGATATTGTTAGGCTCCCCATAACGTGGAGCTTCCCATCCTGAGAATACCAGCCTTCAGCCGTATGGCTTTATCTGGCTGGTATTAAAATTGGGGGGACCGCACGCCGTTTTTTTAAATTATTTAATTATTTATTTCACTGCACAGTATAGACACGCCCACCGGCTTTTGTGATTGGGTGCAGTGTGACACCTGTCACTCAGCGTGGGGGCATGTCTCTCTGCAACCAATCATAGGCACCTGTGGGCGGGGTAAGCAGGGAATACGAGATTGTTTAATGGGCGGCCGGCTTTTTCAAAAAAGTAAAAGCCGCCGGAGCAGTGTGAATGCCGTGCAGCGCCGCGCCGGGGATCGGGGATCGGTGAGTATATGAGAGAGGGCTGCTCAATTCAGTTACTGCGGAGTTTAGCGGTCACCGGTGAGCCCTTCACTGGTGACCGCTAATCAGGGCGCGACACAGACAGAGCCGCAGCATGACAATGAAGTCGGGTGAAGTTCACCCGAGTTCATTCTGACAGTGTGGCTCTTTCTGTGTCTGCTGTCATCTGCCATTCAGCTCTGCTACATGGCTGTCTGTGTCTGCTGTCAGCGGCCATGTAGCAGAGGTGAATGGCAGATGACATAGTAAAAACGCCTCCCTACACATTACACACGCTTGGCAAGTCAATAAATAAAAAAAAAGAAAAAGGGTGCCCAATGCATACATCACAGAACACATGATCTAAAGGATCGCACACAAAATTGATCAATTTAACATAGACTACTAACGCTCGTGTGACAGCAAACGAACGACCTACGTGCAATCTCATAAGATCCCGTATGCAACCTGGGCGTGTCACATCGCAAATGCAATTGTACAACTAATTACAACGTGTAAAGCAGGCTTTAGTCTCTGCTGCTCCACTTTTGAGTCTCCTTTGATCACATGTCGTGGGGGAGAAAGTCGCATCTCTTCCCCTCCTATATAAGCTGGCTAGATTCTTCCTTCTATGCCAGCTATAATTTATCTTAGCTTGTCCTGTGGGGTGTTCTGATCCAGACTAACTGGTGGCTGTAGTACTTGTTGCTGTGCACGGTTGTGGAGATAACCCTTGTGGCCTTTTGTTGCTATCTTCCTGCTCTTGTTTTTTTCCTGAGTCTCTTATTGTTTGTAACTGAGTTTGCAGTGTGTCAGAGTTTTGGTTTTCCTCGGTATTTCTTTTTTTGTGTTTCCATCTCCCTTCTACCCTTTTCTTCCCTAATGGGACAGGGGAATCAGATTAGTTCTCGTCAGTAGCATAGCCATGCACGTGACTCAGGAATCGCCACTAATAGGGGTAACACTGAACTTAGAGATAGCATACGCACCCCTAGTGTAAGGGACAGCAGAAGAGCCAATGTCCATCACTTTCCTACAGTAATGTAGTGACTTGGGATTGATGTATCATGCATATCTAAACTGCCATTTATGTTTTTTTTGTCTAATTAAAGAAGCTGATAAATAAAATTTTCAGCTGTCCATTATGGACACCAGTGATGTAATTGACATAATTTTCTTATAATAGTGTCTTCTTTGTCCCAATTTTTGGTCTGTAATTTGTAGTTTATTACTTCTTCTGTTAGTCTTCTCTTCTAATATGGCACAAGGGGCCTTAGCATATGGTAGGACCTACAGTACAAAACTATTTTTCCTGCAAAATAAATAAAATTAAAGAATTGCTGTTTTTTTACATATCTGCTGCTAAAAAGTTATCAAAAGGGATCAAAAGATGCCTGTTCCCAGAAATGGTAAAATTAAAATATTATTAATCTTGGAATGTTACAAGAAAAACAAAAAGGTTTTACTTTACAAACAGCAGTAAGACATCAAAGAAAAGAAACAGAAATTCTGAATCATCATAATTGGCTGTGTTATTTTTGGTACAAGTTTATTAAAATGGATTAGAGCATACTTTACAGTTTATGGTTGTTTTCACATCTGCATCAGCGGCTGAGGGTTTATTTACACTGCATGATGCACAGCATTAAATTATCACCGATCAGCAACATGTTTGTAAATTTGCTGGTTGTTTAATAGCCTGTTAACATTGGCCGAACCCACTTCTGATGTGATCTGTAATAGATCGCTCAGTGCACATTGGCTCCTATTGTTTTGGCAGTGCAGGTCCTGGTTTCACAGAATAATGCACTACTGAGATCAGTAATCTTTTTGCAGCACAAAAGATCATTTCACCCAATGAACAAGCATTTTGCTTATTGGTAATCGGCAACTTTATTAGGCTGTATGATTAAAATTTCATGATGTTCATGATTTTCCTAAAGAAAAGCATTTCGTGTAGTCTAAACAGGCTTTTAGTCATCAAATGAACACTTGTTCGTTGAGTGAGATTATCTTTTGGTTTTCACAAAAGATCATTACTCTCAGCAGCGCATCATCCTATGTAATCAAGACCTGTACTGATGATAATAATGGCTGCTAATTTGCACTAAATGTTCTATTATAGACTTTTCAGCACACATCGGAAGTGGGGTCAGCCTGTATAAACAGGCTATTAAATGACTGTTGATCAACAAATTTGTTGATGGTGTCATGATTCATACAAAGATCTGCCGTTTCTGAACCAGTGCATGTATTCTGCCTCTGGGGTTTAGGTCTCTTGGGATGGGCCTGTTCAGTCTGGCCTCATTCCAAGGGTCACGTTGCCATATCTTGGTGCTGCTGCCTCCAGGATGCCGTCAGTGATTTCCCGACACTGTTGTGTGCTCCGTTCCTGTGAGAAGTTCTCTGTTTCTTGTCCTGCTACCTGGTACTGTTTGTCCTGACCTCCGTTCCCCTTCTACGACCTGACCTCCGTCCCTCCTGCCCGACCTGACCTGACGTCTGTCCCCCCGACCTGACCTCCTTTTCACCTGCCTGTCATTATCTCCATTCCTTCTGTCCATCCATACTTCCATGTCTTTTGGTCAACTGTCCTGACTCATGTCCCCCATGTCCTCCCCTGTGCTTACTTGCTCTCCCGGTATCTGACCTCAGCTCTGTTCTTTGACTTCAGATAGTTTTCACCTCAGTACAGTTGTGACATCTGGTATAGACCCTGACTGATCAATTATCCCTGCTCTTAAGTTAGCAACCTCTAGTGGGTTTCTGTCTAACCACACTCATGAGTTCTTTTCGTACATTAGTCCCTGTGCCCCCTGGTGGTAGCTTGACAAATGGCCAGCATTTTTTCAATGATGTGTATCAAGCAGTACTTCTGAACCCCAAGTTTGTTTGACATACTGATTAACCCTGTGAGTTCATCAGTTATAGTCATCATGTGATTGATTGATAGATAGATAGACAAAGTCCCAAAATGAAAACAAAGGCAACACTATAATAATAAAAAGAAGGGTGCAAGTCACAGGACTTTTGATTAAACTCCTCACGATAGAATAAAGAATAGCGAAAATTAGTACAGCAGATGTTTATTCTCCTATATCTAAAAATACATGTTACTTTTCAGTGCCACTTGGAGCCTTTTTCAAGTTTGAAAAAAGGTTTCCATGTGAAACTAAAATGTTGCATGTGTTTTTAATATAGGAGAATAAACCACTTTTTAAACTGGATTTGAAGTACTGCGATAGAGAAGTAGATAAATATAAAGACAGTTTCTGCACTGTGATTCAGTTACCGATGAAATCCAGGACATATATGAAACTATACAGTATATTGACTATTCAAGAAAGATATACTTCTAAGTTCAACACAACAGATGAATAACGTGTATTTTAAAGTGCACCTCTATGGAGTTCAATATGTCTAGATATAACGTCAAAGATTCTTTGCTCTTACGTACATATTTTAAAAAGAGATCTTTAGAGGTCTGATGAGAATGAATTTCTTTATAATGTTGCATTGTGATTAATAGCGTAGGGACTTTTAGTAAACACTAATTTTATAGATAAGCATAATTACTACTAGAGATAAGCAAATACATTTAAGTAGAATTGAATTCTACCAGATGTGTACAGAAAATATGTACTTGAACAAAATTTTGATTTTTGTTTTTTAAATTAGCTTCCCCGTTGTCATGGTTCGGCTCTGGGGCTTGATTTGTGACCTCTGGTTGTGTGGTCAATCTCCCTCTCTACTGGACCATGGCATGTTTTGCATTGGTCGAACTGCTGTTAGATTTCTTCTCTTCTTTTGACTTGCCTTTGTTTTATTTTCACTTAGGTGTGTTATTTCCCTGTTTTGCTTGCCGTATCACATCTTGACTGGACTATTTATACTCACTATGCACATGCCACATGCTATATTGCAACGTTGATGGATGTTTGGAGACCCAGCTCCTCAGTTCAGAATAATCTTGCTGAGTTACCAGTTTTAATTTTCCCAGCTTTTTTGTGTGCTTCACTTCCAGCATTCTGCCATTCTGTTTCTTTTGGGTTTTGAAAGTGTTCCAATTAATCCAGAAGTCATTTTGTCTTTCTTACAGTATTTTCTGTTTTCCTTGAATACCTGTGTAAACAGATCTTTATTTCTGTTTGCACTTCTTTTATGTTTATTGGTGTAATGTGTTATGCTCAGTTTGTAGCTTGGGGTGCAGTTAAGGGCACTCAGGGTCAGATGATGATGAGTGGGGGCACCAATGCATATTTTTAGGATGCCAGTCTCTAAAGTCAAGTTGTGACATTATAGGGTAAGGTTTAGGGTACTTCTTGTCTGTATAGGGACCTTTGGTTAATATCTTCACAGGTTTGTTCGTCTCTTTATGAGTGGAAGGGCTCAGTCATAGCACACTCATTCAACATCATGACAGCTGTTGACCTCAATTTTTCTCATCTATAAAGGGTCTTAGTAAGGTTAAAAAGATAAAACTTCTTATACTCTACCCTATTTCTCACCTCTTAAGCTCCTCTGCACCTTACCCTTAGCCTTCCAGTCCTTGTTACATCTTCAGATGCCATACATGAGCGCTGAAAACTCAAATAACTCAAGGAATGGACATTAGACCAGTGGAAATCTGTGCTTTGGTCTGATGAGTCCAAATTTGAGATCTTTGGATCCAACCACCTCGTCTTTGTAGAAAAGGTAAACGGATGGACTCTACATGGCTGGTTCCCACCGTGAAGCATGGAGGAGGAGGTGTGATGGTGTGGGGGTGCTTTTCTGGTGACACTGTTGGGCATTTATTCAAAATTGAAGGCATACAGAGAACCAGCATGACTACCACAGCATCTTGCAGCAGCATGCTATTCCATCCGATTTGCGTTTAGTTGGACCATCATTTATTTTTCAACAGGACAATCACCCCAAACACACCTCCAGGCTGTGTAAGGGCTATTTGACTAAGAAGGAGAGTGATGGGGTGCTACGCCAGATGACCTGGCCTCCACAGTCACCAGACCTGAACCCAAACAAGATGGTTTGGGGTGAGCTGGACCGCAGAGTGAAGGCAAAAGGGCCAACAAGAGCTAAGCATCTCTGGGAACTCCCTCAAGACTGTTGGAAAACCATTTCTGGTGACTACGTCTTGAAGCTCATCAAGAGAATGCCAAGAGTGTGCAAAGTAGTAATGAAAGCAAAAGGTGGCTACTTTGAAGAACCTAGAATATAAGACATATTTTCAGTTGTTTCACACTTTTTTAAGTATTTCATTCTGCATGTTTTCATTCATAGTTTTGATGTCTTCAATGTGAATCTACAATTTTTAGAGTTATGAAAATAAAGAAAACTCTTTCAATTAGAAGGCGTTCTTTCAATTAGAAGGTGTGTCCAAACTTTTGGTCTGTACTGTATATAGGGGAGGTTTGTCAGTGACGCCACCCGTGGTGTGCGGTGATTTTGCTGCCGCTGTAGGTGGTGCCTGGGGCTGATGGAGTGAGGCAGCTGGATGTTATCCCCTCCACAGGTAGGGGAGGTGTTGTCCCGGGACCCCAGTACTGGCTGGATGGTGTGACGGAGGGCGGTCTGCAGAGTTGGATCGGATTGTGTTGGTGTACTCACAGTTCCTGAAATAACTTGACTCAGAGTCCAGATCGTAAACCAAATCACCAGCAGCTGGTAGCCTCTGGAAGGGGGGTGTTCGGATCCCACACCCCAGTATTGTAGAACAGGAACCCTTCCACCTGTACTTTGTGTTTAGGTCTTTTACTGTAACCACTCCTTGTGAAATGGGGAAGTTCACTGCCGGTGTTACTGTCTTTTGGGAGCTGTGGCCCACGAGAACTGACCCGTGGGATCTTGGCAGGCAACTGCGGAGCCCTATCCTCCTCGGTGGGCTTCTGTCTTGCTCTATCTGGGCCTCCTGTGGGACAAGACTGGAAATCTTGTCCCCGGCTGGTTAATTGGTAAAGGGCTTAAAGCTGCTTCTCGCCCTAGGGTTCAGGCACCCTGTCTGTGCATGGCTCCGGACCGGATTCCCGCTGTCAGTACCGGCGGGCTATGACCCTGCCCCGGTCCACTTAAGGTTTCCCGCTACCATATCTCCGTCGCCTGTGCCCCTGTGTACTGACTGCCATCTAGTCCGTTTTCAAGTCGTCCGGTAGCCCACGAGCTCCAACTCCTGACTACACTGTTCACCGTCTCTCACTCAACTGTCCTCTCAACTGTCAACACTCTCTCCACTTCAACCGTCACTATCAGACTGAAACCCAGACTGGCCCCTCCCATAACACCTCAGAACTCCTAGGTGGGCGTTGCCATCTGCTTGGCCCCACCCACTGGTGTGTTCCTATTGTAATGGTGGGGTGTGACTAGGTTTTGATGGCTGGTGTTGTGTACCTGGATGGGGATTGTGATGGAGGACCAAAGAGGAGAGAACCCTGCACCTGGAAGAGGAGTGCAGTCATCTGTGACTCCCTGATTTTGTCAGGGCGTCACACTTGCCTGCACAAAAACCTCCTTGTCCTCATCAGTTTCGGAAGTTCCTGCTTAGTGTGAAAGGCCCAAGGATCAGAAAATATGAGGGTGACTGGACAATGAGGGGCAGGGGCCATTTGTTTCATTCTCTGTGGTCTGAGTACTGGGAAATTTCCTGTGAACAGATACATTCAAATGTTGCCTTACCCACTTATTACCAATCAATACATAAACTAAAATTGTCAAAAAACAGTTTCTATTTCTTAAAATATAAATATATGCTTTTGTTCAAAATTAAATTTGAACAAAAAATATCCCTTTTTAACTTTATTTTCCTGTTTACTAAATTATTATCAGACAGTGAATAAAATGGTGTCAAAAAGTTTCCCTGACTTATATGTACAATCCAAGTGAAAAGGGTTTACAATGCCATTGAAAATTAAATGTCAGATTAATCCCATGACTAATAGGTGACCTGCAAATTAGGACCTCTGAGATCTGACTGAAGTTAAGTATAGTATCCCTGCCATAATTCTAAAGATCTATGGCTGCTTTACATCTTTTTGATGTTCATGAAGTGCATTGTTCAAATATCATGGCTCTGAGGACAGGATAAAATTGCAGAATATTGTTTGAAATTAGGCATGTTCAGATACATAGTCTTTAATTTGTTGAGACATTTATTAAAATATGATAATGATATTTTTAATGAGGAATTTAATGGCTATTAAAAATATGAAATGTATGAATATGAAACTGCAATGCTGTTTCACTATTATCAGCGGGTATTCTTAATATACTACAATTTCCCTTGAGATCAATAAGTGAATCGTATAATAAACTAGCCTTTTTCTCTTTTGTGCCCCTTCTTTTTTAGTTGTTTTCATATTTAGATCCAGATCCTGGGCCCAGAACTGGGTGGAAGTAATGACAATCTCCTCTGAATTTTTAGGGTCAGTTTTTATAGTTCTATAATGATTTTAAACAAACATGGAATTATTGAAAAAGCAGAAAGACAGAAAGGGACCTCCAATGATTCAGTGTTGGTTTAGTGCTAAGGTTTTCCCAGCAGTGCTCTCTCACTTTGGTGGTGTTGCAGTTCACTGTCTAATGGGGGTAAGACCTAATTCACTGGTAAAAGGATGAAATAGATGCAGTGTTAAACCAGCTCTTCATGCCCAATATTCACTGGATCACAAAATGATTTTATATCCTCTATACTCTTCAACATTGACATTTTCAATATCAAAAAGGAAATGTCATGGAATTCTCAATAGGGAAAAAATGGAAGCAAATTTTTAAATCATCTTGATTTATTCAGTTCTGAGTATAAATGCCATGTCTAACGTGGCATGGTGTAGTAGCCGAGGGCAGCTGTGGTATATTCAGAACCCCTGCATGCTGTTTTGGATGCTTGTGTATGCTGTTCATTTTACTAAGAGTACTTTCCCTTCAGGCCTGTCCTGATCCACTCCTCACCAGGTCCATAAAGGCCCCTTTACACACTGAGACTTTCTAGTGATCCCACCAGCGATCCCAACCTGGCCGGGATCGCTACAAAGTCTCTGGTGAGTCGCTGGTGAGCTTTCAAACAGGCATACCTGGAAAACGACGCAACAGCGATACGGACCTGCAGAACGACCTAGCTAGTCATTGGGGACGTTGTAAAGCAGCTTTTTGAAAGGGAAGTCACTAACGAAGTCGCTGTAAAGTCCCCTTTACACACTGAGACTTTCTAGCGATCATGCTGCACAGCGGGAAACAAAGGACCAAAGACTGGTCCTGAACGATTTGTAGCGATCAGCAACTTCACAGCAGTGGCCAGGTCGCTGATGTGTTTCACACACTGCAATGTCGCTGGGGAGGTCGCTATTACGTCACAAAACCGGTGACGTTACAGCGATGTCGTTTGCAATGTTGCAGTGTGTAAAGCCACCTTAAGACTTACGGTCAAGGACTACAGACATCTTCATAAAAATTATGCTTTATTTATATGACATAACAAGTACAAAGAATAGCAGGCAACACATTTCACGGTCTCCTGTGTATGAAACAGAGGCACAATCTGGGCGTTTTCTGACAATGGCACAATACTTGTGAAAAGTTTGTCATTAGGGCAATTTACATAGACCTCTATCTCTCTTGCACAGGTATCCATGGGTCTATATGTTTCACTGAGTATCCTGCAACCCAACCATAGTCAGTGATTCTTTATGAAAGAGCATTTAGAGACACTTCTCTCCTCCAGTATCCCGAGCTGGATATCACTTTAATGGGTTCCCTATTATTGGCTAACACTGGGCTTACTACACTCTTGGTTTCTTCCTCCTTACAAATTTCATCCAACTTGATGGCTAAAATGGATCTCTGTCACTTAAAAGCTCCTTTTTTGGATCTTACTGCTTCTGTACTTCCAGTTATACCAAACATACCTCCTCCACTAGGAAGTCTCTTCCTATCCAAATCTTCACTACACACTCCCTCCTAAACTGAGCACAGACACCTTTTTCTGCAAGCTAGCTCCTTCCTATGGGCTAGTCTCAAAGTTAACTGACTCTTACCAATACTGTCTGTTGCTGGGCAGATCTCAGCTTCCTCACAGAGGAGTGCATAACATTATACCCCATATGAAAAGGAAACCAGTGACCTCTTCTGGCCGGCAGTTAGCACTACAGGCAACGTAGAAGGTCCTTCACAATACTGCAATACAATCATGCAATCAATGTTTTCAAGAGGAACATGTCCGCTGGACCACTTCCCTACATTCTTTCCTTCCCAGAAGTTTGAAGACACCAATGCATAAAATCACATATAAAAACATTCATTTTTTACTTGCCAGAAGACAGATGTTCTCTCTACTCCTTCTTTATATCATCCCAGCATTGGTCTGACTAAATTCGGACCCCAGAACAAAGTATCCATATCCATATTTTAACAGAGGCCTGCAGGCCAGCACAATAACAGCTCTTCAGGTCCAAGGGCACAATTCAACGTCACCCCTTACCAATAACAACAGTACTTAGGACTTGGGTACAATCCGTCGGAAGCAAAGTCTATTAATGAAAAGGCAAAGTCCAAGGGGGTATTTGGGCAAAGTCTATGGGGAGGTTAGAGTCCATGGTTGAGAGTTTTACCTCTCCCACTATGTCAGAACATTAGGAACCATCAGACAAGGGCGAAGCAAAAAAGTACACCGAAAATATAAAGGTCAGCCTACAAGGCTCCTACTGACCTAATCAGCCACTAGGGCAACAACAAACAGTCTAGGCATTTTTGGCCATCAAAGACTTTCAATCATCATTCCCTTTAACAAAGACCCTTCTTGTCTTCAACTCACAGTCCCCTTTGGGAACCCAACTGATCCCATTATACTTTCTATAGCCTCAGGGGACATTCACTGCAGTGACTGACTCACAGGCTCCATTCGATCTTTTCCTGATATGAGTTACAGTGAAAATGGCCAAGGCTAGTGACTCTTCATGCACTTCCTTCCACTTAAACACCACCTATTCTGGGAGCAGCCTGGTGATGCGTTTCCAGTCACTTTAAACTCATCAGCCGGAATGCTGATGATCTGTGAATGCTGGCATTCTGCCAGCATTCACAGGAACTTCATTATGACAGTGACAGGGTTCAAGACAACCCATCCACACCCTATAATCGTGTCATGGGATTGTCAGAGTTTGACAGTACAAGCTAACTAGTTAACAGGCGCGGGTGGATTGCTGATCCACCCACACCTGTTAGTTGCACATGTGTGCTGATCAAATTAGTAGACATGTGTGGGGAATAATGTGAGCCACATTAAAGGAACATACATGGCCAATAGCATATACTGTAGATACGTCATTGGTCATAAAGGGGTTAAGTACTGGGTAATTAATAATTTTTTAAGCTATAGTTTTAACCTTTTTCCCCCAGATTATGTAACCTGGTTATATTATTAAGCAAGTTTGCTTTTTTCATAGTTTTATTTTTAATGGTACAAAAAGGGGAAGATTTACAGTTTTTGTTTCTTTTTCATATTTTTAAAACCTTGTTTTTTTATGTTTTTATTGATTATAATAGTCCACTTAGGACAATTGAAGCCTGCACTATCTGGTCGCTTTTTATGCATAATTTGATGTAGATAAAAGTAACACTAGTAAAATAGCTTGTTGCTGCTCTTATAATTTTGTCATACATCTATCATTCCTTGGTTGGTCTTAATTGGTAAAGTGATAATTGTTAAAATTTAAAAAAAAAGGGAAAAATAACTTTGTGATTGTCTGTCTCACAAAATGTGTGTTTCGAGGAAAACTTCTAATGCCTGCTTTACACGCTTCAATAAATCTTTCAATCCGTCGTCGGGGTCAAGTTGTAAGTGATGCACATCCTGCATCGTTCGTGACGTATTTGCGTGTGACACCTACGTGCGATCAAGATTGAACGAAAATACGGTGATCGCATACACGTCGTTTATTCCTCATACATTGGACGTTTTGTTGTATGAACCTAGTGAATTGTAACGTGTGACATCCCTCATACGATTTTGGTGTCTGAGGCTATGTGCGCAGGTGTGCGCTCTGCACCGCAGCTTAAAAAAGGTCCGACTCAGAGCGCAGCTGAAAAGCTGCATTCTGAAGCGCCTCACAATGTCTGTCATTCACTAATCTCTGTCAGTCCGTCACTATCTCTGTCCCTCTCTCTCTGTCCATGTCAGTCTATCCCTCTTACCCCCTCTCTCATACTCACCGATCTCCGGCCCGGCTCTGCACGGCATTCACACTGCTCCGGCGGCTTTTACTGTTTTGAAAAAGCCGGCCGCCCATTAAACAATCTCGTATTCCCTGCTTTCCCCGCCCACCGGCGCCTATGATTGGTTACAGTGAGACACGCCCCCACGCTGAGTGACAGGTGTCACACTGCACCCAATCACAGCAGTCGGTGGGCGTGTCTATGTTGTGCAGTGAAATAAATAATTAAATAATTAAAAAAAATGGCGTGCGGTCCCCCCCAATTTTAAAACCAGCCAGATAAAGCCATACGGCTGAAGGCTGGTATTCTCAGGATGGGGAGCTCCACGTTATGGGGAGCCCCCCAGCCTAACAATATCAGCCAACAGCCGCCCAGAATTGCCGCATACATTATATGCGACAGTTCTGGGACTGTACCCGGCTCTTCCCGATTTGCCCTGGTGCGTTGGCAAATCGGGGTAATAAGGAGTTATTGGCAGCCCATAGCTGCCAATAAGTCCTAGATTAATCATGTCAGGCGTCTATGAGACACCTTCCATGATTAATCTGTAAATTACAGTAAATAAACACACACGCCCGAAAAATCCTTTATTAGAAATAAAAAACACAAACATATACCCTGGTTCACCACTTTAATCAGCCCCAAAAAGCCCTCCATGTCCGGCGTACTCCAGGATGGTCCAGCATCGCTTCCAGCGCTGCTGCATGGAGGTGACCGGAGCTGCAGCAGACACAGCCGCTCCGGTCACCTCCACACAGCAAATGAAGACAGCCGCGCGATCGGCTGAGCTGTCACTGAGGTTACCCGCTGTCACTGGATCCAGCGGTAGATGCAGCGGTGGCCGTGGGTAACCTCACTGACAGCTCAGCTGATCGCGCTACTCACCGCTGTCAGTGAGGTTACCCGCGGCCACCGCTGCATCTACCGCTGGATCCAGTGACAGCGGGTAACCTCAGTGACAACTCAGCTGATCGCGCGGCTGTCTTCATTAGCTGTGTGGAGGTGACAGGAGCGGCTGTGTCTGCTGCAGCTCTGGTCACCTCCATGCAGCAGCGCTGGATGCGACGCTGGACCATCCTGCAGTACGCCGGACATGGAGGGCTTTTTGGGGCTGATTAAAGTGGTTAACCAGGGTATATGTTTGTGTTTTTTATTTCTAATAAAGGATTTTTTCGGGCGTGTGTGTGTTTATTTACTGTAATTTACAGATTAATCATGGAAGGTGTCTCATAGACGCCTGACATGATTAATCTAGGATTTATTGGCAGCTATGGGCTGCCAATAACTCCTTATTACCCCGATTTGCCAACGCACCAGGGCAAATCGGGAAGAGCCGTGTACAGTCCCAGAACTGTCGCATATAATGTATGCGGCAATTCTGTGCGGCTGTTGGCTGATATTGTTAGGTTGGGGGGCTCCCCATAACGTGGAGCTCCCCATCCTGAGAATACCAGCCTTCAGCCGTATGGCTTTATCTGGCTGGTATTAAAATTGGGGGGGACCGCACGCCGTTTGTTTTAATTATTTAATTATTTATTTCACTGCACAGTATAGACACGCCCACCGGCTGCTGTGATTGGGTGCAGTGTGACACCTGTCACTCAGCGTGGGGGCATGTCTCACTGTAACCAATCATAGGCGCCGGTGGGCGGGGAAAGCAGGGAATACGAGATTGTTTAATGGGCGGCCGGCTTTTTCAAAACAGTAAAAGCCGCCGGAGCAGTGTGAACGCCGTGCAGCGCCGGAGATCGGGGATCGGTGAGTATGAGAGAGGGCTGCTCAATTCACTTACTCAGGAGTTTAGCGGTCCTTGGTGAGTCCTTCACAGGTGACCGCTAATCAGGACGCGACACAGACAGAGCCGCAGCATGACAATGAAGTCGGGTGAGGTTCACCCGAGTTCATTCTGACAGTGCGGCTCTTTCTGTGTCTGCTGTCATCTGCCATTCAGCTCTGCTACATGGCTGTCTTTGTCTGCTGTCAGCGGCCATGTAGCAGAGCTGAATGGCAGATGACATAGTAAAAACGCATCCCTACACATTACACACGCTTGGCAAGTCAATAAATAAAAAAAAAAAAAAGGTGCCCAATGCATACGTCACAGAACACATGATCTAAAGGATCGCACAAAAAATTGATCAATTTAACATAGGCTACTAACGCACGTGTGACAGCAAATGAACGACCTACGTGCGATCTCTTAAGATCCCGTATGCAACCTGGGAGTGTCACATCGCATACGAGATCGCACACCTAATTGTAAGGTGTAAAGCTGGCTTTAGTCACAAACTAATGACTAAAGGCCCTGTCACACACAGAGATAAATCTGCGGCAGATCTGTGGTTGCAGTGAAATTGTGGACAATCAGTGCCAGGTTTGTGGCTGTGTACAAATGGAACAATATGTCCATGATTTCACTGCAACCACAGATCTGCCAAAGATTTATCTCTGTGTGTGACGGGGCCTTAAGAGATTTTCTTCTAAAAGAGTAAACCAACTAGATTTTGTGTTATCCATGTCTGTCTTCTCCCCTTGTGAAGGTTTTAGTATGGTGTTGGATTAAAGAATGAGTCTATTTACCTGCTGGACCTGTTCTTTTTTCCTTTCACTTGCTAACTCTAATAGTTTAGGGTTTGGTAAGTGCAATTTTTTTAGGAGGCGTTTGCTTTGTTTTGCAGGTAAACTTACCAGTACTGACATAGAAAAATTAAGATTAAGCAAGTAATTTAAATCTTTGCAAAAATGGTATGTGCTTATAGGTATGTAACTATAGGACTAGTTCTTTACCACGAGAAAAGCAGATCAGATAAGAAAATGTGCATCTAAACCAGTAGGAGTAACACAAAATGTTGATGTTTCAGAATGTGATGACATGATTATACAAGGTGGCCATAAAATTACCTAAGGTGTTTGGAGCAGTGGCGTAACTACCGCGGTCGCAGCGGTCGCGATTGCGACCGGGCCCGGGCGGTTTGGGGCCCGCGGGGACCCGGCAGATCAGCAGCCAGCTCCTCTCAGTGAGAGAGAAGCTGCGCTGATCTATCACAGTGCACGCGCCCACTATATGACCCGCTGCCGCCCCCGACACCGGGCCCTCCTGCCCGATGTCAGCGGCGGCACCGGGGCCCCCCTCCCCCGTCACCGCGCACAGTAACAATGAAGCAAAGAGCGGCCGGCGCCGCTCTGCATCATCATTCTCCCCCTGTGCCTGTGCGGTGACGTCACTCCTGTGCGACTGCTGTGCTGAGTGCACAGAGCGCAGGGAGGGAGGACGCCGACCGCAGCACCGGGAGGACGAGCAGCAGTGGAAGGAGGAGAGCAGGGAGTACAGCATCAGTGGAACAAGGAGACGTCAGGACAGAGCAGCAGTGGAAGGAGGAGAGCGGTGAGTACTTGGTTTTTTTTTTTATATATATATGAGTACACGGTGGTCAGAGGCCTGGAGTGGGGAGGCTGCATTATACTGTACATGGAGGCCTGGGGTGGGAAGGCTGGATGATACTGTACATGGAGGCCTGGGGTGGGGAGGCTGCATCTTTACATGGAGGCCTGGGGTGGGGAGGCTGCCTGATACTGTACATGGAGGCCTGGGGTGGGGAGGCTGCATCTGTACATGGAGGCCTGGGGTGGGGAGGCTGCCTGATACTGTACAAGGAGGCCTGGGGTGGGGAGGCTGCATGATACTGTACATGGAGGCCTGGGGTGGGTAGGCTGCATCTGTACATGGAGGCCTGGGGTGGGGAGGCTGCCTGATACTGTACATGGAGGCCTGGGGTGGGGAGGCTGCATGATACTGTACATGGAGGCCTGGGGTGGGGAGGCTGCATGATACTGTACATGGAGGCCTGGGGTGGGGAGGCTGCCTGATACTGTACAAGGAGGCCTGGGGTGGGGAGGCTGCCTGATACTGTACATGGAGGCCTGGGGTGGGGAGGCTGCATGATACTGTACATGGAGGCCTGGGGTGGGGAGGCTGCCCGATACTGTACAAGGAGGCCTGGGGTGGGGAGGCTGCCTGATACTGTACATGGAGGCCTGGGGTGGGGAGGCTGCCTGATACTGTACATGGAGGCCTGGGGTGGGGAGGCTGCATGATACTGTACATGGAGGCCTGGGGTGGGGAGGCTGCATGATACTGTACATGGAGGCCTGGGGTGGGGAGGCTGCCTGATACTGTACATGGAGGCCTGGGGTGGGGAGGCTGCCTGATACTGTACATGGAGGCCTGGGGTGGGGAGGCTGCATGATACTGTACATGGAGGCCTGGGGTGGGGAGGCTGCCTGATACTGTACAAGGAGGCCTGGGGTGGGGAGGCTGCCTGATACTGTACATGGAGGCCTGGGGTGGGGAGGCTGCCTGATACTGTACATGGAGGCCTGGGGTGGGGAGGCTGCATGATACTGTACATGGATGCCTGGGGTGGGGAGGCTGCATGATACTGTACATGGAGGCCTGGAGTGGGGAGGCTGCCTGATACTGTACATGGAGGCCTGGGGTGGGAAGGCTGCCTGATACTGTACATGGAGGCCTGGGGTGGGGAGGCTGCATGATACTGTACATGGAGGCCTGGGGTGGGGAGGCTGCCTGATACTGTACAAGGAGGCCTGGGGTGGGGAGGCTGCCTGATACTGTACATGGAGGCCTGGGGTGGGGAGGCTGCATGATACTGTACATGGAGGCCTGGGGTGGGGAGGCTGCATGATACTGTACATGGAGGCCTGGGGTGGGGAGGCTGCATGATACTGTACATGGAGGCCTGGGGTGGGGAGGCTGCATGATACTGTGCATGGAGGCCTGGGGAGGCTGCATTATACTGTACATGGAGGCCTGGGGAGACTCCATTATACTGTACATGGAGGCCTGGGGAGGCTGGCAGCATTATTATACATGGAGGCCTGGGGAGGCTGGCTGCATTATTATACATGGAGGCCTGGGGAGGCTGGCTGCATTATTATACATGGAGGTCTGGGGAGGCTGGCTGCATTATTATACATGGAGGCCTGGGGAGGCTGGCTGCATTATTATACATGGAGGCCTGGGGAGGCTGGCTGCATTATTATACATGGAGGCCTGGGGAGGCTGGCTGCATTATTATACATGGAGGCCTGGGGAGGCTGGCTGCATTATTATACATGGAGGCCTGGAGAGGCTGGCTGCTATATTATACATGGAGGCCTGGGAGGCTGGCTGCTATATTATACATGGAGGCCTGGAGAGGTTGGCTGCATTATTATATATGGAGGCCTGGTGAGGCTGCATAATAAACATGAAGGACACCTTATACATTGAATTTAGAGGTGTAATATACATAGAGGTCTATGAGGCTGCATTATACTGGAGGTCTATAGGGCTGCATTAAAATGGAGGTCGGGGAGGGGCTGTATAATACAAAATGAAGGGACACCTTATACATGGAATATAGGGGTGAATTATACATGGAGGAGTATGGGGCTGCATAATACCATCTGAAGTTTTATGGGGTTGTGTTATAATACATATAGGACTATGGGGGCTGCATTATAATATATGGAGGACTATGGAGGCTACCTTATACATGGACTATGGAAGTGCATTATAAAACATGGAGGACTATGTGGTGCAGTATAATATATGGAGAACTATGGGGTGAATTTTAATACATGGAGAACTATGGGAAATGCATTATAATTGAAGGGCTACTTTATACATGGAGGATTATGGGGGTGCATGATAATATATGGAGGGCTATGTATCTGCATTCTAATATATGAAGGGTTATGTGAGACCCTTTATACAATTATTTGGAAGGCTATGTGGGGGCTGTTATAGTATTTTGAGAACTTTATACAGGGGGGACAAAGATACAAGTATGGGATGGAAATGTTTTGTGCTGAGGGAAAAAGGCTATTTCCCTCAGCAGCCAACTTTCCCATGCTCTGCTATACATCTCTCAGCACCCAGCTTTCCCATGTTCTGATATACATCTCTCAGCACCCAGCTTTCCCATATTCTGATATACATCTCTCAGCACCCAGCTTTCTCATGCTCTGATATGGGAAAGCTGGGTGCTGAGGACAAGATAAATATCAGAACATAGGAAAGCTGGGTGCTGATAGAGGGATTTCAGGGTGCTGTGGGTGAGAGCCAAGTGTCAGCGTCATTATCCTGTACCCCGAGTGTCAGTGTCATTATCCCTTACCCCATACCTCCCAACCGTCCCGGATACAGCGGGACTTTCACGCTTTACGTTGTTTGTCCCGTTGCCACGAACGGGACGGCCGGCTCCCGGGCTCCGCCCACCCACTCTCTCTCCGCCTCCCTGCTTTTCCCTCCTACCATCCCAGTAGACGTGGCATAACAGAGAGGAGCGCTGCCTGTGCTGCTGCTGGTACAGTAAAATTTCCCCAGCGCTGATTTCCCTCCCTCCCCCCCCCTCACCCCCGGCCGGAGCCTCTCTGTGCGGTCGGCCGGCCGCCTGTCTGTGCGGTCGGCTGGCCGCCTTTCTGTGCGGGCGCCCCCCGGCCGCCTGTCTGTGCGGGCGCCCCCCTGCCGCCTGTCTGTGCGGGCGCCCCCCTGCCGCCTGTCTGTGCGGGCGCCCCCCTGCCGCCTGTCTTTGAAGGCGACCGGCCACCTCACTGTGTGGGCGACCGGCCGCCTCACTGTGGCTCCCTGCGTGTCCATGCTGGAGGCCCGCCGGCTGCCTGCGTGTCCATGCTGGAGGCCCGCCGGCTGCCTGCGTGTCCATGCTGGAGGCCCGCTGGCTGCCTGCGTGTCCATGCTGAATGGGTGTGGATGGGGAGTGGATATGGGCGTGACTGTGAAATGGGTGTGGTTAGGGGCATGGCCTAAAAATTTGCCGTAGCGCGCCGCAAACTTTGTCCTTCTTTTCCTTCTTTAAAAGTTGGGAGGTATGCCTTACCCCAAGTGTCTGTGTATGTGGAGGGGGGGCCCAGGTCTAAACTTTGCACCGGGGCCCATCCAACTCTAGTTACGCTACTGGTTTAGAGCAATGTGCAGACTGACCCAGTGGACAGAATTAGCTGAAAATTGGTATGTATGCTATTCAAGGCATGGGGAAATGGAAGGCATGTTAAAAAAAAATATACCAGAACTCCCCACCAGGGAAAAAAGTGGCACTGTACAGTGAGGGCGCCTTACAACTCAGTCTGCAATATGCCTGTCTCTTTGCCGGACGTGCGCTGTTAGTGCTGTTGTTTTATGAGAATGCCAGGAATGCTACTGCAATGAGAGAGAGAAAAGAGAGGGAGTGCTTCTGTGAAGCTTCTTACTGACAAGTAAGTAATGCTATAGTGTAATCCACTCATTTGGATGTGTTACGCTACAGGAACAACACTGATGAAAGCATTTAACCACAGATACAGGATTTTTCCTGTGCATTAGATAATGACGCTGCCACCCAGGAATGTGTCCAGGAGATAGGGAGCACTGTTCAGAGATGAATCGGGGGTGTGGGCTGGAGAGGAGCATTCTATAAACTGCAATAAAGTACCGGTGTCTGCTGCTGTTTGGTGCGCATGCAGGGAACGGAGATCGGTGACTCACCAATATATGATGTCTGATAGCTTTAGCACCACAGTTTACTCACAGGTAGTGAGTAGTGATGGGTGAACCTCTTGATGTTCATGTTCGGGAGACTTGCCCGAACGATTTGCAAAGTTCGAGTTCGGGTGCTGAGATAACACGAACTTGAGTCTGAACACCGAACTGGGGCTTTACAGTTATGGGATTAAACAGGGGGGCTGTAAAATAAAGAATATCGTTAATAATAAACATTGTCATTATACTTACAGGTCCCGTGACGCGTCTTGAAGACTCTGTCTCCCGCCACTTCTGCTTCTGAGTCCAATCATCGCTGTGCTCTCCCGGTAACCACCGCTAATGATAGGACCTTCCATGATGTCATAGCCATGTGACCAGTCACCTGTGAATGTTATAATATCTCATTGGCTACAGACTGCTCACATGACTTTGACGTTATGCAAGGTCCATGCTCGCTGATACTTGGTGCTTGCACGAGCATCTCAGTACTCTGTATACTTGGCAAGTGCCGAGCACCGGTGAGATGCTCGGGCACATGCTCGGCTCCCCCTCCCTGCATGTTGGCGCTTTTCACAGAGTCAGCCCATATGTAGGGATTAGCTGTCACACACTGTAATGCCACAGCCGGTGAATAGCGGCACCGGAAATCAGGTGATCGGAAATCACCGTTGCTATAGTAACCCACTAGTTAGGTTACTATGGCAACGGTGGCAGCGGTGACGTCACTGCTTACCAACCAGCAGCCTCTGCTGACTCATTGAATGATTAGACAGCATGGGAAGCAGAAGTGTTATTCCTCCCCTCCGTGCTTTCTGATATAGCAGAGCTAGATCGCTTGAAGAGGACAGAAGACCAGGAACATGGAGGGGTGAGAGGGAGTAATAAAGATGGAGTCCCTAAGTGTGTCTGTGTATTTATTTCTATTAAAGTATTTTTTCTCTGTGTGGTGTCTGTTTTTAACCCTTTATTGGAGATACTTAATGGCCAGGTCAAACTTGGCCTGACATTAAGAATCTTGGGCTCAATAACAGCTGGTAAAACAAAGCTAGTATTAACCCCTTATTACCCAGGGTGCTACCCGCCACCAGGGCCGCTGGAGAAGAGTTGGATACAGTGCCAGAAGATGGCACTTCTATGAAAGCACCATTTTCTTGGGTGGCTGTGGACTGCAATTCGCAGCAGGGGGGGCCCAGAAAGCTTATGCCACCCTGCGCTGTGGATTCCAATCCCTAGCTGCCTAGTTGTACCTGGCTGGACAAAAAAATTGGGCAAAGCCCAAAATATTGTTTTTTTTAAGTATTTCATGAAATTCATGAAATAATTACAAAAAGGGCTTCCCTCTATTTTTGGTTCCCAGCCCGGTAAAAATAGGCAGCTGGGAGTTGGGGGCAGCCCGTACCTGCCTGCTATACCTGGCCAGCATACAAAAATATGGCGAAGCCCATGTTTTTTTTTTTTCTATATAGTTTTTTTAGCCAAAAAAAATTAAAAAAAGGGCTTTCCTGGATTTTCCATTGCCAGTGAAGGTAACACCAAGCAGTGGGGGTTAGCAGCCAGTAGCTGCCTTGATAATCCTTAGATAGCAATAGAAAATGCAGCGGGAGCCCACACATTTTTTTAAAATTCATTTTTTAAATAACAAAAAGAAAACAAAAAAAAAATAGGGCTTCCTGTTTTTTGAATGCCAGCCAAGGTAAAGCCAGGCGGATAGGGGTGGCAGCCTGTAACTGTCTGCTTTATGTGTGCTGAGAATCAAAAATACCGCAAAGGGCTACGTCATTTCTTAAAATTATTTATTTTTAAACAACAAGGGGCTGGCGTTTTGGGGGACGTAGGTTTACGGCCGGAGCCATGGTTAGGTTCGTGATGCCACTCACGGGTTGTGGTGAAGGTGGACACCACCTCTGCGGTTACGGGGCACCCGGGGGAGATGTTGCGCAGCAAGATGTTAACCCTTCCGTGGGTAAGGATGGTGGCCCAAGGACCCGTTGGGGGGGAGTAGTTGGGCAGTGCAGGGAGGTGAGCGGCCGGAGGGCACTGTTGTATTCACGATTAGAAACACACACAAGTCTCTGGTAAACCAAGATGATGGTGGTCGGTGCCCGCAGCCGGCTGCAGTCTGGTCCCCCACCCGGTTGGTGGTTTCTGCCTTTCTCCTGTACCTTTTTAAGTGTTGATGGACTACCTGAACTTGCAATACAGGAGTTCGCTCCCTGGCTTGTGTATGTCGGAGGAGCCCTTTGCACGCAGATGCTGGCCCGTGGGATTTCTCTGCATGACAGGTGGCTTTCTATCCCCCTCGTTGGGCTGTTGTCTTCAGTCGGGACTTTGGGTGGGAAAGGACCTATAGTCCTGGCTGCAATCAGCTAATTAACTCAGTCCAGTAGCTTCTGGACCTCGTTTCAGGGTCTGAGTACCCCCCTTGCTGCTCCGGTTTCCGAGTCGGCTCTCCGCGGCGGTACCGGTGGGCCACTACCCTGTCCCGGTCCACCACGGTTCCACCGAGTTGTCTTCCTGGCTCCTGCAGGCAGAGGCCTCCATATGCCTCCTAGCCAAAGGTGCCCGGGCTCCAACCCTGGCACCTGTCAGTCTGTAACAGGCCTGTCACACAGGCCTGACCTCCTCCACTGAACTCTGAACGATCAACTAACTGACAGTTTTCCTGCCTCAGGCTCTCTGGACTCCTTGGTGGGCGGGGCCAACCGCCTGGCTCTGCCCCCTGGTGAGCCCATCAAGCCCTGAGGGGGGTGACTAGGGTTTAAAGTGTTTGACTGCTGACACCTTGTTGGGGACAGGTGTTGTGCAGGGCTCTAACTGTGACTACCTGGCTAGTCCAGGGCATCACACTCCCCCTTGGTTAACTACAGACCGTCCGCGGGATGTCCGACCACCACCGTTTATTTTTCTGAAAAAGATAAAATGTTTTAGAACATGTACAAGTATACTAACATTTTTACATCAAGAAGGCTTTGTATTCATCCCTTTCGGGAGGCATTTTGCTTAAACGTTACCAAAATAAAACATTTTTATTAACCAGGAATGGGACGGGACCGGGTCCTTTCATTTGCCCACCCAAGCAAACCTAGCCCTGATGCTGCCTCTAAGAACTAGGTCAGCACCCCTTTTCCCCAGTCCAGGAAACGGGTTCAGGTCCGGGTATTGCCCAAAGGGGCCGGGTAATAAGTTCCTTACCCGGCAGTCTCTCAGAGGCCCCACGTCTAGGGGACCCCTGACCCGGAGGGTAGTCACCGGTTTCCTTGGTGATGGGACCCTGGCCTCCTCCGCCGCAGGCCCTTCCTCCAACCAGCTTCTCCGGAGACTGTAGGACCTGAAAGGGTGGTCCAGGATTATTTACAAGCCCAAAAGTTTTTGGGTGGCCTGCGAGTTCTCAGCCATGTCTATTTTGTAAATGGGGTAAAACAAACGGGAAATCAATAAAGTCCCAACGGGGACAGGCAGTATGGTAGTCGGGAACCGCTACCTACTCTACAGTCTTTTGAATCAGGTGAAAGTCTCGGGTGATTGGCATTCATTCACACAACTATTTACATATTCAACATGTTGCACCCCTAGATGGCAGTTTCCCTGTATCTAAGCGGGGGCTGACCTAGATTAGGGCGCGTGGCCCAACACTCTCTGGTGGGGGCAATGGGTGAGACGGGACGACTGACCCTTCTTCCCGAGTGGCAGGTGTGGCGGGAAGAGATCTACGGGGGCGTAGTGTAGGTGCATCCCTGGGCACTTGCTCGAGTGGCTCGCTGGCGGGCATCTCCGGCTCCATTTCTTCCACGGGTTGTGGGAACATCATCACAGGAACAACCACCGCGCTGTTCTGCGTAGGCCAATCAGATGGAACGTAGAGATGAGCGAGCCTCTAGAGCAGTGATGGCAAACCTATGGCACGCGTGCCAGGCAGGGCATGCAGAGCCATTTGTGCTGGCATGCCGCTGTCGCCACACTGCTGCACTTTGATCTGCTGGTGTGGTCGCGCCAGCAGCTCAAACTGGTGTTTAGCAGAGGAGACATTTCTCCTTGCTCTGACACGCCTCCTCTCCTGGGCTGCAGGCCTGTTGCCTAGGAGACGGAGGAGCGTCAGTAGGCGGCGCCGGTGTCTTGTGGCCGCGCGGGAACTGAAGTGACTGAGGACGCAGCAGTGGAGGAGTGGGGGCCAGAAGGTGAGGGTTTTTTTTTGTTTTTTTTGTTTTTAGCCTCTGTGCGGCTGTGCCAAGATGTGGGGGGGGGACAGAGCCTGCACGGGGGAAACATGGAGTGCACGGGGGAAACATGGAGCGCACGGGGGACACATGGGGAGCACGGGGGACACATAAGGAGCATGGGGGACAGAGCCAGCACGGGGCAAACATATAGCACGAGGGACAGAGCCAGCACGGGGGAAACATAGAGCACAGGGGACAGTGCCAGCATGGGGGAAACATGGAGCGCACGGGGAAACATGGGGAGCACGGGGGACAGAGCCAGCACCGGGCAAACATAGAGCATGGGGGACAGAGCCAGCACGGGGGAAACATAGAGCACGGGGGACAGAGCCAGCACGGGGCAAACATAGAGCATGGGGGACAGAGCCAGCACGGGGCAAACATAGAGCACGGGGGACAGAGCCAGCACGGGGGAAACATGGGCAGCACAGGGGACAGAGCCAGCACAGGGAAACATGGAGAGCACGGGGGACAGAGCCAGCACGGGGCAAACATAGAGCACGGGGGACAGAGCCAGCACGGGGCAAACATGGAGCGCACGGGGGACACATGGGGAGCACGGGGCAAACATGGAGCACGGGAGAAACATTGGAGCACGGGGGACAGAGCCTACATGGGGAACACATGGGGAGCACGGGGGACAGAGCCAGCACGGGGGAAACATGGAGCGCACGGGGACAGAGCCAGTACGGGGGAAACATGGAGCACTGGGGACAGAGCCAGCACGGGGCAAACATGGGAGCACGGGGGACAGAGCTAGCACAGGGAAACATGGGAGCATGGGGCATATACAAACAGAGCACGGGGAAAACATGGAGAGCACGGAGAAAACATGGCTGCAAAGATGGAGAGAAACGTGCAAAGATGGGGAAACATGGCTGCAAAGATGGGGGAAACATGGCTGCAAAGATGAGGGAAACATGGCTGCAAAGATGGGGGTAACATGGCTGCAAGGAAGGGGGTAAACATGACTGTAAGCATGGGTGGAAACATGACTGCAAGGATGGGGGAAACATGCAAGGATGCGGGAAATCATGCCAGGATGGGGTACATTTAGCAGGAAGGAAAACATGCCAGGAAGGGGTACATTTACCAGTATGGGGGGTACATTTACCAGTATGGGGGATACATTTACCAGAATGGGGGTAAACATGAAAAGATGGGGGGTGTTACATCTCGTGGCTCTCCTGAGGCAAGGACTGAGGCAGTCTCCCATTCCTTGCCTGCCACGAGCATTCCTGCTCAGCAGCGCCGATGGTCTGCCAGACTGCGCAGTGTGCAGGAGATACCTTCTCAGAGAGGCAGCAGAAGGGTGACACCTAGTGGTTCTCCTGTTACAAGGAGTGAAGCGGTCTCCCATTCCTGGCCTGCCGCAGACTCTCCTGCTCAGCGGCCCCGAAGGTCTGCGAGGCTGCGCAATGTGCAGAGGTTTACTGCTCAGGGAAGCAGTGAGATTCCCGTTATCTCTGCACATTGTGAGACCGAGGATCCCGCCTCTATTTCCCAGAGGCAGGAGGGTGAGCATGTGCAATGCGTGGTGGGTCCTGATTCGCTCACTGACGTCACACGGCTTGATGACAAGGCTGGTGACGTGGTGAATCCTGACTGGCCAGGCTGGGACGTCGTGGACCCTGATTGGGTCAAGTCCGTCATCTCCGCCTCGCGCCCGCCCTCGGGTGGAGCTGCACCTCCTTAAAAGCTCCCCCTGCCATCATGGCGGCGCGCGACCGTCCTTCTATGTTTGGATGTCTGGCAGCGTGCTGCCACGCCACTGCTCAGGCATTACTGTCTCTTGTGGGCTTGGCCCTTGCTGCTCCGGCAGTACCTCGTTTGCAGGCCGTGTTCCTGCCTTGCTGCTCCGGCAGTACCCCCGTCAACAGGCCGTGTTCCTGTCCCAGGTGAGCTCCTCAAGTCTCCTTTGGACTCACCTGGTTATTGAAAGCACACGTGCGTGGGCACCTCTGTGCTACCCTCGTGCCATATTCTCGTGACTTCCACTGGCACACGTGCATGGGCACCTCTGTGCTTCCCCGTGCAACAGGTACACCGAGCCGTGAGATCTGTGCCATACAACCCTCACGGGTTAGGGCAGATCGGTGTACATAGATCGTCTGTGACATTCCAGACGATCGCTAGCAGCAACCCGCTCACTCTTCACCCACCATAGCGGCGGTCCCTTACACTGCACAGTGGACCTTGACCGGCGGAAGCAGTCCATTTCCCATCTTGGCACGCTTCCCCGGGTCCCCCTCGTAACATTACGGTCGCGCCAAAGGTCTGGCTATGGCTGAAGAGCAGCAGCAGTTGCTGCGTTATGTGCAGCAGTTGGAGTCACGATTGGCAGCAGTGGAGCAGTCTTCCTCCGATAAGACTACTCTGATGACAGTCGCCACCCAGGCGGCTACCCAGGCTGTGCTATTGGACGGAAGGTCTCCTCGCCTTGCGCTTCCAGAGCGCTTTAGCGGCAACAGCTCTGAGTGCCGTGGTTTTATAAACCAGGTTACCACCTACTTAGAGCTGTCCGCGACTCTTTACGCTACCGAGAAGGCGAAGGTAGCCTTCGTCCAGTCCCTGCTCACAGGGAGAGCGCTGAAGTGGTCCACGCCGTTGTGGGAGCGCGGAGATCGTGTGGTGAATAACTTAGCAGCTTATCTTGGGGCCATGAGAATGGTGTTCCTCGGGCCTCAAGTCACCCACGATTCCGCGCTGCGCCTCCTACGACTTCGGCAAGGGTCTGCTTCAGTCGGGGACTTTGCTGTACATTTTAGGACACTGGCCGCAGAGCTGGACTGGCCGGATAAGGTCCTTGTCCCTGTGTTTTGGGAGGGCCTGGCAGGGTTTGTCAAAGACGCACTGGCCACACGTGAGGTGCCTGCCACTTTAGAGTCCTTGATTCAGGTTGCCTCTCGCATAGACATCCGCCAGGCGGAGCGAAGGCTCGAGGTCTCTTCAGCACCCACGTCTTCTCGGCCTAAAAAGCGTCTGCCTCCTGTCTTCCATCAGACAGGTCTCCCAGCCAGTCCTGTAGGCGACTCCGTGGAGTCAATGGAGGTGTCCAAGGTGGTCTCCTCTGCCCCAGGTTCTCGGTCTTGTGTCATCTGCTTTTCCTGTGGGCAGAGGGGACACATAGCTACCCGATGTCCCAAAACCGTCGGGAAAAGACAGCGTCTAGTTTCTATCAGAGGGGGGACTCTAGACGCTACCTCTCCCTCTAGGTTGACTATCAGCGCCCAGTTGCAGTTCGGCACTACTCTCTTCTCTGCCCTGGCTTGCTTGGACTCAGGCGCTGAAGGCAATTTCATCTCGACCTCCCTGACAACCCGATACTCAGTTCCCCTGGTTCTGTTGCCCAAGCCACTCAGGGTTCGGGTAGTCGACGGGTCCATACTACTCGATCCTATCACCCAGATCACCATCCCTCTCAGGATGGATGTACCACCGGGACACCATGAGCAGGTGTCCTTCCTGGTGCTTCCAGGGGGGACGGATGAGATCCTACTGGGCCTTCCCTGGTTGAGACAGCATGCTCCTATACTCAACTGGGCAGCAGGGGAGATCTCATCCTGGGCAGGATCCTGTAGAGAGCACCTCGTGACTACCAAACCACCCGCTACCATTAGGTCGGTAGGGTCCTCAGGGAATACAGAGGGGCCAGGTTTACCGACACCTTATGAGGCCTACAGGGATGTCTTTTCCAAAAGGGCCGCAGATACTCTTCCTCCCCACCGGCCATATGATTGCCGAATAGACCTGAAGCCAGGCTCCGAGCCCCCTAGGGGCAGAGTGTATCCACTCTCTGCGCCAGAGACGGAGGCTATGTCCAAATATATTCAGGACAGCCTGGCGAAGGGGTTCATTCGCAAGTCTATTTCACCGGCTGGTGCAGGGTTCTTTTTTGTGCAGAAGAAGGAAGGGGATCTGCGCCCCTGTATCGATTACAGGGGATTAAATGCAATCACGATCAAGAACAAATACCCTTTGCCCCTCATTACTGAGCTATTTGATCGATTCCGCGGGGCAAAGGTCTTCACAAAGCTGGATCTACGCGGGGCGTATAATCTAGTGCGAGTCCGAAAGGGCGATGAGTGGAAGACCGCCTTTAACACCAGGGACGGTCACTACGAGTATCTAGTAATGCCCTTCGGACTCTGCAATGCCCCCGCCGTATTTCAAGACTTTGTGAATGACATTTTCCGGGATTTGTATCTTTCCGTGGTTGCATACCTGGATGACATTCTTATCTTCTCCCCCGATCTTACCACTCATCGGAGGGATGTCATCCGAGTACTTAAGAGGCTCCGTACCCATTCGCTATATGCTAAGCTGGAAAAGTGCGTTTTTGAACGGGAATCCTTGCCGTTCCTGGGGTACATCGTGTCCAGTCAGGGGTTAGCAATGGATCCGGGGAAGTTGGAGACAGTGATGAACTGGCCTGAGCCCCGCTCGCTGAAGGCGATCCAGCGATTCTTGGGGTTTATCAATTATTATCGCCAGTTCATTCCCAACTTCTCGACGGTGGCAGCACCCATCATTGCCCTTACCCGCAAGGGCGCTAATCCCAAAGCATGGACACGAGAAACGGTAGAGGCATTTCACACTCTCAAAACTCACTTCTCCAGAGCTCCCATCCTTCATCGTCCAGACATCTCCAAACCCTTCCTACTGGAGGTAGACGCCTCTTCGGTCGGTGCAGGTGCAGTCCTGTACCAGAAAAACGAACGAGGAAGGAAGCATCCTTGTTTCTTTTTCTCCAAGACCTTTTCTCCGGCCGAGAGGAACTACTCCATAGGGGATAGGGAGTTACTGGCGATGAAACTAGCATTCCAGGAATGGCGGCATCTCCTGGAGGGTGCAAAGCATCCATTTGAGGTATTTTCTGACCACAAAAACCTCACATACCTCCAGACAGCACAACGCCTGAACCCAAGGCAGGCCCGTTGGTCTTTATTCTTCTCCCGGTTCCGCTTTATTATCCGCCACCTGGCCGGTGAGAAGAACGTACGGGCCGATGCCTTGTCACGTTGTATGGTTGTGTTGGAGGAGGACGAGGAGGAGCCTCGTCTTATACTACCCCCGGACAGCTTGAGGATGGTCACTCCCACTTCTTTGGACCAGGTGCCACCTGGCAAGACCGTCGTTCCCCCTGAACTACGGAACGAGGTGCTATCGTGGGCCCATGCCTCCAAGGTTGGGGGTCACTTCGGGGTCAAAAGGACCAGAGACCTGGTGACCAGGCATTATTGGTGGCCGAGACTACCCCAGGACATACAGGAGTATGTGGGAGCCTGTATGTCGTGTGCTCGGAATAAGCCGTCCCGGCAGAGACCAGCAGGTCTTCTTCACCCACTGCCAGTGCCGGATCGTCCCTGGGAAGTGGTAGGGATGGACTTCCTGGGAGATCTGCCCAAGTCAGCAGGGCACAGGGTCGTATGGGTCATCACGGACCACTTCTCTAAAATGGTCCACTTGGTGCCTCTCCCACGACTCCCGACATCACGTGCTCTCGCCACCTTGTTCATTCGGCATGTATTTAGGTTGCATGGCATGCCTGACAAGGTGGTGAGCGACCGGGGTCCCCAGTTCGCGTCTCGCTTCTGGAGAGAGCTCTGTAAGCTCCTGCAGATAGAGCTGAACATCTCCTCCGCATACCATCCCGAGACCAATGGACTAGTGGAGAGGACTAATCAGACCTTGGTAACTTACCTCCGCCATTTTATATCCGCGCACCACGACAACTGGGCTAACCTCCTTCCTTGGGCCGAATTTGCCATTAACAATTCGGTCCATGAATCCTCTGGCCAGACTCCGTTCCTACTCAATAACGGACAACATCCCAGAATCCCGGTTCCGATGCCCATTACGTCACCCGATACTAGAGTGGAGGATTGGGCGACAAAGGCCCGGGAGATCTGGGATGACACCCAAGAGGCTCTTAAAAGGGCTAAAGATCGGATGGTGACAACGGCTGATGTTCGCCGCCGCCCTGCACCATCCTTCGCCCCTGGTGACCTAGTATGGCTGTCCTCTAAAAATGTTAACCTACGGGTACAGGCAGCCAAATTCGCCTCTAGGTATCTGGGTCCGTTTAAAGTACTACAGCAGGTAAACCCAGTGGCATATCGACTCCAGCTCCCTCCACGCTGGGCTATAGCCAACACCTTTCACGTGTCCCTCCTGAAACCCGTACGACTTAATAAATTCTTGGGGTCCCTGCCGGCTCAAACCGACTCCCCGTCCGACGACCCTGAGGTGGCAAAACTTGTGGAGACAAAAGTCATACAGGGCAAGAGGTACTACCTCGTGGAGTGGGCCGGCCGTGGTCCGGAGCATAGATCCTGGGAGTTGGAGGATCATATCCGCGCCCCAGGTTTGATAGCGGCCTTCGAGCACGGACAGGGGGGGGGCCTAGACGGGGGGGTAATGTTACATCTCGTGGCTCTCCTGAGGCAAGGACTGAGGCAGTCTCCCATTCCTTGCCTGCCACGAGCATTCCTGCTCAGCAGCACCGATGGTCTGCCAGACTGCGCAGTGTGCAGGAGATACCTTCTCAGAGAGGCAGCAGAAGGGTGACACCTAGTGGTTCTCCTGTTACAAGGAGTGAAGCGGTCTCCCATTCCTGGCCTGCCGCAGACTCTCCTGCTCAGCGGCCCCGAAGGTCTGCGAGGCTGCGCAATGTGCAGAGGTTTACTGCTCAGGGAAGCAGTGAGATTCCCGTTATCTCTGCACATTGTGAGACCGAGGATCCCGCCTCTATTTCCCAGAGGCAGGAGGGTGAGCATGTGCAATGCGTGGTGGGTCCTGATTCGCTCACTGACGTCACACGGCTTGATGACAAGGCTGGTGACGTGGTGAATCCTGACTGGCCAGGCTGGGACGTCGTGGACCCTGATTGGGTCAAGTCCGTCATCTCCGCCTCGCGCCCGCCCTCGGGTGGAGCTGCACCTCCTTAAAAGCTCCCCCTGCCATCATGGCGGCGCGCGACCGTCCTTCTATGTTTGGATGTCTGGCAGCGTGCTGCCACGCCACTGCTCAGGCATTACTGTCTCTTGTGGGCTTGGCCCTTGCTGCTCCGGCAGTACCTCGTTTGCAGGCCGTGTTCCTGCCTTGCTGCTCCGGCAGTACCCCCGTCAACAGGCCGTGTTCCTGTCCCAGGTGAGCTCCTCAAGTCTCCTTTGGACTCACCTGGTTATTGAAAGCACACGTGCGTGGGCACCTCTGTGCTACCCTCGTGCCATATTCTCGTGACTTCCACTGGCACACGTGCGTGGGCACCTCTGTGCTTCCCCGTGCAACAGGTACACCGAGCCGTGAGATCTGTGCCATACAACCCTCACGGGTTAGGGCAGATCGGTGTACATAGATCGTCTGTGACATTCCAGACGATCGCTAGCAGCAACCCGCTCACTCTTCACCCACCATAGCGGCGGTCCCTTACACTGCACAGTGGACCTTGACCGGCGGAAGCAGTCCATTTCCCATCTTGGCACGCTTCCCCGGGTCCCCCTCGTAACAGGGGGGGACATGCCAGGATGGGGGTACATGAACATGCCAGGATGAGGAAAAATGCCAGGATGGGGTACATTTACCAGGATAAGGGAACATGCCTGGATGAGGTACATTTACCAGGATGGGGTCATTTAACAGCATGGGGGAACATGCCAGGATGGGATACATTTACAATGATGGGGTACATTTACCAGGATGGGGTACATTTACCAGGAATGGGGTACATTTACCAGGATGGGGCCATGATGGGGACAAATATACCAGAATGTAGGAAATATATATCAGGATGGGGGACATGTTTACCAGGAAGTGGCCAGGAAGGGGACATAACTACACAATGAAAGGGGAGGGGAGCAACTCGTACGTCTTTATGGGATTTCAAGATGTTCAGACTTTGAAATGTAGATGTGGATTACAGGGTGACATCTGATTGCATTCCAGGCTAAAATCTCTGTCTAATATGCTGTAATTTATTTCCAGAAAGATCAATCCAACTGCTGTGTCTGGAAAGGGCAGGGGCTCAGCTTCCATGTGTGGTAAGCAGGCATGAGCGTGATGCCCCCTGCTGAAGAGAAGAGAAGACGGCAAAGGTAAGGTTAAAATCAATTATTTACATAATAGGATTGGTTGGCACTTCGGAAAAAAAAATGGGTTTAGAACTACAGTTTGGGCACTCGGCCTGTAAAAGGTTCGCCATGACTTCTCTAGAGGCTTGAGTTCGGTTTGGTTCGTCGAACGGAGGCCGCGTTCGAGTTCGGTTCGGCGAGCCTTTCGACAAACCTCTCGAACCCCATTGAAACCAATGGGAGGCAAACATAAACACATAAAAACACATTATAAATGTACACATACAGTTAATAAACATTGCCATAACACTTACCTGCCCCCGCAATGCGTCCTGTACTCTGTCTCCCGCCGCTTTTCCTTCCGATAATCGCTGCACCCTCCCGGTAACCAGCACTGATGATAGGACTTATCGTGACGTCAAAAAAAGCATGTGACCAGTCACGTGTCTATTATCTCATTGGCTACAGACTGGTCACATGGCTTTGACGTCATGCTAGGTCCTGTCAGTGCATCTCTCCAGTATGCAGTGATCGTTTGTGTATCTCCGTGTACCGGCGAGATGCTCTGGCACATGGTCGGCTCCCCGTTCAGCTTCCCCATTCCGTTATTCACTGGCTGCCACAGCCGGTCAATAACGGAGATCACTGTTGCTATAGCAACGCACCTGTCAGCGGTGACGTCACCGCATACAGGCAGCAACTTCTGGTCACTCACGGAGTGAAAAGACTGCACGGGAACAGCAGAGTCTTCCTCCCATGCAGCGCTGCTGATGTAAAAGAGCTGCATGGGTTGAAGGAGAAAGAAGACAGAAAAGCAAGATCGTAAAGGGATAAGAGGGAGTAATAAACCTGGAGTCTCTAAGTGTGTCTGTGTATTTATTTCTATTAAAGTATTTTTTCTCTGTGTGGTGTCTTTTTTTTAACCCTTTGTTGGAGATTCTTAATGGCTGGGTCAAACTTGCCTGACATTAAGAATCTCTGACTTAATACTAGCTAGTAAAACAAAGCTAGTATTAACTAATAATTACCCAGCAAGCCACCCGGCTCTAGGGCTGTTGGAAGAGTTGGATACAGCGCCAGATGATGGCGCTTCTATTAAAGCGCCATTTTCTGGGGCGGCTGCGGATTGCAATTCTCAGCAGAGAGGCCCAGAACGCTCGGGCTAACCTGTGCTGCGGATTCCAATCCCCAGCTGCCTAGTTGTACCTGGCTGCACAAAAAAATGGGGAGAAGCCAACGTCATTTGTTTTTTAATTATTTCATGAAATTCATGAAATAATTAAAAAAAAACGGGCTTCCCTATATGGGGTTGTGGGCAGCCGTACCTGCCTGCTGTACCTGACTAGCATACAAAAATATGGCGAAGCTCATGTCATCTTTTTGGTGGGCAAAAAACTCCTGCTTACAGTCCTGGATGGAGTATGCTGAGCCTTGTAGTTCTGCAGCTGCTGTCTGCTCTCCTCCATACAGACAGACAGCAGCTGCAGAACTACAAGGCTCAGCATACTCCATCCAGGACTGTATGCAGGAGTTTTTTGCCCCCCAAAAAATTATGTGGGCTTCGCCATGTTTTTGTATTCTAGCCAGGTATAGCAGGGAGCTACGGGCTACCCCCAACCCCCAGCTGCCTATTTGTACCTGGCTGGGAACAAAAAATATAGGGAAGCCCTTTTTTTATTAATTATTTCATGAATTTTATGAAATAATTAAAAAACAAATGACGTGGGCTTTGTCATATTTTTGTATGCTAGCCAGGTACAGCAGGCACCTACCGGCTGCCCCCAACACCCAGCTGCCTATTTGTACCCGGCTGGGAACCAAAAATATAGGGAAGCCCGTTTTTTTTAATTATTTCACTTATTACATGAAATAATTAAAAAAAAAATGACGTGGGCTTCGCCATATTTTTGTGTCCAGCCAGGTATAACTAGGCAGCTGGGGATTGGAATCCACAGCACAGGTTTGCCTGAGCTTTCTGGGCCCCTCTGCTGCGAATTGCAGTCCGCAGCCGCCCCAGAAAAGGGCACTTTCATAGAAGCGCCATCTTTTGGCGCTGTATCCAACTCTTTCAGCGGCCCTTGTGACGGGTGGCTCGCTGTGTAATAATGGGTTTGGGGCTAGCTGTATATTATCAACTGGCCCTAAGCCCGAAATTCATGGTGTCACGCAAATATTAGACATGGCCACCATGAATTTCTAGCACCGATAAAAAAACCACAACACACAGAAAAATATTTTTGTTATAAATAATACACAACACAATTAGTGACTCCATCTTTATTGAAATAAAGAACCCCCCTCCGCAGTAATCCGGAGTCAATGATCCCGTGCCGTCCAATCCGGATCCAATATCATCTGATCAATTTGCTGGAAGGCAAAGCGATCAGATGATTTGTCAGGTTCAAGGGACTGAATCACATGACACAGCAGCTGATTGTATAAACGGCTTTTATACAATCAGCTGATGCATCAGTGCAAAAAAAACAAAAAACAAACTGCACACTTCAGTGCAGACTCCTGTCCGACGGCATCAGCTGATAGTTTAGCCGGCCGGGTGGTAAAAAGCCAGACTCACTGCTCGACTTTTAGTGTCAGATGATTCCATCAGGTGACCGCATCAGCTGATCATCGCCAGGTCTGAGAAAGAAAGAAAGAGAAAGAAGAGGGAGAGAAAGAGAGAGAGAAAGAGAAAGAAGAGAGAGAAAGAGAAAGAAGAGAGAGAGAAAAGGAGAGAAAGAAGAGAGAGAAAGCGAGAAAGAAGAGAGAGAAAGAGAGAAAGAAGAGAGAGAGAAAGAGAGAAAGAAAGTAGAGAGAAAGGCGAGAAGTAAAGGAGAGAGAGATAAAGGAGAGAGAGAAAGGAGAGAAAGATAGACAGAGAAAGAGAGAGAGAAAGAAAGGAGAGAGAGAAAGGAGAGAGAGAAAGAAAGGACAGAGAGAAAGAAGAGAGAGAGAAAGGAGAGAAAGAAAGTAGAGAGAGAAAGGAGAGAAATAAAGGAGAGAGAGAAAGGAGAGAAAGAGAGTGAGAAAGAAAGGAGAAAGAGAAATGAGAGAGAGAAAGAGAGAGACAAAGAAAGGAGAGAGAGAAAGAGAGAGAAACAAAGGAGAGAGAGAAAGGAGAGAAAGAAAGGAGAGACACAAAGGAGAGAAAGAAAGGACATAGAGAGAAAGGAGAGAGAGAAAGGAGAGAGAGAGAAAGAAGAGAGAGAAAGAAAGAAGAGAAAGAAGAGAAAGAAAGGAGAGAGAGAAAGAAGAGAAAGAAAGGAGAGAGAGATAGAAAGGAGAGAAAGAAAGGAGAGAGAGAAAGAAAGGAGAGAGAGAAAGGAGAGAGAGCTCGAGCTCACAGCTGATGTCCGGCTCCTCCCCTCAGTGCATAATTAAATTATAATTATAAATATATTATAAATATATTATAAATATAATTTAAAAAAAAAAAAAATCTTTACCGGGACTAGAACTCACGACCTAATGCTTCTTATGCGCTCTATGCACTTAGCTACTGCTTCTAATGATAAAGATAGGCAGATTTGGTTATCTGGACTTCTGCATTGCTGAAGTCTCTGCTGAACGTGCGATTCACTTGATTGCTACGTGGAGCTGATACAGAGCACTCGTGTTCTGTAGCAGAGCTGACAGTGTCGTGTGGATTACGTCGGACCTGGAGGGGTATTTGAGGATTAATAAAGGGGTGAAACAGGGTGTTTTTTTGTCTTTTATTCCAAATAAAGGATTTTTCGCGGTGTGTTTTTCTTTACTTTCACTTTCAGTTTAATCATGAAAGGTGTCTCGGGGAGACGCCTGGCATGATTAAACTCATTTTTACCCCAATTGCCACCGCACCACGGCAATTCGGGATGAGCTGGGTAGAGTTCTGGGACTGTCGCATCTAATGAATGCGGCTATTCCGGGCGTCTACTGGGTGATATTGTTAGGGTGTTGGGCTCCCCATACCGTGGTGCTCCCCATCCTGACAATACCAGCCTCCAGCCGTGCGGCTTTATCCTGGCTGGTATCAAATATGGGGGAACCGCATTTTCTTTTTTTATTTATTTATTTTACTGCACGATATAATTTAAAAAAAAAAAAATGCTTCACCTGTACTAGAACTCGCGACCTAATGCTTCATAGGCGAGCTCTCTATCCACTGACCTATTGCCTCTATTGATAAAGATGAGCAGAGTTTGTAATCTTGAAGCCTGCAGTGCTGACTGAAGTCTCTGCTGACAGCGTGATTCACTTCATTGCTACGTGGACCTGATACAGCGTGATGGTGTTCTACGGTGCTGCTACATCTTCAGGGAGCAGAGCTGACAGTGTCATGTGGATTACGTCGGACCTGGAAGGGTATTTGGTGATTAATAAAGGGGTGAAACAGGGTGTTTTTTTGTCTTTCATTCCAAATAAAGGATTTTTCGCAGTGTGTTTATTTACTTTCACTTTCAGGTTGATCATAGAAGGTGTCTCGGGGAGACACCTGGCATGATCAACCCCGTTATTACACCGTTTGCCACCACACCAGGGCAATTCGGGATGAGCTGGGTAGAGTTCGGGACTGTCACATCTAATGGATGCGGCTATTCTGGCTGGCTGCTGGGCGATATTGTTAGGCTGGAGGGCTCCCCATACCGTGGCGCTTTATCCTGGCTGGTATCAAATATGGGGGAATCACTTTTTTTTTTTTATTATTTATTTATTTATTTTGCTGCACGATATAGACCCGCCCGCCGGCGGCTGTGATTGGTTGCTGTCACTCAGCTTGGGGACGTTTATGACTGCAACCAATCATAGGCGCCGGTGGGCGGGGAAAGCACGGAATAACTAATTGACTAATGAAGCGGCAGCCATTTTCTAAAGAGGAAAAGACACCACAGATATGTGACAGATGTGGAGCGAGGCGCCCGTGATCGGTGAGCAGGAAAGGGAGAGGGATTGTGCTCGGGACGCAGGATGCATGCAGATAGCAATATGTGCACATAGCCTTACTGTGAAAAGCCACGTTTATGTTGATCGAACCGTTCTCGAACCTAACTCGAACTATTGAGCTTTTAGCAAAAAGCTCGAGTTCGAGTTCAATCTCGAGCACCCCCCCAAAGGCACTCGAACATGAAATTGGCGAACCTCGAACATTACTCAACTCTACTGGAAAGTCGCCCATCACTGTATGGATCACCCCTTTCTTCTTCTCCACGCTCGGCGTGGGCACAGGGACCTCATCTACCAGTCTCAGGTGGTCCCTGGAAACAGTGGCCGTGGTCGTCCCCTGGTCGCGACTAATCAAGTAGGTCTTCTCGTTTTCCCATCCAGTTGGCTGTATGACGTAGGGAGCCCTCTCCCATTGGTCGTCGAGCTTGTGCGTTCTCCTTTTCCGTTTCAGCAACACATCCCCAGGTCCAAAAGGGGCGGCCTGAGCCTGCTTGTTGAAGCGCTGCTCTTGCCTCTCCCAATATTGACGCAGATTTCTTTCCACATACTCCTGGATCTGTCGGTACTGCATCTGTCGCTTGTCATCCCAATTGGCAGTGGGGGGGAGTAGTTTCGGGTACCTCTACATCCATTTCTAGGTCCACTGGTAGCCGCCCCGGCCGGGCTCTCATCAGGTATGCAGGTGTACATTTGGTGGAGCTGCAAGGGATATTATTATACATCTACCAAATCAGGTAGCTTCTTGGACCACAAGTTCGGCTCCTCCAGGGGTAGTGTCTTGAGGAGATTAAGGACCATATGGTTCATTTTCTCGCACACCTTATTAGTTTGGAAATGGTAAGGCATGGTCCGGATCTTCTTACACCCATACAAGTGTCAGAACTCCTGAAACACCTCGGCTTCAAAGCCCGGCCCTGATCCGTGAACACCTTCTCCGGGTAGCCATGCGGTCAGCAAAAGTAGGCCTGGAAGGCTCTGGCTGCGGTGCAGCCTGTCATATCTTTAATGGGGACAACCACCATGAATCTTGAGTAGTGGTCTACAATGATCAAGGCGTAGGTGTACCCGCTCAAGCTGGGCGTGAGCATGGTCCAAGGCAACCAACTCCAACGGCTGATGGGTAACAATCGCCTGCAGCGGGGCCTTCTGACTGCTTTCGTCCCGTCTTCTCAACATACAGGGACTGCGCTCTCGGCACCAGGCTTCCACGGACTCCCGCGTCCCACTCCAGTAGAAGCGCTCCCTCAACAGCATCTCTAGCTTCTTCCAGCTGAAGTGTTCTGCACCACCATGGTAGGCCTGCAGGACCATGGGCACACATGCCTGGGGCACCACCAGCTGGCGGACTTTTTCATGGGTTTTTGGGTTAATTATCCCCCTATACAGCTTCCCTTGGTGCAGGTAAAGACAGTCTCTCTCATTCCACAACCGCTGAGCTTCAGAGGGGGCTGTGGGGTCCATCCTGGAAGAGCCTTGGGCGATCATCGTTTTAACCAGCTGAACTGCAGGATGCTGATCCTGGGCTTCTTGCCACCCCTGGCTAGGCAGCCGGTCAAGGTTCACCTGCTGTTGGCTAACACAGGGCTTCTCATCCCTTGGCCGATGGAATGCGGGTAGCTCGATCTCCTCCAGGCTGTCTTCCTCCATCCCTTCATCGGCCAAGTGTGGCATCCGTGACAGCGCATCCGCGTTGGTATTCTTGCGGCCAGGCCTGCACTTGATGGTAAAGTCGTAGTTGGACTGTCGATCCATCCACCGCTGCTCCAGGGTGCCCAGCTTGGCCGTGTCCAGATGTGTCAACGGGTTGTTGTCCGTGTAAGCAGTGAACTTCGCTGCTGCTAGGTAATGTTTAAACCTTTCTGTTATCGCCCACACAAGGGCCAAAAACTCGAGCTTGAAGGAGCTGTAATTCTCGGGGTTCCTCTCTGTCGGCCAGAGCTTTCTGCTGGCGTAGGTGATCACCTTCTCCCTCCCATCTTGTACCTGGGACAGGACCGCACCCAGGCCCACATTGCTTGCGTTGGTGTAAAGGATGAACAGGAGGCCGTAATCAGGATAAGCCAAGATTTATTCCCCTGTCAGGGCCGATTTCAGCTGTTGGAAGGACTCCTCGTGATTCTCACCCAAGATAAACGGGGGTCCAGGAGATTTACTATTCTTGGTCTGTCCCACAAGGAGTTCTTGCATGGGTGTGGCCATCTTCGTGTATCCCTTAATAAAATGGCGGTAGTAGCCCACTAGTCCCAGGAACTGCTTCACCTTCTTCACCGCAGTTGGTTGCGGCCAGCTCTGGATAGCGGTAATCTTCTCAGGATCTGGGGCTACACCTTCCTCACTCACAACATGCCCGAGGTACTGCACTTTGGGTTTCAACAGATGGCACTTAGAGAGGGCTGCGAACACTTTTGCCAGGTGCTCCAGGTGGGCTTCGTACGTTTTGGAATACACAATCACGTCGTCCAAATACAGCAGAACGGTCTTGAAGTTGAGATGCCCCAAACAGCACTCCATGAGCCTCTGGAAGGTCCCCGGGGCATTGCACAGCCCGAACGGCATATTATTGAACTCGCAGAGTCCCATGGGGGTAGCGCGAACGCAGTCTTCCCGCGGTCCTCCCGTGCATCCGCCACCTGCCAGTAGCCACTAGTAAGGTCAAGGTTAGAGAAATAATTAGCAGTCTTCAGTGCAGCCAGTGACTCCTCAATGCAGGGGAGAGGGTAGGCATCTTTATGCATTATCTGATTGATCTTCTGGTAACCCACACACATTCTCATGGTACCATCCTTCTTCTTCACCAGCACCAATGGAGCTGCCCAGGGACTACAACTATCCCGGATGACCCCTGCCTCCTTCATGTTCCTCAACATCCTCAACATGTCTTTGGCACACTGGTAGTGTGAAGGTGGGATTAGCCTGTACCTTTCTTTAATGGGTGGATGTGTACCCGTGGGGATATGGTGTTGAACCCCTTTAATTCTCCCAAAATCTAGCGGGTGCTTGCTGAAAACCTGCCCGTACTCCTGCACTACCCGGTATACCCCTTCCTTGTGGTGCATGGGTGTGGACTCGGTGCCGACATGCAACTCCCAACACCACTCCTCTAAAGGCCCCGTCACACACAGAGATAAATCTTTGGCAGATCTGTGGTTGCAGTGAAATCATGGACATATTGTTCCATTTGTACACAGCCACAAACCTGGCACTGATTGTCCACAATTTCACTGCAACCACAGATCTGCCGCAGATTTATCTCTGTGTGTGACAGGGCCTTAACTGTTTGGGTGGAGGGTCATTATCCGAGTGTGGTGTAATGGTTGTGGGGATTGTTTCGTGGATAGCGTGTGTGTCTACGGTGAACAACTTGGCTATGGTGGCGTAGCGGGGCAGCCTGACCTCTCAACAATTCAGCACTCTCACGGGCACTCTCCCTTTTTGACATCAATCACCCCTCTGGCTACCATTACCGTGGGCCAGTGCTCCGAAGGCAAGAGCTCTACCATTGCCGGGTAATCCTGTCCCTGGGGTCCTACTGCTGCCCTAAACCCAATCATCATCTCGCTCCGCAACGGCATCACCAAAGACGCGGCGTCCATCACCCGCACGCCACCAATCTCTCTACATGTCATGTTCACCTGCTGCCGCTGCAGGAGGGCCCGGTTCTCATGCTGCAGCACCCTCTGCCAGCCCCCTCCTGCAGTGGCAGACAATTGTTGCAACAGGCTCAGCACTTCCCCCATGCAGTTCTCAACTACGTTGGTCCCGAGGTCGACCTTTGGGTTACGATTACTGGAGTCATTCAGCACCACAATCATCCCTTGACGTCTCAACTCCGTTCGTCCCACAGTGAGGGTCACTTCCTTCAACCCCACCTGGGTCATAGGGAGCCCATTGGCTGCAATGATGGTTAGGCCATCGTCCGGAGGGGTAAGTTCACTGTCAGACCAATATCGTTGGTACAACGTGTAAGGCATAGTCGTTACCTGCTATCCGGTGTCAATCAGGGCCATGGTCGGGACACCATCCACCGCCAGGGAGATGATGGGGTGGCATCCAACGTACTGATCCCGCCAATCAGCTGGGCATTGGGGATCTACTCCTGAGGATTGGCCCTTGGCCTCAGGGGTTGCTCGTTTAACGGACACCATCTGGAGTAGTGGCTGGTCTTGTTACACTTGTAGCAGACAGGCGGTCCATACCGTGGGTCATTGTTCCTTCTCTGCTGCATCCAAGGGACGTCCTCTGGGCTGTCGGCGAGCTGGATCTTCTCCGCGAGCTTGACTCTCATCAGTAGCTGCAGAGCGGCAAGGATCCGGGTGACGTCCTCATTCAGGCGCCGGACTTGCGATGACAGATCTTCCGGAGCTCCGGTGGCTGCAGCAGGGGTCGGCAGGGCCAACAAGGGGGGCACTACCGAGATGAGAGCGGTGTCAACCGGCCACGATGGCGGATCAGGGGCACCGGCATCCGGTGCTTGTAGGGCCTTGATGGCCCACTCCTTTAGCACTGCAAACTCCAGATCGGCGTTCTCTAAAGACCACAGCCGCTGTTGTTTGAGATCTTCGGCGGACCCCAGTCCCTGCAGGAACTGTTCTACCAGCATTTTGTTAATATCAGTCTCATTGATGGGGTCCACCCGTTTTAGTGTACGCAAGGCCGTCTGCAGCCGCAAGGCATAGTCTCGGACACTGTCCTTCGGTCGCTGCCGACAATGATAAAACTGCATCCACAACTCTGCTTCTGTGCGGGTTTCAAAGGCAACCTGGAGTTTATCAAAAATGGCAGTTACTGAGGCCCGGCCGCGTCTGCCCAAGTCTCCACCTCCTGCTTGGCCGCACTGGTCAGCTGCCCTAGCACTATCGCTGCACGCTGCTTGCCAGTCATGGCATACAAATTGAGAATCGTGCATGTTTTCTTCCGGAACACCTGCAAGGCATCAGGCTTCCCATCGTACTGGGGTAGCCAAGCAGCACCAGGCACGTAGGGAAAGGAGATCGGCATTACCTGGGCGACCGTCAAAGCCGCGGCCTTCCTCACTCCTGCGACCGGAGCGAGCGCTGCCACATTCTCATCGTCGGGCACACCTATAGGCGCCGCAGCTCCAGCGGCCGGCGCCACTCCGATGTCGGGGTTAGGCGCGGACATCTTCCCGCTTTTCCCCCTTGGTCTTTTCGCAACACTCCCTTCTTCGGCCGGTAAGTTTCGTTTTTCGACTTCCGGCTTTGCGGCACGGCCGTGTTCCCAGGGGGCAGGGCTTCAGTTCTTGCGCTCTTTTTGCAGGGAAGACAACTTTGGCGGTAATCTTCGCGCCAAAAGATGGCGGCAAGATGGCGGATTCTGAAACTTTTACAACGGATCACCACTGACTTCACTTCAAAGCGCACTTCACTAGGTAAGTGAATGGGTAAGTATCCTGTTCGTGATGCCAGAAGAGTCAATGTGTACCACCCTGGGCTCGACTGCAACCGAGCCGCTCGGATCCGGGCTCACTGGTGGGTGGCTTTAGCGTTTCTGGACCCGGGGGCCCTGTGGTCACTCCGATCTGAAAGGGGCTGGCGTTTTGGGGGATGTAGGTTTACGGCCGGAGCCGTGGTTAAGTTCGTGATGCCACCCACGGGTTGTGGTGAAGATGGACACCACCTCTGCGGTTACGGGGCACCCGGGGAAGATATTGCGCAGCAAGATGTTATCCCCTCCGTGGGTAGGGATGGTGGCCCCGGGACCCGTTGGGGGGGAGTAGTTGGGCGGGGCAGGGAGGTGCACGACCGGAGGGCACTGGTGTACTCACAATTAGAAACACACCCAAGTCTCTGGTAAACCAAGATGATGGTGGTCGGTGCCCGCAGCCGGCTGCAGTCTGGTCCCCCACCAGGTTGGTAGTCTCTGCCTTTCTCCTGCACCTCTTTAAGTGTTGATGGACTACCTGAACTTGCAATACAGGAGTCCGCTCCCCGGCTTGTGTATGTCGGAGGAGCCCATTGCCCGCAGACGCTGGCCCGTGGGATCTCTCTGCATGAGCGGTGGCTTTCTATCCCCCTCGTTGGGCTGTTGTCTTCAGTCGGGACTTTGGGTGGGAAAGGACCTATAGTCCTGGCTGCAATCAGTTAATTAACTCAGTCCAGTAGCTTCTGGACCTCGTTTCAGGGTCTGAGTACCCCCCTCGGTGCTCCGGTTTCCGAGTCGGTAACGGCGGGCCACCACCCTGTCCCCTGGTGTGCCCATCAAGCCCTGAGGGGGGTGATTAGGGTTTAAAGTGTTTGGCTGCTGACACATTGTTGGAGACAGGTTTTGCGGGGCTCTAACTGCGACTACCTGGCTGTACTTGCAGTATTGATTATACAACTGCTCAAGGGACCACAAGTCAAAAAACTTATTGTAGCCCATACAAAACACTTTCAGGGTTTTTGCACTGAGAAATTTCACACAAATACTAATAAGGACTTGTCCTCTGTGACTAGCATAAAAAGACAAAATTCTAAGTGGTGTTCCTCTACAAAAGTCCCCCTTCTCCTCTACACATGCATTATTTATGAGAAAAAATCCTTCTTCATCGATATAATGTGAATTGGCGTGAAGAAGGCCTATATGTGGGCCGAAACGTCTCCTTCACTTATACTACCTATAAATAAAATACATATTTTTTGGCAAAGCAAAAAAACAAATCTGTTGATATTTTTCTACCTCATCTGAATGAGAGTGCAGTGTCTTGTATGTATACCCTGTAATCTGGACCTGTTTGGTGACAATGGTGTTTGTGGTCGTGCAGTCACATCCTCTGTTTGCGGGGAGCTCAGTGGCAATGTTGTTGCTTGTGAGGAAGAGTCTGAGAACCCAGCTGAAGCAGGAGTAGGACAAGGCTCTGATCTTTTTTGGCTTGTCAAGTATGCATTCCATGGAATTAAATGCTTTGATTGCAAATGCCTCATCATGCAGGTGGTGCCCAGGTTCAGAACATATTGTCCTCGCACTATGTTCTGATGGCACAGGTTGCAAATCACCCATATTCTGTTGTTAGGACATTGTTTGAAGAATTGCCACACCAGGGACATCTTTGGAGCAACTTTAGGTGTGCTCAGTTCATCGTTGTGGTTGGTAGTAGCAGCCAATGTACTGCTTTGGGCTCGGCCACTGTCCTTTTCCACCCTCCTCTGTCTGTGGCTGTGTTGCTGGGGCAGTGTGACTGTAACCTATTTGTCTGAACTGGGCATGCCACTATGATGTTCTTCAGTCCATGTAAGGTCTAAAGCCCACTTTACACACTACAATATATCTTACGATGTGTCGGCGGGGTCACGTCGTAAGTGACGCACATCCGGCTTCGTAAGGTACATTGTAGTGTGTATCAGCTACATGCGATTGTGAATGAACGGTAAAACGTTCATTGCACGCACGTCGTTCATTCCTCATGAATTGAACATCGGGTTGTGCATTGTACCCGGGGTAGCACACATCGCAGTGTGTGACACTACGGGAATGAGTGTGTGACACTCCCGGCCAGCAATGCGGAAGGAAGGAGGTGGGCGGGATGTTTACGTCCCGCTCATCTCTGCCCCTTTGCTTCTATAGGCCGGCTGCCACGTGACGTCGATGTGATGCCGAACGTCCCTCCCACTCCAGGAAGTGGACGTTCACCGCCCACATCGAGGTCGTATGGACGGGTAAGTACATGTGACGGGGGTTAATCGTTTGTGCAGCACATTCAACAAAATTGAACTTGCCGCACATACGATAAGGGCGGTTACGATCGCATATGATATCGTATGCAGAATCTTAACATGTAAAGCAGGCTTAAGCCCTCATCATTGTCCAGACACTCCTCATTCCTGCACTCTTTGCCAGTATGCACATCCTGGACATCCGCAGCAGTTGTCACTTGAGTTTCATCATCATCAGAGTCGTGGTGTGGTGCTCTGCTGACCATGTGCATTGGCCCTTCCATGAACTGATCCTACAACAGAAAAAATAGTTGTGCATCAGGCCACTCACTGTTTCCCACATCTGAGACAGGGTCAGGTGGATGGGAAACAGAACCGCAGGCAGCAGAGTCATCATCAAAAAGCATTAGAGTCTGCGGAATGCCTTGTGGCTCAGCCTCAGACAGCTTGGCTGATTTGCAAGGTGGTGAGAAAGATGGATGCCTATTTCACGCAGGTGCAAAATCTGCTCTTTCTGCAGTGGACTGGGTGGAAGAAAAGACAGAATGTTCTGTGCTCACCATCTGTCCACCAGTATGAAATGAAATAGACTGCCCTGTCACCGGTGTGCAACTCGCAAAGGTGTTTTGGTTAGAGGCATAACAGGCACTGGCTCAGTGTGTCCTCTCCTTGCAGCCGCTACACCAGCACCTCTAGCTGCACCACATCCACATTCATGTCCACGTCCACAGCAACTATTTGATGATCTCATGTTCACTATTTGATGATCTCACAGGCTATATGGCACAAAGTAAGCAGGCAGCTAATGTCTTCACAGGGTGGAGCATACAGTGTAATGTGGAGCCTGCTTCCATGTTAGTGGGCATGACTGGATTGCTTGGTGGGCATGGCTACATTACCATCTGTGAGGAAACAGGGAAATATTATGATCTATTAAGCCATATTCCTATAGCCGCCATCTTGTCAAGGTACGACCATGGTATCTCATTGTGTGTGACTGGGCCTTTAGGCCTAAGGAGGCTTCAATCCGTGTGCTAATTACCTTGAGGAAATTAGATGAGCTAGTTAGGCCTGAGAACAGTAAGGGAAAGGAAGACCCAGCAAAGGTGTCAAAATCCAATTAGGATAGCCCTTGATCCAGCACACCCCCTGCAGAGTGAAATGTCCTACATAGGAGGTGGGAGGGAAGCTCCAGGTTTATAACTAGAGTTGAGCGCGGTTCGTGGTTCGTGGTTCTCCAGTTCTAGGCTCGAGTGATTTTTGGGCTGTTCGAGATCGAACTAGAACTCGAGCTTTTTGCTAAAAGCTCGATAGTTCTAGATACGTTCGAGAACGGTTCTAGCAGCAAAAAGCAGGGCTTTTTACAGCTACAGTGAGCAGGAGCCATCGCTGGCAGCCTGCCACAAGCTGGTAACCAAGATAAACATCGGGTATCCAAGCAAAGCGCTTTGGTTAGTAACCCGATGTTTATCTTAGTTACGTGCAGGAAGCCCACACTTTCCCGCTCAGCTCGCTCCACCCCCTCCTGCCCGCGGCATGTACACATACATACACATACACAAACACACACACACACACACACATCCACCCCCCCCCCGCCCGCCCGCCCGCCCGCTCGCTCGCTCGCTCGCTCGGCTTACCTGCGGTGATGAAGTCCCGCCATCCCGACCTCAGCGCTGTCACTGTCCTCCATGGCCGCCGCTTGTCACATCACCTATCGCTTCCGACCCGAGACTGACACTGGCGGTGACGTCACGGACCTCTCGCGATACTTGATGTGAAGGCGCCGGTCATTGACCTCAGTGACAGGGGCTGTCAGTGTGCTGGAGATCAGCGCAGGTAATGTACCTCACTGACAGCAGCACTTGTCACCCCCCTGCAGTGACCTGGGCTGACCCATTGATGTTAGCTCAGGTCACTGCACTGCTCTCCCAGCCAATGGGGAACATCCTGCTCTTCATTGACTGGGACAGTGTGCATCGTCATGGCAACCCCTTGGATTACACCAGACCTGGATTTGTTTTTCAATCTAATAAATTGGTTAAAGAGGGAATGTTTTGGGGAGTGTTTTTTCAAATAAAAATGTGTTTGTCGTGTATTTTTTTTTTATTACTGACTGGGTTGGTGATGTCGGGTATCTGATAGACGCCTGACCTCACCAACCCCAGGGCTTGATGCCAGGTGACATTACACATCTGGTATTAACCCCAAATATTACCCCGTTTGCCACCGCACCAGGGCGCGGGATGAGCTGGGGCGAAGCACCAGGATTGGCGCATCTAATGGATGTGCCACTTCTGGGGCGGCTGCGGCCTGCTATTTTTAGGCTGGGGAGATTCCAATAACCATGGACCTCCCTAGTCTGAGAATATCAGGCCCCAGCTGTCTGCTTTACCTTGGCTGGTGATCCAATTTTGGGGGACCCCTACGTGTTTTTTTTTTAATTATTTATTTAATTTAAAATAACAGCGTGGGGTGCCCTCAGTTTTGGATTACCAGCCAAGGTGAGGTTGCCAGCTGTGGTCTGCAGGCTGCAGCCGTCTGCTTTACCCTAGCTGGCTACAAAACTAGGGGGAACCCTATGTCATTTTTTTTTTTCATTTTTTTGGCTAAATACAAAGCTAAGCACCCCTTAGTGCCACATGAAAGGTACCAAAGGGTGTTCCACTTTTTCTCCATTTTTTTCTCCACTTTCTCTCCACTTTTTCTCCACTTTTTCTCCATTTTTTTCTCCACTTATTCTCCACTTTTTCTCCTCTTATTCTCCACTTTTTCTCCACTTTTTCTCCACTTTTTCTCCATTTTTTTCTCCACTTTCTCCACTTTTTCTCCACTTTTTTCTCCACTTTTTCTCCTCTTATGCTCCACTTTTTCTCCTCTTAATCTCCACTTTTTCTCCACTTTTTCTCCACTTTTTCTCCACTTTTTTCTCCACTTTTTCTCCTCTTATGCTCCACTTTTTCTCCACTTTTTCTCCACTTTTTCTCCACTTTTTCTCCACTTTTTCTCCACTTTTTCTCCTCTTAATCTCCACTTTTTCTCCTCTTATGCTCCACTTTTTCTCCACTTTTTCTCCACTTTTTCTCCACGTTTTCTCCACTTTTTTCTCCACTTTTTCTCCTCTTATGCTCCACTTTTTCTCCACTTTTTCTCCACTTTTTCTCCACTTTTTCTCCACTTTTTCTCCTCTTAATCTCCACTTTTTCTCCACTTTTTCTCCACTTTTTCTCCACTTTTTCTCCACTTTTTCTCCACTTTTTTCTCCACTTTTTCTCCACTTTTTCTCCTCTTATGCTCCACTTTTTCTCCACTTTTTCTCCACTTTTTCTCCACTTTTTCTCCTCTTATGCTCCACTTTTTCTCCACTTTTTCTCCACTTTTTCTCCTCTTATGCTCCACTTTTTCTCCACTTTTCTCTACTTTTTTCTCCACTTTTTCTCCTCTTATGCTCCACTTTTTCTCCACTTTTTCTCCACTTTTTCTCCACTTTTTCTCCTCTTATGCTCCACTTTTTCTCCACTTTTTCTCCACTTTTTCTCCATTTTTTTCTCCACTTTTTCTCCACTTTTTCTCCACGTTTTCTCCACGTTTTCTCCACTTTTTTCTCCACTTTTTCTCCTCTTATGCTCCACTTTTTCTCCACTTTTTCTCCACTTTTTCTCCTCTTAATCTCCACTTTTTCTCCACTTTTTCTCCACTTTTTCTCCTCTTATGCTCCACTTTTTCTCCACTTTTTCTCCACTTTTTCTCCTCTTAATCTCCACTTTTTCTCCACTTTTTCTCCACTTTTTTCTCCACTTTTTCTCCACTTTTTCTCCTCTTATGCTCCACTTTTTCTCCACTTTTTCTCCACTTTTTCTCCACGTTTTCTCCACGTTTTCTCCACTTTTTTCTCCACTTTTTCTCCTCTTATGCTCCACTTTTTCTCCACTTTTTCTCCACTTTTTCTCCTCTTAATCTCCACTTTTTCTCCACTTTTTCTCCACTTTTTCTCCACTTTTTCTCCACTTTTTCTCCACTTTTTTCTCCACTTTTTCTCCACTTTTTCTCCTCTTATGCTCCACTTTTTCTCCACTTTTTCTCCACTTTTTCTCCACTTTTTCTCCTCTTATGCTCCACTTTTTCTCCACTTTTTCTCCACTTTTTCTCCTCTTATGCTCCACTTTTTCTCCACTTTTTCTCCACTTTTTTCTCCACTTTTTCTCCTCTTATGCTCCACTTTTTCTCCACTTTTTCTCCACTTTTTCTCCACTTTTTCTCCTCTTATGCTCCACTTTTTCTCCACTTTTTCTCCACTTTTTCTCCATTTTTTTCTCCACTTATTCTCCACTTTTTCTCCTCTTATTCTCCACTTTTTCTCCACTTTTTCTCCACTTTTTCTCCTCTTATTCTCCACTTTTTCTCCACTTTTTCTCCACTTTTTCTCCATTTTTTTCTCCACTTTCTCCACTTTTTCTCCACTTTTTTCTCCACTTTTTCTCCTCTTATGCTCCACTTTTTCTCCTCTTAATCTCCAATTTTTCTCCACTTTTTCTCCACTTTTTCTCCACTTTTTTCTCCACTTTTTCTCCTCTTATGCTCCACTTTTTCTCCACTTTTTCTCCACTTTTTCTCCACTTTTTCTCCTCTTAATCTCCACTTTTTCTCCTCTTATGCTCCACTTTTTCTCCACTTTTTCTCCACTTTTTCTCCACTTTTTCTCCACTTTTTCTCCTCTTATGCTCCACTTTTTCTCCACTTTTTCTCCACTTTTTCTCCTCTTAATCTCCACTTTTTCTCCTCTTATGCTCCACTTTTTCTCCATTTTTTCTCCACTTTTTCTCCTCTTATGCTCCACTTTTTCTCCACTTTTTCTCCACTTTTTCTCCTCTTATGCTCCACTTTTTCTCCACTTTTTTCTCCACTTTTTCTCCTCTTATGCTCCACTTTTTCTCCACTTTTTCTCCACTTTTTCTCCACTTATGCTCCACTTTTTCTCCACTTTTTCTCCACTTTTTTCTCCACTTTTTCTCCTCTTAATCTCCACTTTTTCTCCACTTTTTCTCCACTTTTTCTCCACTTTTTCTCCACTTTTTTCTCCACATTTTCTCCACTTTTTCTCCTCTTATGTTCCACTTATTCTCCACTTTTTCTCTACTTTTTCTCTACTTTTTCTATGGTCGGTCTACCCATTAGCTCTGCCATGCATAGTGTAGCTCTACACCTACTGCACATGTTACTTTATGATTGACATCTCTTTCGTACCAGAGCTGTCTAAGTCTACTCTGACCCCATATTTGTCATTACTATATTGTCCTTGTACTGTATTATGACATTTGTATCATGTGTTTCATTTCTTGCTGTGTTGCAATTTTTTTGCTGCATCCCAATTGTACCTCTACATTGTTCGAGTTTATGTTATTGTTCTCTCACTCTTATGTGATACTGATTATTGTCATTTTTCATGATTACATGCAGATAAGTCCAATCTGACGAAGGCTCAGGCCGAAACGTCATTTGTAACTTGTTTTGGACAAAAACATATATGCTTATGAAAAAAAAATTTTCTTAATACGGACCAATAAAGAGTGATTTTGCATTACTATCCGTTGTGACTTACTGACTTAGTCTGGGAGATATAGAGTGCCGAGGTTACTCAATAATTTTATCTATTATTACCTCTGAGCACCTATATACCAGTGAGCAGAGCTTCCTCTACAGTAGTTCTCCTGATTAGGCATGCCCTTACCTCATGAGCAGGGCATTGCAGCTTTGGTAGCAACCATTACGACATGGACTCTGCTGCTATGGACCCGGGGAGAGTGAGTGCAGATTCATTGCACCCACACTCCTCACATGAAGGGTCCGCACTCCTAGAAAATGGGGGATACGTTCCCTGAGTGTCTCCCCCCCATATTCTAGACGGTCCAGAGTCGTCGTGGGACCCCTTTATTTTTTTTCTTACAATAAATTGGTGAAAGAGGAAATGTTTTGGGGACTGTTTTTTCAAATAAATTTCTTTTGTCGATTTTTTGTTTTTGTTAGTACTGACAGTTTATGATGTTGGGTATCTAATAGACGCCATGACATCACAAACTGCTGGGCTTGATCTCAGGTGACTTTACAGCTAGTATCAACCCGATTTATTACCCCGTTTGCCACTGCACCAGGGCACGGGATGAGCTGGGGTGAAGCGCCAGGATTGGCGCATCTAGTGGATGCGCCACGTCTGGGGTGCCTGCGGCCTGCTATTTTTAGGCTGTGAAGGCCCAATAACTATGGACCTTCCCACCCTGAGAATACCAGACCACAGCTGTCCGCTTTACCTTGGCTGGTGATCCAATTTGGGGGTCCCCTACTTTTATTGTGTAATTATTAATATTTATAAAATAATTATAAAAAAGAGCCTGAGGGGACCTCCACATTGGATCCCCAACCACGGTAAAGCTGCCAGCTGTGGTTTTCAGGCTACAGCCGTCTGCTTTACCCTAGCTGGCTATCAAAAATGGGGGGACCCAACGTAATTTTTTTTTTAACTATTTTTTAAATAGAAAAAATTAATGGGCTTCCCTGTATTTTGATTGCCAACCAAGGTAACGGCAGGCAGATGGGGGTGGCAACCCATAGCTGTCTGCTTTATCTGCGCTGAGAATCAAAAATACCGCGGAGCGCTACGTCATTTTTTTAAAGATTTATTTTTACAGCACTGTGATGTCCAGCAATCAAAATACAGGGAAGCCCATTTTATTTTTAGTTATTTAAATAAATAATTAAAAAAAATATATGTTAGCTCCCACTGCATTTTTTGTATTGCTAGCTAAGGGTAATCCAAGCAGCTACTGGCTGCTAACCCCCACTGCTTGGTGTTACCTTCACTGGCAATGGAAAATCCAGGGAAGCATTTTTTTTTTTTTTTGCCAAAAAGCTACAAAAAAAGGACGTGAGCTTCGCCATATTTTTGTATGCTAGCCAGGTATAGCAGGCAGGTGCTGGAAGAGTTGGATACAGCGCCAGAAGATGGCGCTTCTATGAAAATGCCATTTTCTGAGGTGGCTGCAGACTGCAATTCGCAGCAGTGGGGCCCAGAAAGCTCAGGCCAACCGGTGGTGCGGATTCCAATCCCAGCTGCCTAGTTGTACCTGGCTGGACACAAAAATGGGGCAAAGCCTACGTCATTTGTTTTCTAATTATTTCATGAAATTCATGAAATAATAAAAAAAGGGCTTCCCTTTATTTTTGGTTCCCAGCCGGGTACAAATAGGCAACTGGGGGTTGGGGGCAGCCGTACCTGCCTGCTGTACCTGGCTAGCATACAAAAATATGGCGAAGCCACATAATTTTTTCAGGGGGCAAAAAACTTCTGCATACAGTCCTGGATGGAGTATGCTGAGCCTTGTAGTTCTGCAGCTGCTGTCTGTCTGTATGGAGAAGAGCAGACAGCAGCTGCAGAACTACAAGGCTCAGCATACTCCATCCAGGACTGTATGCAGAAGTTTTTTGCCCACCAAAAAAATGACGTGGGCTTCGCCATATTTTTGTATGCTAGCCAGGTACAGCTGGCAGCCACGGGCTGCCTCCAACCCCCAGTTGCCTATTTGTACCCGGCTGGGAACCAAAAATATAGGGAAGCCCGTTTTTTTTAATTATTTCACTTATTTCATGAAATAATTAAAAAACAAATGACGTGGGCTTCGCCCTATTTTTGTGTCCAGCCGGGTACAACTAGGCAGCTGGGGATTGGAATCCGCAGCACAGGTTAGCCCGAGATTTGTGGGCGCCTCTGCTGCGGATTTCAGTCCGCAGCCGTCCCAGAAAATGGCGCTCTCATAGAAGCGCCATCATCTGGCGCTGTATCCAACTCTTCCAACAGCCCTGGAGCCGGGTGGCTTGTTGGGTAATCATGAGTTAATACTGGCTTTGTTTTACCAGCCAGTATTAAGCCAGAGATTCTTAATGTCAGGCACGTTTGACCCGGCCATTAAGAATCTCCAATAAAGGGTTAAAAAAAGACACCACACAGAGAAAAAATACTTTAATAGAAATAAATACACAGACACATTAGAGACTCCATCTTTATTACCCCTGTCAGCCCTCCACGATCCTGCTCTTCTGTCTTCTTTCTTTCTAGTGTAGTAGTAGTGACGATTGTAGTGAGGGGCATCACTTGGGGCTGGGGAACCTCCATCCTAACTACAATGCTCACTACAATCGGGAAGCAGCGTGCAGCCTTCACTCCGTGAGTGATCACTGCTGGCTGCTAGCGGTAACGCTGACAGACGCGTTACCATAGCAACGGTGCTCCCGGAGCCGCGGTTAGCGGTGACGTCACCGCTAACTGCGTTGCTATGGCAACGGTGATCTCCGTTAATGACCGGCTGTGTCAGCCAGTCCCTAACGGAATGGGGAGTCGACCGTGTGCTAGAGCATGTCGCCGGTACACGGCGATACACATATGTGCACCGTGTACCGGAGAGATGCACTCGCAGGTCCTACATGACGTGTCATAGTCATGTGACCAGTCTGTAGCCAATGAGATAATAGCCACGTGACTGGTCACATGGCTATTTTGACGTCACGATAGGTCCTGCTTCTCTGCTGGCAGTGCAGGTCACCGGGAGGATTCAGCGATCATCGGATGGAATAGCGGCAGGAGACAGAGTGCAGAAGGGATCGCGAGGACACCGCGACACAATGTTTATTAACTGTTTGTGTACATTTATAATGCATTTTTATGTGTTTGTGATTGCCTCCCATTATAGCCTATACGTTCGAGTTCGGTTCGTCGAACGTTCGACGAACCGAACTCGAACGGGACCCCCAATCGGCGAACCGGGACCGGTTCGCTCATCTCTATTTATAACCTAAAATATGTCACGAACATAGGAAGGAGTGAGATACCATGGTCGTACCTTGACAAGATGGCGGCTATAGGAATATGGCTTAATAGATCAGAATATATCCCTATTTTCTCACACCATCCATCCACTATAATTATAAAATCAATGGAGTAGTGCCACCAGACCCTCACTTATAGTATAAAAAAAACTCCTTATCCATGTGGATTTTATGAAATAAAGTTTATTCAGTCTGGAAACATCAAGCAGCATTTTGCACACTCCCCATCACATGAGAGAAATGATGTCATTCTTAGAAAGAAACCATACATTATAGCCTCTTCCTTTGTACAAGCCCAAAGTGTATGATCTGGCTCCACGTTAATGGGTGTGACAAGCTGCGAAACACTACATGGCTGTCCCCTCGTCCAACAGACAATCACAGACGTCCATTCTCTGTGTCGGGTCTGTGATTGCCTGACATCACAGTACTGTAAAAATAAATAAATTGTTTAATAAAATGACGTAGTGCTCCACAGTATTTTTGATTCTCAGTGCAGATAAAGTGGACAGCTATGGGCTGCAGGTATCTCAGATGGCTCTGCCATTACAACCTAGGGCTTAGTAGCAGCTGTCTGCTGCTATTAACCCCTTATTACCCTAATTGCCACCGAACCAGGGCAATCGAGAAGAGCTAGTATTGCACTGGGATTGTCACATCTAATACATGCGGCAATACCAGGTGGCTGCGGGATGAGAATACCAGTCCCCAGCCACCCTTATCTTGGCTATGTATCAAAATCAAGGGGGACTTCACGTTGTTTTTTTTTTATTATTTAACAAAAGAAAAGCCGCATGTGGTTTCTCTTCTTTTGCTACACAGCCTAGATAAGCATAAGGTTTTTTGTTTTTTGTTAATGTTTGGGCCAATGGATGTAAAGTTGGTGTTTATTACATTTTTACAACAGATTTTGGCACCCAATCTACACCTCCTGGTAAAAAAAAATTGCAAATTTGGTGCAGAAGTCTGCTGCAGACGATTTCAGCACCAAATGTGCACCTCCTGGCACAAAACTGAGGCAAAAATCGCGGCAAATAAAATGAGTAAAAAAAACACAGATTTTTGCCAGGAGATGTAGATTAGATGCAGGAATATGGTGTAAAAATATCAGTATCAAATTTGCATCCCTTGGCCCAAAAATGAAAAAAAAAAAAAAAATATACATATTTTTGCCAGGAGGTGGAAATTTGGTGCTGAAATCTGGTGCAGATGATTTCAGCACCAAATGTGCACCTCCTGGCAAAAAAAAAAAATGGAACAAAAACAAAGGAAAAACAGCGTAAAAAAAACAGTGGCAAAAACCACAGCAAACAAAAAATAAAAAATACGGCAAAAAAATGCAGTTTTGTACCAGGAGGTGTACATTGGATGCAGGCATAGGTGTAAAAATGTCAGCATCAAATTTGCATCCCTTGGTCCAAAAATGAAAAAAAAACAAACAAACAACTATATATTTTTTTTTTTCCAAGAGGTGGAAATTTGGTGCTGAAATCTGGTGCAGACGATTTCAGCACCAAATGTGCACCTCCTCACAAAAAAGCACAGCAAAAATCACGGCAAAAACCACAGCAAAGAAATGCTGCAAAAAACCACTTTTTTTGCCAGGAGGTGTAAATTAAGTGCAGAAATATGGTGTAAAAATTTCAGCAACAAATCTGCATCTCTTGGTCAAAAAACCTGCAATTTTCTGCTAGGAGATGCAGGTCTGTGAACTCAGTGACCTTCACCTGAGGTCAGATTACCTGTGATCACAGGTGAAGGACCGTGGGAACCTCCAGCTGCAACCACAAATGACCTGAGTTATGTCACCGCTCATTGGGCAGCTCATTCATTCTCTGAAGGTCACAGTGAGTGGTCGTTCTCTATGGCCTCTTACTGTGATATTCAGATTTAGTTGAGCTGAAGTGGCGTGGTACCTTGTGTGGTTTACGCCGGAGCTACAGAGTGTTGGGGGTTAATAAAGTGGTGAAGGAGGGTGTGTGTTCGTATTTTATTCCAAATAAAGGATTTTTCTCTGTTTGATTATTTACTTTCACTTCCAGGTTAATAATGGGGGTGTCTCATTGATGACTGTGCCATCATTAACCTATGGCTTAGTAGTAGGTGTGCGCTGCTATTAAACCCATATTACCACAATTGCCACCGCACCAGGGCAATCGAGAAGAGCCGGTATTGCAGCGGGATTGTCACATCTAATAGATGCGGCAATATTGGGCGGCTGTGGGCTGAGAATACCAGAGCCTAGCCAGCATTAACATGGCTGGGGATGAAAATTACGGGGAACCACACGTCAGTTTTTTATCATTTATTTAAATAATAATAAAAAGCCACATCACTGGCACAGCCGCACACTGACAGGAGTTTGCACGTCTTTCTAGGTACATGCACGCTTATGTTCAGAGATAGCAGGCTGATGTCATGTCAGACTTGTATGAGTCTGACAGCACATCACCGGCACAGCCACACACTTCTCACAGGAACATGCATGTGTTTGTGAAACAAATGCACGTTCACCATCCTGACCCGCAGACATTTGCACTGCTTTCCCCACCCACCAGCCATCTTGACTAGAGATGAGCGAACCGGTCCCGGTTCGGCTCGAGGCCGGTTCGCCGAACGGGGGTCCCGTTCGAGTTCGGTTCGTCGAACGTTCGACGAACCGAACTCGAACGTATAGGCTATAATGGGAGGCAATCACAAACACATAAAAATGCATTATAAATGTACACAAACAGTTAATAAACATTGCCATAACACTTACCGGTCCTCGCGATCCCTTCTGCACTCTGTCTCCTGCCGCTATTCCATCCGATGATCGCTGAATCCTCCCGGTGACCTGCACTGCCAGCAGAGAAGCAGGACCTATCGTGACGTCAAAATAGCCATGTGACCAGTCACGTGGCTATTATCTCATTGGCTACAGACTGGTCACATGACTATGACACGTCATGTAGGACCTGCGAGTGCATCTCTCCGGTACACGGTGCACATATGTGTATCGCCGTGTACCGGCGACATGCTCTAGCACACGGTCGACTCCCCGTTCCGTTAGGGACCGGCTGACACAGCCGGTCATTAACGGAGATCACCGTTGCCATAGCAACGCAGTTAGCGGTGACGTCACCGCTAACCGCGGCTCCGGGAGCACCGTTGCTATGGTAACGCGTCTGTCAGCGTTACCGCTAGCAGCCAGCAGTGATCACTCACGGAGTGAAGGCTGCACGCTGCTTCCCGATTGTAGTGAGCATTGTAGTTAGGATGGAGGTTCCCCAGCCCCAAGTGATGCCCCTCACTACAATCGTCACTACTACTACACTAGAAAGAAAGAAGACAGAAGAGCAGGATCGTGGAGGGCTGACAGGGGTAATAAAGATGGAGTCTCTAATGTGTCTGTGTATTTATTTCTATTAAAGTATTTTTTCTCTGTGTGGTGTCTTTTTTTAACCCTTTATTGGAGATTCTTAATGGCCGGGTCAAACGTGCCTGACATTAAGAATCTCTGGCTTAATACTGGCTGGTAAAACAAAGCCAGTATTAACTCATGATTACCCAACAAGCCACCCGGCTCCAGGGCTGTTGGAAGAGTTGGATACAGCGCCAGATGATGGCGCTTCTATGAGAGCGCCATTTTCTGGGACGGCTGCGGACTGAAATCCGCAGCAGAGGCGCCCACAAACCTCGGGCTAACCTGTGCTGCGGATTCCAATCCCCAGCTGCCTAGTTGTACCCGGCTGGACACAAAAATAGGGCGAAGCCCACGTCATTTGTTTTTTAATTATTTCATGAAATAAGTGAAATAATTAAAAAAAACGGGCTTCCCTATATTTTTGGTTCCCAGCCGGGTACAAATAGGCAACTGGGGGTTGGAGGCAGCCCGTGGCTGCCAGCTGTACCTGGCTAGCATACAAAAATATGGCGAAGCCCACGTCATTTTTTTGGTGGGCAAAAAACTTCTGCATACAGTCCTGGATGGAGTATGCTGAGCCTTGTAGTTCTGCAGCTGCTGTCTGCTCTTCTCCATACAGACAGACAGCAGCTGCAGAACTACAAGGCTCAGCATACTCCATCCAGGACTGTATGCAGAAGTTTTTTGCCCCCTGAAAAAATTATGTGGCTTCGCCATATTTTTGTATGCTAGCCAGGTACAGCAGGCAGGTACGGCTGCCCCCAACCCCCAGTTGCCTATTTGTACCCGGCTGGGAACCAAAAATAAAGGGAAGCCCTTTTTTTATTATTTCATGAATTTCATGAAATAATTAGAAAACAAATGACGTAGGCTTTGCCCCATTTTTGTGTCCAGCCAGGTACAACTAGGCAGCTGGGATTGGAATCCGCACCACCGGTTGGCCTGAGCTTTCTGGGCCCCACTGCTGCGAATTGCAGTCTGCAGCCACCTCAGAAAATGGCATTTTCATAGAAGCGCCATCTTCTGGCGCTGTATCCAACTCTTCCAGCACCTGCCTGCTATACCTGGCTAGCATACAAAAATATGGCGAAGCTCACGTCCTTTTTTTGTAGCTTTTTGGCAAAAAAAAAAAAAAATGCTTCCCTGGATTTTCCATTGCCAGTGAAGGTAACACCAAGCAGTGGGGGTTAGCAGCCAGTAGCTGCTTGGATTACCCTTAGCTAGCAATACAAAAAATGCAGTGGGAGCTAACATATATTTTTTTTAATTATTTATTTAAATAACTAAAAATAAAATGGGCTTCCCTGTATTTTGATTGCTGGACATCACAGTGCTGTAAAAATAAATCTTTAAAAAAATGACGTAGCGCTCCGCGGTATTTTTGATTCTCAGCGCAGATAAAGCAGACAGCTATGGGTTGCCACCCCCATCTGCCTGCCGTTACCTTGGTTGGCAATCAAAATACAGGGAAGCCCATTAATTTTTTCTATTTAAAAAATAGTTAAAAAAAAAAAATTACGTTGGGTCCCCCCATTTTTGATAGCCAGCTAGGGTAAAGCAGACGGCTGTAGCCTGAAAACCACAGCTGGCAGCTTTACCGTGGTTGGGGATCCAATGTGGAGGTCCCCTCAGGCTCTTTTTTATAATTATTTTATAAATATTAATAATTACACAATAAAAGTAGGGGACCCCCCAAATTGGATCACCAGCCAAGGTAAAGCGGACAGCTGTGGTCTGGTATTCTCAGGGTGGGAAGGTCCATAGTTATTGGGCCTTCACAGCCTAAAAATAGCAGGCCGCAGGCACCCCAGACGTGGCGCATCCACTAGATGCGCCAATCCTGGCGCTTCACCCCAGCTCATCCCGTGCCCTGGTGCAGTGGCAAACGGGGTAATAAATCGGGTTGATACTAGCTGTAAAGTCACCTGAGATCAAGCCCAGCAGTTTGTGATGTCATGGCGTCTATTAGATACCCAACATCATAAACTGTCAGTACTAACAAAAACAAAAAATCGACAAAAGAAATTTATTTGAAAAAACAGTCCCCAAAACATTTCCTCTTTCACCAATTTATTGTAAGAAAAAAAATAAAGGGGTCCCACGACGACTCTGGACCGTCTAGAATATGGGGGGGAGACACTCAGGGAACGTATCCCCCATTTTCTAGGAGTGCGGACCCTTCATGTGAGGAGTGTGGGTGCAATGAATCTGCACTCACTCTCCCCGGGTCCACAGCAGCAGAGTCCATGTCGTAATGGTTGCTACCAAAGCTGCAATGCCCTGCTCATGAGGTAAGGGCATGCCTAATCAGGAGAACTACTGTAGAGGAAGCTCTGCTCACTGGTATATAGGTGCTCAGAGGTAATAATAGATAAAATTAGTGAGTAACCTCGGCACTCTATATCTCCCAGACTAAGTCAGTAAGTCACAACGGATAGTAATGCAAAATCACTCTTTATTGGTCCGTATTAAGAAAAAAATTTTTTCATAAGCATATATGTTTTTGTCCAAAACAAGTTACAAATGACGTTTCGGCCTGAGCCTTCGTCAGATTGGACTTATCTGCATGTAATCATGAAAAATGACAATAATCAGTATCACATAAGAGTGAGAGAACAATAACATAAACTCGAACAATGTAGAGGTACAATTGGGATGCAGCAAAAAAATTGCAACACAGCAAGAAATGAAACACATGATACAAATGTCATAATACAGTACAAGGACAATATAGTAATGACAAATATGGGGTCAGAGTAGACTTAGACAGCTCTGGTACGAAAGAGATGTCAATCATAAAGTAACATGTGCAGTAGGTGTAGAGCTACACTATGCATGGCAGAGCTAATGGGTAGACTGACCATAGAAAAAGAAGAGAAAAAGTGGAGAAAAAGTGGAGAATAAGTGGAACATAAGAGGAGAAAAAGTGGAGAAAAAGTGGAGAAAAAAGTGGAGAAAAAGTGGAGAAAAAGTGGAGAAAAAGTGGAGAAAAAGTGGAGATTAAGAGGAGAAAAAGTGGAGAAAAAAGTGGAGAAAAAGTGGAGCATAAGTGGAGAAAAAGTGGAGAAAAAGTGGAGAAAAAGTGGAGCATAAGAGGAGAAAAAGTGGAGAAAAAAGTGGAGAAAAAGTGGAGAAAAAGTGGAGCATAAGAGGAGAAAAAGTGGAGAAAAAGTGGAGAAAAAGTGGAGCATAAGAGGAGAAAAAGTGGAGAAAAAGTGGAGAAAAAGTGGAGCATAAGAGGAGAAAAAGTGGAGAAAAAAGTGGAGAAAAAGTTGAGAAAAAGTGGAGCATAAGAGGAGAAAAAGTGGAGAAAAAGTGGAGAAAAAGTGGAGCATAAGAGGAGAAAAAGTGGAGAAAAAGTGGAGAAAAAGTGGAGAAAAAGTGGAGCATAAGAGGAGAAAAAGTGGAGAAAAAGTGGAGAAAAAAGTGGAGAAAAAGTGGAGAAAAAGTGGAGAAAAAGTGGAGATTAAGAGGAGAAAAAGTGGAGAAAAAGTGGAGAAAAAGTGGAGCATAAGAGGAGAAAAAGTGGAGAAAAAAGTGGAGAAAACGTGGAGAAAACGTGGAGAAAAAGTGGAGAAAAAGTGGAGAAAAAGTGGAGCATAAGAGGAGAAAAAGTGGAGAAAAAGTGGAGAAAAAAGTGGAGAAAAAGTGGAGAAAAAGTGGAGAAAAAGTGGAGAAAAAGTGGAGATTAAGAGGAGAAAAAGTGGAGAAAAAGTGGAGAAAAAGTGGAGCATAAGAGGAGAAAAAGTGGAGAAAAAAGTGGAGAAAACGTGGAGAAAACGTGGAGAAAAAGTGGAGAAAAAGTGGAGAAAAAGTGGAGCATAAGAGGAGAAAAAGTGGAGAAAAAAGTGGAGAAAACGTGGAGAAAAAGTGGAGAAAAAGTGGAGCATAAGAGGAGAAAAAGTGGAGATTAAGAGGAGAAAAAGTGGAGAAAAAGTGGGGAAAAAGTGGAGAAAAAGTGGAGAATAAGAGGAGAAAAAGTGGAGAAAAAGTGGAGAAAAAGTGGAGAATAAAAGGAGAAAAAGTGGAGAATAAGTGGAGAAAAAAATGGAGAAAAAGTGGAGAAAAAGTGGAGAAAAAGTGGAGCATAAGAGGAGAAAAAGTGGAGAAAAAGTGGAGAAAAAGTGGAGAAAAAGTGGAGAAAAAGTGGAGCATAAGAGGAGAAAAAGTGGAGAAAAAGTGGAGAAAAAGTGGAGCATAAGAGGAGAAAAAGTGGAGAAAAAGTGGAGAAAAAGTGGAGAAAAAGTGGAGCATAAGAGGAGAAAAAGTGGAGAAAAAGTGGAGAAAAAGTGGAGAAAAAGTGGAGAAAAAGTGGAGCATAAGAGGAGAAAAAGTGGAGAAAAAGTGGAGAAAAAGTGGAGCATAAGAGGAGAAAAAGTGGAGAAAAAGTGGAGAAAAAGTGGAGAAAAAGTGGAGCATAAGAGGAGAAAAAGTGGAGAAAAAGTGGAGAAAAAAGTGGAGAAAAAGTGGAGAAAAAGTGGAGAAAAAGTGGAGAAAAAGTGGAGATTAAGAGGAGAAAAAGTGGAGAAAAAGTGGAGAAAAAGTGGAGCATAAGAGGAGAAAAAGTGGAGAAAAAAGTGGAGAAAACGTGGAGAAAAAGTGGAGAAAAAGTGGAGAAAAAGTGGAGAAAAAGTGGAGAAAAAGTGGAGCATAAGAGGAGAAAAAGTGGAGAAAAAAGTGGAGAAAACGTGGAGAAAAAGTGGAGAAAAAGTGGAGAAAAAGTGGAGCATAAGAGGAGAAAAAGTGGAGATTAAGAGGAGAAAAAGTGGAGAAAAAGTGGAGAAAAAGTGGAGAAAAAGTGGAGCATAAGAGGAGAAAAAGTGGAGAAAAAAGTGGAGAAAAAGTGGAGAAAAAGTGGAGCATAAGAGGAGAAAAAGTGGAGAAAAAGTGGAGAAAAAGTGGAGCATAAGAGGAGAAAAAGTGGAGAAAAAGTGGAGAAAAAGTGGAGAAAAAGTGGAGCATAAGAGGAGAAAAAGTGGAGAAAAAAGTGGAGAAAAAGTTGAGAAAAAGTGGAGCATAAGAGGAGAAAAAGTGGAGAAAAAGTGGAGAAAAAGTGGAGCATAAGAGGAGAAAAAGTGGAGAAAAAGTGGAGAAAAAGTGGAGAAAAAGTGGAGCATAAGAGGAGAAAAAGTGGAGAAAAAGTGGAGAAAAAAGTGGAGAAAAAGTGGAGAAAAAGTGGAGAAAAAGTGGAGAAAAAGTGGAGATTAAGAGGAGAAAAAGTGGAGAAAAAGTGGAGAAAAAGTGGAGCATAAGAGGAGAAAAAGTGGAGAAAAAAGTGGAGAAAACGTGGAGAAAACGTGGAGAAAAAGTGGAGAAAAAGTGGAGAAAAAGTGGAGCATAAGAGGAGAAAAAGTGGAGAAAAAGTGGAGAAAAAAGTGGAGAAAAAGTGGAGAAAAAGTGGAGAAAAAGTGGAGAAAAAGTGGAGAAAAAGTGGAGATTAAGAGGAGAAAAAGTGGAGAAAAAGTGGAGAAAAAGTGGAGCATAAGAGGAGAAAAAGTGGAGAAAAAAGTGGAGAAAACGTGGAGAAAACGTGGAGAAAAAGTGGAGAAAAAGTGGAGAAAAAGTGGAGAAAAAGTGGAGCATAAGAGGAGAAAAAGTGGAGAAAAAAGTGGAGAAAACGTGGAGAAAAAGTGGAGAAAAAGTGGAGCATAAGAGGAGAAAAAGTGGAGATTAAGAGGAGAAAAAGTGGAGAAAAAGTGGGGAAAAAGTGGAGAAAAAGTGGAGAATAAGAGGAGAAAAAGTGGAGAAAAAGTGGAGAAAAAGTGGAGAATAAAAGGAGAAAAAGTGGAGAATAAGTGGAGAAAAAAATGGAGAAAAAGTGGAGAAAAAGTGGAGAAAAAGTGGAGCATAAGAGGAGAAAAAGTGGAGAAAAAGTGGAGAAAAAGTGGAGAAAAAGTGGAGCATAAGAGGAGAAAAAGTGGAGAAAAAGTGGAGAAAAAGTGGAGCATAAGAGGAGAAAAAGTGGAGAAAAAGTGGAGAAAAAGTGGAGAAAAAGTGGAGCATAAGAGGAGAAAAAGTGGAGAAAAAGTGGAGAAAAAAGTGGAGAAAAAGTGGAGAAAAAGTGGAGAAAAAGTGGAGATTAAGAGGAGAAAAAGTGGAGAAAAAGTGGAGAAAAAGTGGAGCATAAGAGGAGAAAAAGTGGAGAAAAAGTGGAGCATAAGAGGAGAAAAAGTGGAGAAAAAAGTGGAGAAAAAGTGGAGAAAAAGTGGAGAAAAAGTGGAGATTAAGAGGAGAAAAACTGGAGCATAAGAGGAGAAAAAGTGGAGAAAAAAGTGGAGAAAAAGTGGAGAAAGTGGAGAAAAAAATGGAGAAAAAGTGGAGAAAAAGTGGAGAAAAAGTGGAGAATAAGAGGAGAAAAAGTGGAGAAAAAGTGGAGAAAAAGTGGAGAATAAGAGGAGAAAAAGTGGAGAATAAGTGGAGAAAAAAATGGAGAAAAAGTGGAGAAAAAGTGGAGAGAAAGTGGAGAAAAAAATGGAGAAAAAGTGGAACACCCTTTGGTACCTTTCATGTGGCACTAAGGGGTGCTTAGCTTTGTATTTAGCCAAAAAAATGAAAAAAAAATGACATAGGGTTCCCCCTAGTTTTGTAGCCAGCTAGGGTAAAGCAGACGGCTGCAGCCTGCAGACCACAGCTGGCAACCTCACCTTGGCTGGTAATCCAAAACTGAGGGCACCCCACGCTGTTATTTTAAATTAAATAAATAATTAAAAAAAAAAACACGTAGGGGTCCCCCAAAATTGGATCACCAGCCAAGGTAAAGCAGACAGCTGGGGCCTGATATTCTCAGACTAGGGAGGTCCATGGTTATTGGAATCTCCCCAGCCTAAAAATAGCAGGCCGCAGCCGCCCCAGAAGTGGCGCATCCATTAGATGCGCCAATCCTGGTGCTTCGCCCCAGCTCATCCCGCGCCCTGGTGCGGTGGCAAACGGGGTAATATTTGGGGTTAATACCAGATGTGTAATGTCACCTGGCATCAAGCCCTGGGGTTGGTGAGGTCAGGCGTCTATCAGATACCCGACATCACCAACCCAGTCAGTAATAAAAAAAAAATACACGACAAACACATTTTTATTTGAAAAAACACTCCCCAAAACATTCCCTCTTTAACCAATTTATTAGATTGAAAAACAAATCCAGGTCTGGTGTAATCCAAGGGGTTGCCATGACGATGCACACTGTCCCAGTCAATGAAGAGCAGGATGTTCCCCATTGGCTGGGAGAGCAGTGCAGTGACCTGAGCTAACATCAATGGGTCAGCCCAGGTCACTGCAGGGGGGTGACAAGTGCTGCTGTCAGTGAGGTACATTACCTGCGCTGATCTCCAGCACACTGACAGCCCCTGTCACTGAGGTCAATGACCGGCGCCTTCACATCAAGTATCGCGAGAGGTCCGTGACGTCACCGCCAGTGTCAGTCTCGGGTCGGAAGCGATAGGTGATGTGACAAGCGGCGGCCATGGAGGACAGTGACAGCGCTGAGGTCGGGATGGCGGGACTTCATCACCGCAGGTAAGCCGAGCGAGCGAGCGAGCGAGCGGGCGGGCGGGGGGGGGGGGTGTGGATGTGTGTGTGTGTGTGTGTGTTTGTGTATGTGTATGTATGTGTACATGCCGCGGGCAGGAGGGGGTGGAGCGAGCTGAGCGGGAAAGTGTGGGCTTCCTGCACGTAACTAAGTTAAACATCGGGTTACTAACCAAAGCGCTTTGCTTGGATACCCGATGTTTATCTTGGTTACCAGCTTGTGGCAGGCTGCCAGCGATGGCTCCTGCTCACTGTAGCTGTAAAAAGCCCTGCTTTTTGCTGCTAGAACCGTTCTCGAACGAATCTAGAACTATCGAGCTTTTAGCAAAAAGCTCGAGTTCTAGTTCGATCTCGAACAGCCCAAAAATCTCTCGAGCCTAGAACTGGAGAACCACGAACCACGAACCGCGCTCAACTCTAATCTTGACGCCTGTGATTGGTTGCAGGCAGCTGACACGCTGACACTCAGGGTGGGGGCGCGTCTAACTGCAACCAATGACTCGAGCTGGTGAGCGGACAAAACAATCAATATTGAATTGTCAGCTCTGGAAGGGAAAAGCGTGACCCGGAAGGAGTTTGCTGCCATGACACAGCCTCGAGTAAGTATACCGCACGTGATCCTGCCCCCCTATCCCTTCCACCACTGTTTTTAATCTCTGGATTCTGGTCCCTATAGACTTATATGGGAATTGGAATCCGGAGAGGATCCGGATTTTTTTTTTGTTCAATCTGGCAGGGATCCTCTGGTCCGGATTTTGGCAGATTCGATTAGCCCTATCCTTTAGCCATTGTGGTTACAGGGAGGACACAGCAATAATCGGATGGACCTGGAAGCGGCCGGGAAACATCGTCTGCTTAACACGTCGTGGGACCTGTAAGTATGATCATAATGTTTTTTTAATAATGTGCTTTATCTTTTACAGCCCCTGGACCCGAACTGTAACACAAACTTCCCAGGAAAGCTCATGATTGGGATCGTGTGCATGAACACCATATGTTCAGTACGGACCCCGAACTTTACAGTTCGGATTTGCCCATCCCTAGTAGTGAGTGCATATGAATCGGAGGTAAAAATAAAAAAAAATTGCGGTGTTAGGTGTGCTACTGATCAAACAGATGGGCCAGGAGATTAAAATATTTTTGCATTTATTATGGTTAAAAGATAACAGTTTATGGACTCTAACCATTATGGGGGCGAACTGTTCCCTTCATCAGGTATCTTTCCTGACATCTGATGAAGGGGAAAGTTAACCCCGTAATGCATAGTGTCCATCAACTGTTACCTGTTAACCATAATAAATACAAAAATCTTTTAACCTCCTGGCCTATCTGTTTAATCAGCAGCACACCTAACACAACAATTTTTTTTTCTTTTTACCACTGAGGAATGCTGCAGCTGCACCGAGAGCCTTTCATTGTTTGAAAGACCTTCACACACATAGCGGTCAAATGGCTGTCAATTCACTGAGACAGTTGATAACATGTTTTGCGGTAACAGGGTTACTGAGTGTTCAGCCAGGGCGTGGGCAATGACTGGTTAGAAGAGAGGTTGTGGAGGACATTGCCACTGCCATCGTGCAATAGGGCATGAACAATCCTGCAGGGAACGTCAGTGCACACAGTGTTTCCAGACAATTGGGGCTCCCGTACAGCACAGTTTGAAAAGTTCTCTGAAAGGTCTTTCAGGCATACCTGTACAAAATTAGCTATCATCAACAATTTCTTCCCTGTGACAATGATACCCATATGACATTTGCATTCATGTTTCTGGCAAGAGTAGAAGTGGATGGCAATTGGCTATGGAATTGTCTGTGGTGCGACAAAGTGCATTTTTACCTGAATGGAACGGTGAACATACAAAACTGTTGCATGTGGGCTACTGAAAATCCACATGCAGTCAAGGGAGTTTTGCTGCAATTGCCAAAGGTGACTGTCTGGTGCAGCTTCAAATCATCATTCCTCCTCAGACCATTCTTTTACAAAAAAATGAGGCCAACAAGACTTGGTACCTGTTCCGTGACAGCAGAGAGATACCAGACAATGCTGGAAAGAGTGGTCATTCCGCAACTCCAACACTGGCATTGTTTTAAGATGACCACCTTCATCCATGATGGAGCATCTCCTCACATCGCAAACCGCGTGAAGAACGCTTGTTGTGCACATTTTCTCGGTGACAGGATTTTGAGCCGCTCCTTCCCTAAAGCATGGCCACCGTGTTTGCCCGATCTCAATCCTTGTGATTTCTGGTTGTGGGGACACTTGAAAGAGCATGATTATCAGGGAAATTTTAACACCCTGGCTGACCTCAAAGACCACTTCAATTTGGAAGGATGAACATGATCATCATGCATGATGGTGGCCATATTGAACAGTTATGCTAGTCTAAGGAACAATTGTGACATCTCCAATTATTGGTACACAGTTTTTGGGCTGCTTGCTCACTGTACAGTGCCACTTTTTCACCTGGTGACGAGTTTTGGGATAACATTTTTTTAAGATGCCTTCCATTTCCCCATGACTTGAATAGCATACATACCAATTTTCAGTCAATTACATCCACTGTGTCAGTCTGAAGACAGCTCCAAACACCTTAGGTTACTTTATGGCCACCTTGTATTTGAATAAATGTTGATTGTTTGTTCAAGAATAAATTTGTATTGTTAATGGGAAAATAGTAGACATCTCTTGAAAAATGAGCCCTAGCGGATCTTTTAGAACAAAATAATATAACACCGGGTCCAATTTTCAAGGAAACACAAACATAATAGCCTAATACTGAAGCTCCAGAATCAAGGACTAGGGGAAACTATATGCAACTGGTTAAGGAATTGCCTAAGAGATAGGAAACAAAGAGTAGTCATAAATGATACATTCTCTAAATGGGCTATAGTCAGCAGTGGGGTACCACAGGGATCTGTGCTAGGACCAATTATTTTTAATCTCTTTATTAATGACCTTGTGGATGGGATTGATAGTAAAGTGAATCTTTGCTGATAACATCAAACTATGTAGGATATTAACCCCTTCACGACCAATGACGGATCTATCCGTCATGGAGTGTGGGAGGTTAAGCCTTGCCCCTTGCCGCAGGCAGGTTGCGGCGATCCACGCACATATCAGCTGTTTTCAACAGCTGACATGTGTGCCTGCATGATACGAGTGGAATCGCTTCCACTCACAACATTTAACCCCTTACATCTCACTGCCAAAGTCTGGCAGCGAGATGTACAGTATATGCGCGCAGCCATTACATTTACTTACCGCCGCCCCCACCGGAAGTCACGTGCATGATCACGTGACTTTCTGTGGTGGCCATTGTAGCACAGGATCATGTGATGATGCCTGTAGCTAACATGAGTCACTTTCTCTCAATGCCGGCATAATGCCAGCACGGAGAGTAAAGCACCATATCTGCAGATCTTAGCTCTGTAGCTGAGATCTGCAGATAGAGAAGAGGGATTGGATTGCTGATCGCTATAGCCCCCTAGGGGGACTAGTAAAATAAAAAAAAGTAAAAAAAAAAAGTTTTTAAAAATAAAAAAGTTAAAAGTTCAAATCACCCCCCTTTCGCCCCATTGAAAATGAAAGGGTTAAAAAATATACACATATTTGGTATCGCCGCGTTCAGAAATTCCAATCTATGAAAGTATAAAATCAATTAATCTGATCAGCAAACGGCATAGCGGCAAAAAAATTTCAAACTCCAAAATTACGTTTTTTTGGTTGCCGCAAGTTTTGCGCAAAATGCAATAACAGACAACTATGCAAAAATGGTACCATTAGAAACGTCAGCTCGAGACACAAAAAATAAGCCATCACTGAGCCATAGATCCCGAATAATGAGAATGCTATGGGTGTCGGAAAATGGCGCAAAACGTGCGCCACTTTTATTGAACAAACTTGTGAATTTTTTAACCCCTTAGATACAAGTAAACCTACCAATGTTTGGTGTCTACAAACTCATACCGAACTCAGGCATCCCAATGACACATCAGTTTTAATAAATTGAATAAAATATCCTAAAAACTATTGTGCGATCACACTTTTTTTGCAGTTTTTCCACACTTGGAATTTTTTTGTTGTTTTCCAGTACACCATATGGTAAAACTTATGGTTTAATTTAAAAGTACAACTTGTCCTGCAAAAAACAAGCTCTCATGTGGCAAGATTGACGGAAAAATAAAAAGGTTATGGCTCTCGGAAGAAGGGGAGCAAAAAACAAAAACGCAAAAACGGAAAAGGCTCTGGGGCTGAAGGGGCTAAAAACTTAACTTTGATAGTACAATATACCAAAACGATCTGGATAAGATGTCAGAATAGGCAGACACTTGGCAAATGAGATTTAATCTTGATAAATGTAAAGTAATGCACCTAGGATAGAGTAATCCTATACAGTGCCTACAAGTAGTATTCAACCCCCTGCAGATTTAGCAGGTTTGATAAGATGCAAATAAGTTAGAGCCTGCAAACTTCAAACAAGAGCAGGATTTATTAACAGATGCATAAATCTTACAAACCAACAAGTTATGTTGCTCAGTTAAATTTTAATACATTTTCAACATAAAAGTGTGGGTCAATTATTATTCAACCCCTAGGTTTAATATTTTGTGGAATAACCCTTGTTTGCAATTACAGCTAATAATCGTCTTTTATAAGACCTGATCAGGCCGGCACAGGTCTCTGGAGTTATCTTGGCCCACTCCTCCATGCAGATCTTCTCCAAGTTATCTAGGTTCTTTGGGTGTCTCATGTGGACTTTAATCTTGAGCTCCTTCCACAAGTTTTCAATTGGGTTAAGGTCAGGAGACTGACTAGGCCACTGCAACACCTTGATTTTTTCCCTCTTGAACCAGGCCTTGGTTTTCTTGGCTGTGTGCTTTGGGCCGTTGTCTTGTTGGAAGATGAAATGACGACCCATCTTAAGATCCTTGATGGAGGAGCGGAGGTTCTTGACCAAAATGTTCCAGGTAGGCCGTGCTATCCATCTTCCCATGGATGCGGACCAGATGGCCAGGCCCCTTGGCTGAGAAACAGCCCCACAGCATGATGCTGCCACCATGCTTGACTGTAGGGATGGTATTCTTGGGGCCGTATGCAGTGCCATCCAGTCTCCAAACGTCACGTGTGTGGTTGGCACCAAAGTTCTCGATCTTGGTCTCATCAGACCAGAGAACCTTGAACCAGTCTGTCTCAGAGTCCTCCAAGTGATCATGAGCAAACTGTAGACGAGCCTTGACATGACGCTTTGAAAGTAAAGGTACCTTACGGGCTCGTCTGGAACGGAGACCATTGCGGTGGAGTATGTTACTTATGGTATTGACTGAAACCAATGTCCCCACTGCCATGAGATCTTCCCGGAGCTCCTTCCTTGTTGTCCTTGGGTTAGCCTTGACTCTTCGGACAAGCCTGGCCTCGGCACGGGTGGAAACTTTCAAAGGCTGTCCAGGCCGTGGAAGGCTAACAGTAGTTCCATAAGCCTTCCACTTCCGGATGATGCTCCCAACAGTGGAGACAGGTAGGCCCAACTCCTTGGAAAGGGTTTTGTACCCCTTGCCAGCCTTGTGACCCTCCAAGATCTTGTCTCTGATGGCCTTGGAATGCTCCTTTGTCTTTCCCATGTTGACCAAGTATGAGTGCTGTTCACAAGTTTGGGGATGGTCTTAATTAGTCAGAAAAGGCTGGAAAAAGAGATAATTAATCCAAACATGTGAAGCTCATTGTTCTTTGTGCCTGAAATACTTCTTAATACTTTAGGGGAACCAAACAGAATTCTGGTGGTTTGAGGGGTTGAATAATAAATGACCCTCTGAATAAACTTTTCTTAATTTAAAAAAAAATAAATAAATAAATAAATAACATTCTTTTTTGCTGCAGTGCATTTCACACTTCCAGGCTGATCTACAGTCCAAATCTCACAATGCCAAGTTAATTCCGAATGTGTAAACCTGCTAAAACTGCAGGGGGTTGAATAATACTTGTAGGCACTGTAGCTGTGTATAAAAAAATACTAGCAGTACAGAAACAGGTGATGAAAAACCATTCCTAAATTACCTCTCAAAATTAAGATAAATATCAGCAGTAAGAAAGGGGATAATACATAACTTTTAATAGAATTATCATTTAAAAAATTGCGTAGTGCTGCAATTTATAAAATAATTTTTTGTGCAAACAAATGAAACAACATTCATGTCTGAGAGGACCAACACGGATAGCGTTGGAGCCCCCCCAGTGGTGTCCGTCACTGGGGGGGCTCCAACGCTATCCGTGTTGATCCTCTCGGACATGAATGTTGTTTCATTTGTTTGCACAAAAAATTATTTTATAAATTGCAGCACTACGCAATTTTTTAAATGATAATTCTATTAAAAGTTATGTATTATCCCCTTTCTTACTGCTGATATTTATAGCTGTGCATACATTAAATGGAAGCAAACTCGGGACTACAGAACAGGAGAAGGACTTGGGTATTCTAGACTACTACAAGGAATGGAGGGCCTCCCGTATGATGACAGGTTGAAAAAGTTAGATTTGTTAAGCCAGCTTTACACGTTGCAATTTCGCATATGACATCGTATGCGATTTGCAACGCCCCCATTGTATGTGTGGCACGTTCAATTTGTTGAACGTGCCGCACAAACGAATAACCCCCGTCACACGTACTTACCCGTCTATACGACCTCGATGTGGGCGGCGAACATCCACTTTCAGGAGTGGGAGGGACGTTCGGTGTCACAGTGACGTCACGTGTCAGCCGGCCAATAGAAGCAGAGGGGCAGAGCTGAGCGGGACGTAAATATCCTGCCCACCTTCTTCCTTCCGCATTGCTGGCCGGGAGCCGCAGGACACAGGTAAGATCTGTTCATCGTTCCCGGGGTGTCACACACTGTGATGTGCGCTACCCCGGGTATGATGAACAATCTGACGTTTAATTCCAGAGAAATGAACGATGTGCATGCGATTAACGTATTACCGTTCAATCGCAATCGCACGTACCTGTCACACACTGCAATGTACCTTACGATACCGGATGTTCATCACTTACGACGTGACCCCGCCGACACATTGTAAGATACATTGCAGCGTGTGAAGCGGGCTTAAGCTTAGAAAAAAGATCTCTCAGAGGATCTCATTTGTATGTATAAATACATGTGTGGTTAATATAATGGACTGGCACATGACTTATTCCTTTGAAAGACAATACTAAGGACCAAGTGGCATTCACTGCGAGTGGAAGAAAAGCGATTCCAATAGCTAAATTGTAAAGGGTTCTTTACAGTTAGAGAAGCCAGACTGAAGACTGCCCTACCACAAGAGGTAGTCATGTCAGATACTATAACAGCTTTTAAAAAAGGGCTGGATGATTTCCTCAGTACACAGTATTGTTGGTTATAAATGACTTAATGACAAAAAGTATAATTAGTGGAGGAAGGCTGAACTAGATGGAAATAGGTATTTTTTCAACCTATGTAACTATGTAACAGTAGCAGTATTTTAAGCTTATTTCATAAATTTAATTTTTCTAAAAGCACATAATAAAGATGCAAATGTGAAAAAGAACACTGATCAAAATTAGAGAACACTTTCAGATACCTGTACGTTTTTAGTGTTAATCTGGCATCTGGTGCTGATTTCTTTAATTGTCTGACAAACCCTATTTAAAGGCTCCGCCACACATCCGTGAAAACCACGTCCGTGTAAAATGGGCCATTTTTCGGGTCCGTTTTCCGTTTTTTATGTCCGTTTTTATGGTATGTGTGGCCTGCGTGTGTATCCCGTATGCTAGCCGTATGTGCGTGTGGAATGTCCGTGTGTGCGTGAGTGAAATAACTGACATGTGTATGTGTTGTCCGTGTGAAATGTACGTGTGTGATGCAAAATGTCGTTACTACATGTCGGAAGACAGAGTAGCGGGATGAGAATGAACTCGGGTGAACTTCACCCGACTTCATTGTCATGCCGCGGCTCTGTCTTTGTGCCGTGTACTGATTAGCGGTCACCTGTGAAGGATTCACCGGTGACCACTAATCCCCCGAGTGACTGAAGTGTCCCCCCCTCTCTCATACTCACTGTTCCCCGATCCCCGGCGCTGCACGGCGTTCACACTGCTCCGGCGGCTTTTTCTAATTTGAAAAAGCCGGCCGCCCATTAATCAATCTCGTATTCCCTGCTTTACCCGCCCACCGGCGGCTGTGATTGGTTGCAGTGAGACACGCCCACCACGCTGAGTGACAGGTGTCACACTGCACCCAATCACAGCAGCCGGTGGGCGTGTCTATACTGTGCAGTAAAATAAATAAATAAATAATTAAAAAAAACGGCGTGCGGTCCCCCCCCATTTTAATACCAGCCAGATAAAGCCATACGGCTGAAGGCTGGTATTCTCAGGATGGGGAGCTCCACGTTATGGGGGGCCCCCCACCCTAACAATATCAGTCAGCAGCCGCCCAGAATTGCCGCATACATTATATGCGACAGTTCTGGGGCTGTACCCGGCTCTTCCCGATTTACCCTGGTGCGTTGGCAAATCGGGGTAATAAGGAGTTATTGGCAGCCCATAGCTGACAATAAGTTCTAGATTAATCATGTCAGGCGTCTATGAGACACCCTCCATGATTAATCTGTAAGTTACAGTAAAAAAACACACACACCCGAAAAAAATCCTTTATTAGAAATAAAAAACACAAACAAGTTCCCTCATTACCAATTTATTAACCCCTACAAACCCTCCATGTCCAGCGTACTCCACGGACCTCCAGCGTTGCGTCCAGCTCTGCTGCATGCAGGTGACAGGAGCAGCAGAAGACACCGCCACTCCGGTCACCTCCACGCAGCTAATGAGATGAGTAGCGCGATCAGCTGCTGTCAGTCAGGTAACTCACGGCCAACGCTGGATCCAGCGTTGGCCGCGGGTAACCTCAGTGACAGCAGCTTATCGCGCTACTCATCTCATTAGCTGCGTGGAGGTGACCGGAGCGGCGGTGTCTTCTGCTGCTCCTGTCACCTGCATGCAGCAGAGCTGGACGCGACGCTGGAGGTCCGTGGAGTACGCCGGACATGGAGGGTTTGTCGGGGTTAATAAATTGGTAATGAGGGAATTTGTTTGTGTTTTTTATTTCTAATAAAGAATTTTTTTCGGCTGTGTGTGTTTTTTTACTGTAACTTACAGATTAATCATGGAGGGTGTCTCATAGACGCCTGACATGATTAATCTAGGACTTATTGGCAGCTATGGGCTGCCAATAACTCCTTATTACCCCAATTTGCCAACGCACCAGGGTAAATCGGGAAGAGCCGGGTACAGCCCCAGAACTGTCGCATATAATGTATGCGGCAATTCTGGGCGGCTGCTGACTGATATTGTTAGGGTGGGGGGCCCCCCATAACGTGAAGCTCCCCATCCTGAGAATACCAGCCTTCAGCCGTATGGCTTTATCTGGCTGGTATTAAAATGGGGGGGGACCGCACGCCGTTTTTTTTAATTATTTATTTATTTATTTTACTGCACAGTATAGACACGCCCACCGGCTGCTGTGATTGGGTGCAGTGTGACACCTGTCACTCAGCGTGGTAGGCGTGTCTCACTGCAACCAATCACAGCCGCCGGTGGGCGGGTAAAGCAGGGAATACGAGATTGATTAATGGGCGGCCGGCTTTTTCAAAAGAGGAAAAGCCGCCGGAGTTTTTATAACAGCCGTGCAGCGCCGCGCTGGAGATCGGGGAATGGTAAGTATGAGAGAGGGGGGAACTGACCGACAGACAGCTAGAGGGACAGACAGACATAGAGACCGACCGACGGACTGAGGGAGAGAACGAAACATAAAAAGAAAAAAGACTGACATGACATGAAAAAAGCACAAAACATACAGGGAACAAACAGAGATGCGTCCGTGTCACTCGGACGTGCGCACAGACCCATTGACTTTCATTGGGTCCGTGCTGCGTGTTGCGTGAATAAAACGGACATGCTGGCGTGAGACACGGCCCACAAAACGCATCACGGAGACGGACTAACGGACATAACCAAAAACGCAAGTGTAACCGCTGAGATATAGTAACATTGGTGCACGTTTGGCCGTGTCTCCAGTATACACGGAAACGGACCAAACACGCACGTGTTTCACGGATGTGTGTTTCAAGCCTAACTGGCAGCCTTACTTTCCAGTTTAAACTGACTTTGCACAAATGGTGTTCCAAAGTGACTGAAACCCTCCAGCAGCAGGTTGTCCAGATGAAGACCAAAGGGGTGACACTATCAGTTATTGCAAAAGGAGTTGGTTGTTCCAAGTCTGTGCTTTCGAGACTATTCCATCTTTACAACATCACAAACTTAAGTTCCCAAGAAGGCTGCTCGCCCATGAAAGACAAATACAAGACAGGACATGATAATCGTTTTAACACTGCATTTTGGAGTTCAGCACTGAGCAGGCTAAGGATTTGTATTGTCATACTTTGTCACAATGTTTAAAAACATTTAGACCGAAAGCCAACTCTGCAGTGACCATATCTTTCATTAGGAGAAAGAATCAAAAGGCTAGACTCACCTTTGGTGAGGAGCATGTTGTGCGGACAGAGAAGTGGTTCACAGTTCATTTAATGATGAAAGCAAGTTTAATTTATTTTGATCTGATAGGAAACATTTTGCTTGTCGACAAACTGGGATAAGACTGAACCCAACGTGTGTTAAGAAGTCAGTGAAAGGTGGTGGAGGAAGTGTCATGGCTTGAGGAATGTTTTCTGCAGCAGGAGGTGGACCTCTCATACAGCTACATAGCAGAGTGAATGAAAGTGTGTATCAGAACCTTCTTCAACAACACATGGTTCCTTACTTGCGCTCATCATTCAATCAGCCAGCAATTTTCATGAAGGACAATGCTCCCTGTCACACAGTAAAACAAGTAAAGCAGTTCTACTTACAGCAAAGATGGGCTGCAGTGTGTACATTGCCCAGGCCAAAAACTAATACTCTAACAGGATACAGCTAATTCCCCACTAAAGTGGAACCATCACAGGTGCAGGAGGAGCAAATCACACACGCGATTGCTAGATGATAAAATTGCACACTAGTGGCTTGCATAGAGCGCTGTTCACACATGCAGATAACACAGTCACAAAACCGCAGCCTATTAGGTGACTCCCATACTATTAGATCAGGTGGGCTGCCAAGCCATACCCCACCTGTGTATCATGCAGGGATAGAAACTCTAAAATGCAAGGCCCAACAGAAAGGGGCCTGGCTGTATCCTGTCCCAAAAAAAAGAGGTTTTAGTTGGTATTTATGGCCATAAAAACATAAGTCTACAACCCTTGTCACGGGACCTCGTGCTTGTAGGTCCCTACACTAAATATAAAAATAGCAGGAAAAAGAGGAAAATATCCTCCAAAAATAGCAACAAAAAACAAATTTTTTTTTGTACAGGATACAGCCAGGCCCCTTTCTTTTGGGCCTTGCATTTTAGAGTTTCTGTCCCTGCATGATACACAGGTGGGGTATGGCATGGAAGCCCGCCTAATCTAATAGTATGGGTGTCACCTAATAGGCTGCGGGTTTATGACCGTTATCTGCATGTGAGAACAGGGCTCTATGCAAGCCACTAGTGTGCAGTTTTATCATCTAGCAATCGCCCCCCTCCATTCCATGGAGGTGTGTATGTGTGTGTGTGATTTCTTCTCCTGCTCCTGTGATGCTTCCACATTAGTGGGGGTTTAGCTATATCCTGTTAGAGTATTAGTTTTTGGCCTGGGCGATGTACACACTGCAGCCCATCTTTGCTGTACGTAATACTTACTTTTTGGAGGATATTTTCCTCTTTTTGTTGCTATTTTTCAAGTAAAGCAGTTCCTTGAAACATAAAACATTGAAACAATGAAATGGCCAGTCCAAACTCCTGATCTAAACCCAATAGAAAACCTCTGGATAATCCTTGGTGATAAAGTTATGGCCAACAAACCCACAACAATCAAAGAACTGTGGAAAACACTGGAAGAAGAGTGGAGCAAAATCACACTCGAGCAGTGTGAGAGACTAGGGATGTCCTGTAGCTGCAGATGTGCTGAAGTCATTCAAAGCAAAGGCCTGTACACCTCCTACTGATTGGTGACGGTTGTTACCTTCAGAAAATTTAGCTATAATCTTTCCCTGTGCTTCAGTCATTGCTGTTCTCTAATTCTGATCATCATGTTTTGGGAAAAATAAAGATTTTATGTTTTTATGTTGATAAACTTTGGATCTTTTGTAAATTACTGTTCTACTGGCATGGTGTACCTGTCGCGGGCGGGGAGGGCGCCGCCGCCGCTGCGCTCGCTAACGCTCGGGTCCGGTGCTGCTGCAATGGCTGCTCGGTGGCTCGAGCGGTAGGCCGGATCCGGGGACTCGAGCGGCGCTCCTCGCCCGTGAGTGATAGGGGGTAGTTTGGTTTGGGGAGTTGGTCCGTGACGCCACCCACAGGTTGTGGTGAGGTTGCTGGTAACGGGAATCCCGGGAGCGATGGCAGGGAGCAGCTGGGATGTTGTTCTCCCCCTCCGTGGGTAGGGGTTGGTGGTCCCGGGGCCCAGTGAGGTGACGGGGAGGCAGGGTCGGGGAGGCAGGGTCGGGAAGGTGCAGGGTCGCTTGGATTGTGCAGCGCGGTGCCGGATGGCACGGTAGTACTCACTCAGCCACAAAGGTACGCAAAGTCTCTGGTAAACCAAACAGCTTGATGGACGGGTCCCGCAGCCGGCTGCTGTGGCTTCTCCTGGACGGTTAGTGGTGGCTGCCTTTCCCTGCACCTTTGTGTATGTTCGGTCCCACCGGTAACCCGCTCCCCAGCGTATATATGTGCCGGTGGAGCCCTTTTGCCCGCAGGCTCTGGCCCTTGGAACTCTAGCTGTGGCGGTAGCTGTATTTCCTTCTGTTGGTTGGACGGTTGCCTTCAATCGGGTCTTGGCTGTTAGGAAACCCCTGGGGTTCCGGTCACTGACGGATTTGACCTCTAATGGCGACTCAAAGCCTGGTCGGGGTCCGTAGGCCCTGCCTGTGTGTGCTGGCTTCACTTCGCTCCCCGGTTCTGTACTGGTGGGCCACCGCCCGTCCCCGGTCCTACGGTTCCGCGTTGATCTGCCTCTCCTGCAGACGGCCACCACCGTCTGCCAACCTTGCTCTTGGTGTCCGGGCCACACACCCGGACATGGTCAGTTTGCTCTTCGACTACCACTTCACTCCACTCTCCTTCACTTCCCTAACTGATCTCTCAACTGCATTCCTTTTCCCGCCTCCAGGACTGTGAACTCCTCAGTGGGTGGGGCCAACCACCTGGCTCCACCCCACCTGGTGTGGACATCAGCCCCTGGAGGTAGGCAACAAGGATTTTGTGTCTGGCTGATATGCCTGTCTCAGGGTGGGGGTGCATGTTGTAGTACCTGTGATGACCTGGCTAGTCCAGGGTGCCACATACCCCTTACAAAAGCCTTCAAATGTTGATCAATGTAGATTACATTATTTTTGAAAAAAGAAAGTGATCATACATTATTCTCTAATTTTGATGTCCAGTGTATACAAAACCTACACAGAAAACTATGTGGCTAACAGTGGGAGTAGTAGGATAGCAGAGCCATTTATTTACTTTTAATTAAAGTGTTGTGCCAATAGCACCCAGACTTGTGGCATGCTACCTTATTAGCATAATACACCATAAAGAGGGAAACTAGTAAGGAATAGTGCTGTAACCCAAGACATTTCCTCCCATACAGAGGAAATTAAGGTAAATTTATATCTCTCAGCCCCTGGTGGATATACGGTGGACCTATTGATACAATTGACATATTAGTTAGGACCTTTATCAGAACATATGGTAAAAGACACAGCAAAAACAGTGTGAATGTAGTCAAAGACTATGTTTAATACAATGCAGCATCTAATGATATTATTGTCATTAATAAGTCAGAGTCTGTCTGTTGAGGGTCATGTCCATTATGTCTGGATGCTATCATGACAGTGTGAACAATACACAAAAGCAAGCTTCACATATTAATGTTACATTACAGCAAATACTAGAGAAATGGAAACCCTTGGATCTTTTTTAACAAACACTAAAACGGTTAAGTTGATCGTAGTTTATCTGGCAATTGCTATTTTATGTGGCTGCTCTCCTCGATTTTCTACAGTTTTGTGATTTGTATTAAGATCTCAAGTCTCAGTTTTATTACTCATATACCAATTACTTGAAGAGAAGAAAAACACAAAACATGATTTAAATGGGTAGCTAAAAGCGTAAGAACAGTCTATAAATTAAAGTTTATTTGTCCCTTGTGTTTTCCACATACCTGACAGCCTTGACAATCAAGCATTAGCTGAACATTCATTTCTTTAAAAATGGCACAGCAACAACAGTTTTACAATTGAAAGACTAGCCTGGGCAGCAAGTGATGGATAGCACATAAATAAGACAAATTTAACTGAAAAATATACATCATTGAAAAATAAAATTATATAACAGATACCCACTTGTTCAAGACTTGTATTGATTTAGGAAAGAAATGAAGTACAAAGTAAAGTTTAAAATTTGTTAAATGCATATTAGACTCTTCGACTCAACACGATCTTAGATAATATGCTTGTGAAACATATTATATTACTTTCTCCTTTGCTACTTAATTAAAATTTTGTCCTGAAAATGAGTTTAGGACCACTGACATGAGATATAAAAATGTTACAGCGCGCTCCAGTAAAAGAGCTAATGATGTCAGACATATCACAATGAGCTGGCTGGCAAATTCTGACTTTGGGGCAAGCGTAAAGCAGTGGCCCATGTTAAGCGACCTACACTTGTTGGTTCTGATTAAATATAGAGGTGGTCTGGAACAAAAAGTTATTTTACTCCTAAATTTACATCTATGTGATGTCATAATATATATTTTTTTTCTAAAAAAAATGTAATTAAATATTCCCTCTCCTTCCCTCACTACTCTACTTCCTCTTTGATGACACTTTGTTTGAAATTCCCCAATTCATGCACAGATACTCAAATGCCATTAGGGAGCAGAGGTTGCAGTCACTGCCAAAGCCTCCAAACCCTCCCTTAAATGAAATGTCATTAGTAACCTTCGTTTCATAGATTAAGCAAACTGCACTACTGAGTATGAGCCAGTTGTCAATTCCAGCTTATGCTCATTAGACTCCAGCCAATGTATAGTATTCTTCTCAGTGCCCAATGACAATGTGCTCTCTCATCATCTCTGACCATAAGTGATGTAAATTTTGGGGGTGGCACTGCTGTCTGCTCACTTTTTCTTTACTTATAATGTGCATTGACAGTGCACTCTGTTGCAAGCTCGTCACTTCTAAACTGAGCCAACGAGGGAGCATGGTGTTATTGTGCACTGAGAAGAATTGTGCACAGTTGCAAGATTCTACTAAATATCCACTGGAACTGATGTATGCTCAATAAAGCGGGGACAAGAGGAAGTAGTAGAAAATCAAACCTCCATTACCACCCCTTCTTTATTGTACACCTTGGGGCCACTAAACTGGGCAGAAATGACAGAAAATGGCTACCCTGTGACATCCCCAGTCCCGGCATCACCAGGCCCGGCGATGAGTATTGAACCACCTGCTCCGGGGGTGCTACACAGCCTCCCAGGATTGTCACATCTACCAGATGTGACAATCACGGAACTTTAGCAGGCTGTTACGATTCGGGGTTCTCCTGAACCCCGAATCGTTCCTGCTCCATTTTCATCCCCTGCTGTGATGCCTGCTGGCTCTGTGCCACCTGTCTGACATTCCTCATGCCTGGCTGCTCGGCATCAGGTGTCCAGGATCTTTGTATGTTCTGACCCCAAGTCCCTATTTTTCCCTACCGCGCATGCGCGGGTTCCCACTGCCTCTCTTGTCTCTAAGTGCGGGATTAACGTTACTGCGCATGCACGTGATGTCCCCAGTGATGCGGCGGCTTTGGATTTGCTGTCGCTGAGGTCACTAGTGACGCAGTGGCCGCTGATTAGCTGTCGATGATGTCATTGGTGATGTGGCGGTCCCGCATTGGCCACTGGTGACGTCAATGGTGATGTGGTGGTCTCTGATTGACCGCTGTCAGTGCCATTGCCATCTGGTGCTTGGCTAGGGGCAGGATTAATTCTTTAAAAGATCCTGGATGACGCACATGGCTGTGCGTGGATCATGTATGCTCTGTGAAGTAGTTTAGAGCTGTGCAGCCATACTGCAGTCTTAGCGCCAATACAGTCTGGAAGCGGTAGGCAGGGTTAGGAGTTGGTGCCTTTCATGCCAAGATTATGGGGTGAGGCACATTGAGGGTCAGTTACTCTGCTTCTCCTCCTCCGCTCCAGCCCATCTGTCCGTTTGTCCATCTGTAGCCTTACCACAACTCAGAGGACCTTGGGAGACATTAGCGCTTTTAGTATTTTTGGCTCTAATTGTCCTCCCGCATAACACAGGCTCTTCCCGCTTGCCCTGGTGCAGTGGCAATCAGGATAATAAAAGGTTAATAACAGCCCACAGCTGCCACTAAAAAATAGATTAGTAACGGGAAGCATCTATGAGATCCCTGGTTCCCATAGTCCTTCCACCTGTGATCGCAGGTAACCTGACCTCAGTTCGCAGACCTCCATCTCCTGGCAGAAAACAGTGTTTTTTGCCAAGAGATGACGATTTGGTGCTGTATTTTTTATACCATATTCCTGCACCCTATTTAGATCTCCTGGCAAAATATTGCATCACTACTGCATCATACCATGTGCAGTTTTGATGCATTTTTTTACCAAGAGGTGTAGATTGGGTGCGTGAATATGGTGTAAAAAATGAATCACCAAATTACGTCTCTTGGCCCAAAAAAATTCAAAAATTTGTTTTGACGCTGTTTCAGTGCGTCTTTCTTCCAGGTGGTACAAATTTGGTGCTGAATTGTCTGCACCAGATTTTAGGACTAGATTTGCCCCTCCTGGCAGAAAATCGCATCAAAACCAGATTTTTTTGCATTTTTTAGGCCTAGAGATGCAAAGTTTTTTGATGAAATTTTGCCATATTCCTACATCCAATATACTGTACATCTCTTGTAAAAAAAAAATAAAAAATCACATCACTACCTTATTATACTGCATGGAGTATGGATGTGTTTCTTCCAGTAGTTGTAGATTGAGTGTAGGAATATGTTGTAGAAATTTCAGCACCAAATCTGCATCTCTTGGGAAAAAAACATGGTTTTTGGTAGGAGATGCAGGTCTGTGAACTCTGAGTTTACTGATGTCACGTGATGTCAGGTTGCCTGTGATAACAGGTGGGGTACAGTAGCAACCTCCAGCTGTAACTGCAAATAACCTGAATGATATCACCACTGCTTGCGCAGCTCAGTCTCTGTCTGATCCTAACAGAGGGCGGTCATTGTCCTATGGCTGTGCGCTGTGCCTTCAGATGTAGCACAACTGGAATCATCGTAGGACCTCGTGTGGATTACATCAGACTTGGTGTTTTGGGGGTTAAAAAATTGGTGAAAAAGGGTTTTATTTCAAAAAAATAAATTTCTTGGTGTTTGTATTTACTGCTTCTCACTTACAGATTAGCAATTAGGGGTCTCATAGACACCTCCTATTACTAATCTAGTGCTTATTGGCAGCTGTGGGTTTTTATGAACCCCTTATTACCCCATTTGCCACTGCACCAGGGCAATCGCGAAGACCCTGCTAAAGTTCCGGAATTGTCACATCTAATGGATGCGACAATTCTGGATGGCTTCGGGCTGCTATTTTAAGGCTCGGGGACCCAATATGCTTGCGTCTCTCCAGCCTGAGAATGCCAGCCCCCAACTGTTGGCTTTATTATGGCTGGGTATCAAAATTGGGTGGAAGGTGTCTCTTCTGGAGCTAGGCTTGAAACCTGCTCCCAGCCTGGTGAATTAGAGAAGGGGCTTGCAACCGTCTTCTAACTAGGGTCCAGGTACCCCGCCTGTGTACGGTTTCAAGACCGGATCTCCGCGGTCAGTACCGGCGAGTTCCAACTCTGTCCCGGTCCACTCTGGATCTCCCGCAACTGTACTCCCGTCGCCTTTTGACATGGTCCACTGCTTGTCACCTAGCCAGTAGACCAGGGCCACTACCCTGGCTACCCTCCACTAGGCTCAGCCTTGACCTCCAACTTCCACTTGAACTTAACTCAGACTACCGTGTTCCCGCCCCCGGATCTTCAAGACCCCTAAGTGGGCGCTCCCAATCTGACTGGTCCTGCCCACTGGTGTGTCCTTCCTACCCTGGGGGGTGGCTAGGATTTTGTGGCAGATGAAACCCTGTGTGGGAAGATGTTATGTAGGGTGTTATGTACCTCTGTGACCCCCTGGTGGTGCCAGGGCGTCACACTAGTATTCCTGCGACTAAGGTCCGACTGTGCAAGTGGACCTCAGCTGCAGGGGGTGGGCTGGCACTGAGGAGGGGAGGGAGGGATTTCTCACCCTCTCTCCTCCGTAGCCAGCTATTGGCATTCTCGCTCTGCACTCACGGTACACCGGTGTACTGCAAGTGCAGTGCGATTTTTCGCTCGCCCCATACACTTGAATGGGTGCAAGAGAAAGAGTCTTGAATTACACCCGCAGCATGCTGCGATTGTTTTCTCAGTCCGATTAGAGCTGAGTAAATAATCGCTCATGGGTGCTTACACACAAGCTAATATTGGTCCAAGTGGAATACGATGTTTTATCGTACGCCATTCGCACCGTTTTTCTCGCCGTGTTGCTAAAGCATGCACATTTACACACTGCGATATCGGTCCCGATATCGCTAGTGTGGGTACCCGCCCCCATCTGTTGCGCGACACGGGCAATTCGCTGCCCGTGCCGCACAACATCGCCCAGACCCGTCACACATACTTACCTGCCCGGCAACGTCGCTGTGACCGGCGAACCGCATCCTTTCTAAGGGGGTGGTCCGTGCGGCGTCACAGCGATGTCACTGAGCGGCCGCCCAATAGAAGTGGAGGGGCGGAGATGAGCGGGACGTAACATCCCGCCCACCTCCTTCCTTCCGCATTGTGGCCGGGAGGCAGGTAAGTAGAGCTTCCTCGTTCCTGCGGCGTCACACGGAGCGATGTGTGATGCCGCAGGAACGAGGAACAACTGCGTAACTGCTGCAGTAACGATATTTGAAAATGGACCCCCATGTCACCGATGAGCGATTTTGCACGTTTTTGCAATGATGCAAAATCGCTCATCGGTGTCACACGCAACGGCATCGCTAATGCGGCAGGATGTGCGTCACCAATTCCGTGACCCCAACGAGTTCGCATTAGCGATGTCGTAGCGTGTAAAGCCCCCTTTAGGCCTTACTGCACTGCTTTGAGCAGTTTTGATACATTTTCTGTTTTTTAGTACTGCAAAATTATCAATTCTCTGAGTGTTGAGCTCTGCATAACTCCACACATGCAAATGATTGACAGCTTTCTGTGGACACTGTACAACAATATATTAATCAGTGGTGTTGGTGGGGCATTATGCAGATCAGGAGCAATACATGGCATGAGACAACTAGTCCTCTAATGATAACATCCTTCTGATAACATTGGTTTTATTGAAAATATCACAAGCCCATTAGGGCGCTCACACATCCGGCTTTTCATGGGTTTGATGGATGCGGCGCACGCCAGTACAGTGTATACAGTACAATGGCAGCGCAACAAGCGCCGTGCACATGCTGTCATGTGACCGGAGCATGTGACCCGGAAGTTGCGGCACTGCCACTGTACTGTATCATACAGTACTGTCATGTGCCGCATCCGTCAAACCCGTGAAAAGACAGATGTGTGAGCGCGCCCTTAAGTGACCTGGAATCAGAGTCATTGTCCCTTCATCATGCTCCTATCAGATAAAATAGCAAAAATCTGCTGACAGATTTACTTGGTAAACAAGGCCAATTAGATCTTTATGTAAGTGCTCTGGCCTGTTGAAGTATAATGTAATAAAAAGAGCCATACTCAGGTTGACTGTTCATGCCTCCTTGGCCTTTTGCTGTTTTAGAATTTTCTATACAATAAAGATGATGCACGTTACTTTCCAGTGAGTGCCTACATGCTTTTTGCTATTGCAGAGATTTAACTCTTTTTATCCCTGCTCTTTGCTAAATTACCCTGGTAGTGCTATCAGCATCCTCTGAAGCCTGCTTTACACGGTACGATCTATCGTGCAATTTCACGATCGATTGTACCCGCCCCCGTTGTTTGTGCATCATGGGCAATTAGTTGCCCGTGGCGCAGAAAATCGTTAACCCCCATCACACGTACTTACCTGCTGTGTGAAGTCGCTGTGGGCGGCGAACATCCTCTTACTGAAGGGGGAGAGACGTTCAGCGTCACAGCGACGTCACACAGCGGCCGGCCAATAGAATCAGAGGGGGCGGAGATGAGCGGGACGTAAACATCCCGCCCAACTCCTTCCTTTCGCATAGCCGGCGGGTGACGCGGGACGGAAGTAAGCTGCTGTTCATCGTTCCCGGGGTGTCACACGGAGCGGCGTGTGCTACCCCGGGAATGAAGAGCACACGGCTGCCATTTTAATTAAACGAGATTATGAAACCGAGCGATGAGTACACGACTTACGATTTGTGAGCGATACTGCGACGCTCGGAGGTGTCACACAGCCTGACGTCGCAAGCGATGCCGGATGTGCGTCACAAAAACCGTGACCCCGACGATCTATCGCACGATAGCTCGTCTCGTGTAAAGCACCTTTACAGAAGGTGTGATGGCACAATGCAAGAATTACTCAATTACCTAAATTCACCTACATTTAGTAAATGTAAATGCAATTAATTATATTGGTCACACAGCAGGAAATCATGAATGGACTCCTATCATCACATCAAGTTTTTTTTGGGGGTAAGCTAGCCACCAGGATATGGCTGCACCCGCACAGTGCCTCATAGCATCGCGACACCCCAGTTAGAAATTGCTCTTGTAGTGTATAAATGTCCTATTTTTTCTTTCCATACACAGCAGAAATATTGAATACTACTGCTGTAACTTCATAGTTACATAAACTCTCTGTAAAGTTGCTTTTCTTTATAGCATTTGACTTGCAATGTATTTTCTCCAGGGAAAGAAGCAATTGAATTTGACAATATGATTTTGCATTAGCATACAATGATAGTCAAGGCTTTCGGTTAAATCATGTCTGCTTTGTTTTATTTAATATCACGCTACAATGTTTTTTAAGTTTTGCTCATTTCAGAAACATTAAACGTTTCCATGGTAACAGCGGTTTGTTTACTGTGTTTGAATAGGATTGGTTATTCAAAATGTCATGTTTGGAAAGATTTCAAATTGACATTTACAAAGTGCAGTGGCAGAGTTCACTTTGATTCAGATCACTGACGACAATAGGCATTCTGTGTGAAGTAAATACAGTTACCATTGTGCTTTCCTAGATAGTAAATGTTAAAAGTGCTTATTAATTGACCTGTTTCAAGGGAGAAATATATCTGAATATTTATGACAGTAATTTTCATTTAAACAGTAACAATAGCGCTGGCACCACTTGTCTACTAACGCAATATTAATAAAACTATGTAAAAAACCGATGATAAAAATAATATGGACATATCCTCTGCTGTAACTAAATAGAAGCAAAATGCATATATACATAGGGTACTTAGTAAATAATGTTTTGATCAAAAAAATGTAAAGCCATTCCACCGCGACAAGGTGTATCCAATAGTGACAGTACCTACACTCTCTAATATTAAAACCTCACCATGGGGCAAAAGACATCAATCTGAATAAGGGTTGAGAGTGACTGGTTCCCAACTATACACAGAGCTATGGGATACATTGAATATTTGAAATGCCCAGCTCACTGAAAAGGGGGCCACATCCTATTTGTACTGAATTTAAGAGACTACAAAAAAAAACAAAAAACAACTGAGCTGGAGTATGAGCTGGTATACATGCAACTTGTAAGCTCATGTTCACACTGGCCATAGGACGAAGAAAACCAAAGATAAAAATAACATGAACATATACCCTGTTGTAACTAAATAAAAGCATAATGCATATAAATAAATAAAGCGGACTTAGTGAACACTGTTTTGATCAAAAAATCATAAAGCCATCCCATTGCAACAAGGTGTACCCAATCAGGACAGTAACTACAGTCTCTAATATTAAATTAAATTAAAACCAAATCGGACTGAGAAAAAAATTGCAGCATGCTGCTTTTTGCGAGATTCTCACACGAGTCTCTCCAATGCAACTCTATGGGAGCGTGAAAAAAATGCATGTCACACGGACCGGCACTCACACCATCCTAGTGACATTCGATTTTCTAAATACATTAATCGAAAGTTTCTCAAAACACTGGAAATGAGTGAGGTCTCACAATGTCAGTCAATTATAGAGATTGACAGACATTATGAGACCTCACTCCTTTCCAGTGTTTTGAGAAACATGCGATTAATGTCAGTCGGTCTCTCCCTCTCGGTCTCTATTCTCTCTTTGTCGGTCAGTCTCTCTCTCTGTCAGTCTCTCTCTCTCCATCCATGTCAGTCTATCCTTCTTCCCCCCTCTCTGATACTCACCGATCCCCGATCACCGGCATGGCGTTGCATGCCGTTCATACTGCTCCGGCAGCTTCTCCTCTTTTGAAAAAGCCGGCCGCTCATTATTCAATCTCGTATTCCCTGCTTTCCTCGCCCACCGGTGCCTATGATTTGTTGCAGTCAGACACGCCCCCACGATGAGTGACAGCTGTCTCACTGCAACCAATCACAGCTGCCGGTGGGCGGGTCTATATCATGCAGTTAAAAATATAAATAAATAATTAAAAAAAAACGGCGTGTGGTCCCCCCAATTTTAATACCAGCCAGGGTAAAGCCACATGGCTGAAGGCTAGTATTGTCAAGATGGGGATCCCCACGTTATCAGCCAACAGTCGGCCAGAATAGCCGCATTCATGAGATGCGACAGTCCCGGGACCGTACCCGGCCATCCCGAATTGCCCTGGTGCGTTGGCAATTGAGGTAATAAGGAGTTAATGGCAGCAGCCCATAGCTGCCACTAAGTCCTAGATTAATCATGGCAGGCATCTCCCCGAGATACCTTCCATGATTAACCTGTAAGATAAAGTAAATGAAGACATACACCAAAAAATCCTTTATTTGAAATAAATAACAAAAATAAACAACCTCTTTCACCACTTTATTCAAGTCTCCAAATACCCTTCCATGTCTGACGTAATCCACAGAGGTCCCTCAACGCTGTCAGCTCTGCTACATCAGAAGCTGACATAGAGTGGTCACAGAGCATGACCGCTCTCTGTGAGCTCCCCGCAGTAACTGAAGAGAATCGCGCTATCAGTGATGACGTCACTCAGGTTACCCGCGGCCACAGATCTCAGCAGGAGAACTGCAGCTGTGGCGCGGGTAGCCTCACTGACGGCACCGCTGATAGCGCCGATCACTGCGGTCACTCAGGGGACCTTCACCAGTGACCAAAAATCAGGCCATGCCGCACAGAGAGAGCCGCGGGATGACAATGAAGTCGGGTGACGTTCATCCGACTTCATTCTGATCGTGCGGCTCTGTCTGTGGCTATTCAGCTCTGCTACATGGCTCTGTCTGTGGCTGCTGTCAGCGGCCATGTAGCAGAGCTCAATGGCAGATGACAGCTGCTCAGAAAAAAGAGGAACACACACACATTACACAAGCATTACACACGCTATGCAAGTCATTAAATATTTAAAAAAATAGCATCGCACTTGCGTTGCACTCTGACTTAACATGAACTAAAATCAGCCGAGTTTTTTTCAGCCTAGTCAGACCAATTTTACACGCATAGGTGTGTTTCCAGCCTTTTTGCCATTTGCGTTTTGAACTGCAAAGCAGAGTTTATTCCCAAATTTCTGCCACAAAAAGGCAGCATTTTGAACAGCATAGTGCGGACAAGAAACCCAAAATCCCATAGACTATGCTTGAAAAGCAGAACACATCCATTTTGGCATTAAACGCTGCAGTTGAAAAAGCAGCGAAAAAGCAACGTGCGGACATAGCCTCAATATGAATAAGGGCTGAGAGTGACTGGGTCCCAACTGGACACACAGTCATGGAAAGCACTAGATGGAATGTTCAGCTGACAGAAAAGGGGTCCACACCCTATTTGTACTGAATATAAGGCTATGTCCGCACTTTGCGTTTTCACCTGCATTTTAGCTGCGTTTTGAACTGCAACGTTTTCATGCCAAAATGCATGCGTTTTGATTTTCCAGCAAAGTCTATGGGAAAAGTGGATTTCTTGTGCACACTTTGCAGTTCAAAACGCTCCGTTTAATTCGCATATTTTTAGGCAAAATCTCAGCATTCAAAGAAGCAGCATGTCAATTGTTTTTGCCATTTGGGCTGCGTTTTGCTAACATTAAAGTCAATGAGAAGTTGCAAAAAGCAAGAAACATCAAAATTCCAGCGTTTTACATACTTTTTAGCTGCAGAAAAGATGCGTTTATGACATCAAAATAATAGAATGATCTGTCCCTTTACACACACACATAGTCCGACAATTAAATTAATGAAAAATATTAATTTATTGTTATTTTAGTCATAAATAGTATAAAACCGCTATAATTATGTTAAATATAACTATTTTCGTTATAATTTAAATAATTATATTTGTTTTCATTTTTTTTTACCTTTTTTCATATTGTTTGTATGTTAAAACTTTATTTAGTAGTGTCTTTGTAATCAAAACGCATCTGTCTTTATGCAATGAAAAAGCATGTAAAAAGCGCTAAAAAGGCGGCTAAAACGTGGTAAATACGTACGCGTATTTATAGCATTTTGATGGTCAAAAGCAACTTTGGCAAAAGCAATTTCTGCCAGAGGATGCGTTTAGAACTATAACTACATTGACGCAACGTGCGCACATAGCCTAAGGCTAGGACCCCACTTTGCATTTTTACCTGCTTTTTCAGGTGCTTTTTGGGTGCGTTTTGAGAAGCACCTTTTTATGCCAAAAATCCTTGCGTTTTCATTTTCCAGCCATTTCAATTGCATTTGTGATTTTTCCGCCCCCACTTTGCGTTTGTAAACGCATCTGCGAATTTGCATATTTTGTGGCAAAAACCATGCGTTCAAAGAAGAAACATGTCAATTGTTTTTGCCATTTTGGGTGCATTTTGCTAACATTGAAGTCAATGAGAAGTTGTAAAACCAAGATTCCTTCAAATTCCTGCATTTTACCTGCTTTTTATGTGCAGAAAATATGCGTTTTGGACTACCAAAATGCATGCTTTTTGGACATTAAAATAATGATTTCATATGCCCCTTTACATACACACAAAGTCCGACAATTAAATTTAAGAAAAATAATAATTTATTGCTATTTTTCCAATAAATAATATATTACCACTATAATTTTAATAAATATTTCTATTTCCTTAATTATTTCTAAAATTCAATGTTTTCCTTTTTTTTTCTCTTTTTTCATTTTGTTTGACTGTTTAAACTTTATTTAGCAGTGTCTTGATGTTCAAAACGCATCTGTCAAAACACAGGTAAAAAAGCATGGAAAGAGCGCTGAAAACGCATATGAAACGCGATAAATACGCATGCGTTTTCAGCGCTAAATTTCTGAAAAAGGCAACTTTGGTCAAATTAATTAATGTGAGTTAATCAAAATGTGCGTTTAGAACTGCAAGTAGGAGAATGCAAAGTGGGGCCCTAGCCTAAGAGTAGAGATGAGCGAACCGGTCGTGGTTCGGCTCGAGGTCGGTTCGCCGAACGGAGGTCCCGTTCGAGTTCGGTTCGTCGAACGTTCGACGAACCGAACTCAAGCTGCATAGGAAACAATGGCAGGCAATCACAAACACATAAAAACACCTAGAAAACACCCTGAAAGGTGTCCAAAAGGTGACAAACAACTCACAACACAACACAAACACATGGGAAAGTGACAAGGACATATACTCATGCAAAAACAAAAGAGCTGGACAAGGAAAAAGAGGAGGAGACACAGATATATGAGTATATGCAAGGAAACATCGATGCCATTACTGTGCAACTTGAGCCCTGCTCATTTTAGGCTTCCAATCTGGATAAATTGCCTGAGCTTGCCACGTACGCCTTGGGGATCTTGTCGTGTCCTGCAGCCAGCGTTCTCTGGGAACCTGTCTTCAGTGCTGCTGGGGGTCTGCTGGCAGATAAGCACACGTGTCTGTCCACTGACAATGTGGACATGGCTCCCAGAGGACTTTTCTTCCCCTGGGTCAGCCAGGGGAGGCGAAAGGCACGCGTATTTTTGAGAGTGCTTCATGCAAAGCATCTTTTTCATTTTGAAAAGGGGGGTCAAGTGATGCCAGTCAAGTGGGGTGTGTGTGGCCCAATTAGTGGCAACAAGGAAGACTGTGGTTGGAGTCCCCTCCCTGTGTTTCTAAAAGAACCAAGATGAACAAGTCATGGCTCTCAGAGGACTTTTCTTCCCCTGGGTCATCCAGGGGATGGGAAAGGCACGCGTATTTTTGAGAGTGCTTCATGCAAAGCATCTTTTTCTTTTTCAAAAGGGGGGTCAACTGATGCCAGTCAAGTGGGGTGTGTGTGGCCCAATTAGTGGCAACGAGGGAGACTGTGGTTGGAGTCCCCTCGCTGTGTTTTACATGATTTTTGAAGGGCATGACATGCCTAAGAGGTTGAGTTTCATCATCTACAAATTGTTGGCAACAGAAAGGCTGCCTTTACACCCTTTTGAGACCGAGGATTTTTGAGACCTTATGCCCATTGCAGTGCCCCAAGAGCCGATGGCCAGTCGTCACTCCTTCTCCAAGAAAGGCGTGCCCGCGCTACCACAGCAGGTCGCACACAACCTCACCGATTCCTTGAGAAACTCTGTGTTTGACAGGGTGCATTTCACCACAGATACTTGGACCAGTAAGCATGGACAGGAGAGTTACATGTTGCTGACTGGGCACTGGGTAACTATGGTGAGAGATGGAGAAGGGTTTGCTGTACAAGTCTTGCCGTCCACACGACTTGTGTGTCAATCCTTCATCTGTATGTACAAGTTCCTCCACTGCTTCTGCCTCCTCAACCTCGTGTGGGTCCTCCACCTCGGCCCAAACCCTGTGTGGTCAGGCCACCCGCGTTGTAACTGCGCCCAAGGAATTCCACACACCTCCTTACTATGCTGGCAGCAGAGCTCAAGGCTATCAGGCGGTCAAATGTTTACTTTGAAATGTAGGGGAAATGTGAGACACCGCTGAGGAATTGTGGACGGTTAGCTCTGGAGAGTGAGACCGAGTTTCATCAATGGTTGTCTCCACTCAACCAGCAGCCAGGGCAGGTCGGGTGTGACAATGATGCAAACCAGTCTGCGACCCTTCTTCAGGGCAATGTGGCACACGTGCCTTGTATGGCTCACGTGTTGAACCTGGTTGTCCAGCAATTTTTAAAAAACTATCCCGGCCTACATGCCCTTCTGCAGAGGGCACGGTGTAACGCCTGCCTGGATCGACACACTCAGATGGGCTGTAAAGGATAGGCTAGAGGCAAGCCACTCACCAAGCTGGACACCCAGAACCCTGAAACCCTTTAACCCCTATACAGTGATTTGGAATTACACAGGGCCCAAGTTGATCAATACCTGTGGAAGGCTGCAGTTCCAGAAAATAGTAGTCATGCAGGGTCAAAAACATTAATTGAGGAAGAGGAACATAATGGGATGGCCAGGACTTAATCAGAAAACAAGCAGAGGTGAAATGCGGATCGGCCAACGAGGTACATAAACAGCAAGCAGGAAAAGTAGTCAGATAACAAGCACACAAACTCATAAAACTGAACTGGGGGTAACAGTAACAAGAGGTTCATAGCTTTGTCTGGCAGTGGTCTGCAGACAGGAGGGGCCTAAAAAAGGGTGTGGTGTTTTTCCATTGGTTGTAGCTGAATGATGGTACTTCATCTGTGAGATACCCACCATTCAGCCTGTGGTTCTGTATCTGTCAAGGTAACGCAACCCAGTGGGTGACCATAACCTGCGTCCACCTGCGCTGCAGGCATCGACTCCTTTCCCATCATCAGCACTATGCACGAAAGGAACACATTGTCACCTGGCGACCGGAGTACAAATTGATTGAGTGGACTACGTTGGTGACTTAACAGCCGTGTGCGGCAATGATGCAAACCTGTCTGCGGCCCTTCGTCAGGGCAATGTGTCACACGTGCCTTGTATGGCTCACGTGTTGAATCTGATTCTCCAGCAATTTTTAAAATACCATCCCGGCCTACATGGCCTTGTGCAGCGGGCACGCTGCTATGTGCTCACTTTCATCCTTCGCACCCAGCAGATCAACAACTTTCATCGCTCCTGAAGTCTTAGGGTCTGGCGGTTAAACGCCGGAAATGCGATGCTCCGACACGCAGGAATTGGAATCTGCACAAGTTGCAGCATCTGTGGCAGCACCGCAGAGCCCTGCTGAAATACGGTATGACGTATACCCTGGGCTAACTTGATCCAGAGGTGGTGCAGATCACGCTGCTGGAGTGGTGTCAGATCAAGGACCTATGCACCCTTCTACACAGTTTACAAATGTCGACGAAGATGTTTAGCACTGGCGATGCCATTCTCAGCGTGACAATTCTAGTCATCTACAAGATGGAGCACACTGTAAGCATTATTCGGAGTCAGGTGTTGGTCCAAGAGGAAGGGGAGGAAGTACAGGAGGAGTCATATGCAGAAGGGATAATAAGATGTACAAGGTTTATACGGTAAGCGGCACCTAGGCGGCAGTCTTGGTGGGGGATAGGGATTAACAAGGGCTCATAGTATCAGCAAAAATTGTTGAGGAAGGTGCAGGAGCCCATGAAGAAATGGAGGACGAAATTGCGATGGGCATGGAAGACTCAGCAGATGAGTGAGAGCTTGCTCACATTTCGGTTGTGCGAAGTTGGGGGGAGAGGACAGAGGAAGGAGGCACGATTCTCACCTCTCTGCCACCAACAAACCAAGGACTTGGTCCTCCTGGATGCACAAGACACATGAGCGCCTTCTTGCTGCACTACCTACAACATGACCCTCGGATTGTACGAATTCGAAGTAATGCTAACTACTGGGTTGCCACACTGTTAGATCCTCGGTACAAGACCAAATTTGGCTAAATAATTCCTGCCATAGAAAGGGACGCACGTATACAGGAGTATCTGCAGAAGGTGGTACGGATTCTTAGATCTGCTTTTATCAGTAAACACCAGTGCTGCAAAGAGTGAATCTTAACGCTTTGTCATGGATAGGAGGAAATGGTCTTTTACTTGTCCACATCTGAGGGACCGAGGACTGGCTGCTGTGCTGAGACGGCATTGAGTACGGTGTCCCTGCAGAGTGGCACTTTTGGTCATATACCAAATGAGTTGAAAAAGGACAGATGCTGGTGGAAAGGGGAACAGGTGAGTTGGAAAGGGGAAAAAAGTTTTTGTCCGTGGGTTTGTTGGTTAAGCAAAAGTAACATTTGATGAAGAAACACCATCTGTTACGGTGGGACTGGCAGATTTGGATAAGGTGGTATATACTATGTTACCGCTATATAAAGAAAATTAAGAAGAAAAGAAAGAGAAAGGTATATATCCCCATCAGCAGTCAATGTCCACCGTGCTCCCAGATGGAAAAGGAGAGGTTGGCAACTGGAAGGTTAGGTGGAGGATACAGAGCTGTGTGGCTATGAAACTAATAGTTGCCTGAACCGAGTTAGACGCCACTCGGATCTTGAGAGTGGGGGCCCTGTTAGCGTCACAGGGTCCACACGCCCACCCAGCCCAGGAACTCCCTGTTAACATCACAGGGGCCATTCAGTACGCACTGGGGCCACACCTGTGGACAGCAGGCGCATCAGCAGCAGCAGGCCTGTTAATGTCACTGGGCTGCACAAGCAGGACTTGTAGGACAGGAGCTGGTCTTAACCGTTCTGCGTTACCAACTGTGGTGGTGGCCTGCATCGACGCCCTATCCCTGCCTACCTCTGGCCTAAAGCCGCAATGGGTTCAACACATGGAGGTGTGCTCTTTCGGAGCATAATAGAAGACTGCGCACCTCCTTGTTGGCTCCAGCCCGTTTTATAACCTGGGTCCGCCCCAAACCAGGGTGGACCACAATGCACCTCCTGGAGACAAAAGCAGAGTGACACGTCATGAGTGGCAAGACTAGCGTCCTATTTGGAACTGCAACTTCAATAATGACCTCATGGCTGCCATGACACAAACAACTCACCAGTCATCGTCTGACCATCAATAATGAGGTGACAAGTCGTAGGGGCGGGCCTCTGCAAGCCATTTGGGAGTGGACTGGCCACATCGTCAGGACACCTGATGCCCTGTGGTCTATATGGGCCCCCCACATCAGGGGCAGGGCCAAAGAGTTCATTACCGGACCTAGTCTCTGATGCAGTAAGTGCCTGAGCATGGTCAGTTGCATGAAATACAGTCTCTAAAAAAAGAATATCAGCTTTAGCATGGTGCCTGGGCACAAAACAGGACTTAGACCCGGCACGGAATGCAAGTACCTGTGCAAAGAGGCTTTTCGCACTAAGTGTGGGAGCATGCGCTGCATCCCGAAATGAAAACTTAGCCTCAGGAATGGCACAGTCAGGCTGAGCATACTCACTAGGCGAAACACTGTAGTTAGGCTGCAACTGGGGTAAATCGGCACACGCATGCGCACTAGCTGCCTCTCCACACTTAGACGTGGAGGAGATATTGCTCTTCGGGTGTGGACTTGTAGATGCTGTCTATGAACAGAAGGAAAAGCTAAAGGAAGCCTCACTTTCTATCCCTCCGAATTATCAAATGCAGCAATGAAATCCCTGCGTTTGCTATAACATTAGCGTAGCAAAATGTGCATGAGGGTGTCATGCAGAGGTGCTACAAATAACTTGGCACCAGAGGGACAATAATGAAATACAACAGCCAGTTCTCTGATGCCACTAAATGGCAGTATTTTTTGCTATTATTATAGCTTATAAAAAACAGAGCAGGAGGGTGTCATGCACAGGTGCTAGAAATAGCTTGGCACCAGTGGGACAATACTGAAGTCCAATAGCCACGTTTAGGATGCCACTAGGTTCACTCAGTGTTTGCTAGTATAATGGCTTACTAACAATGAGTTTGAGTGTGCAATGCAGGCAGACGTGCTGCAAATATCTTTGCACTAGTGGGACTATACAGAAGTCCAATAGCCACGTTTAGGATGCCACTAGGTTCACTCAGTGTTTGCTAGTATAATGGCTTAGTTATAATGAGTTTGAGTATGCAATGCAGGCAGACGTGCTGCAAATATCTTTGCACTAGTGGGACTATACAGAAGTCCAATAGCCACGTTTAGGATGCCACTAGGTTCACTCAGTGTTTGCTAGTATAATGGCTTAGTCATAATGAGTTTGAGTGTGCAATGCAGGCAGACGTGCTGCAAATATCTTTGCACTAGTGGGACTATACAGAAGTCCAATAGTCACATTTAGGATGCCACTAGGTTCACTCAGTGTTTGCTAGTATAATGGCTTAGTAACAATGAGTTTGAGTGTGCAATGCAGGCAGACGTGCTGCAAATATCTTTGCACTAGTGGGACTATACAGAAGTCCAATAGCCACGTTTAGGATGCCACTAGGTTCACTCAGTGTTTGCTAGTATAATGGCTTAGTAACAATGAGTTTGAGTGTGCAATGCAGGCAGACGTGCTGCAAATATCTTTGCACTAGTGGGACTATACAGAAGTCCAATAGCCACGTTTAGGATGCCACTAGGTTCACTCAGTGTTTGCTAGTATAATGGCTTAGTAACAATGAGTTTGAGTGTGCAAAGCAGGCAGACGTGCTGCAAATATCTTTGCACTAGTGGGACTATACAGATGTCCAATAGCCACGTTTAGGATGCCACTAGGTTCACTCAGTGTTTGCTAGTATAATGGCTTAGTTATAATGAGTTTGAGTATGCAATGCAGGCAGACGTGCTGCAAATATCTTTGCACTAGTGGGACTATACAGAAGTCCAATAGCCACGTTTAGGATGCCACTAGGTTCACTCAGTGTTTGCTAGTATAATGGCTTAGTAACAATGAGTTTGAGTGTGCAATGCAGGCAGACGTGCTGCAAATATCTTTGCACTAGTGGGACTATACAGAAGTCCAATAGCCACGTTTAGGATGCCACTAAGTTCACTCAGTGTTTGCTAGTATAATGGCTTAGTCATAATGAGTTTGAGTGTGCAATGCAGGCAGACGTGCTGCAAATATCTTTGCACTAGTGGGACTATACAGAAGTCCAATAGCCACGTTTAGGATGCCACTAGGTTCACTCAGTGTTTGCTAGTATAATGACTTAGTAACAATGAGTTTGAGTGTGCAATGCAGGCAGACATGCTGCAAATATCTTTGCGCTAGTGGGACTATACAGAAGTCCAATAGCCACGTTTAGGATGCCACTAGGTTCACTCAGTGTTTGCTAGTATAATGGCTTAGTAACAATGAGTTTGAGTGTGCAATGCAGGCAGACGTGCTGCAAATATCTTTGCACTAGTGGGACTATACAGAAGTCCAATAACAACGTTTAGGATGCCACTAGGTTCACTCAGTGTTTGCTAGTATAATGACTTAGTAACAATGAGTTTGAGTGTGCAATGCAGGCAGACGTGCTGCAAATATCTTTGCACTAGTGGGACTATACAGAAGTCCAATAGCCACGTTTAGGATGCCACTAGGTTCACTCAGTGTTTGCTAGTATAATGGCTTAGTAACAATGAGTTTGAGTGTGCAATGCAGGCAGACGTGCTGCAAATATCTTTGCACTAGTGGGACTATACAGAAGTCCAATAGCCACGTTTAGCATGCCACTAAGTTCACTCAGTGTTTGCTAGTATAATGGCTTAGTTATAATGAGTTTGAGTGTGCAATGCAGGCAGACGTGCTGCAAATATCTTTGCACTAGTGGGACTATACAGAAGTCCAATAGCCACGTTTAGGATGCCACTAGGTTCACTCAGTGTTTGCTTGTATAAAGGCTTAGTAACAATGAGTTTGAGTGTGCAATGCAGGCAGACGTGCTGCAAATTTCTTTGCACTAGTGGGACTATACAGAAGTCCAATAGCCACGTTTAGGATGCCACTAGGTTCACTCAGTGTTTGGTAGTATAATGGCTTAGTAACAATGAGTTTGAGTGTGCAATGCAGGCAGACGTGCTGCAAATATCATTGCGCTAGTGGGACTATACAGAAGTCCAATAGCCACGTTTAGGATGCCACTAGGTTCACCCAGTGTTTGCTAGTATAATGGCTTTGTAACAAAGAGTTTTAGTGTGCAATGCAGGCAGACATGCTGCAAATATCCTTGCACTAGTGGGACTATACAGAAGTCCAATAGCCACGTTTAAGATGCCACAAAATTCACTCAGTGTTTGCTAGTATAATGGCTTAGCAACAATGAGTTTGAGTGTGCAATGCAGGCAGAAGTGCTGCAAATATATTTGCACTAGTGGGACTATACAGAAGTCCAATAGCCACGTTTAGGATGCCACTAGGTTCACTCAGTGTTTGCTAGTATAATGGCTTAGTAACAATGAGTTTGAGTGTGCAATGCAGGCAGACGTGCTGCAAATGTCTTTGAACTAGTGGGACTATACAGAAGTCCAATAGCCACGTTTAGGATGCCACTAATTTCACTCAGTGTTTGCTAGTATAATGGCTTAGTTATAATGAGTTTGAGTGTGCAATGCAGGCAGACGTGCTGGAAATATCTTTGCACTAGTGGGACTATACAGAAGTCCAATAGTCACATTTAGGATGCCACTAGGTTCACTCAGTGTTTGCTAGTATAATGGCTTAGTAACAATGAGTTTGAGTGTGCAATGCAGGCAGACGTGCTGCAAATATCTTTGCACTAGTGGGACTATACAGAAGTCCAATAGCCACGTTTAGGATGCCACTAGGTTCACTCAGTGTTTGCTAGTATAATGGCTTAGTAACCATGAGTTTGAGTGTGCAATGCAGGCAGACGTGCTGCAAATATCTTTGCACTAGTGGGACTATACAGAAGTCCAATAGCCACGTTTAGGATGCCACTAAGTTCACTCCGTGTTTGCTAGTATAATGGCTTAGTTATAATGAGTTTGAGTGTGCAATGCAGGTAGACGTGCTGCAAATATCTTTGCACTAGTGGGACTATTCAGAAGTCCAATAGCCACGTTTAGGATGTCACTAAGTTCACTCAGTGTTTGCTAGTATAATGGCTTGATTATAATAAGTTTGAGTGTGCAATGCAGGCAGACGTGCTGCAAATATCTTTGCACTAGTGGAACTATACAGAAGTCCAATAGCCACGTTTAGGATACCACTAGGTTCACTCAATGTTTGCTAGTATAATGGCTTAGTAACAATGAGTTTGAGTGTGCAATGCAGGCAGACGTGCTGCAAATATCTTTGCACTAGTGGGACTATACAGAAGTCCAATAGCCACGTTTAGGATGCCACTAGGTTCACTCAGTGTTTGCTAGTATAATGGCTTAGTCATAATGAGTTTGAGTGTGCAATGCAGGCAGACGTGCTGCAAATATCTTTGCACTAGTGGGACTATACAGAAGTCCAATAGCCACGTTTAGGATGCCACTAGGTTCACTCAGTGTTTGCTAGTATAATGGCTTAGTCATAATGAGTTTGAGTGTGCAATGCAGGCAGACGTGCTGCAAATATCTTTGCACTAGTGGGACTATACAGAAGTCCAATAGTCACATTTAGGATGCCACTAGGTTCACTCAGTGTTTGCTAGTATAATGGCTTAGTAACAATGAGTTTGAGTGTGCAATGCAGGCAGACGTGCTGCAAATATCTTTGCACTAGTGGGACTATACAGAAGTCCAATAGCCACGTTTAGGATGCCACTAGGTTCACTCAGTGTTTGCTAGTATAATGGCTTAGTAACAATGAGTTTGAGTGTGCAATGCAGGCAGACGTGCTGCAAATATCTTTGCACTAGTGGGACTATACAGAAGTCCAATAGCCACGTTTAGGATGCCACTAGGTTCACTCAGTGTTTGCTAGTATAATGGCTTAGTAACAATGAGTTTGAGTGTGCAATGCAGGCAGACGTGCTGCAAATATCTTTGCACTAGTGGGACTATACAGATGTCCAATAGCCACGTTTAGGATGCCACTAGGTTCACTCAGTGTTTGCTAGTATAATGGCTTAGTTATAATGAGTTTGAGTATGCAATGCAGGCAGACGTGCTGCAAATATCTTTGCACTAGTGGGACTATACAGAAGTCCAATAGCCACGTTTAGGATGCCACTAGGTTCACTCAGTGTTTGCTAGTATAATGGCTTAGTAACAATGAGTTTGAGTGTGCAATGCAGGCAGACGTGCTGCAAATATCTTTGCACTAGTGGGACTATACAGAAGTCCAATAGCCACGTTTAGGATGCCACTAAGTTCACTCAGTGTTTGCTAGTATAATGGCTTAGTCATAATGAGTTTGAGTGTGCAATGCAGGCAGACGTGCTGCAAATATCTTTGCACTAGTGGGACTATACAGAAGTCCAATAGCCACGTTTAGGATGCCACTAGGTTCACTCAGTGTTTGCTAGTATAATGACTTAGTAACAATGAGTTTGAGTGTGCAATGCAGGCAGACATGCTGCAAATATCTTTGCGCTAGTGGGACTATACAGAAGTCCAATAGCCACGTTTAGGATGCCACTAGGTTCACTCAGTGTTTGCTAGTATAATGGCTTAGTAACAATGAGTTTGAGTGTGCAATGCAGGCAGACGTGCTGCAAATATCTTTGCACTAGTGGGACTATACAGAAGTCCAATAGCCACGTTTAGGATGCCACTAGGTTCACTCAGTGTTTGCTAGTATAATGACTTAGTAACAATGAGTTTGAGTGTGCAATGCAGGCAGACGTGCTGCAAATATCTTTGCACTAGTGGGACTATACAGAAGTCCAATAGCCACGTTTAAGATGCCACAAAATTCACTCAGTGTTTTCTAGTATAATGGCTTAGCAACAATGAGTTTGAGTGTGCAATGCAGGCAGAAGTGCTGCAAATATATTTGCACTAGTGGGACTATACAGAAGTCCAATAGCCACGTTTAGGATGCCACTAGGTTCACTCAGTGTTTGCTAGTATAATGGCTTAGTAACAATGAGTTTGAGTGTGCAATGCAGGCAGACGTGCTGCAAATGTCTTTGAACTAGTGGGACTATACAGAAGTCCAATAGCCACGTTTAGGATGCCACTAATTTCACTCAGTGTTTGCTAGTATAATGGCTTAGTTATAATGAGTTTGAGTGTGCAATGCAGGCAGACGTGCTGCAAATATCTTTGCACTAGTGGGACTATACAGAAGTCCAATAGTCACATTTAGGATGCCACTAGGTTCACTCAGTGTTTGCTAGTATAATGGCTTAGTAACAATGAGTTTGAGTGTGCAATGCAGGCAGACGTGCTGCAAATATCTTTGCACTAGTGGGACTATACAGAAGTCCAATAGCCACGTTTAGGATGCCACTAGGTTCACTCAGTGTTTGCTAGTATAATGGCTTAGTAACCATGAGTTTGAGTGTGCAATGCAGGCAGACGTGCTGCAAATATCTTTGCACTAGTGGGACTATACAGAAGTCCAATAGCCACGTTTAGGATGCCACTAAGTTCACTCAGTGTTTGCTAGTATAATGGCTTAGTTATAATGAGTTTGAGTGTGCAATGCAGGTAGACCTGCTGCAAATATCTTTGCACTAGTGGGACTATTCAGAAGTCCAATAGCCACGTTTAGGATGTCACTAAGTTCACTCAGTGTTTGCTAGTATAATGGCTTGATTATAATAAGTTTGAGTGTGCAATGCAGGCAGACGTGCTGCAAATATCTTTGCACTAGTGGGACTATACAGAAGTCCAATAGCCACGTTTAGGATACCACTAGGTTCACTCAATGTTTGCTAGTATAATGGCTTAGTAACAATGAGTTTGAGTGTGCAATGCAGGCAGACGTGCTGCAAATATCTTTGCACTAGTGGGACTATACAGAAGTCCAATAGCCACGTTTAGGATGCCACTAGGTTCACTCAGTGTTTGCTAGTATAATGGCTTAGTCATAATGAGTTTGAGTGTGCAATGCAGGCAGACGTGCTGCAAATATCTTTGCACTAGTGGGACTATACAGAAGTCCAATAGCCACGTTTAGGATGCCACTAGGTTCACTCAGTGTTTGCTAGTATAATGGCTTAGTCATAATGAGTTTGAGTGTGCAATGCAGGCAGACGTGCTGCAAATATCTTTGCACTAGTGGGACTATACAGAAGTCCAATAGTCACATTTAGGATGCCACTAGGTTCACTCAGTGTTTGCTAGTATAATGGCTTAGTAACAATGAGTTTGAGTGTGCAATGCAGGCAGACGTGCTGCAAATATCTTTGCACTAGTGGGACTATACAGAAGTCCAATAGCCACGTTTAGGATGCCACTAGGTTCACTCAGTGTTTGCTAGTATAATGGCTTAGTAACAATGAGTTTGAGTGTGCAATGCAGGCAGACGTGCTGCAAATATCTTTGCACTAGTGGGACTATACAGAAGTCCAATAGCCACGTTTAGGATGCCACTAGGTTCACTCAGTGTTTGCTAGTATAATGGCTTAGTAACAATGAGTTTGAGTGTGCAATGCAGGCAGACGTGCTGCAAATATCTTTGCACTAGTGGGACTATACAGATGTCCAATAGCCACGTTTAGGATGCCACTAGGTTCACTCAGTGTTTGCTAGTATAATGGCTTAGTTATAATGAGTTTGAGTATGCAATGCAGGCAGACGTGCTGCAAATATCTTTGCACTAGTGGGACTATACAGAAGTCCAATAGCCACGTTTAGGATGCCACTAGGTTCACTCAGTGTTTGCTAGTATAATGGCTTAGTAACAATGAGTTTGAGTGTGCAATGCAGGCAGACGTGCTGCAAATATCTTTGCACTAGTGGGACTATACAGAAGTCCAATAGCCACGTTTAGCATGCCACTAAGTTCACTCAGTGTTTGCTAGTATAATGGCTTAGTTATAATGAGTTTGAGTGTGCAATGCAGGCAGACGTGCTGCAAATATCTTTGCACTAGTGGGACTATACAGAAGTCCAATAGCCACGTTTAGGATGCCAATAGGTTCACTCAGTGTTTGCTAGTATAATGGCTTAGTAACAATGAGTTTGAGTGTGCAATGCAGGCAGACGTGCTGCAAATATCTTTGCACTAGTGGGACTATACAGAAGTCCAAGAGCCACGTTTAGCATGCCACTAAGTTCACTCAGTGTTTGCTAGTATAATGGCTTAGTTATAATGAGTTTGAGTGTGCAATGCAGGCAGACGTGCTGCAAATATCTTTGCACTAGTGGGACTATACAGAAGTCCAATAGCCACGTTTAGGATGCCACTAGGTTCACTCAGTGTTTGCTTGTATAAAGGCTTAGTAACAATGAGTTTGAGTGTGCAATGCAGGCAGACGTGCTGCAAATTTCTTTGCACTAGTGGGACTATACAGAAGTCCAATAGCCACGTTTAGGATGCCACTAGGTTCACTCAGTGTTTGGTAGTATAATGGCTTAGTAACAATGAGTTTGAGTGTGCAATGCAGGCAGACGTGCTGCAAATATCTTTGCGCTAGTGGGACTATACAGAAGTCCAATAGCCACGTTTAGGATGCCACTAGGTTCATTCAGTGTTTGCTAGTATAATGGCTTAGTAACAATGAGTTTGAGTGTGCAATGCAGGCAGACGTGCTGCAAATATCTTTGCACTAGTGGGACTGTACAGAAGTCCAATAGCCACGTTTAGGATGCCACTAGGTTCACTCAGTGTTTGCTAGTATAATGGCTTAGTAACAATGAGTTTGAGTGTGCAATGCAGGCAGACGTGCTGCAAATATCTTTGCGCTAGTGGGACTATACAGAAGTCCAATAGCCACGTTTAGGATGCCACTAGGTTCACTCAGTGTTTGCTAGTATAATGGCTTAGTAACAATGAGTTTGAGTGTGCAATGCAGGCAGACGTGCTGCAAATATCTTTGCACTAGTGTAACTATACAGAAGTCCAATAGCCACGTTTAGGATGCCACTAGGTTCACTCAGTGTTTGCTAGTATAATGGCTTAGTTATAATGAGTTTGAGTGTGCAATGCAGGCAGACGTGCTGCAAATATCTTTGCACTAGTGGGACTATACAGAAGTCCAATAGCCACGTTTAGGATGCCACTAGGTTCACTCAGTGTTTGCTTGTATAATGGCTTAGTAACAATGAGTTTGAATGTGCAATGCAGGCAGACGTGCTGCAAATTTCTTTGCACTAGTGGGACTATACAGAAGTCCAATAGCCACGTTTAGGATGCCACTAAGTTCACTCAGTGTTTGCTAGTATAATGGCTTAGTTATAATGAGTTTGAGTGTGCAATGCAGGCAGACGTGCTGCAAATATCTTTGCACTAGTGGGACTATACAGAAGTCCAATAGCCACGTTTAGGATGCCACTAGGTACACTCAGTGTTTGCTGGTATAATGGCTTAGTAACAATGAGTTGGAGTGTGCAAAGGGCAGGAGGGTACAGTGGCAGGGTTGTGGGTCTCTGGGTAGAGGAAAGGAAGCCTGCCTTTCTATCCCTCCTAATGGGGAAATGCAGCGAGGAAATCCCTGACCTTAGCTACACAGACGCTGTCATCTTGTGTAGCTGTTAAACTCGGTTTTAAACTCTGTCACCTACGGCTCTGACCCTGCCGGTATGAGCCCTTAAAAGGACTGATAGAAAGTTCTATCCCTAAGCTGTCCAGCACTGTGTATGGAGCGTATATAGCAGTATCGGCGATAGGAGCTGCGCCAGTGATGTCTGACACCAAGGACGCAGAAGGCAGATAATGGCGTGCTGGAGGAAAATGTCCGGTTTTATAATGCAGGGACATGTGACATGGACATCCTATCACACATGCCATTGCTTCTCTGGCTAAAAGTCCACTTAGCTGTGTGTGTGTCTGGGATTGGCTGACATGCTGGCCCGCCCCACTACACGCGAGCGCTTAGGGAAGGAAGACAAGGAAAAAAAAAAAAATGGTGATCGCCATTATACATACAGCAGTGATCTGAATGCGCTGTTCCCGCACACTATACACTGAAATGTCATAATAGTGTGAGTCACAGAGTGACTTACACTATTACAGCGGAAAGCCAGCTAGGAATTAGCTGGTCTTTTTGCTGCTAGAACCGTTCTCGAACGTATCTAGAACTATCGAGCTTTAGCAAATAGCTCGAGTTCTAGTTCGATCTAGAACAGCCCCCAAAATCACTCGAGCCGCGAACTGGAGAACCTCGAACCGCGAACCGCGCTCAACTCTACCTAAGAGACTACAAAAAAAAAAAAGTGATCCGGAGTATAAGTTGGTGTGTATGAAACTTGCAAGCTCATGTTCACACTGGCCATAAGACAAAGAAAGCCAAAGATAAAAATAATATGGACATATATCTTTTGGTTCTCTTTGTCTTATGGCCAGTGTGAACATGAGCTTACAAGTTGCAAGTACACCAAATCATACTCCGGCTAACTTTTTTGTTTTTTTGTTTGTTAACAAAAATATGTGTAAAACATATGCAATTCAAAAGTAGGAAAGACTTGTACAAAAGATCAGTTGTACTTCCTTAATTTAAAGAATACAAATCATAAATAAATTATAAATGCAAAAATTTAGAAAAGACAAAAAAAAATATTTAAAAATGCGCACGTTATGCCAACACCTGTTTCTCATCAAAAACTGGCACTGGAATAAAATCCAGTCAACCCACGCAAATATAATGAATGTCTGAAATATATACGAATAGACATTACCCCTTATATTATATTGAACAGTTTTCAATAATGAAGACATAGACAGATAATGATAAGGGATGGGCCAGCGTAAGGGCTCGTGCACACGTTGCGTAATAGCATGCATTTATGCTGCGTTTAGCACTCCTGCGTAAATGCATGCATCCTGCATCCCAAGCACAATCTATGTAGATTGTGCATAATTTGTGCGCATGTTGCTTTTTTGAACGCAGCAATTTGGATGCAAAAATTGTTTACCCAAATTCCCAGATGGGCATTGCAGCTATAAGTCCCCTTACTGACAGCCAGACTGGTTTGTCAGGTCTCCATAAGGAGAATAGTCTTCCCTGTGGTCCTCACATAGCTTCTCATAAGCCACATCAGATACCCACACTTTGCACTGACGAGGGGCAATTACCCCGAAACACCATGTCTGCAAATTGGGATTCTGATCTGGCAATAAATCCTAAGTCTTATGAAAAGGCTTGTTTAAAAAGTCACTTTTGACTTTTAGGATTGCTACTTCCAATAGATGGCGCTAGAGTTTGTCTCCTTTCTCACTGGAGGGAAAATTTGAATAGACCCAAATCCATGCGTTTAAAAATGCAGCATGTCAATTAATTTGTGCGCTTTGGATGCAGCTCCCACTCTGTCTATGGGAGAGCCACAATCCATAGCGCATGTAATCTGCTGAAACACTGCATCCATTACGCAGTGTTTCTGCAGCGATTTGAAATGCACATGTGCTGTCAAACTGCTGCAGAAATTTCAGCAGTTACGTGGGAGCAAGCCCTTAGGGTGCTCGATCGAGTAAGGAGCATTGCTGAGCACTACGTTGTCCTCAAGTGCTCATCTTCCAGTGAAAGAAGCTTCTTTCACTAACTGAAGACACCTACAGAAGCCAGGGATTTCACAGCTGAGAGCAGGGACTCCTACCTAAGCTGGACTCTTAAGGGGGCTTTACACACAATGACATATCTAACGATATGTCATCGGGGTCATGGAATTCGTGACACACACCCGGCATCGTTACCAACATCGTTGCGTGTAACAGCTCTGAGCGAGTGTTAACGATCAAAAATACTCACTTTATCGTTGATCGTTGACACGTCAATCAATTTCAAAATCTCATTGGTCGTTGTGGACGTAGGTTGTTCGTTGTTCCTGAGGCAGCACACATCGCTACGTGTGATACCCCGGGAACAACGAACAACAGCTTACCTGCGACCTCCGGCAATGAGGTGGGCGTGTCGATAATGCGGCTGCTCTCCGCCCCTCCGCTTCTATTGGATGCCTCCGTGTGACGTCACTGTGACGCCGCACGAACCACCTAAACTAAAACTAACTAAACACGAACTAAAATTTCCTATTTGCACAATTTGATACCAATTTTGATGCCCTGAACCAATTTTGGCCAGGCTGGAGTGACTCATCATTACATCTGCATTGGTGGTGTGAGATCAGTGGCCTAAGGTCATTAAACCCCTTAAAAACACCATTTACGTATTCAAATCTTTGAAAATTGGCTATTTGCCACTTTGATGTCAGATGTAATGCCCAGAACCTGTTTGGGCCAGGCTGAAATGACTTGAGTTTCATGCGGGTCATGACGATATGTATATTATTGGTTTAAGATCAGTGTTGCAACAGCCGTAGTCCTGGGGAAGACCACACCCGGCCTCGCTTTTGCTTTTTATGCACACTTTTTCTAAATAAATTGAAGTTTTATGGATTTTGGGGTTGAGACGCTTTTTCTACCTCTATTGTGAACTTTTGTGGATTTGGATTTGTTTGGCGCGTGCGCCTCCTAATATCCTTGAAGCAAAAGAAGAGTTGGAGCAGCTATCCGACTGCCACTGAATCTCAAAGGCAACCCTGGTAGTGCAGGATCGTTTTTTAGATTTTGCTTCTGTATTCCAAGGTGTGTTGCAATCCCTCGTTTTAAATTTTGATAGGATTTTCACTTGGGGAAAAAAGTTGAGCAATCTCATGCACTTGAGTCTCTTTTTTTCCTGCAATAAGATAAAGCACAGCCGCAATGATAGATGTTATTGAGGTGCACATGTTGGCTTCCACACCATATATTCAAGAGCAAATTATAAGGCACTCTCAAGGAATAGTTTTCACAAAATTTTATTCCAAATGCAGATTAACATGTGACGTTTCAGCCACGTGTTGGCATTCACCAGACAACTTATGCTATTAGCAACCCAGAATAAACATGGAGGCAGCGGTATCCTCCGCAATGCAGCATGCCCAAATTGCCCAAGAAATTTTGGGGTCGATTTAATCCTGCTACCCTTGAGAAAATGCAATATTTGAGGCTAAATTAACATTTTTGTTGCAAAAAGTAAATTGTTTATTTTTTCCTTTCACATTGCTTTAGTTCCTGTGAAGCACCTGAAGAGTTAATAACCTTCTTGAATGCGGTTTTGAGTAGCCTGAGGGGTGCCGTTTTTGGAATGTTGTTTTTTTTTTTCTGTCATGTAGACCTCTCAAAATCACTTCAAATGTGATGTGGCCCCTAAAAAAAGTGGCTTTGTAAATTTTGTTGTAAAAATGAGAAATTGCTCATAAACTTTGAACTTCTATAACTTCCTTATAATTTTTTTTCCCAAAATTGTGCTGATGTAAAGTAGACATGTGGGAAATGTTATTTATTAATTGTTTGTGTCATATGTCTCGCTGGTTTAAGAGCATAAAAATTCAAACTTTGAAAACTACATAATTTTCAAATTTTTTGCCAACTTTAAAATTTTTCACAAATAAAGGCAAAAAATATTGTCGTAAATTTACTACTAACATGACGCCAAATATGTTCCCAAAAAAATTCTCAGAATCAACGGGATCCGTTGAAGCATTACAGAGTTATAACCTCATAAAGTGACACTGGCCAAAATTGAAAAAAAGGCCGGGTCATCAAGGTGAAAACAGGCTGTGGGCTGAAGGGGTTAATATAAAAGGATGAAACACATCCGATTGCGGATCGGATAGACAGATTGCTGGGTGGGGCTGGGGAAAACCCAGCGGTCATGGTGCACATTGGTACTAATGACAAAGTTAGAGGCAGGTGGAAGGTCCTTAAAAATGATTACAGGGAACTAGGAGAGAAGCTGAAGTCCAGGACCTCCAAGGTGGTGTTTTCAGAAATACTACCGGTGCCACGAGCGTCACTAGAAAGACAGCGGGAGCTTAGGGAGATAAATATGTGGCTTAGAAATTGGTGCAGGAAGGAAGGGTTCGGGTTCATGGAGAACTGGGCTGACTTCTCAGTCGGCTACAGGCTCTACGGTAGGGACGGGCTGCACCTCAATGGGGAAGGTGCAGCTGTGCTGGGGGAGAAAATGGTCAGACGGATGGAGGAGCTTTTAAACTAGGATCGGGGGGGAGGGAGGGTAGTGGAGCAAATAAGGGGAGAGATAGAGCAGATAGAGACAGTGAGACGGTAGGGGTCAATGAAGGATTAGGGGGGGATGGGACATACAAGGAACGTAGGGAGGCTAGGAGTAATAAAGGTGTTAATAGGATTAAATGTCTACTGGCAAATGCAAGAAGTCTTGCAAACAAACTGAATGAATTGGAGACTCTTATTTCAACCATGGATTATGATGTGGTGGGCATTACGGAAACCTGGCTGGATGAAAGCCATGACTGGGTGACAAACATACAGGGTTATAGTACATTTAGGAAGGACAGGAAAGGCCAAAAAGGTGGTGGGGTGTGTATATTTATTAAATCTAACCTAAAACCTGTGTTGTATGATGACATTTAGGGGAACAGCAACAATGTAGAGTCAGTATGGGTAAATGTACATGGGGAGGGGAATAATGGAAAAATGCTAATTGGAGTTTGCTATAAGCCTCCTAACATACCTCAACAAATAGAGGGTAAAATGCTGGAACAAATTGAAAAGGCAGCTGATAATAATAATCAGGTTCTTATTATGGGGGATTTCAACTATCCAGACATACAGTGGGACTTAGAATCTTCTGGTTCTGCTAAAAGCTGTAAGTTCTTATCTACTATTCAAGACCATTTCCTCTTTCAGATGGTAGGTGAACCAACCAGGAGAGATAATTTGCTAGATCTGGTCCTGTCAAATAGACCGGATACGATTTCAGATCTACAGGTCCGGGAGCACTTGGGCACCAGCGATCATAATAAGCTTCAACATAATATTCAATAGAACATTTCAAAGGGGGATTGCTAAAACCTGGAATTTTAGGAAAGCTTATTTCAACAAATTAAGGGAAGAGCTTAAATGTGTAGATTGGGACAAAGTCATAATAACTGGGGATACCGAACATAAATGGGGTAAGTTTAAGGATATACTACTAGAGTCCTGTAAAAAACGTATACCCTCTGGTAATAAAATGTCCAGGAATAAAAAGAAACCACTATGGATAAATAAGACTGTACAAAGTATAATAAAACAAAAACAAAGGGCATTTAAAATCTTAAAGGCTGAGGATACAGAAATAGCATTTCAGAAGTATAAAGATATCAATAGGAAATGTAAAAAAGAAATAAAACAAGCAAAATTAGCTACTGAAAAAAAAAAATCGCCAATGACATTAAAATAAATCCCAAAATCTTTTATAAATACATTAATGCCAAAAGGAAAACAAAGGATAGTATCGGCCCCTTAAAATATAATAACAAGTTAGTTATAGAGGACAAACAAAAGACTGAGATATTAAATAGGCATTTCTCATCTGTATTCACCAAGGAACTGACTGTACCAAAGATCATTCAACAAGTGAAAAATCAAAGTTCACCACCCGATATAATTAATTTAACACAAGATGAAGTACGCCTACGTCTGAGTAAATTAAACATTGACAAATCCCCAGGGCCAGATGGCATTCATCCACGAATATTGAGGGAATTGAGCTTCGTAATCGACAGACCGCTGTATCTCATCTTTATAGACTCACTTGTAACAGGGTTGGTGCCTCAGGATTGGAGGATTGCTGATGTGGTACCGATATTTAAGAAAGGTAAGAGGTAAGAGGTAAAAGGTAAGAGGGTAGATCCAGGCAACTACCGTCCAGTAAGCCTGACATCAGTAGTATGCAAAGTTTTTGAGGGCATTTTAAGGGATGACATGCAAAAATATATTGCAGAAAATAATATGATAACTGGCAAACAGCATGGATTCATGAAAGATAAGTCGTGTCTAACCAACCTGTTGGTTGGTATGAGGGGGTAAGTTCAAACCTGGATATTGGTAATGCAGCTGATGTGATTTATTTGGACTTTGCAAAGGCATTTGATACTGTACCACATAATAGCCTTATACTAAAGCTCCAGAAGCAAGGACTAGGGGACACAATATGCAACTGGGTAAGGAATTGGCTAAAAGATAGGAAACAAAGAGTAGTCATAAATGGTACATTTTCTAAATGGGCTATAGTCAGCAGTGGGGTGCCACAGGGATCTGTGCTTGGACCGATTCTTTTTAATCTCTTTATTAATGACCTTGTGGATGGGATTGATAGTACAGTGTCAGTCTTTGCCGATGACACCAAACTATGTAGGATATTAAAAACTGACCTGGATAGTACAATATTACAAAAAGATCTGGATAAGATGTCAGAATGGGCAGATACTTGGCAAATGAGATTTAATGTTGATAAATGTAAAGTAATGCACCTAGGACGGAGTAATCCTATAGCTGCGTATACATTAAATGGAAGTAAACTCGGGACTACTGAACAGGAGAAGGACTTGGGTATTCTCATTACAAATAAGCTGAGCAGCAGCACTCAATGTCAAGCAGCAGCTGCTAAAGCAAACAAGATTTTAGGGTGTATAAAAAGAGAGATTAGATCCCGTGATCCCAACGTATTGTTACCCCTCTATAAATCACTTGTAAGGCCACATCTGGAATACGGGATCCAGTTTTGTGCTCCACATTTTAAAAAGGACATTCAGAAGTTAGAGTCAGTTCAAAGGCGGGCAACTAGACTATTACAAGGAATGGGAGGCCTCCCATATGATGACAGGTTGAAAAAGTTAGATATGTTTAGCTTAGAAAAAAGACGTCTCAGAGGAGATCTCATTTATATGTATAAATGCATGTGTGGTCAATATAAAGGACTGGCACATGACTTATTTCTTCCAAAGACAGTACTAAGGACCAGGGGGCACTCACTGCGAGTGGAAGAAAAGCGATTCCAACAGCTAAATAGGAAAGGGTTCTTTACAGTTAGAGCAGTCAGACTGTGGAATGCCCTACCACAAGAGGTAGTAATGGCAGATACTATAACAGCTTTTAAAAAAGGGCTGGATGATTTCCTCAGTACACAAAACATTGTTGGTTATAAAAGACTTAGTGACTAAATGTAGAACTGGTGGAGGAAGGTTGAACTAGATGGACCTAGGTCTTTTTTCAACCTAAGAAACTATGTAACATATTTGTATATATCTCAGAATAAGCTGTTTTGCCGTTAATCCAGTAGAGGACGTGTTACATATTTTTGGCTCCTATCAAACTGATTTCTATAAATGTATCTGAACTTCCATTATTAAACCAGTCATCTTTTCTACTCTGATCAGTGGTCATTGCTCTGGGCTGTGTAGTTTAATATAGCATGCATGCAAGACAAATGACTCATGATTTTGAATGCAGACGGGTTTAAGACTTTGATGCATAACTTGAATTGCATCACCCCAATTTATGCCCCTCTTATCAACATTTATATATGTTGTGATTGCAAATTTCAATTCCTTCTCAATAATGACAACCAAAGTGGTCTTTATCAAGCTTATGAACTTCATCAAGCTCATAAGGTCAAACTATCTTTATTTTTGTTACTTGTATGGGGCCATAAAGTATTTTACTTTATTATTATTATTTGTTATTATAGCGCCATCAATTCCATGGCACTTCACATGTGAAAGGGGTATACATAATAGGGACAAGTACAATAATCATAAACAATACAAGACACAGACAGGTACAGGAGGAGAGAGGTCCCTGCCCGCAAAGGCTTACAGTCTACAAGGGATATGTGAGGATACAGTAGGTGAGGGTAGAGCTGATTGTGCAGTGCTGTATCAGACTGAGGGTTATGGCCGTTTGTAGGCTTGTCGGAAGAGGTGGGTCTTTAGGTTCCTTTTGAAGCTTGTCAAGGTAGGCGAGAGTCTGATGTGTTGAGGCAGAGCATTCCAGAGTATGGGGGAGGCACAGGAGAAATCTTGGATGCGATGGTGGGAAGAGGAGATGAGAGGGGAGTAGAGAAAGAGATCTTGTGAGGATCGAAAGTTACGTGCAGGTAAGTACCAGGAGACTAGGTCAGAGATGTAGAGAGGAGACAGGTTGTGGATAGCTTTGTAGGTCATGGTTAGGGTTTTGAACTGGAGTCTTTGGGCAAAGGGAAGCCAGTGAAGGGATTGGGAGAGAGGAGAGGTTGGGGAGTAACGGGGGGACAGGTGGATTAGCCGGGCAGCATAGTTTAGAATAGATTGTAGGGGTGCGAGACTGTTAGAATGGAGGCCACAGAGCAGGAGGTTGCAATAATCCAGGCGGGAGATAATAACAGCATGTACTAGGGTTTTTGCAGCTTCTTGGGAAAGGAATGTACGGATCCAGAAAATATTTTTGAGTTGAAGATGGCAGGAGGTGAAGAGGGCTTGGATGTGTGGCTTGAAGGATAGAGCAGAGTCTAAAGTTACTCCCAGGCAGTGAGCACGTGGCACTGGGGAAAGTGAGCAGCCATTGACATTGATGGATATGTCAGGTGGGGGAGTTGAGTGATGAGGAGGAAAGACAATGAATTCTGTTTTGTCCATGTTCAATTTTAAGAATTGAGCAGAGAAAAAGGATGAAATAGCAGACAGACATTGGGGCTTTTAGAACTTCTGCTTTCATTATATATAGTTATATGCACCAAGTGTATTCATTCAGCACCTAGGTACTGTGTCGCTCTCACTTGTCCTGCGTGTGCTGCAAACAAACTGGATGTGGTTTACTTTGATAAATGAAGTAATTCCAACTTCCTTTCCAATTCTCTTGACCTATGTATGATGTCATTGCAATGGTTCCTGTATTTCTATGTCTATTTCATTCTTTTTTGGTAAGCTTCTGGTTGAGCGCAGACCTGAGGAAAGCATCAGACGGATGTTGAAACGCAATATATAAACTTTTGTATTTCCGAACAAAGATGTTTAAAGGCTTCTTGAACCCTTGCCTTACTTCAGCACAGATGTTATTTTTCCATTACTTTTTTTTTTATATATATTACACTTTCCAGATAAAAAAGGTGTGAAATCGCTTTAAAGCAAACACAATGCAAAAGCAGCAGAATACATTTATTAGTTTTATAATTTTTTTTATTTTTAGTTCTTATTTTTGTAAAAAAAAAAAAAAAAATAACATCTGTAGAATTTATTTTACTTTGGCAACAGATATAGATCAGTTATAGAAAATGCAACCTCAATATCGCGTAATCTGCAGGACGTATGGTGAAAATATATGTGATCAAACATGTTGCGTATTTGTCTTCACATGAATGCTGCTGATATAATTGTACTTGTTTCCATTAAAAATAGTTTCTGCTTTTATGGCATTGTTTTCAGTAATATAGCAGGTGTTATTTAAGTTATTCTGCATTTTCATTGCTATAAACAAGATCTGCGTAATACAATTTCCAGATCAGATCAGTGATATTTTTTTGTCTACAAAGTGCAAATTAAGTTGCTTCAATTGGTCGACTGTACCCACATATTTATTTTCTTTTCATTTATAGATAATTCCACATCAAAAGGTTTGCAAAAAAGTGGCATAAAGTACAAGAAAAACTAGTTTATTAGACAGAAAAGATATATTATTATATTTGAATTGCATATCGAAATGTTCTTTTTAGTTGAACGACATTACAATATTTTTCTCATTATAAGATACATTTTCCTCCCAAAAATTTGGGAGGAAGATAAGGGGGGCGTCTTAAAATCCGAATGCAGCTTATCGGGGGGTGGTGGAGAGCGGTCACAGGAGGCAGGGCAATGCTATGTGCTGTAGTCTTGGCGCTGCTCTCTGTGACGCTACCCTGTGTGGCATTCATCCCTGCTCTGTGCAGTAGGCACTCCTGCTTTGTGTGGCTTTGTGCAGTGGGCAGCCCTGCTCTGTGAAGCCCTATGCGGTGGGCAGCACTGCTCTCTGCAGCAGGCAGCAAGGCTTAGGCCATTCTGAAAATGTCGGCAGTGTCGGCTTCAAATAATGGCGCCCAGAGTCGGCGCGTGCGCAGTTGGAGCGCTCGGCTCAAGCTCTCATCTGCACATGCACCGACTTCTTTGAAGCCGCCACTGCCAACATCTTCAAAATGGCCAGTGCCTTCCATCCGCAGTGAACACCAACACAGAGCAGCGCTGGGCCCCCCTTCGGCACCGCCCGCAGCATCGCCGCTGCCTCCTGTGACCCTCGCTCCAATACCACTGGTGCCCCACCTTCCCGGTAAGACATCACCAGATTATAATTTGGACCCCATATTTTTTTTTACCTTTTTTATCTCTAAATTTGGGGTGCGTTTTATAATCCAGTGCATCTTATAAAACGAAAACTACGGTACTTACTAATTTTTTTGCTAATTAATCTAAATTTTAGCAGATTACACCTAACAAACTTTATATATTTTACCCTATCATATGTGTATATATTGAAAAATAGTGATGGTATTTTACTTTGAGATTTACAGGCCTGATGACGGAATTATTTTAATGGAACATTCCTTACGTTCAAGTGTGTACAAATTCATTGCCATAGTTAAAAAATAAAGGATTTGCCGGTATGCCTCACATAATGGGAATATGCTGCATGACTACAACAATACTTAATTATTCTAAAATCAGATAAACCAGTATTAGTGTACTTATAGGACAGTAAAAAATTATAGTTTACCATCATCCAAAATAGAAAGCAAGTACAGCCTTAAAGTTAATCCCATTTAAACACTAATCTGCCAATTGTAAAGTCTAGTGTCAGGTGCAGAGATTCGTAGACACTCTCATCTGAGAGAATCAGGTCGATTATGGAAATGACATTCTGAGTTTGATCAGAGTGTAATCATATTGTACTCTGATGATTTGGGATGAGGAGAAGATGGAGAGAAAAAAAATCTCCATATTCTTCATTCTTTCAGTCTGAGGTCTTTACTTGAATGTCCAATGGTTTCAGTGAATTCATTAATTTGCATAACAGAGACAGACTCTGTCAGAGGCAAAAATCGGACATGTGCTTGACCCCATGATATTGGTCCAAGTGAAGTCCGATGTTTTGTCAGATCGCATTGTGATAGAAAATATGCTCCTCTGCACCTGTCCTAACAATTAGTCCAACTCTACATAGCAGTAGGGTAAATTAAAACTCATAGGCACGCCCTTAGGGTATGACTGCACTTTGCATTTCCACCTGCGTTTCAGCTGCTTTTTAGGTCCGTTTTGAACTGTAGCGTTTTCATGCCAAAAGGCATGTGTTTTGCTTTTCCACAAGTCTGTGGAAAAACGTTTTAGGCTTTCTCAGGTAAGTTTTGGCAAACTCCAGCCTGGCTTTTTTATGTCTCGGGGTAAGAAGTGGGGTCTTCCTGGGTATCCTACCATACAGTCCCTTTTCATTCAGACGCCGATGGATAGTATGGGTTGACACTGTTGTAACGTGGAAAGAAAAAAGAGGGCGATCCGACACAAATTCTCCTTATATTAAAACATCCAAGACTTTATTAAGACATCGTTAAAATCATCGTGAAGACCGAAAATCCACTTAGATGGTAAAAGTAGGGGTCATGATATCATGATATCATGACCCCTACTTTTACCATCTAAGTGGATTTTTGGTCTTCACGATGATTTTAACGATGTCTTAATAAAGTCTTGGATGTTTTAATATAAGGAGAATTTGTGCCGGATCGCCCTCTTTTTTCTTTCCTTGTTGCTTGTTACCGGTTGGGATAGACCGAAGGATCCTTGGCACCCGCAAGGCTGAACAGTCCGGGCAGCAGGTGAGCTGAAGATACTATTTCCTAACTTCTCCAAATGACACTGTTGTACCCTCGGACTGCAGGGCAGCATGAACTTGTTTGGATATTAGTCGAGGTTCTTTATCCACCATCCGCACAATCTTGCGTTGAATTATCTCATCAATTTTTATTTTCCTTCCACATCTAGGGAGGTTAGCCACAGTGCCATGGGCTTTAAACTTCTTGATGACACTGCGCACCGTAGACACAGAAACTTTCAGGTCTTTGGAGATGGACTTGTAGTCTTGAGATTGCTCATGCTTCCTCACAATTTGGATTCTCAAGTCCTCAGACAGTTAATTGGTCTTCTTTCTTTTCTCCATGCTCAATGTGGTAAACACAAGGACACAGGACAGAGGTAGAGTCAACTTTAATCCATGTCAACTGGCTGCAAGTGTGATTTAGTTATTGCCAACACCTGTTAGGTGCCACGGGTAAGTTACAGGTGCTGTTAATTGCACAAATTAGAGAAGCATCACATGATTTTTCAAACAGTGCCAATACTTTTGTCCACCACCTTTTTTATGTTGGGTGTGGAATTATATCCAATTTGGCTTTATGACAAACTTTATTTTTTTTTTCATTGAAGACAAATTAAATGAAGATAATAATACCAAAGAATTTGTGATTGCAATCATTTTCAAGAAGAAACTGAGTATTATCTGATAGAATTGCAGGGGTGCCAATACTTTTGGCCAGCACTGTATGTGGGGTATAGCCAAAATTTTCAAATATTGTGTAAAACATTTTGGTATAATTTCTACCCATTTTTGAATGTGAAAATGTGACATTTGGGGCTAAAACCAAATTTTTGTGGTAAAAGTGCATTTATTTTTTATTCATCATCCAATGGTATAACATTTTCTGATGCATCTGTGGTGTCAATATGCTGCTCACTGCACTTCAAGATTACTTCATTTTAGAGGTATTATGTGCAAAATGTGATCATTTATGTGGTGTTCTGTTGTTGTGGTAACTCAGGAGCTTTGACAATGGGACATGGCAACTGCAAACCATAATAGCAAAATCTATGCTATAATATGGTGCCCTTCCCCTCTAAGGCTAAGACTGCACTTTGCAGTTCAATTCTGTTTAAGTCACTGCGTGGGCATCTCAGAACGCAGCTGAAAAAGCTGCGTTCTGAGACGCATTCGGCAGAACGCAAAGTGCGGACATTCTTGGTGAGAATTCATGCGTTCTGGATGATTTCTCTGCCATAGACAGAGTGGGAAAAGCATAATTTTCCACAGAAAGCACCCACTTGGCTCTGCAGCATCCCCATAGACTTGCAGCAGAGCCGACTGAGACCGCACTGTCATGGCTGGCTGCGGACAGTGCTGCGCAATCAGAATGAACTCGGATGAACTTCACCCGATTTCATTGTGATCGTGCGGCTCTGTGCGTATGCCGCGGCTTGATTTGCAGTCACACGTGAAGGACTCACCTGTGATCGCAAATCCCCTGAGTGACTGCAGTGAGCCACGCAACTGTGCTTTCACTCAGGTTACTCGCGGCCACAGCTGCAGTCCTCCACCGGAGAGCGGTGGCCGTGAGTAACCTCAGTGACGGCACAGCTGATCGCGCGACTCACTTCAGTTGCTGCATGGAGCTCACAGGAGCGGCGGTGTTCTACTGCCGCTCCTGTCAGCTTCCGATGTAGCAGAGCTGAAAGCGTCGGGGGACCTTGCGTAAATTACGTTGGACCAGGAGGTGTTTTTGAGAGGTTAATAGTAAAAGAGGGTGTTTTTTGTCTTTCATTACAAATAAATGATTTTTTGGATGTGTGTGTTTATTTACTTTAACTTACAGGTTAATCATGGAAGGTATCTCGGGGAGACGCCTGCCATGATTAACCTAGGACTTAGTGGCAGCTATGGGCTGCTGCCATTAACTACTTATTACCCTGTTTGCCACCGCACCAGGGCACTTCGGGATGAGCCGGTAAAGTTGCGGTACTGCTGCATCTAATGCATGCGGCAATTCCGGGCGGCTGCTGGCTGATATCGTTAGGCTGGGGAGTTCCCCATAATGTGAAGCTTCCCATCCTGAGAATACCAGCCTTCAGCCGTGGGGCTTTACCCTGGCTAGTATCCAAATGGGGGGGGGGCGCACGTCGTCTTTTTTCATTTATTTTTTTTTACTGCTCGATATAAACAAGCCCACCGGTGTCTGTGATTGGTTGCAGTGAGACAGCTGTCACTCAGCGTGGGGGCTTGTCTGACTGCAACCAATCATAGGCGCCAGTGGGCGGGGAAAGCAGGGAATACGTGATGGATTATTGAGCGGCCGGCATTTTCAAAAGAGAAGAAGTCACCACAGTGAGAACGCCGTGCAGCGCTGTGCAGGTGATCATGGATCAGTGAGTATGAGAGACGGGGTCAGAGGCAGAGACAGACATGGACAGAGAGAGAGATAGAGACATAGAGAGAGAGAGCCCGACCGACAGAGAGAGAAAGACGAAAGAACTGCCTTTGTTATATTAAAAAAAACATGTGGATCGCAATAATAATGCAATGCAAGCGCACTGCTTCACATTTTGGCAGCAAATGGCAAAAACAATTGACATGCTGCTTCTTTGAACGCATGGTTTTTGTAACAAAATATGCAAATTAAATGCTGCATTTGAAAACGCAAAGTGCAGTCTAGAAATCCCCATTTTCCATAGACTTTGCTGGAAAATCAAAATGCATGCCTTTTGGCATGAAAACGCTGCAGTTCAAAACGGACCTGAAAAGCAGATGAAAAGCAGGTGGAAACGGAAAGTGCGTTCTTACCCTTCGCTTTGCACTGTGCCTGAAAAGTAGTTTCTAAACACTTACAAGGTACTGGTGTTTTCAGGAGAAATTGCAAAACAAACTATGTGGTCAATTTTTTCCTATTAGCCGTATTAAAAACTAAAAACTTGGCTCCAAAACATAATTTTAGTGAAAAAAATGTAATTTTTTTATTCACCAAATTCTGTGAAGCAATTGTGGTGTAATTTGCTCACTGCTCCCCTAGATGAATTCATTGAGGGGTATACTTTGTAAAATGGCATGACATATGGGTGGCACCTCAAAAGCTCTGCAAATGTTACATGGCATCCTCAAACTATTCCAGCATAATCTGAACTCAATTGTGTCATGAAAAATACAATCACAGAATCACTGGGATCCATTGAAGTGATCCAGAATTATTACCTTATAGTGACACTCGTCAGAATTGAAAAAATTGGTCCGGTCAGGAAGGCAAAAATAAGCTCTGGTGTGAATGGATTAAGGGGAAATTCTTTAGTATGGATTCACGTATTATAATTGCATCATGCTAAGTTTACTTTAGTCTCAACTAAATTCAAATGATGACAAAACTGTTTAAAAAATGTATCAATTGGTATTAGACGTTTCACTTTTCCTTCACTGTCATGTAGCACCCTTGTGGTACCAGGTGCCACAAATGTAACCAGTGGAAACCCAAAACCCAGAATATCTGTGCCAGCCAGTACACCAGCACCCTCAGGCCCTATTCACAACCCCAACACCAGACTGGGAGACTGCCTAGCAACAGGTAAAAGGGATGAGCACTGATTTGATAGTAGCCACCCAATCTATAGGGAGAGACCCAGCGAGGGGGAGGGGTCAGTGGTCAGTTGGAAAGTTGGCGGGAAGAAGTAGTTGGTTGAGTTAAGTGAAGGAGTGTAAAGGAAGAAGTCAGAGAGTGGACGTGTAGAGGAAAGTGTGAGGAAAAGAGAGTGAAAAGTACAGTAAAGACCTGAAGCAACACCGGAGTGCTGTAAAAGGAGTGAGGGACAGTGGAGTATGGAACCAGGACTCCAGACACCGTGGGTTACTTGTAGAAGTGTAAAACTCCAGGAACCGCTTGACACCTGTGAAAGTCTAGAACCAAGGCTAAGAGTCTGAAAAATCAGCAGCAAAGAGAGGACTGGGGACTTAACCCCTTAAATAGTCCAGGCTGCCTGCAGTAGGACCAAGACTAAAGAGAAGGGACTCCCAAGTAGCTCTAGGCCACGGGAGTCTAACCACAACAAGTGTGCATGGAGGATAGCCAACCCAGGTCACAGCTGGCACGGAAAACAAGGGGAGCGGGAACACCTTGAACCGGCACCAGCGGGTCCAAGTACCAAAAAGTAAAAGCAAGGCAAGTTGAAACTGCAATACTGGTGTGGACTGTTTTATTATTGCCCCATGCACTCACACAGACAGTTCCCCACTGCAATCCCCATCATTCACTTCTGGGGCCTATCCCTGCTTGGGAGGGCTCAAACACCTAAGCTGCACCACTCCATCAGCCCCAGCAGGACCCTGCAGTGGCGGGCCCCAATAATCTGGCCACACATCACAAGTGGCATAGTCGAGAACTCTTTTATTTTTTTTTTTTTAATTTTTATTTCCCCTTTTACTTTTATTTTTCCCCCTTTTTTCTGAGGGACGGCACCACAAGGGCCACGACACCGGGCCATGACCACGACTGTTCCCACTGCGCACCACATGCCTGGGACCGAGTACCCATCACAGTCATATGCGGTCCGGATCCGATTATTTCGGTACTAAGTACAGAGTTGGAATCTGAGATTGCTGAGGCTCAGGATGAGGCACCAGCAGGAGTCCCCTCAAGTAAGTTATTTGTTCCCGAGTCTGCAGCTCAAGGTTTTGAGGGAACATCATGATTCGGTTTTGGCTGGTCACCCTGGTGTTAAGGGTACATTAAACCTCATACTGCATTGTGTTTGGTGGCTCTAGGCTCGCAGATATGGGGTCTCTTATATGTCCGCCGGTACTGTTTGTTCTCAGTCCAAGCCGTCGCACACCCACCCTTTTGGGTGTTTGCTACCAATGGAGGTACCTAGCAAACTGTGGACGGGCACCTCCATGGATTTCATAACCGACCTACTCCACTTGGCTAGTAACATGGTTATTTTGGTGATTGTAGAAAAGTTCTTTATAATGTCCCACTTTGTAGCTCTAGAGGTGCCGCCTAATGGCAAGACGCTGGGTCAGGTTTTTATTCAGGACGTAGTAAGGCTCCATGGAGTTCCATCTGACATTGTTTCTGATCGGGGTATGCAGTTCATCACTAGGTTTTGGAAGGTCTTTATCACCCGGTTGGGGATCAAATTGTCCCACTTCTCCGCCTTCCAACCACAGTCGAATGGTCAGATGGAATGAATGAATCAGAACATTGAGTAGTATCTGAGTTGCTTCGTGTCGGTTAACCAGGAGGAGTAGTCAACATTCTTTCCCTTAGCTGAGTTTGCCATCAACAACCGGGTGTTTACCTCTTTTTCTGAGTGTATGGTCTCCATCCGCAGTTTTCCATCTTAGGTAAAGGCCACTCCTCTGGGGTACTGGGGGAGGACAAGGCAGGCTCTGTCTTATCTTCTACATGGAGTAATGTTCAGTGGCAGTTGCGCATCATGAGCTCCAGATAGTGTGGCTGATGGTGGTCATGTTACTGGTCCGGACCTGTGTGTGGTTGATTGGGTTGTCCACAAAGAATATCAATCTTAAGGTGCCATCTCTTTAGCTGGGGCCCCGTTTAATCAGTTCATTTAAGATCTCGGTCATTGTGAGCCCACTGGCCTATCGGTTGTATAAGATATACAATGTCTTTCACAACTCACTGTTGAAAAGATTTGTGGGACAGGGTATCCCACTTCCCACCCCTTTGCCTATAGTGGTCGACAGGGTTTTGGAGTTTGAGGTGTCCAGGATCTTAGATTATTGCTGGGTAAAACAGTCTATTCAGTATCTACTGCACTGGCATGGTTTGGCACTGAGAGGAGAAGGTGGGTGCCAGCATCCGATGTCCATGTGAATCACCTGGTCAGAGCTTTCCATCGTAGTCACCTGAAGAAACCGGGCCCCGTGGTCCTAGTAAGTCAAAAGGTCCCTTGTAGAAGGAGGGGTACTGTCATGCGCAGTCCAGAATGACTGGGATCCATTGAAGCACTCCAGAGTTATTACTTTATAAAGTGAGACTGGTCAGAATTTAAAAAATCGGTTCAGTCAAGAAGGCAAAAATTTTGAGTCTTGCACCCTGTTCACACCATTGGTGTTCCAGACATACATTCTTTAGTTAAGAAGGCAAAAATAACCTCTGGAGTGAAAGGGTTAAGGGGCAAATCTTTATTATTCAGGATTCAAGTATTATAATTTCATCAAGCTCAGTTTATTTTAGCCTCACCTAAAGTCAAATGATGATGAAACTTTTTAAAAAATGAATCAATTGGTATTAGACATTTTCACCTTTCCTGCACTGTCATGTCCGGATCCGTTACTTCCATTTTAGACGCTGTCTGTGTGGCACCCCTGAGGATCCAGTTGCCACAGGGTACTGCACCTGACTTAAGGTGCAGTGCTTAACCAGAGGAGGTTGGTACCTGTTCCACTTACACAACTCATACACACAACCAGGTTGCCCTCCCCACTGTGGACCGGGCTAGGATCGGGTTTTTAAGGCAGTCACCAAACATGGGGGGCAGCCATTCGCTAGTGACAGGAACCCGGGGGATAAGTAGCCACGAGGGGAAATCAGGAGCCAACACAACAGTTAGAGAGTTTTCCAGCATGAGAGGAAGGGAGCAGTTGGGTTTTTCCAGTGGCTCTGATGGGACGCAGGAGTGAATACGGTCGCTGAGGGGACAGCTTCATTGCTCCCTTGGGACCATCGCAGTACAGGGGGTAGAATCCTAGGGTTGATTATACTTCAAGTTGTCCACCAAAATCTGCAGGCAAGGGGGATTGTATGTCCCTCCAGCCCCCACAGTTCCCAGAGCACAGTGCTATATAGGATCTGGGGTTGTGTTCCAAGGCAGGTCCCACAATGGAACCACGGTACCTGCATACGGGTCGGGAGTAAAACACTTTTCAAGAACCAAGGTCTCCAAGAGCTTCAGGCCACGGGAATCCAACACCAAGCGCAAGGAGAAAGGGCCCACCATCCACTGTACCAGATTAGACCTCTAAAGGATCCGGGTTTGATAAGGCCCATCACAGCGGATGACCGGTACTACCCAGGTGAGCGACATAACTGTGAGTAAAACACCTGGAACTCGCAGAGACTGTGTCCGCCTGTCATTCCCGACACCGCCGCCCCACGCTTCGGCACCCGCCATTAGTTCTCCTCTTATCATCCTCCCCGGAGCCCGCTCCACCTGTGGGAAACAGAAACACCTCATATGCTACTACTATCTGCCCCAGAGGACAGCGACAGCAGTGGCGGCTATTCCCGCAGGTGGCGTAAGTGGTTGTCCCATCAGTATTCTGCACCTGTGTTGCCCCCACCTTTGTCATAGGGGGCCGGCGGCGTCATGCTAGTGCATTTGCTGTTTGACCTGTTGGCTAATGGCTGTTTTTGGTGAGTTTTTTCTGTGACTTCTTTTGAATTTATGTCCATTTCAGTGAATCATTTTGACTTTAGTGTAGGGACTCGTAAGTGTGGGGACCCTTGATGGAGGGTTACAAGCTTACACATTCTGGCTAAAATATGGACCAATACCTCATTTTATTATTTGATATTATTTTTTATCTTTTTTATTGCACAATTTTCTGCAGAATGCAGCTGTACTGTTGAGGTGCCTTTCCTGTGTGCTGAGGCACTTATATAATGATGGGCAGCCCACCTGATCTAATAGTATGGGCGTCATGAATAGGCTTTTAGCCAGATACTGTGCATCACACATATCTGTGTGACTGGAACCCTATGCAAACCCCATCTGTGTGATGTTTTAATACCAGCAGCCACCCCTTCATAAAATGGTAGGCTGTGAGTGGTTGTTTCATCGGTATTCTGCACCTGTGTTGCCCCCACCTTTATCATAGGGGGCCGGCTGCCTCCTGCTAGTGCATTTGCACTGTTGGCTAATAGCTGGTTTTGGTGAGTTTTTTCTGTAACTTCAATACTATGTGACCTATGATTAAGTACCCTGTCCGAAACAGGTTAGGTATCATTATATTTTAACCCTCACCATGTTTTAAGAAGTTTCTAATAAAGGCAAGAATTTTTTACCCAGGATCATATCCTCTATTTCTTAATACGTCTGTGGTTGACGGACACATGGATGTGCCTCTGAACACTGGACACTGTTTGAATAAGCAAGACAAGATACTGATAGACAGTTATGAGCTTTTATGGGTGGGCTGATATATACTTTCCTTTAGGCCTCTTTCACACGTCAGTATTTTGCATCAGTGTTTCATCAGTGTTTCATCAGTGTGTCATCAGTATTTGGATGCCAAAACCAGGACTATCTCCAAAACATAGAAGAGGTGTCAGTCTTTCAATTACAGTTCTTCTCTCTAAATTCCACTCTTGGTTTTGGCATCCAAACACTGATAACACACTGATGCAAAATACTGACATGTGAAAAAGGCCTTATAGTGTTTGGGAGCACTAATGTGTTTTGGTAGGGGTACGATTGCTGTAATATTCTGCAATGCATGTCCTTATCCCTGTCTTTAAAGGTTGGCCTTTTTTGACTGTGCCTAGGTACAATGACCCTGCCTACATTGCAGAATATGTTTTTGTGGTGGTGGAAGAGAGAACACAATTAGGATTTTTTTTTCTTTTTTTCAAAATGTTGCATATGTCAGACTTCTAAACTTTCATATAATAAATTTTTATTACTATTTGACTCACATATCGTCTGACGTTATCTGGTAAGGCATTTAGGTGTCACATCGGCACTAATGATGTCGCTAATTATTTCCTAGATTATCTATCCAGTATCCTAATAATGAGCAGCAATTGTCTAACTGAAGGAGAGGTGTTCAGCGCTCTGCCTTTTTATGCAAGCTTCCAATTAAATTGGTGTCATAAGTGTTTTCATTTGTGTCTAATTAATATTGCAGAAGCAAAATAAAAGCAAACATATATGTATATATATATATATATATATATCTATATATATATATACTAGAAGGTGGCCCGATTCTACGCATCGGGTATTCTAGAATTTACGTATTGTGTAGTTAATGTATGATTTTTGTTATATATATATAGATGTTGTTGAGTGTAGTTACCAAGTGTTTCTGTAGGGCGCTGTACATGTTCTGGGTGTTGTCTGGGTGTAAGGGTGTGTGAGAGCGGTGTTGTTTGTGTGTTGAGTTGTGTGTGTTGCGTTGTTTGTGGAGCGCTGTGTGTCTGTAGCGTTGTGTGTGTGTGTTGCGCGGTTTGTGTGGGTGTGGGGTGTGTGTGTTTGTTGGGAGGTATGTTTTGTGCAATGTGTGTGTTGTGCGGTATGTGCGTATATTTGTGTGTGCCGCGGTGTTTGTGTGTTGGGTGTTGTGTGTGTGCGGCGTTGTCTGTGTGAGTGGGTGTCTGTGTGGGGCGGTGTTTGTGGTTCCCAGTGTGTGTGTGGTGTGTTGTGCAGTGCGTGTGTGGCGGTGTGTGTGTTTTGGGGGAGGTATGCACCCCCCCATCGTGCTCCATCCCCCATGCTGCGCACCCCCCATCGTGCTCCATCCCCCATGCTGCGCACCCCCCATCGTGCTCCATCCCCCATGCTGCGCACCCCCCATCGTGCTCCATCCCCCATGCTGCGCACTCCCCATCAGGCTCCATCCCCCATGCTGCACACTCCCCATCGTGCTCCATCCCCCATGCTGCGCATTCCCCATCATGCTCCATTCCCCATGCTGCGCACCCCCCATCGTGCTCCATCCCCCATGCTGCGCACCCCCCATCGTGCTCCATCCCCCATGCTGCACACTCCCCATCGTGCTCCATCCCCCATGCTGCGCACTCCCCATCGTGCTCCATTTCTCATGCTGTGCACCCCCCATCGTGCTCCACAGTCACACATCAGACAGTATACACGCACACATGTGATCGCATACACTCACACCCCACTTCTGCCTGTGCCCTCCAGTGTGCAGTCCCAGCAGCTGTGCTGCACGCAGTGCACCTCTCGCTTCTGCCGACACGCACACACCCGATCGCATACACGCACACACCCGATCGCATACACGCACACACCCGATCGCATAGACGCACACACCCGATCGCATACACGCACACCCGATCGCATACACGCACACACACATTGACGATATTGCACATACGCACCCACACTCACAACATCCGGAGATTCCACATGCTTCTGGCCATGTGATCTTCTGGCAGGTCCTGGAAGGTCACTGCACGCACAGTATCGCCGCCGAGAAGCAAGCGATATCACTAGAAGTTGTGAGTGTGTGGATGCGATCTGTTGTGTGTGTCAGGTGTGTGTGAGAGTGAGTGTGATCTGATGTGTGTGTGTGTGTGTGTGTCTGTTCTTATGTGTGTGCGTGTGTGTGTGTTCCGCCGCTGCAGGACCTTGATGCGCTCACCTGGGAGCCGGTGCACGCGGGTAACCATGCTACACAATATTACTCGATGTGTACCATGGTTACCAGCATACCCCGCCCCCCGCTCGCACGGGAGCCCACATCAGCGTACGCCGGCAACCCCAGCAATGCGAGGGTATGTGTCGACTGGGTTGCCAGCGTACGATGATGGGGGCTCCCGGGGGTACAGCACTTACCTGGTAGTCGGGGCTCCGTGTCGTTTCGGGGAATGCGTGCAGGGGGCGGGGCCAGAGCGAGCGTGCAATGCGTGAGGTGGGCGGGTCGTGGCCGAGTTGCCAATGCGTGCAGGGGGCCGGGGCGAGAGGCCAATCCGTGGGGGGGCGGAGCCTGGGCGAGCGGCCAATCCGAGCGGAGGGCCGAGGCGAGGCGAGCGGCCAATCCGTGCGGGGGGGCGGAGCCGAGGCAAGCGGCCAATGAGACGCTTGTCGCGGTAAGGACAGAATTTTGGAGCAAGACAGACAGGCAGACAGAATAAGGCAATTATATATATAGATATATATATATATATATAGTATATGACAAAAGTTTTTTTTTATTGTACTGTTTGGTTAATTTACAATATATCACAAAAGTGAGTACACTCCTCAATTTTTTAGTATAATAATAATAATTGGTCACAATTAGCCAGTTTCACTTAGGAGTGTACTCACTTTGGTTGCCAGTGGTTTAGAAATTAATTGCTGTGTGTTCAGTTATTTAGAGGGCACACCGAATTTACACTGTTATACTGTACAATATATATATATTTATACAGTACATATACTGACAAGCAAAAGGGTGACAGTGTTTTGAATGTTTGAATTTTAGGCTCCATATATCACTATTCACTACAACTATGAGCGTGAGACATTCAATTTATAGACAAACATCTTGGCAATTTAAGACATAAATTTCACTTGCAACTATTTAGCATATAATTAGTTATACATATTCTTGTCATGTTACTGCATTGTTATTGTTTTGCTCTTAAAAATCAATATTTTAATTTTTAGTATTTTGTAAATCGAACCTTAACTTTCAACACTGCCAAAATCCTTCTGAGCCTGTTCTCAATCAGATTCAGGCATGTCTTGACCAAAATCTGATCCCAGATCTCTTCCACACGGTCCCAATATTGGAACATTGTGGTTTACTCACTTGGGAATGTATACAGCTTTTCTTCAACTCTACCCACAAGCGTTCAATTGAGATGAGGTCTGGGGACTATGGGGGACAAACCAGAACCTCTACTTCAATGTCCTTGAACCATTTCTTTGCTAATTGATGTATGCTGCGAGTAATTGTCCTGCTGAAACACTGTTATCCTTTTCATACCCACAGTACTCGAGTGTACAAAGTAACCTGTCTTGTGGGCTATTTACATATAGCTCAGCATTAAGACCACAATCAATCCTATTCATGTATCCAAAGCCTTTGGTTGTGAAACAACCCCATATCATCAGGCTTCCTCCACTGAAGTTGACAGTTCCTTCAACTTCTTGATCCTTGTTTCTTCCAGACCCATTTGTACCCATCAGAGCCTGTTACAATCTGACTGTATGATAACAAAGGACAAGGGCTCCTATTCTGCCCCTCAATGCTAGGGGACTCCAGGTTATCACTAACCTCAGGGTTACCCCTGGTGGTGGAGATGCCTGAATCTCATGCCTGGCTATGCTCCTGACCAGAACTAATCTGATCCCCTCATCCCACAAGGGAAGAAAGGGGCAGGACTGAGATGGACACACTGATAGAGACAGACAGGTGTTGTGTATGTCATCCGAGTTGGTGCTGGTGTGGAGTTCCTTCTGGTGGCCAGGAATGGTAATGAAGCTGGGGCTGAATCTATGACCCAGACTGGTGTTGGAGTTAATTGGGAATCCAGGAAATTCTATTGCAAATCAGCCTAGGAGAGCATTTTCTGTCTGGCGGCCACCGGTGTTGCTGCTTCCTGCCTGCTTCTGAAGATGTCTGGGAGTTTTCCCTTCAGTTTCTCCCATTTCTTCTGTGCTTGAATCTACTCCAGAAACGTTTGCTAGTTTCTATGCTTAATTGCTGAAATTGCACTTAAGGTTGTTTCTGCTTATTCCATTTAGTTCTGTGTTTTGTTTCTTGTATGTGAGAATCTGTCTTTCTGCTTCTGTAAGCAGGGCAGTTCCTCCAGCAAGAAAGGGAACTTGCTCCCTGTTCATGTTTGGATTATTTGCACTTGAATATTATTTGTTCTGTGATTTTGTTCCTTCCCATTATATCTGAAGTTCTGTCTGAAGTGTCTGACACAAGTGTACAAGTTTTTTTTTCCTATCAGGAGTTTGTTTTTTTTTGCAGGGTTTTTTGCTGGCTGCAATCAGTTATCTGTCCTTTCCTATTTTTTATCTATGTATTGTAATTTCTTACATCACCGTTGTTGCATGTTGGGGGCTTGCTGTTTCTTTAGGGACTCCTCCAAGGCAATGTAGCGCCTGCCTGGATCCACAGACTCAGATGGGCTGTAACGGGGAGGCTAGAGGGAAGCCACTCACCAAGTAGGACCCCCAAAACCCTGAAACCCTTTAACTCCTATACAGGGATTTGGAATTACACAGGGAACTGGAGATCACTACCTGTGGAAGGCTACAGTCCAATGAGAGTAGTAGTCAGGCAGGGTCAAACTAGGAATAGCGGAACAGGGACAGAATCGGCAGGCAGTGACATAGTCAGCAAACGTAGCAGAGGTCAGATCCGGGTCGGGCCGCAAGGTACAAAAACAGTAGGCAGAAGAGTAGTCAAAACACGCAGAAGTCAAAACCGGAATCACCAACAGAATAGGACGTAACAGGAGCCAGGAAAATCAGAACTATATCTGGCAGTAATCATGTGGCAGGAGGGGAAATAAGAAGGGAGTGGTGTCTTCCCATTGGCTGCAGCTGAACGCTGGCAACTTCAGCTGGAAGACACATGCCACCCACAGACAGCCAGCGGTACTACAGATCCCAAGCTAACCCAGCCCAGTGGATGATTGGAGCCTGCGCCCACTGGTGCTTCTGGCGTCGACTTCTCTCCCATCACCAGCACCATCCACGGCAGGAACACAGCGTCGCCTGGCGATCGTAGCAGAAGTCGCTGGAGCAGACTCCGACGGTGACGTAACAGGCAAGTTGGGATTCCTTATTTCTATCTTTGAGGTGTGGCGAGTTTCTCAGGCAGTGACGAGGTGTCTGGGTGTGTTGGGAACATCCCACTGCTACTTCTGGTGTTATCTGATGGATAGGAGATAGCGATCAGCTCAGTCTCTAACTACTGTTGTGGTTGTCCTAATCAATGGGAATTTTTGTGATCGTCCATGGTTACCAGATCATAACCAAAACTCTAACACAATGCAAATTCATAGGAATAAACAATGAGAGACTTAAGAGAAAAGCAAGAGCAGGAATATAGAAACAAAAGATAACAAGAGTAAACTGCACAAAGCAACAAGAATTATAACCACCAGTTAGTCTGGATCACAACATTTCAACAGACCAGATTAAATATACTATAGCTGGCATAGACGGAAGAATGTAACCAGCATATATAGGAAGGAAGCAGGTGTGATTGGCTCCCCCACAACATATAATCAAAGGAGACTAACATGCAGACTAGCAGATATTAACTTGCTAGGGTGTCTATAAACTACCACTCTGTTAGTCAATGCCCAAGTGTGACTGCATAGGTCACGGCCATCAGAGAAGTTATCAGGCAGAGTGTCAGAATCTGTAGTCTGAACAGATCCCGACCCACCATGACAGTCTGCAATATTTGTAAAAACCTTTGTGTGACAAAGCCTAGTCTATTGTCTTTCACCTCATTGTTACTTTTATTTTTAGAACTTTTTTTGCAAATTTGAGCCAACCCTTCTTCTCACAATATTGAATTTGAGGCTTCTTCACCTTCTTTAAGCCAACATTCCAGACTTGTGTAACATGTATCGCACTGTGCTTTAATGGGTGTTTGTGATCTTACTATTATGAAGCATACAAGCCACCTCCTTTGATGTGTTTTTCATGCCAGAACTGATAGACCTTGTGATGATAGACTGCAATATTTTGTGTGGACATCCAGCTGTTGGCTTTTGAATGGATGTATGAACTTCACTACATATTGTTTCAACTGTCATGGCACTCATGTGATGTAGTTTTTCTTGGCTGAGAGACTACTATTGTTTAGCTGAATGATGCTGTTTCTTTTTTCTTTGGAAATCTTCTTCATGGCAACTCCTTGATTCAAATCAGTGACCTTTCATTTCAGAATCAACCAAATAAGGCTAGTTTCACAATTGCGTTGAACGGCATCCGTTGCATTGCGTTGTGTGACGGATGCAACGGATGCGTTGCATATAATGGCACAACGGATGCAACGGACCGTACAAAACAACGGAAAGCTTTTTTATTTATTTATTTTTTTTATTTTTTTTTTCTTCTTTACAGTTATACCAGCAGCAGACTATTGTGAATGATCAGTTGATCACCTGGCGGCCAGGCGCTCAGCTGAGCGCTCTCACATGCCGGCGGCCGGGCGCTCAGCTGAGCGCTCTCACATGCCGGCGGCCGGGCGCTCAGCTGAGCGCTCTCACATGCCGGCGGCCGGGCGCTCAGCTGAGCGCTCTCACATGCCGGCGGCCGGGCGCTCAGCTGAGAGCTGTCACATGCCGGCAGCCGGGCGCTCAGCTGAGCACTGTCACATGGCAGCAGCCGGGCGCTCAGCTGAGAGCTGTCACATGCCGGCGGCCTGGCGCTCATCTGAGAGCTGTCACATGCTGGCGGCCGGGCGCTCAGCTGAGCGCTGTCACATGCCAGCGGCAGGGCGCTCAGCTGAGCGCTATCACATGCCAGCGGCCGGGCGCTCAGCTGAGAGCTGTCACATGCCGGAGGCCTGGCGCTCAGCTGAGAGCTGTCACATGTCGGCGGCCAGGTGCTCAGCTGAGCGCTGTCACATGCCAGCGGCCGAGCGCTCAGCTGAGAGCTGTCACATGCCGGTGGCCAGGTGCTCAGCTGAGAACTGTCACATGCCGGCAGCCGGGTGCTCAGCTGAGTGCTCTCACATGCCGGCGGCCGGGCGCTCAGCTGAGAGCTGTCACATGCCGGCGGCCGGGCGCTCAGCTGAGAGCTTTCACATGCCGGTGGCCGGGCGCTCAGGTGAGAGCTGTCACATGCCGGCGGCCGGGCGCTCAGCTGAGAGCTGTCACATGCCGGCGGCTGGGCGCTCAGCTGAACGTTCGGTTACCGAAAAACAAAATAAAGTTTCTGTGATTTAAATTAAAAAAAAAAAAAGGGCATGCGCAGTGAAAAATTAAAGTTTCCGCCGCTTTGAAAAATATTACATGCTGCGTTCCCTCCGCCCGATGCAGCGCCAAAATAACGACGCTGCGTCGACCAGCGGATGCAATGCTGACACTTTCGTTACAGTGCGTCATCCATACAAGTCTATGGAGAATAGCGCAGTGCGTTAACTGACTGCGCTATTCTCCATAGTGACGGACTGCGCTTAACGCAAGTGTGAAAGTATCCTAACTCATTTAGCTATCATGGACTGTTCACTAAGACCACAAAAGATATTGAAAAGGTAGTGTCTATTGCCTGAAACACCACTAAAACTAGACTACCCTTATAAAAATATATTTTATTATTAAATATTTAAAAAGAACACCAATATTGTTCTCTCATATGACTATCATAGACGTACAGAACAAACATAATTAGTGCAGGTGTCAAAACAGTGCATATACCCGCACCAGAGGATAGCTCAGGACAATTAGTTAGTTGAGAGAAATAATTTCGATATTCTTCGATATATGTTAAGATGAGATTGATCTATATCGATCCTGCACTAACCCCTCCTGACAGTAGGGGGTGTCCTAATGTTATGGTACCCCCGCTAGAGGCTAATAGGGACAGTGAGGGTGAGTTATCTTAAACTGGGGATGCCCATAACATATGCACTGTTTTGACACCTGCACTAATTATGTCTGTTCTGTACATCTATGATTGTCATATGAGAGAACAATATTAATGTTCTTTTTAAATATTTATTAATAAATTATATTTTTATAAGGGTAGTCTAGTTTTAGTGGTGTTTCTATCATGGACTGTTATAACAAATTGTAATTTGTAGTATAGAGGAAGAAAAAACATTTATACACCACCAGGAGCAAAACAGTACCAATGCAGTGACATGACAAGAATATGCATAACTAATCATATGCTAAATTGGTGTAAGTCAAATTTATGTATGATATAGCCAAGATGATTGTAAAATCATGATAGTCTCAGGTTTGAAGCTGTAATGGATGCTGAGATATGGAGCCTGAATGACAAAAGCTAAAATCATTGTTACTCCTTTGATTTTCTGTGTATATTTAGGTAGATACATATGTATATAATGAAATATATGAACATATGTATCTACAAACAAAAAACATTAGAACAGCACTACTACTATAATGAAAAAAGTGGATACTAGTACGCTACCACAACCAAAAACACTTTGCCATATGTGAAAGACCAAAAACAGGCATCACCTCCAGTATACTTGTAGTGAAAAGCAGGACTTTAATAGCCCAGTGGAGACATTTCGGTTCAAATGAACCTTTATATACAGTATATAGAGAGAGTTGAAACCAGAAGTTTACATACACTATCTGAAAAGACACATATGGGTGTTTTTCTCACTATTTGACATGAAATAAAAATAAACCTTTCCTGTTTAAGGTCAAATAGAAACCACAATTACTTATTTTTGCAAAATGCCAGAATAATGAGAGTGAATATTTTAACACGTCTTTATTAGTTTCTGCAAAGTCAAAAGTTTACATACATTTCATTAGCATTTGGCACCATTATACTTAATCTGTATGACTTGGGTCAAACGTTTTAGATCTCCTTCCACAAGCTTCTCACAATAGTTGGAAGGAATTTGGGCCCATTCCTCCTGACAGAACTGGTTTAATTGAGCCATGTTTGTAGGTTTCCTTGCTCGCACCTGCCTTTTCGCTATCCTTAAGCCACTTTGTAACCGGTTTGGCAGTATGCTTCAGGTCATTGTCCTTTTGGAAGACCCATTTCCGCTCAAGCTTTAAGTTCCGGGCTGATGTCTTGAGATATTGCTTCAGTATTGCCACAAATTTTTTTTCCTCATGATGCCATATATTTTGTGAAGTGCACCAGTCCCTGTGCAGCAAAACAATCCCACAACATGATGCTGCCACCCCCGTGTTTCATAGTTGGGATGTTGTTCTTCAAAACTTCTCCCTTTTTCCTTCAAACTTAAGCCTGCTTTACATGTTGCAATTAGGTGTGCGATCTCGTATGCGATGTGACACGCCCAGGTTGCATATGCGATCTGATGAGATCGCACGTAGTTCATTTATTTGCTGTCACACGAGTGTTCGTATCATGTGCAAAATTGTTCAATTTTGTGTTCGATTCTTTTGATCATGTGTTCTGTGACGTTTTCCTCCCTTTTTTTTTTCCACCCAGACAGATGCAAATATGCTTCCAAGTTGACACCCTCTTTTTTTTTCATCCAAGCAAATCAACAATTGATCCTGCTCCCCGACGGGCAATACACCCGTCTGGCTCCCCCATCCAGGTCCCCAGAACGCCACAAGAGAGGAGAGACCCTCATTTCTCGGCTGCACCCACAAGAACGCATCCTAAAACTCATCCATAACTGTGGCCTGACAGGGCATTGGGGGTGACAAGGCCAGAGAAGCGTGGCCCCAGAGTAACGGAGGCACCCGCTGGTGGAAAGACAGAGCCCACCAGGGGGCTCAGAAGGAACGGAACGAAATCAGAAGGCCTGACGTCCCCCATCTCCCCTCTTCCTGGTCCGGACTGGCCCGACGCTCCGGGTTAAAACAAGAGAAGAGCCGCCGCCATTTTAGCTTCACAGCTGCCCGGCCCCGAGGAAGGTGGACGGAGCTGAGACCGCGCGGGCCGCCGGAGCACGCCGGAAGACCTGTGGAGACGGAGAGCCCCGGTACTCACCGGCTTGTCGGTAGGAGGGTCTGAGGTGAGAGATCGGCGAGCCGTGCGGTTTTCTGGAGAGGCCGCGTGGAGCTCCTGGGACGCAGCGTGAGATCTCGCGGCGGCTGGGAGCGGCACTTCGGGAGAACTCTGCAGTACCTGGGTGACGGCCTGGCGGTGAGTGAGACATCCTCCAGTGTCCGGCTACACGTCTGCTCCTCTCCCGCTCTGAAGCTCCGAGTCCGGCCTACTGTGACTTTCGGGCCCAGCTGCGGGCACCCGGCACCCCGGCGCCCCCCTCCATTGCCCCCCCACGTGGCTCAGCGGCCGCCATCGCTGCTGAGTGTGGAGTCACAGGGGGAGTAGGGGCCAGTGCTGAGGGGCAGACGCCAGATAAAGTCCCCCTACACTGGGACTCTGCCAGGTGGAAGGTGAACAGACCCGGTTCTGGGGGACCCCTTCTCAAAATAACCCAGGGACATTAAGAACCGTGGGGGGTTGCTCTGTGCCCCTTCACATTATAGGGTGTTCTGTCGGCTCGGGTTTGGGGCCCCCACAGCCTGGCAACCTGGCAAGCGGCAGGAAAACTTCATTAAGATACAGCTCCATACACCATTGCAAGCACCGAGGCTGCAAGAGAGGCCCAGGGACGGAGATGATATAGAGAGGGGTCATACAGAAGTACCTCTAGCATAGAGACACTTTCTTCTCGCCTCCTTACCGCTCTTGGAGGGAGTGAAATGTACTAAAATCTGTGCTACCTGGAGGGAGCGGAGTGGCCTAACCCCTACCATTCACCCACTTAAGCATAAAACCACGTATGTCTGACTTTAACATGGTCAAAATCAGCAACGCACGTGCCAGTTCTCTGCCCAGACCAGTTAAGTCCACTACCCAGGCTGATGTAGATAAGTTTCTCAAAAAACACCTACATGCAGCTGATGCTAAAACAGACAGCCCCCAGAGCACGTCTACTAATGATATACAAGATATGGATGACGCTGAAAGTGACACTGAAGGTGCTGATAATAGCAAGAGTCTCCCCATCTCAATCCTTTATAAAACGGATTCTCAAAAATGCGCTGGAACCGGTGGCAAGGCAGCTATCAGATATCAAACAAGAAATCGGCTAAATTGGACACAGAGTGGAAACCCTGGAAGCGGCCCAAGCAACAATAACCTCCACTTCCAACACTGTCATCTCCTGCCTTCGCCAACAGGAGGACAATATCAATCAAATCCATGCCATTCTGGAAGACCATGAAAACAGAGAAAGGCGAAACAATCTCAGAATAAAGGGACTTCCAGAATCGGTAGCAAATGAAGCTTTGATACCGACCCTACAGGGCATTTTCTCTGACCTGGTGGACTCTGACCCTGCTCCGACAATGGAACTGATACGAGCTCACAGATCTTTAAGACCCCGACCCAAACAAGGGGAACCACCAAGGGATGTCATATGCCGCTTCCTGGATTACCGAATTAAGGAACTTATTCTCAAAAGAGCCAGAGAAGCGGAGTCTATAAGTCATGAAGGCTCTAAGATTTTGATTTTCCAGGACCTTGCTTCCACCACTCTGACCAAACGGAGATCGCTACAACCCTTCACAACAGTGTTACGCCAACGCCAGTTTCCGTACCGCTGGTTATATCCATTTGGCATTGCTATATCTGCTGATGGAAAACACTACCAAGCCAAAACTTCTGCGGAGATAAGGCGGATTTGTGAAGATTTGGGGATCACGCTGGAGAAGTACCCAGAGCTGGAAATCCATCGATCGGCTTCTACACTACAGATGCTTCCGGATCCGGCACCATGGCATAGCCTCACCCCAAAGACCCACAGATCCAGATGCAAAGCGGCGAATAAACTCCAAATGAACTCTGAGGGCGAGCCCCCCTGAAGGGGCCTTTGAATGGGTCTGTTGTTGCTCACAACTGATAATGCTAGTTAAAACATGAAGTTATTATAGGGGTTTTGCACCTATTGCTCCTTCTTGATGCACACTCTTACTTGTTTGAATTGCAAATAGTTGAAAATGTTGATACTAATACCCTGTCCTCTTTTGAACCTCTCTCTACCCCTTGCTCTTTCTATCTCTTCCTCTCTTCTATTGGTCATAGGTCTGGATTAAGATAAATAATACTCTCACCGACCCCCTAGACATTAAAAATGGCACAAGACAGGGATGCCCCTTATCCCCCCTACTCTTTGTCATGGCCATGGAGCCACTGCTAACTTCCATCCAGCAGGATCGGGAAATTGAGGGGTTCAGCCTGCAGGGAGTTCACCACAAGTCTGCCGCCTTTGCCGACGACTTGTTGGTGGTAATGTCCAGGCCGGAAAGGGGCTTCCCTGCCTTTAGGAAAGTACTAGAGGAATACGGCCACTGGTCTAACTTCAAAATTAACCTATCTAAATCAGAAGCATTAAGCATTAATATCGCCAGTAAAGTTATAAAGTCTCTCCAAAACGCGTTTCCTTTGCGGTGGCCAAATAGCCACATAACATACCTAGGCATTAAATTAGGGAAAACCTTTAAGTCCTTGTTTGACCTCAACTACAAACCCCTTCTTCCTAATCTTACCGCACACTTAGCCTCGTGGAAGGCTCCCTTTCTTTCGTGGATGGGCCGGAAAAACTTAATTAAAAGCATTATACTCCCTAAGTTTATCTACCTCTTTCAAATGTTACCCATACCAATTCCCACAGCTTTTCTTTCTCAATGCAACTCTTTAATCTCCAACTACGTCTGGAATAAACATAAACCAAGAATCAATTTTCAAACATTGAACCTGCCAAAAGACAAAGGGGGCATGGGTTTACCCAATATATCATTATATTACCAAGCCGCCATCCTATCCAGAACGGTAGACTGGATCAGACGCCCACCGAGTAAATTGTGGATATCTATAGAAGAATACTTAGCCCCGCCCCTCTACGAGCTATGTTACTCTCCCCTACTAACCAGAAAGATAAAAGAACCATTACGAATGAACTAACGAGAACCCTTATGCACAAATGGAGGGAAAATAGAGAGATATTGGCCCCACCTCTTTCCTCTCTAACCCAAGTTTCAGACATATTAGACACTGATGTCAATCAACCTGCGTCCACGAAGGCCACATTCCTGACCAATGTGAAGGTTCCGTTAGCTGATCTTCTGGTGGATGGCTCTTTGATATCTAAACAGGAGATGGGTATGAATCCTCTCCTCGCTAGGCTCACATTTCTCCATCATACGAAATTAAAACATGTGATCCACCCACTATTACCCCACGCCCATCTCGACAGACCTTTAACTACATTTGAATCTTTCTGCATGCAAACCCGGGCTCCCAGGAAAGTTCTTTCTAATCTGTACCATACCCTGCTTACAAAAAAACTGGTGGTGAAGAGAGCGTATATACTAAGATGGGAAAGGGACCTGAAAACCACATTCACCGATCTTCAGACGAGCCAAATTTATAATGCTTCACACGGCCCGTCGTGTTGTGTGAGAGTTCAAGAGAATTCTTTCAAAGTGATTGCGAGATGGTACATTGTCCCCACCTTGTCTAGTACGTGGAGCTCTTCCACCTCGGACCAATGCTGGCGATGCGAGAGGGACAAGGGAACATATTTACATGTGTGGTGGGAATGCCCGATTATCCAGACCTTCTGGCGGACAGCATCACAGTTAATATTTGACCTCACAGGCAAAAAGGGGGTCCTGGACCCTAAACAAATGCTTCTGAACTTCCCAATGTGGCCTAAAGATAAAGCTACTTCGAAACTAGCGACATTTGTAGGCTCAGCCTGTAAACTTCTCATTGCCCAATTGTGGCGCACAACAAAAATTCCCACCCTTTCACAGCTCTTGCTGAAGTTAGATCAATTATATCATGTCGAAGAACTTTCAGCCCTTTCACGTCAGAATGTGCTCTCTCTCCACCAGACTTGGAAGGCTTGGCAGGCCTATAAGTCAAAGCTCCAATTTCCAGTGGTTACTTCGCAGACGGCAACATAGGGAAATGTGAGTAACCCTACCCCCCCTCCAATGAGATGAAGGACAGAAGTCAGATCATACCAACCATGAGATGAGTGGACCCAAGACCAACATTCTCTCCATTCTTCTTTTTTTCCTATCTCTTCCCCTTCTTTCTTCGTCTCTTGAACCTATTACCTCTAATCCCTTAACTGAATTTCATGCGATATAACTTCGCTCTTCTAGATTCTAGCTTCCCCCCCTACTCTTAATTCTTATGGTATTTACTGTTAAAAATTATTTCCCCAAAAGCCGGACGGCTAAGTTTATTATCTGGTTAAGCTCAGACAATTCACAAGTAGTCTGAGTTATAAAAATGAGATGGGAAGATTACAATACAGTTGCAATAATATTGGTTAAGACTGTGATTTCTGTTGAATTTGTATTCTTATTTCTTGCTTCAATAAACAAAACATTAAAACAAGCAAATCAACAATTAACACATTTACGTAGTTTAATTGTTTAATCATCCACACCTAAAATAATTGTGATTACTTCGTGTCTATAAAAGGCTTTCAAAGAATGTCTAATCTGGGAAACCACATTCACCATAACGCATGTGCGCACAATTTCTTATCATTAGGAAGGGCGTATCAGCATCACATGAAAAGACACAACCCCCTCACCATATGACGTGCAAAATATGGGAGGAACACATCGAATGAGGGATGTTACACGCTTCAATTTACTTGGTTCATACAACAAAACGTTCAATACTAGAGAAATAAATAATGTGTATGCGATCAACGTATTTTCGTTCAATCTTGATCGCACGTAGGTATCACACGCAAATACGTCCCGAACGATGCCGGATGTGCGTCACTTACAACTTGACGGATTGTAAGATCTATTGAAGCGTGTAAAGCAGGCTTTACTGATAGTCATTAAGGCCAAACTGTTCAATTTTAGTTTCGTCAGACCACAGGACATGTCTCCAAAAATTAAGGTCTTTGTTCTTCTGTGCATTTGCAAACATTAATTGGGCTTTTATTATGTTTATTTTGGAGTAATGGCTTCTTCTTGTCAGAGTGGCCTTTCAGCCCATGTTAATACAATACTCGTGTCATTGTGGCAATGACACAATCTTACCAGCTTCCGCCAGCATCTTTCCAAGGTCATTTGCTTTTGTTCATTGGGTTGATATGCACATGTCTGACCAAAGCACATTCATATCTGGTACACAGAACCTGTCTTCTTCCTAAGCAGTAAGATGTTTGGACATTCCCATTTTGTTTATACTTGCATATAATTGTTTTTATGGTGAACAAGGCACCTTCAGGAATCTGAAAATTGCACCCAAGGATGAACCATACTTGGGCAAGTCCACAATTCTCTTCCTGAAATCTTGGCTGATTTCTTTTTACTTTCCCATGATGCTACACAAAGAAGCAGTGTGTTTCAGGTGTGCATTAAAATACATCCAAAGGTATGTCACTAATTAACTCAGAGGTTACAAATAAAAATCAGAAGCTTCCAAAGAAATAACATTATCATATGGACTGTCCCATACTGTTTAAAGGCATAGTACTCTTAAGGGGGCTTTACATGCTGCGATATCGCTAACGATTTATCATCGGGGTCACGGTGTTTGTGACGCACATCCGGCGTTGTTACCGACATTGCAGCGTGTGACACGTACGAGCGACCTTCAACGATCGCAAAAGTGGTAAAAATCGTTGGTGTTGGAGAGGTTGTCCAAACACCAAATATCGTTGTCTGGTGAGTAGCAATGTTGTTCCTCGTTCCTGCGGTAGCACACATCGCTATGTGTGACACCGCAGGAGTGACGAACATCTCCTTACCGCCGTCCACCGGCAATGAGGAAGGAAGGAGGTGGGCGGGATGTTACGTCCTGCTCATCTCCGCCCCTCCTCTGCTATTGGACAGCTACTTAGTGACGTCGCTATGACGCCAAACGAACCGCCCCCTTAGAAAGGAGGCGGTTTGCCGGTCACAGCGACGTCGCAGGGAAGGTAAGTCCGTGTGATGGGTGTAAGCGCTGTTGTGTGCCACGGGCAGCGATTTGCTCGTGATGCACAACCGACGGGGGTGGGTACACTCGCTAGTGATATCGACACCGATATCGCAGCGTGTAAAATACCCTTTAGTGTATGTAAACGTTTGACTTTACAGAAAGTAATAAAAATGCCTTAAAACATTCTCTCTCACTCATTATACCGGCATTTGGCAGCTATAAATATTTTTGGCTCCTAATTGACCTAAAATTGGAAAGGTTTATTCTGATTCCATGTCAGATAGTGAGAAAAACATGCAGATGTGTCTGGTTTCAACTATATATATTGTGAGGTAGCACGGTCGGCTGCGCAGCAGAAGACACGGGATCCAGGCATTAAGGTTCACAGCACACGGTTTAATGTCCAAAACAAAAGTCCACAACAATATACATGTGCCTCTCCAGCAGAGAGCTCAGGAAGTTCTGTTCACTCCCTCACACCCGGCACACCTGCCCTCGTTCCTGTTTCCATTTAACCCTTCCTTCAGCCTGTAGGGAAACAGCATTAACCCTGGAGTGGATTTACTTTCTATCATGGAGGGAGCACAACCGGGACGAGACATACCGGCCATCATAGATAACCCCGGTCACAGTCTCACATACCCCCCCTCAGTTCAATCGTGCGGGGTTGAACTCCCGCCATCAAACACGGGCCGCGGGACAAGGCATCGGCGTTGCCCTGCAACTCACCAGCCCTATGTTCAACCGTAAACCGGAAGTTCTGCAGAGAAAGGAACCACCGGGTAACCCGGGCATTACGTTCCTTGGCGGACCTCATCCAGACCAGTGGAGAGTGATCCGTCACCAAGCGAAGCTGCCGTCCCAGCAGGTAATAGCGTAGGGACTCCAAGGCCCACTTGATCGCCAGGCACTCCTTCTCCACTACGCTATAATTCCGCTCGGGAGGGGTGAGCTTCCTACTTAAGAAGGTGACGGGGTATTCCTCCCCCTGAACCACCTGAGACAACACTGCCCCCAGGCCGACCTCTGAGGCGTCAGTCTGTACTATGAACTCCTTCCGGAAATCAGGGTGTACAAGAACGGGCTGTCCGCACAGGACCCCCTTCAGGGCCCGGAAGGAGTCCTCGGCCTGCGGAGTCCAGCGCACCATGACGGACTTCTTGCCTTTGAGAAGGTCCATCAAGGTGGCTGATAGTCCCGCAAAATCCTTTACAAACCTCCTGTAGTACCCCACGATACCCAGGAAGGCCCTAACCTGCTTCGTGGTCAGGGGTCTAGGCCACTTCTGGATCGCCTCAACCTTGTTAATTTGGGGCTTAATCACTCCTTGGCCTATCACGTAGCCCAAGTAGCGGGCTTCCGTGAGTCCCAACGCACATTTCTTGGGATTGGCTGTCAATCCGGCTGTTCGAAGCGCGTCCACCACCGCTTGTACCTGTTCCAAGTGGGTCTGCCAATCGGAGCTGTAAATAATGATGTCATCAAGGTACGCTGATGCATACGCCTGGTGGGGTTCCAGCACTAAGTCCATCAACCTCTGGAACGTGGCCGGAGCGCCATGTAACCCAAAAGGCAAGACAACATAGTGGAAGAGACCCTCCGGCGTAACAAAAGCGGTTTTCTCCTTGGCGGACTCCGTCAGTGGCACCTGCCAGTACCCCTTGGTCAGGTCGAGCGTGGTAAAATATCGCGCCTGTCCCAGCCTATCAATCAGCTCATCCACCCAGGGCATGGGGTAGAGATCGAACTTGGATATTTCGTTCAATCTCCTAAAGTCATTGCAGAACCTTAAGGAGCCATCGGGTTTTGGTATTAGGACAATCGGACTAGCCCATTCACTCCGGGATTTTTCGATGACCCCCAGGCGTAACATTGTCTTTACTTCCTCCGATATGGCTTGTCGTCGAGCCTCCGGTACCCGGTATGACTTCAGGCGTACCTTCAGGTGGGGCTCGGTGACAATATCATGTCGTATCAGACTGGTCCTACCGGGCAGCTCGGAGAAGACATCGGGGTTCTGCTGAACCAACCGTCTGGCCTCTCGCCTCTGAGTCTTGGTGAGGGCTTCTCCAATCCTTACTTCCGGTTCATCCTCTCCGGAGGTCGCTGGAGCCGGATGTGAACGACCTGAAGAGGAGGGAGGTGGGGAAAAAACAGCCATCAGGCTTTCCCGTTCCTGCCAAGGTTTTAATAGGTTGACATGGTATATTTGTTCAGGTTTCCGCCTACCGGGCTGCAATACTTTATAGTTAACCACCCCGACTCTTTCCTTTATCTCGTAGGGGCCTTGCCACTGAGCCAGGAATTTACTCTCCGCCGTGGGGATCAATACCAACACCCGATCCCCGGGTTTAAAGGTCCGCACGGTGGCTTGTCTATTGTAGCGGCCTGAGCCTCCTGTAAATGCTCCTTCACAATTGGCATGACCGCGCTTATGCGGTTCTGCATTCCTAAAATGTGTTCAATCACACTTTTATGGGGGGTGGGCTCTTGCTCCCATGTTTCTTTTGCCAGGTCCAACAATCCCCGGGGATGTCGCCCGTATAACAATTCAAAAGGCGAAAACCCCGTGGATGCCTGTGGCACCTCACGGATGGCAAACATCAAATAGGGAAGCATCATATCCCAGTCTTTCCCGTCTTTTGAAATCACCCTTTTGAGCATGGTTTTCAGGGTTTTATTGAAACGCTCGACTAAACCGTCCGTTTGAGGATGATACACAGACGTACGCAACTGCTTGATCTGGAGTAGCCGGCATAGCTCTTTGGTCACTTTAGACATGAATGGGGTCCCCTGATCCATAAGGATCTCCTTGGGCAACCCCATCCGGCAGAACACAGCAAACAACTCCCGAGCTATAAGCTTTGCTGCAGTATGTCTGAGAGGTATCGCCTCGGGATACCGGGTGGCATAGTCAACGATCACTAGGATGTGTTGGTGCCCTCGAGCGGACTTTACGAGGGGCCCCACCAGATCCATCCCTATCCGTTCAAAAGGGACTTCTATAATGGGTAACGGTACCAACGGACTGCGAAAATGGGTCAGGGGTGCGGTAAGCTGACACTCCGGGCAGGTTTCGCAGAACCGTTTTACCTCCCCAAAGACCCCGGGCCAATAGAACCTTTGCAATATTCGCTCCTGCGTTTTCTTGACCCCTAGGTGGCCACTCATCAGGTGTTTATGAGCCAAGTCGAGGACCCGCCGGCGATGCGGCTGGGGCACCACCAACTGCTCTACCCCCACGCCCCGTATTTCATCTACCCGGTAGAGTAAATCCTGCTTAAGAGCGAAATGGGGGTACCTTACCTGGGCACCGGGCAGCTGTGCCACCCCGTCAATTACTGTCACCCGACTCCGGGCATGTATTAATGTAGGGTCCTGGAGTTGGGCTGTCCCAAACGTATCCGGGGACGCCTCCAACTCCGGGATGGGTTCGACCGTCTCAGCCTATCCTGCCAATACCTCTAGGGGCGACCTATCGGGTTCACATTCTGTCCCTATCATGGGGACCCCTACGGCAGGTGTCCCGGATTCAGGATTGTAGGGCTCAGGTCCCGGACTGACCAATATCTGAGGAGACTTAGGGGGTCCCTTCCATAAAGTCCAAAAATAGGGCAGATGCCTTCCTAGGATCACGTCATAGGGAAGAGTGTTAAGAAGTCCCACCTCATGTTGCACCTGACCGCAAGGTGCTGTGATGGTGACAATCCCCGTGGGATAGTCTCGGCGGTCCCCATGTATGCAAACCACCCCCACGGTACGTCCTGTGGCCTTTACTTTAGCCCTCAAGGTGGATCGCACCAGGGTCACTAAGCTTCCGGAATCCAACAATCCTGTAACCGGACATCCATTCACCTGTATTTGGCACAAGTGGGGCTCAGTCTCTGGGGAGACCAGGTCAGCGGTACACACCACCTGAGCATACATTGAACCCCGCCGGGTAACCCCACAATCCATGGGCTCCGTGGTGAGTGGACACTGGGCTTCCATATGTCCCACCCGCTGGCACCGCCAACATCTAATTGGGACGGAAACCCCCTTGACGGGTTGTCGTTTAGGGTACAGAACCTTCCGGGTCTCAGGAATTGTGGGCGCGGCCTCAGACGGGACGGTAGGGGACTCCTGCACTGTTGTCAGCGGTGGGTCCTTGGCCCTAGGCTTGGAGGGGCCGGACCGACAGGCGGTACGCAAAGTCTCAGTGTCCCGTATCAAGTCCTGCGTAGCCACATGCCGCTCTACCAGGGACACTAATTGGTCCAGGGTACTCAGGTCACCCTGTCCTACCCGCCGTTGAACGGTGACAGGTAAAGTGCGCACAAAACGATCCACTACTACCCTTTCCACCATTTGCGCCGGGCTCAGAGTGTCAGGCTGCAACCACTTTTTTACAAGATGCAACAAGTCATAGGCCTGGGAGCGTACGGGTTTGGCTTCCTCATAGAACCACTGATTTACCCGCTGAGCCCGTACATAGGTATTCACCCCCAACCGAGCCAGTATTTCGGCTTTCAGGGTCACATAGTCAATGGCGTCCTCGGTACAGAGGTCCAGGTACGCTTTTTGGGGTTCCCCCGTCAGATAGGGCGACAATACCTCAGCCCACTGGGGGGTCGGCAGCTTTTCCCGCTCGGCCACCCGCTCAAACACCGCCAGGAACGCTTCCACATCATCCCCCGGGGTCATCTTTTGCAACGCTTGTCTCACCGCTTTCCGGACGCTGCAGTCGTCACCCGGGATGGATGCTACACCTCACCGGCTGTCATGCCCGCATTCTCCACCATATGTGAGGTAGCACGGTCGGCTGCGCAGCAGAAGACACGGGATCCAGGCATTAAAGTTCACAGCACACGGTTTAATGTCCAAAACAAAAGTCCACAACAATATACATGTGCCTCTCCAGCAGAGAGCTCAGGAAGTTCTGTTCACTCCCTCACACCCGGCACACCTGCCCTCGTTCCTGTTTCCATTTAACCCTTCCTTCAGCCTGTAGGGAAATAGCATTAACCCTGGAGTGGATTTACTTTCTATCATGGAGGGAGCACAACCGGGGCGAGACATACCGGCCGTCATAGATAACCCCGGTCACAGTCTCACAATATATATATATATAAAGTGTCATATTACTTGTACTGTAATTGAAAAGTTGAAAAAGAAGTGCCAGGCATATGTAAATATTAACCTGATACTCCACTTTCTTCTACCATAATTGCAACAAAAATAGCAATGTTCTCCTTTAAGGTTGCTTTACACCTTACAAATACACATGCGATCTCGTATGCGATCGCACACTCCCTCATCGTATGTGCGGCACGTTCAATTTGTTGCCCGTGTTGCACAAACGATTAAATCCCGTCACACGTACTTACCCTCCATACGACCTCGCTGTGGGCGGCGAACATCCACTTCCTGAAGGGGGAGGGACGTTTGGCATCACAGCGACGTCACAAAGCGGCCGGCCAATTGAAGCGGAGGGGCGGAGATGAGCGGGACGTAAACATCCCGCCCACCTCTTTCCTTCATCGTTTCCGGGGTGTCACACACTGCGATGTGTGCTGCCTCGGGAACATTGAACAACCGGACGTTAAATTTTTAGTAATTGAACGACATGTATGCGATCAACGGTTTTTCGTTCAATCGCAATCGCGCGTAGGTTTCACACACTACAATATCACTAACAATGCCGGATGTGCGTCACTTATGACGTGACCCCACCGACACATCGTTAGATATATTGTAGCATGTAAAGCCTGCTTTACTTTGATGGTTTTATGGAAAGTACTATGGCAGCACATCATTTTGACTTAGCAAGGTTAACATGGTTAACATCTAATTAAGGCAGTTGTTACAGGTTTGATGAGAAAAGATAACTTCAACTCTCTTTTGTGACATTTTTAATTTGTTGTAATTAGAAATATTTGCAAAAAATATATTACTTGTTGCTGATTGCATGAAAAAAACAAATATTGTATGTAATCACTGCCTTATGATTTTAATAGAAGAAGTGGAAGCCTGAATTTTGCATTATTTAAAGTAACCACCATATACCTTTTTAAATACATAAATACGGCCAAAAACTAATATCATATAAACAACATGAAACACATAGTATAAGGCCAAAATGTAATCAATTTATTAAGCAAAAAAATTTATATTTCATAATAAAAATACACGGTGCCAACAGATATTGGGAGAGGACAGAGCATCAATATTACAGTGAATTTAAGATAATCAATAAATCAAATAAATATATCCAGAGGATTAATAAATATCAAAGTGCAAAGTGCCTATTTGATTCCATAGATAAATACATGGTTAATCCATCCTAATTGCAGTCCATATGGAGTATAAGGTGCATAGTGCAAGCTTTACCAACAATTAACCAGCAGGGGGAGCTCAGATTTTTTACACATACATAGATCTGAGTAGTGTAAGATGGTATAAGTATACGAAATAAATAAGGAGAGAAAGTAAAGCTGCTGCAGTGTGCAAGGGTTACATAGGAAAGGCTGGTGACCGTATAGCAGAGCGGGCATTAAACCATATAAAGATCTATAACAATAAGGGCTGCAATACAAGCTTACAAGTAGCGCATATTACCTCTATCCACACACCCACGCCTCCAAGATGCGTTTCGTGAGAACTTCTTCAGGGAGCGTGAAGACCCTGACCTGCATTTCTATTTAAAAAAGGGCAGACAAAAAAAATAGATAATTTGAAACCTGTGCTTTACCAAGATCAGAAGTAGCCGGACCACTACTAGCCTGACCACCACTAGCATGGTCCATCACATGTCATCGAAGCACCCGATTAGGTGGGTTTAATGCCTGGGTCCACAATCAGTGTCTGCAGATGACAATTCTGCCTCTTCTAAGGTGTTATCTGCTTGCTAATTCCTTGTTTCGGATGGAGGCACGGACACCTCCAGCCCTGCACCTGTTGCTGCACATTCGCAAGCACCATTAGCAACCATGCCTGATTCTTTGTTCCAGCACAGCATTCAGCTGTCCCTACCATAGGCATTGAAATGCTAATGCATGTGTGGCCCCACTGAGTGTCAGGTACCACAGGGTATTGCATCTAACCCCGGATTCCTGGAAGACCAGAGCCAGTAAACAACATACAAACACACACATTCATACCCTTTTTCCAATGACTGGGTAACAGGCTAGAGATGGACGTGATGGATGGCCACCTATTGGTCAGAACTCATCCAATCCACTAGGTAGACACCTGCTAGGAGGACGGGCTAGTCAGTGCAGTGGACGGGAGACGACATCTTGTCAGACAGTCAGTCTGTGGATGGCCAATCAGAAGTCGATGCTCAGACAGAGAGTGTGACTTATTGGGCAAAAGGAGTACGGTTGCCAGGCAGAGTACGGTGTGAGTACTCACTGGACCGAGCACCATCGGGGTGCAGAGCCCTAGTTCAGGAAGACGCTTCAAGCTCACCTGATAAATCTGCCTGGTGAGGGAATCATCAGGGTTCCTCACCAACGTTAGTGTTCGGGGCACAGCAGCAAAGAAGGAAACCGGGAATGGGGACAGAGGTCCAAGAGAGGTTCAAGCTGCCTGCCATACAGGCCAGGACTGTGACAACAGCAGGGGACCCCAAAATGCTTCAGGTCACAAGAACCCACCAAGTACAGAGGTGTGCATGGAAGTAAAGCTCACCAGGTCACCACACCGGCACTGGAATCAAAGGAATACTGAAACACTTGAGGCCCAGATAGGTAGAGACCAGCACCAGCCGGGTTGCAGCTACTCCAAACCAGTGAGTAAAGCACAAGTTAAACTGCAGCCTCTGTGTTGTTCTTCCTGCACCTCTGCATCACCATACTACAACCACCATCACTGGCGGAGAGCTATAACATCCAAGCTGCCCAATACCACCAGCTCCAGCAGTGAGAGACTTTGTGGTTTTCCCAACATAGCCGCATACCGCAAGTGGGATCACGAAAAACACTTTATTTTTATTTTTCCTTTTTAGCTTTCCCCCCTTCTTTAAGTGACCCCCCAGGGTCAAGGAATCGGGCACCGGCCACCTGTGAAATGTCCCCGATTCAAAGCCCGGGACCGAGTACCCCAAAACACTGGAGTGCGTCACATGCCTCCCAACATTTGAGGAACAGACAGAGGGGCAAACCCCCATAAATAATCTGATTGCTGGGTTTTTCAGATAGTTATGATTACAGGGACAGCAAATATGTCCATGTTGTTTGATTTGCTGATATGTGATGTTTATCATTGTTTTAAACAGCACATTAAAAATTACATTAATGTAATCTTATTATTATCTTTTGGTAATTTTGGTAATTTTAAAAGAAAAACAAAAATATTTTTTTCTCTCTATGGCATACAGGACATAGAAATACCCTGCTATATGTAATGTATCTCTATGTACCAGTATAATCTGCCTGTAGAGTCAGAGGCTGCAATGCAGCTTCAAATATACTAATTTCTCACCATCATTTTATAAGTGTTTGCGGCTCACAGCCTTAGCTACTGCTGAAACGTTGTTGGTTGGTTGGTTGGCTGAAGTCTAAAAATATATAATTATTTTATAGGATCAAAAAAATATGACTTTTTCTTCACTTCTAGAATGTAGGGACATAGAGACAGATAGCTGTGTGCAGATGTATTTTAATGTAGCTGAATAATTTACTTCTGGGTTCCCTTCTTCCACTATAGGTCAGGCTTACCAAATCCTCCTATATCACTCCATGTAGGCAGTGGCTCTGTGGAAGAGCTGCTGCCTACCAACAAAAAGTTCATCAAGAAGAATTGCTAATTTAATCCATGCGCTGCAGAGATGCCGGACCAACCACCCAAGGAGGAGATGCTACGGAGCAGAGAGTAAGCCAGGACAAAACCTCTGACTGCAAGTACAGCTTAACTTAGCTCTTAAATTGGGACAGTCCTGCTGAATCCAGGATGGTTGGGAGCTATGCAAACAAAAATAGTTAGCCACCCACCCACATGTCCAAAAACTAAATGGGCACATTTCCAGACTGTTTAACCTGGAATGTTCCCATTAAAGCTTGCAGACACTGATGCTAACCATAAACTCAGAGCAGCTGCCTCTCATTTCTCATTCCCCAACCACCTCTGATTTTCCCTTTGTGTCATCCCTGCCTTATACAAGCACGTGTCCCATAACATTCCCCGTGCCCTGACCAATGTAGTAACTGAGAAGGTCCATTAGTGACCGACATGCGGATTCAAATTCCAGGAGAGAATTGTAAGAAACTCATTGATGGTTACCGGAAGTGGTTGTTCGCAGTTATTTTGGCTAAAGGTTGTGCAACCAAGTATTAGGCTAAGGCGGGCTTTGCATGCTGCGACATCGCAGGCCGATGCTGCGATGCCGAGCGTGATAGTCCCTGCCCCCGTCGCAGCTGCAATATCCTTGTGATAGCTGCCGTAGCGAACATTATCGCTATGGCAGCTTCACATGGACTCACCTGTCCTGCGACCGTCGCTCTGGCCGGCGACCCGCCTCCTTATTAAGGGGGCGGGACGTGCGGCGTCACTACGACGTCACATGGCAGGCGGCCAATAGGAGCGGAGGGGCGGAGATGAGCGGGATGTAAACATCCCGCCCACCTCCTTCCTTCCGCATATCCTACGGAAGCCGCAGTGACGCCGGTAGGAGATGTTCCTTGCTCCTGCGGCTTCACACACAGCGATGTGTGCTGCCGCAGGAACGAGGAACAACATCGGACCGTCTCATCAGCGTAATCATGGATTACGCCGACGCTGCACCGATGATACGATTATGACGCTTTTGCGCTCGTTAATCGTATCATCAAGCCTTTACACACTACGATGTCGCATGCGATGCCGGAAGTACGTCATTTTCAATTTGACCCCACCGACATCGCACCTGCGATGTCGTAGTGTGCAAAGCCCGCCTAAGGGTGCAAATACTTTTGTCTGGCCCATTTTTGGAGTTTTGTGCGACATGATCAATGAAATGATTTTTGATTCATTCTCGTTTGTATTTTTTCATTGCAAGCAAAATAAATGAAGATAATAATACCAAAGAATTTGTGATTGCAATCATTTTCAAGAATAAACTGAGTATTCTCTGACAGAATTGCAGGAGTGCCAATACTTTTGGCCAGCACTGTATATAGGAGAGCCACAGACAGAAATGGACTCCTAAAGTGGTAAATCATATTCACTAACTGCAAGGCCTAGCAAAAATATATAAAAGGGACTGCAATGCACATTGGAAGATACATAGAGGAGGACCTCAGAATATATTTTTTGACAATTTTAAAAAGAGTGGGAGTCCACTAAGTGCAAGGCCTAGCAAGAATTTAAAGGAGGGGTTGCAATACACAATGGAAGACATTTGGAGCAGGTCCTCAGAATAAATTTTTGGACAATTTTCAAAAAAGGGGACTCCTGCAGTGGTAAAGCCCAGTGTTGGACTGGCTACCGGAAAAACCGCCAGTAATACCAGTTCTGGCTGCGGCTACCTGCAATGAACTCTGGAGCTCTCACCTGAGCGCAAGAGTTCAGCCCGGCCTGTCTGCAGCTGTCATGAACTGAACTGCAATCGCTGGGGAATCAGTTGGCACTCGCAGTTCAGTCCTGCAAACCCGATGTTCAGTCCAGGCTTCACTCCAGAGCTCAGGTGAGAGCTCCGGAGTTCAATGCAGGCAACCACAGCCAGGACTAGTACTGGTTTCTCCGGTAGCCAGTCCAACACTGGTAAAGCCTATGTGATAACTGCAAGGCCTAGCAAAAATTTAAAGGAGTGATTGTAATACACACTAGAAATAATGTAGAGGAGGATTTCAGAATGCATTTTGCGTATTTATGTCTAACCCCAGGGCTTGAAAAGACAGAACTAGTGCATCTAATGGATGCACCATTTCTGAAGCAGCTACAAGCTGCTATTAGCTTGGGGAAGGCCAAATATCTATGGACCTTCCAATCCTTACAATATGAGCCACCAGCTGCCTGCTTTACCTTGGCTGGTTATGACAAATATGGGGGACCTCAAGCTGTTTTTTAAGTATTAAATAAATAATTTTTTAAAAAATTGAGTGGGAACCCCTTTATTTTTGATAATAGCCAAGGTAAGGCAGACAGCTTATGGCTGCAGCCCACTGCTTGTTGTTTTTTTATGGTTATCAAAAACAGTTGAGACCCACGTAATGTTTTTATTTATTTATTCCCTATCCACATTTATTTGCAGGGCAATTGTCCTCCTCATCCCCATTTTGCTTCCTTTAACAGCATTCTAGCCCTTACTACCAGCACTTAACATCCATTTTATAGCACCCACGTTTTGGTCCCTATTGAATTATATTGGTTTCTGGGTGTGGGGTCAAGTTCAGATCAAGTCCAGGTCCCGTACCGAAGTGTCAACTAAAATTTGTCCAAACCCAGCGATCCTGAGTTTTCTCAGGTCTGCTCCTTCTAGTCTTCAGTCAAAACCTTACAGAAGGAATTCCAATGCACCTTTAAGCTGTTCAACCTGATTAAATCCTTGCATTATTATAGAAAAAAAATTATCAAACTAGCCACTGAATTGGTTATATGCGGATCATTGATGGGGTCTCACCACTGAGACCCCATTATTTATGAGATAGGGAGTCCCTGAGTGGTAGTGTCTGGTAGCTGCTCTAATTCACTGTCTATGGTACGAAATATAGTTCTTGGCTATATCCTTTACATTCAAGCAGGATCCTTGAGGGCTTCATTCCTTTGATCAGTAAGATATACTGTACATGCATTGATATAGTTTGATTTAATTTAGCACCTTTAAGAATGTGACGTATCTGTAATAATATAAAACTTTTAAATACAAAATCTGGACACTAATTTATGGTATTGCCAAATTTAATTTTATGGGTCCGCAGAAGAAAATATAATAAATGTACTTTATCTTCATGAGAAAATACTTTGTTAATATTGAATTTAAAGATTGTTCTTTTTAATTAGTGTCAATTATAGAAAACTCTGTTAAAGAAACTACGTTGCTTGTACTGCAATTTGCCGATTTGCACTTTTTGGTCCTGAAAGTCTGTACAACTAATTACATAAATATATAACCAAATTGCTGGCGGATGCTTTGGTACCATGGGTGCATGTTCTCATCACAGGTGGTCAAGTTAAGCAGTGCAAATCTAATTTGTGCTTTCAATAAGAAAATGGAAAAGATTCATTACTTTGAGTATTAATCTTAGGATGCAAGTTTCATCACTCCAAAGAGATGACGAAGCATCTCTCATTTATCTTAATTAAAGCTTATCCTAATTAAGATACTGCCTGTCAGTTATAATACCATGTAATACAGAATATCTTGGTATATAGCATAGCACACAGTGGGACTATTTTCATGAATATATTTGTTACTGTGCAGCCTCGGTTCTTTAAAACCAGCGAGAGATAGATGTATTTAATTAAGCACAGCACTCCCAAGTAATTAAAGAAAAATTCAATAAAGAGTATTTTTAATGGTATGTCTCCATACTTCTTATCTGGTTTATCAGTTACACAGAGCTTAAATGTAATATTGTCGCGGCAGGGGAGAAAGACTATATCTGGCATATAGGACAACACACAAGAAGAGGGGAGTAATTCCTTATAGCTAGAGAAATGGGGAAAGTGGTGACCCCTGAAAACAAACTGCAGTTCACCCTCACTTCCCTCACCAACACTATACAGGTTCCACATCTGTCGCCGAGCCAGAATACCTGGGGCCCTCTCTTATCCTGGCAAATGGGCCCTAGGTAAGGATGGAAGGTATGAGCTGTTCGTCAACACCACTATCACTAAAGGAAGACACAAGGGAACAAGAATACAGGGGAAACACAACTGCAATTACCAGTGCCCTGATGGAGAGCAAAGGAAAAAATATGTATCTGAGCTGCAGCAATCACAGGAGTCTGGAGCAACAGAAGACAACTTTTCCAGAGCTCAGCAAGAAACAAACTATAAACTGTACCCAAACCACCCCAGGGTAAGGTTAATAAAGGAAGTGAAAGAATGGCAACTGAGAGGAAAACTGACAGTTTCCCAGGTTAATAGAGTCCACAGATGCATAAACAGGGAACTGTCAGATAACAACACGTGCTGCCTATCTCTGGGATTTTCTAGAACTCACTGCCACTAGACTGTCAGCCGGCCGTGACATCTGTGTGACAAGTGTGACAATATGCTTGTGTTCTGTACACACCACTAAGAGGCACATGAAGGGCCACCTTAATAGTGTGTCACCTGACATTTTCATCCTATGACATCTCTCACCTTTATAACCAGGACTTTCCAGACTTTATCTGCATCATAATAATCCCCTTGGCAAGTTCCCCAAGAGACTACTTAAATTTACTTTGAAAAAAGTTCCTTTCAAAGCTTATATTCTTACATAATAGTATATCAATTGTGATCTTTAATATGACCGGGGAGTCTTGGATCACAGATTTTGCAAATAAGAAATAAAGAACAATTGGTGAGTTTAGAATGTTCTTTCTCTTTTGTCTATTTTCTTTAGTGATTAGCTAGTAGAGGGAGACAAACACGTGGCAAGAACTAAAGCACTTCTTAAAACTAAAGCTAGCATCACACAAGTTAAATTCACAAATTGCATAAAAAAAATAAAAAGAACAACAAACAAAAAGCAATACATGAGCATATGGAAGATTAAAAATTCCTTCAAATTACAGCTAACTATTCATATCAGTTAACTAGCAGGTGCTGTATCATTGTATTGTTTTATTACCTTCAGATGGTATGAACTTTTCAATGTGGGACGTCAATCTCTTCCACCTGACCTATCAGTAAAACAATCTGTTACCATATGCTGACTTTGATTGCCATATGTTTTTTTCATTTCTTTCGTCCTATTCTTTCTTCCTAAAACAGTTTTTAATTGGATGAGTTACTTCTTCATGTGAAAGCTGCTATTCCTAGAAAAACACTTGTTAAGCCGCAGTTATTACATATGAATGATTGTCAGAAATGTGTTTGGAAAGGGTCCTATAAATATATTTGTGTTTCAGAATAATTTATTCAGCATGAATAATTTATAATGATTTCAAAGGTAAAAGGAAAAAACCTTTAGAATAATTCATGTTTCTTTGGCTGTTAGTATGTGATATGCATACCCCCAGCTACATTCTGACTATATGGGCACTGTAAATATAGAATAAAGGCGTGCACACTAAGTAATCGAGGTGCAAGTAGTTGAGTTAATAAACACTTAGATACAATAGGATAAACACAGCACACTCTTGTTTTGCCAATTTAGTGAACATTTTTTAATAATGGTGAAAAAAATCCTAAAGACAAGCAAAGGAAAGTGACGACCAACAATTGACAGATTTCACTCTGACGTTTCGGGCAGGATAGCCATTCCATGGAGCCAAGGCACAGGAGTGCCAGCGAACACATTTATCCAGCCAACCCTTTTAGGGCCTCTTCTCTGCCACTTCATACCTATAATATACCGAATCACCAATGACAATAATCTGTAAATAAGTCTTCCTGGCCAAAACATCAGAGTGAAATCTGTCAATTGTTGTTCATCACCTTTCTTTGCTTGACGTTTGGCTTTTTCTCACCATTATTAAAATTTTTCACTAAATTGGCAAAACAAAAGTGTGCAGTGTTTATCCTATTATATGGGCACTGCATCACTCAATACAAGTATATTGAGTGGGGCCATGGCCACTCAATCGGACTTTGGCTAGGAGAGTGCATATCACATATTCGTAGCCATGCTAGATCCATTCTGACAGACCCTCTTTGAACTGCGTATTGCTTTTCTTGGATTTCTATTTAATAGGCATTCTTTCTGTTTTTGCAGAATTCATCAGATCATCACACTATTTGCAATTTTGGACAGCCCGAAAGATTGAACTTGGCAATTATATGTTGTTTCTATTGATGAGCGAGCGTGCTCACCACTGCTCATTACTTGATCGAGCATCGGAATTTTAAAATGCTTGAGTTTCCCATTGAATCCCATTATACTCGGTACTTGAGCCATGCCTGAGAAGACTGATACTAGATTGAGTAACGAGCAGTGGTGAGCACACTTGCTCTTCACTAGTTATTTGTAAAAGCTAATGAAGCAATTACATAATTTGCATCATATTTAGAGGGCCATGCTTCTAAAAATATCTGCTGAAATAATGACATGAGTAATGGTAGACAATGGAAAATTCTCTCTTGCTGATTCCCCTCAGAATATTGAAGTCTCTGGCTTCATATCATTGCATCATGTTATGTAGAACCAGCCTGAGAAATCAGACAAGTCCAAGATAGAACTCTCTTCTCAGCAGTCTGTACAAAGGTTTTGAGTACCTTTATAGGAGACTGCAGATATACAGAGCATTATCACTGAAGAAAGGGTTATGCCAGATTACAATATCCCTCCGGTTGCCAACCTGACTTTTTGTTTTTTCCAGACAGCTTATCAAAGAAACACAGACAAACAAAATGTTAACGGAAACATTGTGAAACCAAACTAAATCCTTATAAGTGATACTGGTCTACAGCCCATAATGCTGATATGAAGATATCGGCTGCATTCAAACTGTAAAAAAATAATTGCAGTCAACATAATCTGTAAAATTTTCTTCAGTTTCCAAAAAATACCAGACGCATTAATTTGTTTTAATGGACAGGGCAAAAAAGGATCCTATTTTTATGGTGTCACACCTCCACCAGAGTCCGCTCCTGCGGTTTGGTCACCAGGTGCCGCTGTATTTGTGGCGCCCCTGACCTGGTCAGGCACCACTGAGTACTGCACCAATGCTGGGACAGTACTTCCAGGTAAACCTAACGGCCAGAATGAGGTGTGTACGCACAGACACATAGCAACCAGGTCTCCCACACCTTTAGAAAGGACCCTTGGGTAGTCTCCAGAGGAGTGCTAGCCTTCAATTCTGTTCAAGAGGTGTAGTGGAGGGGCAGGGAGCTAAAGTGCATCAATTTATTGATCTGCTAAACCTGCCGGTGAGGGTACTACAAGTACTTCACCAACCACACAGAGTCTGAGCCTCTGCAGCAATGCAGGGATCCATAAGGAGACAGAGCCAGAAGCCATCTCACCTTGTCCACGCTGCCGGCAAACGGTCCAAAAAGGGAGAAAAGGCAGTAGTGACTCCCTGGATAGACCCCCACGGTACTTCAGGTCAGGGGGTTATCCAAAAACAGAAGTGCTAGGAAGGCGAGCTAAGTGACACCCTCAGACTGGCTTGAAGGATGCCTGGTTTCACCTGGTTCATTGAAGCATCGCCCGGGTCAGCTCACAGAATCATCTAGAAGTGAGTAAAAAGCAGTTGAACGACTTTTGGACTGAGCCTGAGTTATTCCTGACCCCCTACCTTACACACCCAAGCCCCTGGGGCCTGCCTCACTCACGGGAGGCCACACCATCTGACTGCAGACCCCATCAGCCCCAGACGCTCATAAAATCTGCAGTGGCAGTCATCCATATCCCTGACCGCAAGCCGTGAGTGGTGTCACGACACATATATACAAAACCGACATACCTGTTGCCATATACAGAAGAAGACCCTGTGGCGTCCCTGAAGCTGGATCGATGTCCCTGAGGCGACACATATTCATGGTTTGGGCAGTGCTGATGATAGGGGAGGAATTCAATAGCTAAATTTCTCTTTATTCATATGTTCATGGCAGTAATGCAGATTCCATTTTTCATGCCTTCATTCTTACATATAGCTATTGGATTTTTTATGTCAGTATTTACACAGCAGTTTCTGCTTTTCATATATTCCCCTTACATAGTCACTGGGGTGCATACCTTCTCTCCATATAGCGTAGATTATTTTAGGTTTTTTTGCACCCAGTTCAGACTCAGTATGGTGTTCCAGATGTTTTTTTTCATTAAGGGAAGGAATCAGTACTAGTAGCTCTGATGGGTGCAGGCTCCACCCATCCACTAAGCTAGATTTCCCTGGAACCTTAAATATCACTTGCTGACTGTGGTAGCGTGTGCCTTCCAGCTGAAGCTACTACCTTTTAGCAACAGCCACTGGGAAGGCACAACACCATTCTTATTCCTTCTCCTATCTGCTGGTCGCCGTCAGATATAAGCAGGCTTTACACGCTGCGATCTCGCTAGCGAGATCGCTAGCGATCCTACCCACCCCCGTCGGTTGTGCAACACGGGCAAATCGCTGCCCGTCGTTCACAACCTCGCTTACCCCCGTCACACGGACTTCCCTGTCCTGCGACGTCGCTCTGGCTTGCGAACCGCCTCCTTTCTAAGGAGACGGGTTGTGCATAGTCACAGCGACGTCACACGGCAGGCGGCCAATAGAAGCGGAGGGGCGGAGATGAGCGGGACGTAAACATCCCGCCCACCTCCTTCCTTCCGCATTGGCGGTGGAGGCAGGTAAGGAGATGTTCATCGCTCCTGCAGTGTCACACATAGCGATGTGTAGGGCCGCAGGAACAACGAACAACATCTCTAACATGCAGAGAACGATATTTTGTTTCAGGACTACCTCTCCGCGTCAAACATTTTTGCCCGCTTTTGCGATCGTTTAAGATCGCTCGAACGTGTCACACACTGCGATATCGTTAATGACGCCGGATTTGCGTCACTAACGACGTGACCCCGACGATAATTCATTAACGATATCGCAACGTGTAAAGCCCGCTTTAGTCTTATAGTATTGTGATGGTCTCTGGTTCACACCCTAGTCCTGAATTCTAAATCCCCTGTTTTGACTAGAGATGAGCAAGCCTCTAGAGGCTCGAGTTCGGTTTGTCGAACGGAGGCCGCGTTCGAGTTCGGTTAGACGAACCGTTCGATGAACCTCTCGAGCCCCATTGAAACGAATGGCAGGCAAACACAAACACATAAAAACACACCATAAATGGGCACATACAGTTAATAAACATTGCCATTACACTTACAGGTCCCTGCGACGTGTCCAGCACTCTGTCTCCGGCCGCTTTTCCTTCCGATAATCGCTACGTCCTCCCAGTAACCAGCACTGATGATAAGACCTTCTGTGACGTCAAAAAAGCATGTGACCAGTCATGTGTCTATTATCTCATTGTATAAAGACAGGTCACATGGCTAGACGTCATTGCTAGGTCCTGTCATTGCATCTCTCCGGTATGCGGTGCTCGTTTGTGCATCCCCGTGTACCGGCGATATGCTCTGGCACATGGTCGACTCCCCGTTCTTCTTCCCCGTTCCGTTATTCACCGGATGACACATCCGGTCAATAACGGAGATCACCATTGCTATAGCAGCGCGCCTGTCAGCGGTGATGTCACCACTTACAGCACGCAGCTGCTGCTCACTCACTGAGTGATATAGACTGCATGGGAAGCAGCAGCGTCTTCCTCCCACGCAACGCTGTCTGATGTAGCAGAGCTGCATGGGTTGAAGGAGAAAGAGGACAGAAGACCATGGATCGTGGAGGGATGCGAGGAAGTAAAGAACATTGGGTCTCTAAGTGTGACTGTGCATTTATTTCTATTAAAGTATTTTTTCTCGGTGTGGTGTCTTTTTTTAACCCTTTATTGGAGATTCTTAATTGCCGGGTCAAACTTGCCTGACATTAAGAATCTCTGACTTAATACTAGCTAGTAACACAAAGGTAGTATTAACTCATTATTACCCAGCAAGCCACGCGTCACCAGGACAGCTGGAAGAGTTGGATACAGCGCCAGATGATGGCGCTTCTATGAAAGCGCCATTTTCTGGGGCGGCTGCGGACTGCAATTCTCAGCAGAGGGGCCCAGAAAGCTCGGGCTAACCTGTGCAGTGGATTCCAATCCCCAGCTGCCTAGTTGTACCTGGCTGGACACAAAAATGGAGTGAAGCTCATGTCGATTTTTTTTTTTAATTATTTCATGAAATTCATGAAATAATTAAAAAAAGGGCTTCCCTATTTTTTTGTTCCCAGACGGGTACAAATAGGTAGCTGGTGGTTGGGGGCAGATATACCTGCCTGCTGTACCTGGCTAGCATACAAAAATATGACAAAGCCCATGTCATTTTTTGGTGGGCAAAAAACTCCTGCATACAGTCCTGGATGGAGTATGCTGAGCCTTGTAGTTCTGCAGCTGCTGTCTGCTCTCCTGCATACACTAGTGAATGGAGAATGCTGAGCCTTGTCGTTCTGCAGATCCTGTCTGCTCTCCTCCATACAGACAGACAGCAGCTGCAGAACTACAAGGCTCAGCATACTCCTTCCAGGACTGTGTGCAGGAGTTTTTTGCTCCCTAAAAAAAATTATGTGGGCTTCGCCATGTTTTTGTATGTTAGCCAGGTACAGCAGGCAGCTACGGGCTGCTCCCAATCCGCAGCAGCCTATTTATACCCGGCTGGGAACCAAAAATATAGGGAAGCCCTTTTTTTTTATTTCATATATTTCATGAAATAATTTAAAAAAAAATGACGTGGGCTTCGCCCAATTTTTGTGTCCTGCCAGGTACAACTAGGCAGCTGGGGATTGGAATCCGCAGCTCAGGGTGCCCAAGCTTTTCTGGGCACCCATGCTGCGAATTGTAGTCCGCAGCCTCCCCAGAAAATGGTGCTTTTCATGGAAGCGCCATCTTCTGGCGCTGTATCCAACTCCTCCAGCTGCCCTGGTGACGGGGTTAAGGCTAGCTGTTTATTATCAACTGGCCCTAAGCCCGAAATTCATGGTGCTCCCGCCAATATTAGACATGGCCACCATGAATTTCTAGTACAGATAAAAAAAAACACAACAAACAGAAAAATATTTTTATTAGCAATAAAACACAACACAAATAGTGACTCCATCTTTATTGAAATAAATAACCCCCTTCCGCAGTAATCCTGGGTCAAGGGTCCCGCGCCATCCAATCCGGATCCAATATCATCTGATCAGTTTCCTGGAAGGCAAAGCGATCAGATGATGGTCAGGTTCAAGGGCCTGAATCACATGACACAGCAGCTGATTGTATAAACGGTTTATAAACAATCAGCTGCTGCATCAGTGCGGAAAAAACAGACTACACACATAGTTTAGCCGGCCGGGTGGTAAAAAGTCGGCCACACCGGTTGACTTATAGTGTCAGCTGATCATCGCCAGGTCTGGGAAAGAGAGAGAGAGAAAGAAGATAGAGAGAAGATAGAGAAAAGAGAGTGGAGAGAGAAAGAAGAGAAAGAGGAGAGAGAAGAGAGAGAGAAGAGAGAGAGAAAAGAGAGGAGAGAGAGCAAGAGAGAGAGGGTAAAAGAGAAAAAGAGAGACTGAGAAAAAGAGCGAGAGAAAAAGAGAGAAAGACAGAGGAGAGAGAGAAAGAGAGAGAGAAAAAGAGAGAGATGAGAGAGATAAGATAGAGAGAGGGGGAGAGAGAGAGAGAAAGAGAGAGAGAAAGAGAGAGAGAAAGAGAGAGAGAGATGGAGGGAGAGAGAGAGGAGAGAGAGAGAAGAGAGATGGAGAAGAGAGAGAGAAGAGACTGAGAAAAAGAGAGAGAGAAAGAGAGAGAGAAAAAAGAGAGAGACAGAGAGAGAAAGATAGAGAGAGAAAAAGAGAGAGAGAGACAGAGTGAGAGACAGAGGGAGAGGTAGAGAGAGAGAAGAGAGAGAGGAGAGAACAATGCAGCCTCATTCTGTGAACTGCTCCGATTTTAGAGGTGTGTCCCTCACAGCTGATGTCCGGCTCCTCCCCTGTATATATAATAATTATAATTTAAAAATAAAAATAAGAAAATTAAAAAATAAATAAAGTAAATTCTTTATCGGGACCGGGACTAGAACTCACAAAGTTATGCTTCTTAGGCGAGCACTCTATCCACTGAACTACTGCCTCTAATGGTAAAGATAGGTAGATTTGATAATCTTGATGTCTGCATTGCAGAGTGAAGTCTCTGGTGACAGCGCAATTCACTTCATTGCTACATGGAGAGGATACAGCGCAATCGTTTTCTGATGTATCTTCATGTAGCAGAGCTGACAGTGTCGTGTGGATTACGTCGGACATGGATGTGTATTTGGGGATTAATAAACTGGTAAAAGAGGGTGTTTTTTTGTCTTCTATTCCAAATAAAGGATTTTTCCCTGTGAGTGTTTCTTTACTTTCACTTTCAGTTTAACCATGGAAGGTGTCTCGGGAAGACACCTGGCATGATTAAACTCATTATTACCCCGATTGCCATGGCACCAGGGCAATTCGGGACGAGCTGGGTGGAGTCCCGGGACTGTCACATCTAATGGATGCGGCAATTCCGGGCAGCTGCCTGCTGATATTGTTAGGGTGGTGGGTTCCCCATATCGAGGCGCTCCCCATCCTGACAATACTAGACTCCAGCCGTGCGGCTTTATCCTGGCTGGTATCAAATATGGGGGAACTGCATTTATTTTTATTATTATTTATTTATTTTACTGCACGATATAGACCCACCCGCCGACGGCTGTGATTGGTTGCAGTGAGACAGCTGTCACTCATCGTGTGTGCGTGTCTGACAGCAACCAATTATGGGCGCCGGTGGGCGGGGAAAGCACGGAATACCTGATTGAATAATGAAGCGGCAGCCATTTTATAAAGAGGAAAAGACGCCGCAGATTTGTGACAGCCGTTAAGCAAGACACCCGTGATCGGTGACTAGGAAAGAAAGAGGGATTGTGCTGGGGACGCAGGACACATGGAGATAGCAAAGTGTGCACATAGCCTTACTGTGAAAAGCCACATTTTTGTTGATCGAAACGTTCTCGAACGTAACTTGAACTGTCGAGCTTTTAGCAAAAAGCTCCAGTTCGAGCTCGAGCACCCCCAAAATCACTCAAACATTAAATTGGCGAACCTCGAACATCGCTCAACTCTAGTTTTGACTTCTACCTGTTCACTGACGACTCTCCTTCCTGCCATATTTTGTACTTTTCTCCTGTCTCCAGTTTTACCTTGGCCTGGTTTCCTGACTATGCTCTTGCTTGCCATTTTTGTCCCTTTTTGTACCTCTTGGATTTGACCCTGCCTGACTACTACTTGGACCCTGTTTCTCTATAGGGATTAAAGGGTTTCAGGGTTCTCGGGATTCTGCCAAGTGGGTAGCTTACCTCTAGTCTATCAGTGACAGCCATCCTGAGGCTTGTGGTTCCAGGCAGATGTCATATACGGACTTTCCTGAAATTTCTGGACAGTAGGCAACCCATATCTCTCCCTGTCTTACAAAAGGACAGAAATACCTGTGTTAGAATTCTTAATTCAAGGTTTGATTGTTTTCTCAAAGCTGCCATAAACAGCTGAATATGTACAACTTTCAGATACATTTTTTATTTTCTATCATTTGTAATCAACTAGAAGACCATATTGACCAAAATTAGACCATTATGTAATTGACCTCTCTTCCAAATCTATTGCTGCTGTGCTCCACCAACATACAGGAGCTTCACCTACCCTTGTCTTAGTAAGTTATGAAGGCGTTGGCTAGGTACAGAGAGGACAGTATAGTTGACTTGTATAGGGCTGAGAACTGGAGGTATTTTACTGTCTTGTAAATGGTACTGTAAATGGGTTACTGAGGTAGTATTGTTGAGGAAGACCCTTTGATGGCAATGCTAATGAATGAACTCTGGTGGGGTATTATTGTGTCATGGTTAATGATATTAGTCTTTTGTCACTGTAAATGAGAACACTGTATTTTAATTGTAGTTTATTTATTTTGATTTACATTATTACATACAGGAGCAGAAATCCATGTAGAAAAAATGAATGCATGCATGTAATGGTTATGACGCATCTTTATAGGTTACTAATGAGTTTAATATATTTTATGTATTGATCTGAATGCTTCTTAATACATTTTAAATTCTGAATTTCCTTTAAAATTTACTGAGGTCAAAAATATTCATTCAATTAAAGTTTTATCATTGTCCAGTAAAAGTACATTTCTTCATACTCCTTCCAGCCAGATTTGTAAAGGTCATAATGTCAAATGAAAGCCCTTGTTTATGATTTCATTAGTTTATTTAGTCTAAATTAAAATTAATTACTATAGAAGGAATATAGTGAATAGTCAGCTAAACAGCCACATTTTAATTTGCAAGGCTGTGATGTGATTTAGCATTTTAGCTGGCTAACAGAAAAATAAAGTAAAACATGTGCAATTAGTTTTCAATGCTTCATTGGTCTTCCAGTTTTAAGAGGAACGTGTACAACATTTTGGTTTATTGTTGCCTCATTTAAATGTTTTCTACATTAACAAACAGCTTATGCAAAGTTACTTTACTGCATGCCAATACCAATGTGTCTTTTAAACATTTTAGATAATGATCTTTGATGTATTGTAAATTGAATTTTTTTTTGCTCAACTCATGGTTCTTCTTTATGAATTTTCCATCTCATTGGTCACTATTTGTTTAGCATATATGAGAATGCGACAACATAATTATTTTATGTATATTGAGTATTATTTGTTTAGTTAGTTCCAACAATTTAAGGATGCTGTCACTTGTGTATCTTCAGCAAGGTACTTCAAGGGTCCCTGCTAAACCTCAGTGGAGTTTAAGGGCATATTCACATGACAGTATTTATAATGTGTGCTGTTCCTTTTGTGACAACCTTTAAGGGGGCTTTACACTCAGCGACATTGCTAGCTCATGAAAACACCCGCCCCCGTCATTTGTGCATCACGGGCAAATCGTTGCCCGTGGTGCCCAATATCGCTAGTACCCGTCACATGTACTTACCTTCCTAGCGACCTCGCTGTGGGAAGCGAACAGCCTCTTTTCTAAGGGGGCGGTTCGTGCGGCGTCACAGCGACGTCACGCGGCAGGCGTCCAATAGAAGCGGAGAAGCAGAGAGAAGCCGCATGAAAGTCACTCCCACCTTGTTGCCGGCTGGATGCAGGTATATTGCTGTTTGTCGTTCCCGGGGTGTCACACGTAGTGATGTGTGCTGCCTCAAGAACGATGATCAACCTGCGTCCTGAACCAGCAACGATTTTATGGGAATGAACGACGTGTCAACGATCAACGATAAGGTGAGTATTTTTGATCGTTAGCGGTCACTCGTACGTGTCACACGCAACAAAGTCGCTATTGAGGCCGGATGTGCGTCACGAATTCCGTGACCCCAACGACATATCGTTAGTGATGTTGTTGCGTGTAATGGGGCCTTAAGACTCTTTTCCCACATCTATGTGACATGTTCATGTTCTGTCCCTTTTTTGGCGGGCATAGAATTGTAAAATCCTAGAATGTTAAACCCGCTTTACACACTTCAATATATCACACAATCCGTCATTGGGGTCAAGTTGTAAGTGACGCACATCCGGCATCGTTTGTGAGGTATCTGCGTGTGACACCTACGTGCGATCAGGATTGTACGCAAAACCGTTGATGGCAAACACATCGTATCTTTGTCTAGAATTGAACGTTTTGTTGCACGAACCTAGTCAATTGAAACGTGTGACATCCCCCATACGATTTTGATGTCTGAGGCTATGTGCGCAGGTGTGCGCTCTGCACCGCAGCTTTAAAAAGGTCCGCTTCAGAAAGCAGCTGAAAAGCTGCGTTCTGAAGCGCCTCACAATGTCTGTCATTCACTAATCTCTGTCAGTCGGTCACTATCTCTGTCCCTCTCTCTCTGTCCATGTCAGTCTATCCCTCTTACCCCCTCTCTCATACTCACCGATCCCCGATCTCCGGCGCGGCGCTGCACGGCATTCACACTGCTCCGGCGGCTTTTACTATTTTGAAAAAGCCGGCCGCTCATTAAACAATCTCGTATTCCCTGCTGAGTGACAGGTGTCTCACTGCACGCAATCACAGCAGCCGGTGGGCGTGTCGATACTGTGCAGTGAAATAAATAATTAAATAATTAAAAAAAACGGCGTGCGGTCCCCCCAATTTTAAAACCAGCCAGATAAAGCCATATGGCTGAAGGCTGGTATTCTCAGGATGGGGAGCTCCACGTTATGGGGAGCCCCCCAGCCTAACAATATCAGCCATCAGCCGCCCAGAATTGCCGCATACATTAGATGCGACAGTTCTGGGACTGTACCCGGCTCTTCCCGATTTGCCCTGGTGCTTTGGCAAATCGGGGTAATAAGGAGTTATTGGCAGCCCATAGCTGCCACTAAATCCTAGATTAATCATGTCAGGCGTCTCCCCGAGATACCTTCCATGATTAATCTGGAAGTGACAGTAAATAAACACACACACCCAAAAAAATCCTTTATTAGAAATAAAAAACACAAACATATACCCTCGTTCACCTCTTTAATAAGCTCGAAAAAGCCCTCCATGTCCAGCGTAATCCAGGATGCTCCCGCGTCGCTTCCAGCTCTGTTGCATGGAGGTGACAGGAGCTGCAAAAGACCCCACCGCTCCTGTCACCTCCACGCAGCAACTGAGGTGAGTAGCGCGATCAGCTGAGCTGTCACTGAGGTTACCCGCTGTCACTGGATACAGTGGTGGCCGCGGGTAACCTCAGTGACAGCTCAGCTGATCGCGCTACTCACCTCAGTTGCTGCGTGGAGGTGACAGGAGCGGCGGTGTCTTCTGCAGCTCCGGTCACCTCCATGCAACAGAGCTGGAAGAGACGCTGGAGCATCCTGGATTACGCCGGACATGGAGGGCTTTTTCGAGCTTATTAAAGTGGTGAACAAGGATATATATTTGTGTTTTTTATTTCTAATAAAGGATTTTTTGCGGCTGTGTGTGTGTTTATTTACTGTCACTTACAGATTAATCATGGAAGGTATCTCAGGGAGATGCCTGACATGATTAATCTAGGATTTAGTGGCAGCTATGGGCTGCCAATAACTCCTTATTACCCCGATTTGCCAAAGCACCAGGCCAAATCGTGAAGAGCCGGGTACAGTCCCAGAACTGTCGCATCTAATGTATGCGGCAATTCTGGGCGGCTGCTGGCTGATATTGTTAGGCTGGGGGGTCCCCATAATGTGGAGCTCCCCATCCTGAGAATACCAGCCTTCAGCCGTATGGCTTTATCTGGCTGGTTTTAAAATTGGGGGGACCGCACGCCGTTTTTTTAACTATTTAATTATTTATTTCACTGCACAGTATAGACACGCCCACCGGCTGCTGTGATTGGGTGCAGTGAGACACCTGTCACTCAGTGTGGGGGCGTGTCTCACTGCAACCAATCATAGGCGCCGGTGGGCGGGGAAAGCAGGGAATACGAGATTGTTTAATGAGCGGCCGGCTTTTTCAAAATAGTAAAAGCCGCCGGAGCAGTGTGAATGCCGTGCAGCGCCGGGGATCGGGGATCGGTGAGTATATGAGAGAGGGCTGCTCACTTCAGTCACTCAGGGGATTATCGGTCACCGGTGAGTCCTTCACAGGTGACCGCTAATCAGGACGCCACACAGACAGAGCTGCAGCATGACAATGAAGTCGGGTGAAGTTAACCCGAGTTCATTCTGATCGTGCGGCTCTTTCTGTGTCTGCTGTCATCTGCCATTCAGCTCTGCTACATGGCTGTCTGTGTCTGCTGTTAGCGGCCATGTAGCAGAGCTGAATGGCAGATGACAAAGTAAAAACACATCCCTACACATTACACATGCTTGGCAAGTCAATAAAAAAAAAAAAAAAGGCCAATGCATAGGTCACAGAACACATGATCTAAAGGATCACACACAAAATTGATCAATTTAACATAGACTACTAATGCACGTGTGACAGCAAATGAACGACCTACGTGTGATCTCATTAGATCACATATACGATCTGGGCGTGTCACATCGCAAACGTGATTGCACAACAAATTGCAACGTGTAAAGCAGGCTTTAGAGAATGGACCTCATGGGTCATCTGGTCCAACCCCCTGCTCAAAAGAGGATTCAATATATTATTCCACTGAGATATCTGTCTAGACTCTGTTTGAAGACTTCCTTTGAAAGTACTGCACATAAATGGGAGACATATCCAAAAAATAAAAAATAATCAATAAAAGAGAACCTTTATTATGCAAAAGTTAAAAACACTAAAACCAACATAAAGCCCTGGATGTGTAAGAGACAAAGCCCACGGGTTTTTAAGTATAACTGTGTAGAATACAGGGTAAAGCCCCAGGAAGCACACATTGAGTCCACAACTAGAATCCAAGAAAAACGTATATCCAACATATAATTACATTCAACAGCAATTCCCCTCACTATCAAAAAGTTTTATCTAATATCTAACATGTGTCTCCTCTCATTCAGTTTCATCAAATTGCTTCTAGTCCTTCATTGTACAAATGGAAATAGTACTGATTCCTTTACAGTGTGACAGCCCTTGAGATCTTTGTAGACAGCTTTTAAGTCTCCTCTTGGTTATAGTTTAATTTTTCAAAATAAACATTCCTAAACCCTCTAACTGTTCCTCATAGGACATAGTTTACAGACCGGTCACTATTCTGGTCTCTCCTCCAGTTTATTGATGCCTTTGTTAAAATGTGGTGCCCAGAATTGGACACAGTTATTCAGGTTGACGTCTGACCAAGGAAGAGTAGAGGGTGACAATTACTTCCCTTACTTAGACTTTATGCTTCAGATAATACATCCCAGAATTGTGTTTGCCCTTTTCTGCTACTGCATCATACTGCTGACTCATGTTCAGTCAGTGATATTGTCGCGGGCGGAGAAGGGAACGCCGCGCTCTCCCTCTGCTCGGGTCCGGCTGCCGCGGCTGCTGCGGCCTGCTGCTGCTCGGTGGCTCGAGCGATGGGCCGGATCCCGGGGACTCGAGTGGCGCTCCTCGCCCGTGAGTGAAAGGGGAATTGGTGCTGGGATGGTTTATTGTCCGTGACGCCACCCACGGTTGTGGTGATTAAGTGGACACCACCGCTGCTCTTTCTGGGGAGCCCAGGAGTGATGGTACGGAGCAGCCAGTTGTTGATTTGCCCCTCCGTGGGTAGGGGTTGTGGTGCTCCCGGGGCCCGGTGATGGGATGGGATGCCGTGGACAGGCGGGTATGGGGCCTGTGGAGGTGCAGGGGTGCAGGGGCAGCGCTGTGCCGCACGGCACGGAGGTACTCACTCAGCCAGTAAACACGACACAGTTCTCGGTAAACAAACGGCTGGTTGGACGGGTCCCTCGGACGGTTCACGGTGCTGATGTTCCCTGCAGTTAGCGGTGACGGTCTCTTCCCTGCACCTATGTAAGTCTCTTTGGTAGCGATGGGTCCCCACCGGTTACCCACTCCTCGGCTTCAAGCTGGGCCGAAGGAGCCCTACTTTGCCCGCAGGCACTGGCCCTGGTAAACTGGTGCCCTGGCGGTGGCGGTGTCTCCCCTTCACGGTCGGACTGTTGCCTTCAATCGGGACTTGGTTGTTAGGAGACAGACGTCCCCTTCACTGACGGATTTGGCAAATTATGGTGACTCCTAGCCTTGCCGGGATCCGAAAGGCCCCTGCCCTGGTGCTGACTGTTCTTCGTATACTGCTCCGATACCGCCGGGTCACCACCCGTCCGCGGTCCTTCCAGCAACCTCCGAGCAGTCCCCCTGCGGACTATCACCGCCGTCTGCTGACCTTGCTGTCACTGTCCGGGGCACACACCCGGACCAACTTCAGGCTTTACTACTCTCACTTTTTCTGTCACTTCAGCTTTTCTCCTTAGCTCCACTACTACTTCCTTCTACTTCACTCCCCTAGCTTGAACTCTTCACTCCTTCACTTCCCTAGCTTAACTGCCTGGTTCTTCCGCCTCCAGGGCTGTTTACTCCTCGGTGGGCGGAGCCAACCGCCTGGCCCACCCCCTGGTGTGGACATCAGCCCCTGGAGGAAGGCAAAAAGGATTTTGGGTTAGCTTGGTGTACCTGCAGGGAATGTGGGGTGCATGTGGTGTTGTGACCTGTGACCCCTGGCTTGCCCAGGGCGTCACATTATATTAATATAACTAATTATTTTTAACATATGCAGTTGCTTAGCCCTAATCTTCCCATTCTGTATATGCTAATTTCATTTTTCTTGCTCTGATATAGGACTTTGCATCTCTTCCTGTTAAAAACCATTCCCTTAATTATCGCCCATTGTTCCAGTTTGTTTAGATCTCTTTGATTCCTCTCTCTTCTCTAGTATTAGCTTTCTCTCCTAGCTTTGTGTCATCTCTAAATTTAATCAGTTTGTCCTCAATTCCTTCATCTAAATCATTGATAAAAATGTTGGCATCAGCACTTCTCTGTATAGCTGAAATCATGATTGTTATGACAGACACAGGGGCTGACCCCTGGCTATCATGACAACTCATTGGCACCCCCTGATGACATCACTGGCACGCTGATGGGAGTGGGAAATGATGTGCTTCCCACCGACCTATGTTAAATATCGCTGTCAGAGATTGACAGTGGGATTTAGCTGGTTAACAGACACGAGCTGTTCTCCAATTCACTCATGCCTGTGAGAGGCACATGACAGCTGATCCCACGCTAATACATGGATCAGTGTAGTGCATGGGTCCCCAATTCCAGTCCTCAAGGGCACCCAACAGTGCATGTTTTCAGGATTTCCTTAGTATTGCATATGTGATAATTTAATCACCTGCAGAGTTGATGATTCCAACACCCATGCAATGCTAAGGAAATCCTGAAAACATGCACTGTTGGCGGCCCTCGAGGACTGGAGTTGGGGAACCCTGGTGTAGTGTATCACACAAAATGGGATTAGATGTGTGGTCTTGCTCCATACACTTCAATGGGAGCAGTGATGTAATGTTTGACTCCAGGCAATCTATTTCTATGGGAGTGGTTGTGTAATATGAATCCTATGAAAGCAGTTATTCAATGTGTAAGCGTTTAATTAACAGAAAATCCAACAACACCATTATACTTATGGCCAGATAACTAAATATGCCAATGGAAGCGCATTAACGCCATGACTATATCACAAAACCGGAGAACCAGGACTATATTTTTCAAGACTGCTTATTCATTTATCACAACTCATATTACATTTATTAAAATGACATGTGAACATTATAATGAAATTCATGATAGGACAAAAGATGTATATTACATCACAAGGGAAAGCGGGAAATACTTCAATGTAATGGTCGCTGACCAATAGACATGCGCAAATGTAGAAGCAAAGTTTTAATTAAGACTGTATCTCAATATATATAAGATAAAGACACCATGTGTTAGATCAAGCTGCAAATACTGTGCAAGCGCACACTGCCGCGCCCAGCTCACAGGAGCATCGAGATCCTGAGCACAACGGCGCATTCGTGGATGCGTGGACTAGTCACCATGGCACCCTACTAAACACATTACCCAGGCATTTCAAGTATCACCATAAATGTAATTCCAGAGGCTTGAAATTCCGTGGGATTGACGCTATCCATGGGGGGCTAAGAGGTGGTGAGCTCACAAAGATTGGCTAAATGCTGCTTTACACGCTACGACATCGCTAAAGCGATGTCGTTGGTGTCACCGAATTTGTGACGCACATCCGACCGCGTTAGCGATGTTGTTGCGTGTGACACCTATGAGTGATTTTGAATCGTCGCAAAGACGTTCAAAATCGCTAATCAGTAACATGCCCCCCTATTCCCAATTATCGTTGCTGCTGCAGGTACAATGTTGTTCATCGTTCCTGCGGCAGCACACATCGCTACGTGTGACACCGCAGGAACGAGGAACCTCACCTTACCTGCGTCCACCAGCAATGAGGTAGGAAGGAAGTGGGCGGGATGTTACGTCCCACTCATCTCCGCCCCTCCGCTTAGTGACGTCGCTGTGACGTCGAATGAATCACCCCATTAGAAAGGAGATGGTTCGCTGGTCACAGCGACGTCGCTAGGCAGGTAAGTAGTGTGACGGGTCCGCGCGATTTTGGGCGCGATGGGGGCGGGTATGCACGCTAGCGATCTAGCTAGCGAGATCACAGCATGTAAAGTGGCCTATAGTGTGACTCAAAATGGATTTCCACCCTTGACATCTCTTATGTGTTTGAAATGCGTAATTTCTGCTTGTATGCTTTTATGGAATAAATTCTTATTAATTAAAGGAGAATTGCAGTGCCAGTCCTTTGTTCAAGTTATGTATGTAATATTGGCATACAGTTCAGTGGCCCAAAGTAATTTAACCTCTCCAAAAATGTTACTTAATAAAGTCTGTGAAAATTGGCTATTGCAAAATGTTTATGCCACTTTCTGTGTATTGATGGTATGAGACCAATGACCCAAAGTAATTTAACCCCTTAAAAACACCTGTTACATATTCTAATATGTGAAAATTGGTTATTTGCCCACTTTGATGTCAGTTCTGATGCCCAGAACCCATTTAGACCAGGTTGTAGTGACCTGAAATAGATATTGGGGAAAATGTTCTGTATGTATTTTTTGTCATATCAGTGGCCAAAAGTCATGCAACCCTTTCAATAACATATTTTATTGTCCACTTTGATGTCCATGTTTGTGCCAGTTTTATAATTGACGTAGGTGCTTTTAAGTGTCTTCACATCAGGGCACCTCACTGCTTTCAAGTTTATTGGCGTGATTTTTGATTATTGTTGTTAAACCTGTAAAATCTGAAAATAAATAATTGCTGAGTAAGAACCACAAATAAGAAACTGGATGAATAAGAAACCAACTTCAGCACCATATATCTAATTATCTGATTCTCATGCAGCAGAGCTGAGACACAAACACTGCATCAGATGTGGCAGGGCAGAGCAGAGGGACAAGATAGAAGAGATTGATGGGGCAGAGTGGCAGAGCAAAGCAACAGGACAGAGTGACAGGGAAGAGTAACAGGTCAGAGTAACAGGGCAGAGAGACAGGAAAGAATGGCAGGGCTAAGTGACAGGGCAGACAGACAGGGCAGAAGGGCTGGGCTGCGCAGAGTGACGGGACAGTGTGGCATAGCAAAATTACATGATAGAGTGAAAGGTCAGAATGATGAAGCAGAGTGACAGGGCAGAGTGATATTAAAGAATCTCAGGGTTGAGTGGCAGGGCGGAGTGTTGTATCAAAGCTACATGACAGAGTAGCAGGGCAGAGTGACATGACTAAGGGACAGAGCAGAGTGGCAGGACAGATTGGAGGGCATACTAACTAAAGAATGTAGGCCTGGAACACCAATGGTGTGAACATGGTGCAAGACTCAAAAAACATAACTATACAATAGGATAAAGAGTTGCACACCAGTCACAATGTATATGGGAATGATGAAAAGCAAAACTGCTATGGGAATACAGAGCAAGTTTTTTAACTGAAGGTGAGGTTACATATAGGCTAGGGACCCCAAAAATAGAGATTACCTTGGCGTTGGTTTTGGGGCTCTTTTGCATTGATCAATACAATGGCTAAACATCTCTTATATTCCTATTATTCATAGCAGTTATGCATATTCCATGTTTTTTTGCTTTTTCAGATAGTTCATTGTATTTTTCAATCTAGTATTCCCATAGCAGTTTTGCTTTTCATCATTCCCATATACATTGTGACTTGTGTGCAACTCGTTATTAGAGTTGAGCGATGTTCGGCTTGAACCGTTCGCCAATTTCAAATTCGAATGATTTTGGGGGGTGTTTGAGTCGTTCGACGAACTCGAACGATTTGCTTAATATTCGACCGTTCGAGTTACTGTTCAATCACCGGTTTTCACAGTAAGGCTATGTGCGCACGTTGCGTATCTGCATGCGTCCTGCATCCCCAGCACAATCCCTCTCTCTTTCCTACTCACCGATCACTGGCGCGGTGCCGCACGGCTGTCCCAAAGCTTCGACGGCTTTTCCTCTTTTGAAAATGGCTGCCACTCATTATTCAATCTGGTATTCCCTGCCCACCGGCGCCCATGATTTAATTATTAAATAATAATTTTATTCATTTATATAGCGCTATTATCTCCACAGCACTTTACATACATTGGCAATACTGTCCCCATTGGGGCTCATAATCTAGAGTCCCTTTCTGTATGTCTTTGGAGTGTGGGAGGAAACCGGAGTACCCGGAGGAAACCCACGCAAACACGGGGAGAACATACAAACTCCTTGCAGATGTTGTCCTTGGTGGGATTTGAACCCAAGACCCCACTGCTGCAAGACTGCAGTGCTAACCACTGAGCCACCGTGACGCCCATGATTGGTTGCAGTCAGACATGCTCCCACGCTGAGTAACAGCTGTCTCACTGTAACCAATCACAGCCGCCGGCGGGTGGGTCAATATCGTGCAGTTAAATAAATAAATAAATAATAAAAAAAAAAACTGCGGTTCCCCCCAATTTTGATACCAGCCAGGATAAAGAAACACGGCTGGAGGCTGGTATTGTCAGGATGGGGAGCGCCACGTTATGGGAAGCTCACCACCCTAACAATATTAGCCAGCAGCTGCCCGGAATTGCCGCATCCATTAGATTCGACAGTCCCGGGACTCTACCCGGCTCATCCCGATTTACCCTGGTGCGGTGGCAATTAGGGTAAAAAGGGGTTAATCATGGCAGGTGTCTCCCCGAGATACCTTCCATGATTAACCTGTTAGTGAAAGTAAAAAAACACACACAACAAAAAATCCTTTATTTGAAATAAAAGACAAAAAACTCCTTCTTTCACCATTTTATTAAAATCCCCAAATACCCCTCCAGGTCCAAAGCAATCCACAGAGGTCCCATGACGATTTCAGCTCTGCTACATGAAGCTGACAGGAGCGGCAGTGGAACACGAGCGTTCTGTGTCAGCTCCACGTAGCAACTAAAGTGAGCCACGCTGTCACCGGAGACTTAGCTGAGGTAATGCCTGCGTTTGCGGTAAAGATTGGGGCGATAGTGCCGGTGTTTGTGCGGTGATGATGCGTGCAGTAGTGCCTGCGTGTGTGCGGTGATGAGTGCGGTAGTGTCGGTGTTTGCCCTCCCATCCATCCATCCATCCATCCCTCCATCCAGCGGTAGTTTCGGTGTTTGCCCTCCCATCCATCCATCCATCCCTCCATCCCTCCATCCTTTCCTCCATCCACTCATTCCTCCATCCCTCCCTCCATCTCTCCCTCCATCTCTCCATCTATTCATCCCTCCCTTAATTCCTCCATCCAATCCTCTATCCCTCCATGCATCCCTCTATCCATCCATCCATCCCTCCATCCATCCATCCCTCCATCCATCCCTCCATCCATTCATCCATCCCTCCATCCATTCATCCATGCCTCTATCCATCCATTCATCCATCCCTCCATCCATCCCTCCATCCCTCCATCCATTCATCCCTCCATCCCTTCCTCCATCCATTCTTCCCTCCCTCCATCCCTCCTTCCATCTTTCAATCCATTCATCCTTCCCTTTATCCCTCCCTCTATCCCTCCATCACTCCCTCTAGCCATCCATCCATCCATCCCTCCATCCATCCATCCCTCCATCCATCCCTCCATCCATTCATCCATCTATCCCTCCCTCCCTCCATCTCTCCATCCATTGATACCTCGCTTCATCCCTCCCTCCATCCCTCCATCCATCCCTCTATCCCTCCCTCCATGCCTTCATCCATCCCTCTCTCTCCATCCATCCTTGCAGCTGAACAATCTGCTTCTGGTTTCTCTACTGCAATACAGAGGTCAAGATTACCAAATCTTCCTATGCTTTTTATTACAGGAAGTGGCTCAGTGGGTAGAGCTACTGCCTAAAGAGAATTAGTTCACGAGTTCGTGTCCCGGTAAAGAATTTAATTTGTTCATAATTTTAAATTATAATCATTATTTATTTATAATTTTAATTTAATTATGCACTGAGGGGAGGAGCCGGCCATCAGCTGTGAGCCGCGGGACACACCTCTAAAATCGAAGCAGTTCACGGAATGAGGCTGCAATGCTCTCTCCTCTCTCTCTCACTCTCTCTCTCACTCATCTCTCTTTCACTCATCTCACTCTCTCACTCAGCTTTCTTTCTCTCATCTTTGTAGCTGAATAATCTACTTCTGCATTCTCTACTGCAATACAGAGGTCAAAATTACCAAGTCTTCCTATACTTTTCATTGCAGACTGTAGCTCAATGGGTAGAGCTACTGCATAAGGAATATTAGTTCATGAATTCGAGTCCTGACTGCCCCAGTAATTAGTTTAATATAATTATTATTTATTTATAATTATAATTTAATTTAATTATGCACTGAGGGGAGGAGCCGGACATCAGCTGTGAGCCGCAGGACACACCTCTAAAATCGGAGCAGTTCACGGAATGAGGCTGCATTGCTCTCTCCCTCTCTCTCTTCTCTCTCTCTCTCTTCTCTCTCCTTTCTGTTTTCTCTCTCTCCTCACTCTCTCTTCTCTCTCTCCTCTCTCTCTTCTCTCTCTTCTCTCTCTCTTCTCCCTCTTCTCTCTCCTCTCTCTCCTCTCTCTTCTCCCTCTCCTCTCTCTTCTCCCTCTCCTCTCTCTCTTTTCTCTCTCTCCCCCTCTCCTCTCTCTCCCCTCTCTCCTCTCTCTCCCCCCTCTCTCTCTCCTCTCTATCTCTCCTCTCTCTTTCCTCTCATTCTCTTCTCTCTCTCTTCTCTCTCTTTCTTCTCTCTCTCTTTTCTCTCTCTCCTCTCTCTCTTCTCTCTCTCTCCTCTCTCTGTCTTCTCTCTCTTCTGTCTCTTCTCTCTCCCTTTTCTCTCTCTTCTCTCCCTCTCCTCTCTATCCTCTCTCTTTTCTCTCTTCTCTTTCTCTCTCCTCTCTATCTTCTCTCTCTCTTTTCTTCTCTCTCTCTCCTCTCTCTCTCCTCTCCCTCTCTCTCCTCTCTCTCCTCTCTCTTCTTTCTCTTCTCACTCTCTTCTCTCTCTTCTCTCTCTTCTCTCTCCTCTCCCTCTTCTCTCTCTCTTTCCTCTCTCTCTTCTCTCTCTCTCCCTCTTCTCTCTCTCCTCTCTCTCCTCTTTCTCCTCTCTCTTCTCTCTCTCCTCTCTCTCCTCTCTCTCCTCTCTCTCTCTCCTCTGTTTCTCCTTACTCTCTCCTCTCTCTCGCTCTCTTCTTTCTCTTTCTTCTCTCTTTCCTCTCTCTCTTCTCTCTGTTCTCTCTCTTCTCTCTCTTCTCTCTCTCCTCTCTCTCTTCTCTCTCTTCTCTCTCTCTTCTCTCTCTCCTCTCTCTCTCATCTCTCTCTTCTCCCTCTCTCTCTCTCTCCTTTCTCTCAGACCTGGCGATGATCAGCTGATGTGGTCACCTGATGGAATCAGCTGACACTATAAGTCGAGTGTTGAGGCCGGCTTTTTACCGCCCGGTCGGCTAAACTATCAGCAGATGCTGTCGGACAGGAGTCTGCACAGAAGTGTGCAGTTTGTTTTTTTTTTATCACAGATGCATCAGCTGATTGTAAAAAAAAACATTTATACAATCAGCTGCTGTGTCATGTGATTCAGGCTTTTGAACCTGACACATCATCTGATCGCTTTGCATTCCAGCAAACCGATCATATGATATTGGATCTGGATTGGATGGCGCGGAACCCTTGACCCAGGATTACTGTGGAGGGGGGTTCTTTATTTCAATAAAGAGGGAGTCACTAATTGTATTGTGTTTTATTTGTAATAAAAATATTTCTGTGTTGTGGGTTTTTTTATCTGTATTAGAAATTCATGGTGGCCATGTCTAATATTGGCATGACACCATGAATTTCGGGCTTAGCGACACTTGATAATATACAGCTAGCCCTAACCCCATTATTACCCAGCGAGCCACCCGTCACCAGGGCAGCTGAAGAGTTGGATACAGCGCCAGAAGATGGCGCTTCTATGAAGGCGCCATTTTCTTGGGCGGCTGTGGACTGCAATTCGCAGCAGGGGTGCCCAGAAAGCTTGGGCACCCTGCACTACAGATTCCAATCCCCAGCTGCCTAGTTGTACCTGGCTGGACACAAAAATTGGGTGAAGCCCACATCATTTTTTTTTAATTATTTCATGAAATTCATGAAATAATTAAAAAAAGAATAGCTTCCGTATATTTTTGGTTCCCAGCCGGGTACAAATAGGCAGCTGGGGGTTGGGGGCAGCCCGTAGCTGCCTGCTGTACCTGGCTAGCATACAAAAATATGGCGAAGCCAACGTAATTTTTTTGGGGGGCAAAAAACTCCTGCATACAGTCCTGGATGGAGTATGCTGAGCCTGTCTGTATGGAGGAGAGGAGACAGCAGCTGCAGAACTCCAAGGCTCAGCATCCTCCATCCAGGACTGCATGTTGGAGGGAGAGGCAGGGGGTGCTATACTGCAAGGCTCAGCATACTTCATCCACTAGTGTATGCAGGAGAGCAGACAGCAGCTGCAGAACTATAAGGCTCAGCATGCTGCATCCAGGACTGTATGCTGGAGGGAGAGACAGGGGGAGCAGAACTACAAGGCTCAGCATGCTCCATTTACTAGTGTATGCAGGAGAGCAGACAGCAGCTGCAGAACTACAAGGCTTAGCATACTCCATCCAAGACTGTATGCATGAGTTTTTTGCCCACCAAAAAATGACGTGGGCTTCGCCATATTTTTGTATCCTAGCCAAGTACAGCAGGCAGGTACGGCTGCCCCCAACTCCCAGCTGACTATTTGTAGCCAGCTGGAAACTAAAAATATAGGGAAGCCCTTTTTTTAATTATTTCATAAATTGCATGAAATAATTTAAAAAAAATGACATGGGCTTAATCACATTTTTCTGTCCAGCCAGGTACAACTGGGCAGCTGGAGATTGGAATCCACAGCACAGGTTGGCCCGAGCTTTCTGGACCCCTCTGCTGTGAATTGCAGTCCACAGCCGCCCCAGAAAATGGCGCTTTCATAGAAGCGCCATCATCTGGCTCTATATCCAACTCTGCCAGCTGCCCTGGTGACGGGTGGCTCACTGGGTAATAATGGGTTAATACTAGCTTTGTTTTACTAGCTAGTATTAAGCCAGAGATTCTTAATGTCAGGCAAGTGTGACCCAGCCATTAAGAATCTCCAATAAAGGGTTAAAAAGACACCACACAGAGAAAAAATACTTTAATAGAAATAAATACACAGACACACTTAGAGACTCCATGTTTATTATTCCCTCTCACCCCTTCACGATCCTGGTCTTCTATCTTCTTTCTCTTTCAACCCATGCAGCTCTGCTATATCAGACAGCACTGCATGGGAGGAAAATGCTGCTGCTCCCGTGCAGTCTATTCACTCAGTGAGTGAGCAGAGGCTGCAGGTTGTAAGCGGTGATGTCACCGCTGCCATTGTTGCTATAGTAATCTGACAGGCAGGTTACTTTAGCAATGGGGATCTCTGATCACATTATTCCCGATGCCGCTATTCACCAGCTGCGGCATCCAGTCCTTGCATGTGGGCTGACTCTGTAAAGAGCGCCGACATGCAAGGACGGGGAGCTAACCATGTGCCAGAGCATCTCGCCGGTACACGGAGATGCTCAAACGAACACCGCGAGTACCGGAGAGATGCACTGACAGGACCTAGCATAATGTCTAGCCATGTGACCAGTCTGTAGCCAATGAGACAATAGACACGTGACTGGTCACATGCTATGACAACGTCACAGAAGGTCCTATTATAAGTGCTGGTTACTGGGAGGGCGCAGCAATGATCGGAAGGAAAAGCGGCGGGAGACAGAGTGCAGGACACGTCGCGGGGACCTGTAAGTATAATGGCAATGTTTATTAACTGTATGTGTATATGTATAATGTGTTTTAATGTGTTTGTGTTTCACTGCCATTGTTTTCAATGGGGTCCGAAGGTGTTTGTCGAATGTTCGCCAAACTGACCCGCCGTTCGACGAACCGAACCTAACTCGAACAGTAGGGGGGTGGCTCAACACTAGTCTTGAGACGTTTATTCAGTATTGCCACATAATCTTCTTTCCTTATCATGCCATCTATTTTGTGATGTGCACCAGTCTCTGTTGCAGCAAAACAGCCCAACAACACTATGCTACCACCCCCGAGTTTCACAGTTGGGATGGTGTTCTTAGCCTGCAAAACTTCTCTCCCAGTTTCCTCAAATTGTAACGATGGAAATTATGGTCAAACAGTTTAATTTTAGTATCGTCAGACCACAGGATATGTCTCCAAAAAGTAAGGTATGTGTTCCTGTGTGCAGTGGCAAACATCAATCTGGCTTTTTTATGTTTCTTTTGTAGTAATTGCTCTTTCTGCCAGAGTTGCCTTTCAGCTCATGTTGATACAGTACTTGTTTCACTGTGGATGACACAATCTTACCAGCTTCCGCCAGCATTTTGACAAGATCTTTTACTTTTTTCTTGTATTGATATACACGTCTGACCAAAGCATGTTTATCTCTGGTACACAGAACCCATCTCCTTCCTGAGCAGTATGATGGCTGGAACTTCTCATCTTGTTTGTACTTGCAAATAACTGTTTGTACAGATGAATGAGACACCTTCAGGTATCTAGAAATTGTACCCAAGGATCAGCCAGACTTATGCAAGTCCTCAATTCTCTTCCTAAGATCTTGGCTGATTTTGATTTTCCCATGATGGTACACAAAGTAGCAGTGTGTTTCAGGTGTGCATTAAAATACATTCACAGGTGTTTCTCTAATTAACTCAGATGTTGCCATTAAACTAAAATCAGAAGATTCCAAAGACATGACATCATCATATGGGCTGTCCCATATTGTATGAAGGCAAAGTACTCTTAGTGTATATAAACGTTTGACTTTACAGAAAGTAATAAAAATGCCATAAAACATTCTCTCCCTCTCATTATTCTGGCATTTGGCATATATAAATAATTTTGAGAATCTTAATGGACCTAAACCAGGAAACGTTTATTATTCTGACTTCATGTCAGATAGTGAGAAAAACATGTATACAGTATATGTCTTTTTAGATAGTGTATGCAAGCTTCTGGTTTCAACTGTATATCACGGTATTATGCTGGGTCTATACAATGCAATGTGGTTACTATATGGCAATATCATGATGGGTCAATACAATGCAATCTCGATACTATCTGGCTTTCTTATGCTGAGTCTATACAATGCAATGTAGTAATGCATGGTGATATTATGCTGGATTTATACAATGGAAAGAGTAAAGTAGGGTTTCCCAGCATCACTAAGTACTTCAGAAGAATAATGTCACAGTCTTATAGAAGGTCAAAGGCACATATATTTCAGGAAAACAGTAAGCTGATGTCGTGATATGTTATAGATGGAGTATTAGACAGTGAATGATGCAATCTCTCTTTTGCTCTCTCATTCCATCTCCTGAGCTGTGTATCTAATCCTATACAGTTTCCTGAGCTGTGTATCTAATCCTATCCAGTTTCCTGAGCTGTGTATCTAATCATATCCTGTCACCTGAGCTGTGTATCTAATCCTGTCCTGTCTCCTGAGTTGTAAATCTAATCCTATCTAATAATATAATAATAATAATAATTTTTATTTCTATAGCGCCAACATATTCCGCAGCTCTTTACAATTCAGAGGGGACATGTAAAGACAATATGAGACTCATAAACTTACAGTCTATGAGGAAATAGGGGAGGCACAAAAGGTGAATGTGGGGGAGAAAAGCTTGTTATATATGGTCCAGCCATCGACTTAATAGGGGGTTCAAAAGCAGCTGCATGAACCCATCATTGGCCAGAATTTATACAGGTACAGGGGACAAGAATTGAAAGTACATTTTTGGGAAGGGCAGAAAGGGACTAGATTAGATCAGGTGATAGGCTAGTCTAAAGAAATGAGTTTTTAGGGCCCGCTTAAAGGTGTGGATGTTGGGAATTTATCGGATTGCTCTTGGTAGTGTGTTCCAGAGCAGAGGCGCAGCTATTGAGAAATATTGAAGACAGGAGTGAGAGGTTCGAATTGTTGAGGATGTCAGTCTTAGGTCATTAGCAGAGTGGAGGGCACAGGTGGAATGATAGACAGAGATAAGGGAGCAGATGTAGGGTGGTGCAGAACCATGGAGAGCTGTGTGAGTGAGAGTGATAAGTTTCTATTGGATTCTGTAGCGGATGGGCGACCAGTGCAATGACTGGCAAAGAGCAGAGGAAGCGGTTGCAGAGGAAAATGATCCTGGCTGTGGCATTCAGAATGGATTGGAGAGGGGAGAGTTTAGTAACAGGGAGTCCAATTAGTAAAGAATTACAATAATCCAGGCAAGAATGAATGAGAGCGACAGTAAGCATTTTTGCAGAGTCAACGGTAAGAAAAGGTCGAATTCTCGAGATGTTTTTTAGGTGGAATTGACAAGAACGAGCAAGTGAATGAATGTGAGGAGTGAAGGAGAGATCGGAGTCAAATATAACCCCAAGACAGCGGGCGTGCTGCTGGGGCGTAATGGTAGAGACATACACAGAAATGGTAATATGAGGTTTCGGGAGGTTAGGAGAGGGAGGAAACCGAAGAAGTTCAGTTTTTGACAGGTTCAGTTTTAGATAGAGGGAGGAAATGATGTTGGACACAGCGGACAGACAATCAGAAGTATTTTGTACTAGTGCAGGTGTGATGTCAATAGAAGATGTGTACAGTTGGGTGTCATCAGCATAGAGATGGTACTGGAAACCAAATTTGCTGATGGTTTGTCCAATAGGGGCTGTGTATAGAAAGAACAGGAGGGGGTCTAGGACTGAACCCTGAGGAACCCCGACCGTAAGGGGAAGAAGAGAGGAAGAGGATCCGGCAAAGGATACAGTGAATGAGCGGTCAGAGAGGTAAGAGGAGAACCAAGAAAGAACGGTGTCATTGAGCCCGATAGAGTGGAACATAGTGAAGAGGAGCTGGTGATCCACAGTATCGAATGCTGCAGAGAGATCCAGGAGGATCAGCAGCGAGTAGTGACCATTAGATTTAGCTGTAAGTAGATCATTAGAGACTTTAGTAAGAGCAGTTTCAGTAGAATGTAAGCAGCGCAAACCGGATTGTAGGGGGTCGAGGAGAGAATTATCTGACAGATAGCGGATTAGACGGGAGTGGACCAGGCGTTCCAGGAGTTTTGAGATGAATGGGAGATTAGAGACAGGTCTGTAGTTAGCGGCACAATTTTGGTCCAGGGATGGTTTTTTAAGTAATGGGTGTATGCTGGCATGTTTGAAGGAGGAGGGAAAGACACCAGAGGAGAGAGAGATTGAATATTTTAGTTAGATGGGTGGTGACAGCTGGGGTGACAGATTTAAGGAGATGTGAGGGAATAGGGTCACTGGTGCAGGTAGTAGGGCGAGAAGATGCGAGGAGCCTGGTGACTTCTTCTTCTGTGACCGGATCACAGAGTGAAAGTGAGCTAGATGAAGTGTAGGAGGGTAGACAATGTGTGGTGTTATGAGGCTGTGAGGAAATTTCCTGGCGTATATGGTCATTTTTTTCTTTAAAATAATTGGCCAGGTCATCTGCGCTGAAGTTGGTGGTTGGGGCCAGAACTCTTGGTCCGAGGAGGGAATGGAAGGTATCAAAGAGTCATTTAGGATTGTTGGCTAGAGAGGTGATGAGGGTGTTAAAGTACGCTTGTTTGGAGAGGTGAAGGGCAGCATTGTATGTTTTGAGCATAAACTTAAAATGGATGAAATCTTCGGCTAGCTTGGATTTTCTCCACAGATGTTCAGCACACCTGGAACACCGCTGGAGAAAGAGTGTTTGCAATGTGTGCCAGGGCTGCTGCCATCTGCGCCGAGTTGCTCTGCGTTTAGCAGGTGCAGGTTCATCTAGGGCGCTCTGTAGGGTTTCATTATAATATTTTACAGCAGAGTCAGGACATGAGAGGGAGGATATTGGGGCCAGTGATGACTGCAACTTCTTCAGAAATTTCTGGGTGCTAATGGCGTGTATATTCCTATATGGGAGGTAAGTGGGGGTGTCCTGAGTGCGTTGACAGCTCTTGACCAAGAATGAAAGAAGGTTGTGGTCAGAGAGTAGGAGAGGGGAATTAGTAAAATCATTCACTGAGCAGAGGTGGGAGAAAACCAGGTCCAGCGTATTTCCACCTTCATGTGTAGGAGAGTTAGTTAGTTGTGCAAGACCAAATCTTGTCTCCTGAGCTGTGTATAATCCTGCATGATTCTCTCTATCTCTGTGTGTACCCACAGAATCAACCTAAGCATGGAAGGAGCTGCGAATGTGGCGTGCGAGACTCTGATTTGGCTGAAACCTAAGGAAAGTAAAATTAGGCATAAGGGCTGCCTGATGGCCCTGTAACAATTTGAAAGGAGGTCTGCATGATGACCCTGTTTGATATAGTGTAGAAGGAGAAGGAAGAGGAGGAAAGGACAAGGAAAATAATAAACCATGCCTCTTATACCCTTTTAGGGGTGGAAAAGGGTGCATGGAATACACCAGAAAAAACAAACATTTGAATAGGCTTTATGTTCCACTAATGTCATCCGCTGTGGTTGAGAAGTTAAGATAAATCCAGGCCATGTTCATTTTGAGAACTGACCACCTGTCAGCATTTTCAGTTGACAGGCGGATGCACCTATCAGTTATTATTTAAGCAGGAAGGAACAAGTGAGTAAGGCCTGAGAGAAAGGGGGGAGCCAGCATTGCTTAAGAATGGCATGCAAACAATTAAAAGTATAAATTCACCAATTCCAACTGTACTATAATGCAAAATGAGATTTTTAGTAAACAATTGATCAATTTTTTGAGCCACCCCTGCCACGTTACGGCAAATCTCAGGAGGGGGGTCCTACTCTAAATTTAATTGAGCAGTTCCCCCTCAACCACCTCACCCTTTTCCAAAAGTTTTGTTAGTTAAGCACCATTTATTTGTGCCTTTACGCTTTTATTCATGGACCCTGGTCTGGCACTCTGAGGACCAGTTTTGACATTGTCCTGGTGTGTATGGCGTTCGCTGCACATGCTGGGTGCTGGAATGGCTTTTTTTCACGGTTGCCTCTCCTTGCAAACATGGAAGCGGTTTCTGAAATGTTACAGGTAAATGCGTTACTTCAATATGGTTCTACGTTTAATGAATTTAAGAAGCTGCATGGCACAAAGGAAATATTAAATATTGAGTAGGACCTCCCTATCAAGATTTGCCATAACGTGGCAGGGGTGGCTCAAAAAAGTGATCAATTATTTGCTAAAAATCTCATTTTGCATTATAGTACAGTTGGAATTGGGGAATTTACATTTTTAATTGTTTGCATGCCATTCTCAAGCAGTGCCGGCTTTCTGCCCTTTCTGTTGAGTATGGCCTGAGAGCCTCAGATTTGTTTCACCTGTGTGTAAAAAAAAAAAAATAAAGATGCATTTATACAATAGGAGAAAGGCCCAAATGTACCTCTTTGGTAAATAAATTGACAAAGGACTTGTATTTTTCTTTCCCCAGAATAGGTTGAAGAAGTTCTCCCCCAACATGGTTCAAGATTTTTCTTTGCAGAGGTCTCCAAGGAGATAAAAAAAAGTTTTTAAACCCCTTCTTTCAATTTATTTGAAACCTCTAGGCTACCTGATGCCCTGAGCTGACACAGGAGGAACTGTCGCACACTTTAGCTGGAAAAAAAATCGGAGTCAGACACCTGAAGGTCCTTGTTATGCCATTTCTACTGTGACAAATGGTCTCTAATCCAGAACTCTTTGTTGTTGGCCAAAGAAGTTCCACTAGTTCTAAATTTAAATGTTTTCTGAGGCCCTACTCTACTCTACCTGTGTTCCAAGGTTGTATTGGGGTGTCACCTTCTAATTTTTGGAAGCCTTTACACATAGTGCATACTGTTTACCAGTCTGTGAGTCCCACTTATTCCAAATGAGGGAAAAAATTCTGAGGTCATCCTCTACATGTATTCCATGGTGTATTGCAAATCCTCCTTTCAATTTTGGATAGGCCTTACACATAGTGCATAGACTTCACAAGTCTAGGAGTACCACTCCTTACACATGGGAAAAAATGTTTTCTGAAGCCATCATCTATGTATATTGCAGGGTGTATTACAATCTCTGCTTTCAATTTTTGATAGTGTACAGACTTCACCAGTCTAAGAATCCCACTTCCTACCAATGGTAAAAAACAATTGTGACATTTCATGAACACAATTCCTTTTTTTCCTGACTGAAATGAAAAGCCGCTGCATTTTTAATAGAAGGAGCATGCTTATGCTATCAGGACTTTATGCCGCATTTTTGCGGTATTTTTTTTACTATTTGTAGCAATAGGAGGGTAAAAATGCAGCAAAAATGTTACACTGTGACATAGCCTAAGAGAATTAGGAGGCATTTTTTTTATCTCTAGTTAAATTTGCCCTATATACAACTCATTATACAGGAAAAAAGGTTCTCTAACATATTTTCCTGTAAAACTCAAGTCATATTCGGTTTGGTTCGTCTTATTGTAAGTCTGTAAAAGGGGTGTAATACTCTGACAACATTGTTCCTAGCAGTGATCTTGCAGTCATAGATATGTTTACGCATCTTCCCCACGCTGCTCCCATTCCAATTGAGTACTTTTTCTATCCATTTCAGCAATTTCATTGCTCCCCAGACCTCTTATGAGGGTCTGTCGTAAAAATGCTCGAGTTTCCAATTGTCTTTCAATATGCTCATTACTTTAGACGAGCACCCGAGTAGTCCGATTTGATTACCGACCACACAAGCATTTTAGTACTTTCTCATCACTAGTTCTTATATGTCAAAGTGAAAGAAGACTTTGTATTTTACTATTCCCAATGGATTAGTTTTATTAATTTTTTTTTCAAGCTATAAAAAAGTGTGTCAGATGGGTTATCTGGGCTTCACTGACACCGCAAGAGTGGAGATGCTATATCTAACTGCCAGTTATACTGGGCCATAATATGAATCCAGTTTCATACGATTCTTTTCTCTGTTGCAATTTAAATTACTCAGACAGAAAAAAATTGTGGTATTCTTCTTCAAATATCATATTAGAAAGTTATTCTCCCTTAGAGGCAATGCTTCTAGGGAAGAATACCTTTCAGTGCCATACTGAGCCATTACAGAGTGCTTTCAGTTCCTTCCTACAGAATAGCAAGGACTTCGTGTACCTCTGTATAGTTATTTTTTTTTAGGATTTTTTAAAGTTAATAAAAGATACTAAATATTTTCTTTTTATCTCCTATGTAAAATTGAATTTTAAGCATTCAAACACTGTAAAAATAATACTTTTGTACTTAAAAATAAATGTTGCTTAGCAACAGTTTACATTTTATTTGCTTTTAGAAACCTTTATTGAACAATTAAATTAGACACTGAAATTACGTGCAATGCATAAAACTCGATCAATAAAAGATGCAAAATATAAGATAAACACAATATGCAGAAATTAAATTAGCCAGCACAGGAAATCAAACTTAAACACATAATAGCTAAGCAAGAGAGGGACACATGCACCACTAAGCATCTTCATACACTTTTTACTAAATTACAGCTTTGGTGGTGAAAACTAGTGATGGGCGAACCCGACCTGTAGAGTTCAGGGTCTGTACCAAACACATAGGGGGAAACTCATGTTATAGTTCAGGTCCAGTTCGGGTACGGGGCTTTAAAAAAAAAAGAATATTAGCAAAAAACATTATGATTATACTTACAGGTCCCGCAACACTTCCTGAAGACCCGCTATCTCCCAGCCGCTTCTGCTTCCGGGTCCAATCACTAACGTTCGGCAGTATTCACTGCACTGCTCATCACTTGGCAGTTTTCACCTTTTTTTGGCCATGTTCCCGGTGATGTCAAGGTTCACCCGAGTCCATGAGCCATGGACTTGATTGAAGTTTGACTGTCACTGTGCGAGTCTCACATCAGTATCACCCGGCACGGCACACACTCTCCTGACAGGAGCAGGTCGGCTGCATGTATTTCCATGCAACTAAGGTCCTCTGTCAGGATAGTGTGCGTCATGATGGGTGATACCAATGCAAGACTCACAGGAGTCATACAAAAGTGGAATCATACCCCCACTGTCAGCCTGATTCTCGCTATATAGAGACACTTGTCTGTACAGAGCGATGAAGCAGACCTGACATTGCTTTCCCTGTGGACTACGTTGAACTAAGGATTTTTTTTTATAATAGAGATGAAGTCTCTAAATGTTTTTTCTGTTTTATTTCTAATAGAATTTTTTTTATGTGTTGTAGGTTTTTTTACTGTTTACTAGAAATTCATGGTGGCCATGTGTAATTGGCGGGACACCATGAATTTCGGGCTTAGTACCAGCTGAGAATACAAAGCTGGTATTAACCCCTTTATTACCCAGCATGCCACCGCCATCAGGGCCGCTGGATGAGCTGGGTAAATCACCTGGAAAGGCGCTAAGAAACAATTTGCCATTTCCAGGGTCGGCTGAGGGCTTTGGTTTTTAGCGTTGGTGGCCCAGAACGCTTGGACCTGTAAGAATAATGACAATGTTTTTATTCAGTATATTCTTTATTTTACAACTCCTCATCCCATAACTGTAAAGTCCAAGCTTGGGGTTCGGACGCAAGTTCACGTTATCTCTAACCCCAAACACGGACTTTACAAAAAGTTCGGGCGAGTGTCCCGATCCCGAACATCTCGGGGAATTTGCCTATCACTAGCGAAAACATGTTTATTTCATGTGCAGTGTCAGATACAGAGGCAAAAGTACCCCCTTTGTGTATCCTGCTGTATATGAACTTAAAGATCAGGGTGCACATGTATTGAACCAGACCCAGACATCTTGGTACTTCCCTACAGATCAGTTTAGAGTAATACAATTTAAACAATACGTTCATGACCGTAAGTGTTTACACCTTTGAAAAGGTTCCAGAAAAGTAAGTATTTCATCCAGAAAAATTATTGTAATTACACATATTTTGTTAAACATGTTTATTTCCTTTGTATTGAAACAAAAAAACGAGAAAAAAAAGGCAAAGTGGACATATTTCACACAAAACATGGCTAGACAAAATTGTTTGCAATCTCAACTCAGTATTTGGTTACACAAACTTTGGAATAAATAACTGCAATCAATTGCTACCTATAACCATCAACAAGCTTATTACATCTCTCAAATGGAATGTTGGACCACTCTTCTTTTACAAAATCAATCCACTTCTCTCATAATTGCAGGGCGCCTTCAATTTGCTCCCAACAGTGATTTTAAAATCTTTTCACAGGTGTTCAATGTGATTTAGATCTGGACTAATTGCTGGCTTACTCAGAATTCTCCACCACTTTGCTTCCATTCGTTTCTGGGTGCTTCTTGAAGTATGTTTGAGGTCACTGTCTTGCTCAAAGACCATGATCTGGCCCACAAACCCAGTTTTTTTACATTGGGCTATTATTGTGACCAAAAATCCTTTGGCAATTTTCAGGTTTCATGATGCCTTGCACATAGTCAAGGCATCCATTGCCAGAGGCAGGAAATCAATCCCAAAACATCTTAAAACTTCCAACATATTTGACTGTAAGTACTGTGTTCCTTTCCTTGTAGGCTTCATTCCATTCATGGTAAACAGTACAATGATGTGCTTTTGCAAAAACCTCTATCTTGGTCACTTCTGTCCACAAGATGCTTTCACAGAAAGATTTTGGCTTACTCACGTACATTTTGGCAAACTGAAGCCTAGCTTTTTTATATCTCTGTGTCAACAGTGGGGTCTTCTCTACCATAGTGTTTTCATTTCATTCAAATATCGATGGATAGGTTGCGCTGACAATGATGTACGCAGAACCTGCAGGGCAGCTTTAATTTCTTTGGAACTTTATTAGGGCTTCTTATCCACTTATCCACAATGTGGACTATCCTACATTTCATCAATCTTTCATCAATTTTTCTCTGCGGTCCATGTCCATGGGCATTACTTAAAATTATTTGGCTTGTAAACTTCTTGATTATGTTGCACACCATACATGTCACAAGGAGGCTTTTGGCATTGCCAATTGTCATTGTGGGATCACAATCTGTGGAGACTACAGATTCTGGCACTCTGCCTACTAACTTCTCTGATGTATGTGATCAGCACAGAGAGACTCAGGCGTTGACCCACAGAGTTATACTTCATAGGCAGGTTAGTTATCTGGGCTGATGGTTTATCTCCTTTGATCACATGCTGTGGGGGAGCAAGTCACATTAGTGTCCATTCCATATATGATGGCTGGACAATTCCATTAATGCCAGCTATAGCTAGTCTATATTGGTCGGAAGAGGTGGTGTGATGCAGAGATGCTGGTGGTTGTAGTACTTTCTGGCTGTGAATGGTTGTGGTGTTCCTTTTTAGCTGCCATCCTTCAATTGCTTTTCTCCTTATTATCTTACTGTTTATTCGTCTGAGTTTACAGTATCTCCAAGTTTTGATTTTTCCCTGTCTGTCTTTGCCTGTGTTGCTTTCACACTCCTACCCCTTCCTTTCCTGTGTGTGTGTGTGTGTGTGTGTGTGGTGGGGGGGGGGTTGGAGGTTGTGTGATCAAATTTGCTCTTGACAGAATAGCCAGGCAAGGGACTCAGATATCTTCACCATCAGGGGAAATCCAGAAGATAAGAATAGCCTAGGAAGCTCTAGCGCGAGAGACAGTATAGGAGCCCTATGTCCCTTGCTATCCTGCAGTCACATCATGACAGTGGACAGAGGAAGATCAGGATCCCTGGAGATGGAGTTGTAGCCTTGAGATTGTTGATATTTTTCAACAGTTTTGGTTCTCAAATCCTCTGACAGTTTTCTTCTACACTGTGGGCATAATGATTAGGCAAATGAGTATTTTGATCACATGATACTTTTTATACATGTTGTCCTACTCCAAGCTGTATAATTTTGAGAGCCAACTACCAATTAAGTAAATCAGGTGATGTGCATCTCTGTAATGAGGAGGGGTGTGGCGTAATGACATCAACACCCTATATAAGGTGTGCTAAATTATTAGGCAACTTCCTTTCCTTTGGCAAATTGGGTCAGAAGAGAGATTTGACGGGCTCTGAAAGTCCAAAATTGTGAGATGTCTCGCAGAGGGATGCAGCAGTCTTGAAATTGCAAATCTTTTGACGCGTGATCACTGAACAATCAAGCCTTTCATGGCAAATAGCCAACAGGGTCGCAAGAATCATGTTGGGCAAAAAAGGCGCAAAATAACTGCCCATGAATTGAGGAAAATCAAGCGTGAAGCTGCCAAAATGCCATTTGCCCCCAGTTTGGACATATTTCAAAGCTGCAACGTTACTGGAGTATCAAAAAACACAAGGTGTGCCATACTCAGGGACATGGCCAAGGTAAGGGAGGCTGAAAAATGACCACCTTTGAACAAGAAACATAAGATAAAATTTCAAGACTGGACCAAGAAATATCTTAAGACTGATTTTTCAAAGGTTTTATGGACTGATGAAATGAGAGTGACTCTTGATAGGCCAGATGGGTGGGCCAGAGGCTGGATCAGTAAAGGTCAGAGAGCATCACTCCAGCTCAGACGCCAGCAAGGTGGAGGTGGGGAACTGGTATGGGCTGGTATCATCAAACTTGTGGGACCTTTTTGGGTTGAGGATGGAGTGAAGCTCAACCCCTCAGACCTACTGCCAGTTTCTGGAAGACAACTTCTTCAAGCAGTGGTACAGGAAGAAGTCGGTATCGCTCAGGAAAAACATGATTTTCGTGCAGGACAATGCTCCATCACATGCATCGAACTACTCCACAGCGTGGCTGGCCAGTAAAGGTCTAAAAGATTAAAAAATAATGACATGTTTCCCTTGTTCGCCTGATCTGAACCTCATAGAGAACCTGTGGTCCCTCATAAAATGTGAAATCTACAGGGAGGGAATACAGTACACCTCTCAGAACAGTGTCTGGGAGGCTGTGATGGCTGTTGCACGCAATGTTGATCATAAACAGATCAAGCAACTGACAGAATCTAGTGGATGGTAGGCTGTTGAGTGTCATCATGAAGAAAGGTGACTATATTGGTCACTCATTTTTTTGGGTTTTGTTTTTGCATGTCAGAAATGTTTATTTCTAAATTTTGTGCAGTTATAATGGTTTACCTGGTGAAAATAAACAAGTGCGATGGGAATATATTCGGCTTTTATTAAGTTGCCTAATAATTCACACTCCCCCCCGAAGAAGAAAAGGCGAAACATATGTTGGGGTGACGGGACGTGGAGTGAGTCCTTTGTAAGTATTGTGCAGTATGTTTCTTATGCCTCCTATAACTATCTAATGAATACGGCTGATGTCCGTCCCTTTAAACAGGGAGAAACTTATACCGGGCATATTGTGCAATACTAACAGGCTTGTGTTAATCAGTGATTAGAGCATTGCACTTGGCACTTTCTATCAGCATTTAAGGCTGCAATACTGGGCTTTTTTCATGGGTGTTATATATTAATACAGGTTTTAACGTGCTATTAATTGCATGGTTTAATTATTTGTATACTTGGTCTCTTAAAATATGTATATATAATCAAGATAATGCATTTTGCAAATAAACTTTAATATTATGATATATAAATTTATCTTTTCATATTTATAACTACCCCATGTTATTTATATGAATTTTACCCATGAATAATTATGTGCAATAGTGCTGGTATTTATTAATCACTTTTATATATATATACATATATATATATATATATATATATATATATATATATATATATATATATATATATATATGTAGATATATATGTATGGGATATATTTTATACATTTATATATGTTTTCTACTTTTATAAAATATAGATAATTTTTACTCTAAAAATAATCCTTTACCTTGCTTGTTGACTCATATTCATGTCTCTGTTGTATTTGTGTGGAATTCTTATTGAAATGTTATATTTGTAACAATTTTTAATAATATTTGAATAAAAATTAATATTTTATTACTCAGTTTTCTATAGCTTCATTGTTCTGAAATTACCAATCAGACATTGTGTGTTATGCTATAGTTTGAAGCTTATCAATGTTGGGGAAATAGCACTTACATGGGCACTTTGCTGATGAAAAGAATCTATGGATGGTAGGCTGTTGGGCGTCATCATAAAGAAAGGTGGCTATATTGGGAAATATTTTTGGGGGTTTTGCTTTTGCATGTCAGAAATGTTTATTTCTAAATGTTGTACAGTTATATTGGATTACCTGGTAAAATAAACAGGTGAGATGGGGATATATTTGTTTTTTATTAAGTTGCCTGCTAATTCTGCACAGTAATAGTTAGCTGCAAAAACAGATATCCTCCTAAGAGCCAAATCTAAAAAAAAACCACTCCAACTTCCAAAAATATTAGTTTTTGATATTTATGAGTCTTTTGGGTTGATTGAGAACATAGTTGTTGATCAATAATAAAAACAATCCTATAAAATACAACTTGCCTTATAATTCTGCACACAGTGTATTTCTATTCTTTATGCTTCGTATGACACAAAAAGACACACAGTGCAAACATTGTGTCAACTTCTCCCCTTATCTGGTTTCAGGTGTGATTTTCATATTGTCTACATCAACTACTTGCCCCAGGTTACTTTGAACAAGCATAATAAATTAATAATCCCACTGACCATCTAGTCCTACAAGGGGGGAGTCATGACTGTCCTCTATTTTTATTTGCAAGTTTTCTAAAAAAAAATTGGATATTTTATATGAACTACTTCAAGCTGATTCCTTACAAGCGATGGTTATATTCTTGGTTGTCATCATACAGTTGCCCAAATAGAGTCCAGGCTGCTACTAGGACACCAGAGAACAAGAGGAGGTGAGCTGACAACATTGCTTTGTGTCTTAAACTCCATAATCAGTTACAAGTCCAATTAGACCTTTCCTCCCAACGAGGTGAGGGGCTGAGCTTTTTGAGATATTAGGATAGGAAACAAAGTAAGGGTACCTTCACACTTTAGCGATGCAGCAGCGATCCGACCAGCGATCTGACCTGGTCAGGATCGCTGCTGCATTGCTACATGGTCGCTGGTGAGCTGTCAAACAGGCAGATCTCACCAGCGACCAGTGACCAGCCCCCAGCCAGCAGCGACGTGCAAGCGACGCTGCGCTTGCACGGAGCCGGCGTCTGGAAGCTGTGGACACTGGTAACTAAGGTAAACATCGGGTATGGTTACCCGATGTTTACATTAGTTACCAGCGCACACCGCTTAGCTTTGCTCTCCTAGCACCAGTACACATCGGGTTAATTAACCCGATGTGTAATGCAGCTACATGTGCAGAGAGCAGGGAGCCGCGCACACTGCTTAGCGCTGGCTCCTTGCTCTCCTAGCTACAGTACACATCGGGTTAATTAACCCGATGTGTAATGCAGCTACATGTGCAGAGAGCCGGAGCCGGCAGCGCAGGCAGCGTGAGAGCTGCGGAGGCTGGTAACTAAGGTAAATATCGGGTAACCACCTTGGTTACCCGATGTTTATCTTGGTTACAGCTTACCGCAGCTGCCAGATGCCGGCTCCTGCTCCCTGCTCGCTTCATTTCGACGCTCTCTCGCTGTCACACACAGCGATCTGTGTGTCACAGTGGGAGAGTGCCTTTGAAGAAAATGAACCAGGGCTGTGTGTAACGAGCAGCGATCTCGCAGCAGGGGCCAGATCGCTGCTCAGTGTCACACACAGCGAGATCGCTAATGAGGTCACTGCTGCGTCACAAAAACCGTGACTCAGCAGTGATCTCGGCAGCGAGCTCGCTGTGTGTGAAGCCACCCTAAGGAAGCAAACGTAAGGGAGGTGGTTGCCAGAGGGTACAGGGAGGGGGTGAAGGCCAGCGTCTCCAGGAGAAAACACCAGTCCCACCCCTAAGGGTCACGACTAGTCAGCTAGCATCCGGGCGTAGTTGCTGGACAACTTGAAATCCAGCCAAGGGAACTAGTGAGTAGATCAAATCCTCCATAAGTAAGAGGTCATTAACCCTTGAAGCCCATAGGGACAGAGTGGGGGGGCATTCGACTTCCACTTCAAGGGGATGCACAAAGCATACGTTTAAAGCCAAAAGCAATAACAAAAAATAAATCTCCAGATTGGTGAGATTTTCAGTCACTGCAGCTCCTCCCAAATTGGAATAAATAGTGATCAATATCTTTTATGTATCCCAGATGGGGATCATTGAAAAGACTAGTTCAGCAAAAGTTACAAGTATCAAAAAATGACAGTATTTTTTTTTTTTAAATTTCATACTTTTTTTACTACTAAAATATAAAAATACTACCGTATTATTGGGATTATAAAAGCCTATGCACATGTTACAGATCTGTCACAGATTTGTCTCTTTTTTTCTGCACAGATTTGTCACAATTTCCTAATGTCAGCAAAGTGAATGAGAATCCTGAAGTCGCATTCACACATCCCTTATAGGGATGAACAAACCCGAATGCTAAAGTTCGTGATTTGTACTGGATATTGTGATTGATGGCAGTGACTGGTCCGACATCACGGCAATCTCCTATTAACTTCCGCACTTGTGTTGTTCCCCTCAGCTTCCCGGGCATACAGTCTCTGCGTCTCTCTTCTGTATTCTCATGAAAACAGCCTCAGCAGCAAAGCAACAGGATCACAGATGCCCGTAGCGTGTGCGCTCCCAAGGATACGTGACAAAGCTCAGAGCATGTGCACATATGAAATGAATCTGGGGATATGCAAGACTCATTGTGCATGTCTGGCTTTATAATGTCTTCTTGGGAGCGTGCATGCTAAACACATCTCCATGCTACCTGAAGTAGAGGGATGCGCAGAGGACATGCCTTAGAAACTGATGGAAATTGCACAGTGTTAATAGGATATTGACATCAAGCCAGTCACGCCAATCAATCACAATGCAGAGGGCATGCATAATTTGAAGATGAAGTCTAACTGACCATGACTGAACCGAAGGGAAGTGCCACCCAAAGGTATCTAAAACATTTACATATGCATAAAAACTGGTTTTTAATGATAAATACAGGGAACTATTGTTTAACAAAAAAATTGGGGGCAGTTTAATATTAAAATAGGTAGTGACAATTTCTGTTTAAAAGCAACTACAAAAATTATAAAACTGGCACCTATATGAGTAACAAAGAAGGCACCAAAGTATGTTATTGAAAGGGTTGAATAACTTTGGGCCACTGATATGACTATACAGACATGCAGATAGGGATGCACCACATCTAAATTCAGGTCATGTTTGTCTTGCCCAAATGGGTTCTGGGTATCAGAACTGGCATCAAAGTGGGCAGACAATGGATTTTAGTGTTTTGAGTAAGCAAATGATCTTTTTAAGGGGTTAAATGATGGTTGGCCACTGATCTCACACCACCATTACTTACATAGTGATGCCAGGCATCAAACACAATTCACTCAATCCTGGCCCAAATGGGTTCTGTGCATCAGAACTGGCATCTGTAAGGGCCCAGGGACAGAGGACCTCAAATGTTCTATATGTCACAGTTGCTGTTCTGGCACAAGGGTGCAGGGGCCGTGTTCCCTGGGTGGTCTACAAGGCCCTGATGTTCCCTGCTATCCACCCCCACACAGTATCTACAGCTGATGGACAGTCCACAGACACGGTCTTGGGGATAACAGTTGGTTTAATACAGCAGGAACAAAGGAAAACAACACAAAATATACTGTATGTTTCATGGTCTTTTGTGGGTAGGCCACGGCAAATATAGCTTGGTGTTGAATACTGCAGTTTAATTAGGGTTCTGCAGCTTTAAGAGCATAATTTGCTTCAGATTTAATACTGGTATGCCTTTAGAAGCAGGTTCAGAGTCTCTTGAGCTTAGAGGGTAGATATAATAAGATTTTACAGACCTAGAGTCCTGGGGTTAATTTCACTAATGTCACTAGTTCAGACACGTGCAGTACATGTAAGAAAATGTAGATAGTTGCCCAGTGCGATACGGGGACTGGATGGCTGGTGCGTGGACAATGGCATGAAAGCCACTAATAATGGAGTAGGGCGGGAGACCCTCAAACTTCCCCAATCTGCGTGCAGTAGGGTCTTGTATATAATCAGTATGCCCTACTGTCTGAAGAGATGTACAATGTATATCTGGCCAGTGAGGATTCAGGATAGGAAGCCTTCAGCATATTGGCTGTAAAAGTCAGGAAATGATGAAATTCTAGGCCTCGGGCCTAGTAGGAGTCTTGTAGTGAAGAGAAACTCCACCTAATGTCTCCCCTCAGAAGAGTCTCAGCCAGAACCACTACATTCCAGTTCTTTCCAGACAGAGGCTGGAGAATAGCTCCACCTATTGAGCCATGTGACCAAGAACTGGCCAATAGGATAACACCCAATGCACACTTCAGATTCTTAGAGTTTTCACCAGTATATGGTGCTAGAACACAACAAATGAGAAATGGTTTACTTATAACATATAACATGATATTACATATAAGAGAATGTACTTAAAGAAACGGACACAATCTGGACCGGGCCACTACACATCATAGAGTGAAAATAGTCCCAAAGTCATTTAACCCCCATAAAAACACCAGTTACTTATTCAAATCTTTGAAAATTGCCAATATAACCAATATTTTATAATATTTTTGCCAATATAACCAAACACCCCCTGGTACATCCGGGGTACGCAGACCCCTGCCATCGCCATACCCTGCACAGAGACGCTGGTCCTGGGGCAACCATCCCTACTCACGGAGAGGTTAACATCCAGCTGCCACTACATCTCCCCCGGGTGTCCCATAACAGCAGCGGTGGTGTCCCCTTTCACCACACATTGTGGGTGGCGTCACAAACCGAATACGGTCAAGGCCATACAACTACGTCCCCCTTTTTATTTGGCGTGTCCGCGTGACCCCCGGGTTCGGAAGATCCCTCATGTCACACAGCGGGTCCGGATCCGAGAAGCCCGGCTGCTAAAGGCATGGGGGCGGCACACTAGTTTGACACTCACAAATGTATTTTATATCCTGCTTGTATGAATCGCCACTTCTTCATCACAAAATACACCGAATTGTATTCGGTGCATTTCCTGATGAAGAAGAGGGATTAACTTTAAATAAAGCACCTATATCACCTTTCCAGTGACTTTGATTTTCCTTTCTTGTACAGTAGAGCATTTTAACCCATGTTTTCTCCTGGTTCCTTCATACTGCTTCAGCCCCTGGGTTTGTGGACCTTGCAGCAGCTGTTTACACTGGTACTACTGGTTGTGGTGACACAACTTTACAAAATGAGCATCTTACTAACATAGTACCACCTTTATGTTTTGATAAGGCTTTATTGCGCTTGTTTGTCCACAGCATTTCATTTTTTTTCTGCTTGTAGCATGGTCTAATAGGGCACTGTAGTTGGAAGTCACAGAGGTTATTATTTGTCCTCCTCCTACCATAACTACCATCGATTCTCCATGATCACTATCCTGGGATGACGATAGCCTGAGAGAAGGAGCTCTTTCTCTCTGGCAATGTCCAAATGCCAGGAATACTTTGACCACAGATGTTTGAGGGTTAAACATCCAGTGCCAGTGCGAGAACTTTCACTGACTGTTACAGCAGGTGCTCAGCTATGAGATAAGTCAAGCTTCAGACGGTGGTGGTGCGCGCTCCTGTGCCCGCATAATCACTAAGCCATTGTAGTATGTCCATCTGCAGGAAGTAAAATATATCTTTGTACCGTGTTAGCCAGTAGAGATAAAAAAAATTGTTTAAAAGAACAGAGAGTCCTCAGTGGTTGATACCTTTTAATGGCTAACTGAAAAGATGGTAATAGTTGCAAGCTTTCGAGACTACTCAGGTCTCTTCATCAGGCATGGTATAACACAAAATCTGAAGAGTCACGTATATATACACAACAGGACTTAGAATAGTGCAGTAAAAAAAAAAAAAAAAAAAAGAACAAGTTATATGAAACAGAACTATCTCTATGGCAGGGGGACAAGCTGTTCTAGCCATAAATACTGATGCAGTTCAGTGTGAAAGTTTTATTGTCCTTTGATAAGGGTCTGGTCCAGGGCTGTGACATGCTCGGATGGTCAGAGGAGCACATCTTTTAACTGATGTAAAAAGACATGAATCCATGAGACACATTCATTCCTTCTCTGAATGTGTCAAAGGTCATCATAAGTTTGTACTCCCATAGTCTCCTGTCTCTCTGGGACTTGAAGTTTCCTTTCAATACCAGCAATTTCATGTCCATGATGCTGTGGTCTGGGTTACAAAAATGTTTGGCCACAGGTAGATCCATCCTTTTTTCTCTAATTGTGTGGCGGTGAGAATTCATCCTTGTCCTGAGCTGTTGTCCTGTCTCCCCTACATACAGACCCCCAGTTGGACATTTGGTACATATAATTAAGTACACCACATTGGTTGTGGTGCAGCTGAACGTACCTGGGATCTTGTAGTCCTGATGTGATCTGGGAATCTTTATCTTGTCCGTTGTCAATATTAATGGACAGGTCTTGCATTTTTTCTGGTTGCAGGGAAATGTTCCTGTTGGTGTTGGAGAGGACAGGGAGCTTCTGACAATGATGCTTCTTAGATTTGGGGGCTGTCTAAAACACAGAAGTGGGGGGTCTGGAAAAATAGATTTTAACCGGGCATCTTTTTGCAGTAATGGTTGTAGTTTCCGTGCAGCTCCTCTAAACACCTCCAGATGTGGATTGTAGGTGACTACAAGAGGGACCCGGTTGTTCTCTTCTTTGGTTTTATAATGTAGAAGATGGTTTCTTGATATTCTGGTGGCTCTTATAATCTGGTTTTCAATTGTTCTTGGGTGGTAGCCTTGATTCAAAAAGGTTTTTCTGAGGCCCTCAAGGTGATTGTCTCTATCTGTACTGTTGGAACATATCCGATTGTACCTGATAGCCTGGCTGTATACAATAGAGTTTTTTATATGTTTTGGATGAAAACTGTCCCATTTCAGGTATGTTGGACGGTCAATTGGCTTCTTGTACAGGGATGTCTGTATTTCATTGTTCCGTAGTTTAATCATGGTGTCCAAGAAGTTGATTTCCGTGCAGGAGTAGTTGAGTGTTAGGTTGATGGTGGGATGAAACTGATTAAATTGTTCATGGAAGGTCTTCAGCTGCTCCTCAGACTCTGTCCAGATGATTAAAATATCATCAATTCAGTGAGGGTGCCCACACATGAAATGATGGGTCTTCCTGGGTTTCCAGATTTGTGAATTTTGGGAAGCATGTAGAATGTGCCTATTCTTGGACTCACCGGTATCAGTTCATCAGTTCTTATGGATATGTCAGGCAGACAAGAGGCCAACTTGTTAAGTTCCTTGTAATAGTCCTGTGTAGGGTCAGACTCCAATTTCTTATAGTAGCGTGTGTCCATCAGTTGTCTGTGTGCTTCCTTCATGTAGTCTGATTTGTTCATCATGACTATTGCACCCCCCTTGTCTGCAGGTTTAATGATGATTTCTTTGTTGGTTTTCAAAGATTTTATGGCCCTTCTCTCCTGGGCACTGATGTTGGATGGTTGCCTCCTGTGTGTGTCTAGGAAAGTGGATTTTACCAAATGTCTGAAAGTGTCTATATAGTTATCCAGATGAGGGTTGCGTCCTGGTGGAGGTGTCCAATCTGATCTTTTCCTGGTTGTCAAGATCCGTCTTCCTTCAGTCTGGGAGGATTCTGAAACATCTGCATCGCTAAAATATTCCCTCAGACGTAGTCTCCTGAAGTAATCTTCCATGTCGCTGCAGAGTTCAATTTTGTCTAGAGCTTTAGTCGGACAAAATGAGAGTCCTCTAGAAAGCACAGCAACTTCCATTTTGTTTGGTTTGTAATCCGAGAGATTGATAACACAGTTAGATGCTTTTGTGCCTTGAATGGACTTGGTTTCCAAGTTGTCAGGTTTTGGCTTTGTTCTCCACCTGTTTGTATTAAGTCCTGAATTGAGGCGCAGTCTGTGTAGCTTCTTTTCCTTGTTGTGGATCAGAAGGGTTCGTAGTCTGTAGTAGTATTGTTGTACTTCTTGTTCTGTGCTTTCTGGAAGTGTCTTCCTTTGTGTTTCAAATTCCCTCTGGATTTTACTCTTGATGCTGTAGAAGACATGCAAAAGGTGATTCCTTAGTCTCTCAGAAGTCCTGTGACAAAGGTTTTGTGCATAATGGGTATTGTAGGTATGTAGAATTGGGTTTGTAATCCAGAGTCCTTTGGGGATCAGATTCTCCTTTTTGCATTTGGATAAGAAAAATATGTCGCTGTCCAGTTGTGCGCGTTTCTTCAGAAGTGTCTTTAGTTCCATAAAGATGCGGTACATTCTGGTATCCTCCATTTTGATACAAGTAAAATATATCTTTGTACCGTGTTAGCCAGTAGAGATAGAGTTTCATCCCACCATCAACCTAACACTCAACTACTCCTGCACGGAAATCAACTTCTTGGACACCATGATTAAACTACGGAACAATGAAATACAGACATCCCTGTACAAGAAGCCAATTGACCGTCCAACATACCTGAAATGGGACAGTTTTCATCCAAAACATATAAAAAACTCTATTGTATACAGCCAGGCTATCAGGTACAATCGGATATGTTCCAACAGTACAGATAGAGACAATCACCTTGAGGGCCTCAGAAAAACCTTTTTGAATCAAGGCTACCACCCAAGAACAATTGAAAACCAGATTATAAGAGCCACCAGAATATCAAGAAACCATCTTCTACATTATAAAACCAAAGAAGAGAACAACCGGGTCCCTCTTGTAGTCACCTACAATCCACATCTGGAGGTGTTTAGAGGAGCTGCACGGAAACTACAACCATTACTGCAAAAAGATGCCCGGTTAAAATCTATTTTTCCAGACCCCCCACTTCTGTGTTTTAGACAGCCCCCAAATCTAAGAAGCATCATTGTCAGAAGCTCCCTGTCCTCTCCAACACCAACAGGAACATTTCCCTGCAACCAGAAAAAATGCAAGACCTGTCCATTAATATTGACAACGGACAAGATAAAGATTCCCAGATCACATCAGGACTACAAGATCCCAGGTACGTTCAGCTGCACCACAACCAATGTGGTGTACTTAATTATATGTACCAAATGTCCAACTGGGGGTCTGTATGTAGGGGAGACAGGACAACAGCTCAGGACAAGGATGAATTCTCACCGCCACACAATTAGAGAAAAAAGGATGGATCTACCTGTGGCCAAACATTTTTGTAACCCAGACCACAGCATCATGGACATGAAATTGCTGGTATTGAAAGGAAACTTCAAGTCCCAGAGAGACAGGAGACTATGGGAGTACAAACTTATGATGACCTTTGACACATTCAGAGAAGGAATGAATGTGTCTCATGGATTCATGTCTTTTTACATCAGTTAAAAGATGTGCTCCTCTGACCATCCGAGCATGTCACAGCCCTGGACCAGACCCTTATCAAAGGACAATAAAACTTTCACACTGAACTGCATCAGTATTTATGGCTAGAACAGCTTGTCCCCCTGCCATAGAGATAGTTCTGTTTCATATAACTTGTTCTTTTTTTTTTTTTTTTTTACTGCACTATTCTAAGTCCTGTTGTGTATATATACGTGACTCTTCAGATTTTGTGTTATACCATGCCTGATGAAGAGACCTGAGTAGTCTCGAAAGCTTGCAACTATTACCATCTTTTCAGTTAGCCATTAAAAGGTATCAACCACTGAGGACTCTCTGTTCTTTTAAACAATTTTTTTTCATCTGCAGGAAGGCACTTTCAAATAGGACATACCGGTATATCCAATGTCAGGAGGGGGTTAAAAGGGGAAAAAGTTTTCAAATTACTTTTCTTTCTATAATTTTTGCACATAACAAAAACCTGGCAATTTAATAGAGGTGTGTAGACTTTGTAGATCTACTTTATTTACACTGGGTTTTTTTTGGCATATTAAGCACCAGGTCAATATGTTGAAATTAAAATTAATGTATTAAAAGCTAAGTTTCCTATTTATAGTCCTTTCTCCATGTCATTTGAATGAAACAGAGTGAAAAGGAGTGCAAAAGTTATAGTAAGTGCAAAGAACATTGCTATGTGCCGCACATATCCATTAAATATCATGTTCACTCTGTTACTCTTGTAAATGTTATTCCCATGTGTTTCTAACATTTAAAGCAAATGTTTCTTGCTCCTTAGCTAAGTGATTCAGTGTTTACTCAAGAGCCAGAAAGCATTTTACTAAGGGCATAAATGCATTCAGTATCTCACAGGACTTGAAATAAGAACCCCTATTCAGTGAAATGTCTCTAATTGAAATGTCTTTATGTGTTTACCTTACTAGAATCTAACTTTGTTTTGATACTTGATCAATGGGTCATTTTATCTCTTAGATATAGTAATAAATTACTAAGCAAAAACGTACCTACTTGTAGAGTGGTATAAATTAATTATGCATTCTATTGTTTTCTATTTACTATGGATTGTAAGAATGATATTATGACAGTTGGAAAATTTGAAGCGCTTGATGAAACAAAGCTAAGCTGGAAAACAAAATATGTTTATTGGTTTTAGTGCTATTGATTTATCTAGAGCCTTAAACCCTTCCAGTCACAAGTCGCATTAGTATCTTATAAAGAAGGTGGAGGGGAAAGGAGCAGGCTCTGGATCTAAAGGAATCGTCACACTTAAGGGTACTTTACACGCTGCGACATCGCTAACGATATATTGTCGGGGTCACGTTTTTAGTGACGCACATCCGGTGCCGTTAGCGACATCGCAGCGTGTGACACCAATGAGTGACGATCAACGAGCGCCAAAATGTGAAAAATCGTTGCTCATTGACATGTCGTTTATTTCCTTAATATTGTTGCTGCTGCAGGTACGGTGTTGCTTGTTGTTCCTGCGGCAGCACACATCGCTATGTGTGACACCGCAGGAACGAATAAAGTCTCCTTACATGCGTCAACCGGCAATGCGGAAGGAAGAAGGTGGGCGGGATGTTATGTCCCGCTCATCTCCGCCCCTCTGCTTCTATTGGCCGGCCGCTTAGTGACGCTGCAGTGACGTCGCTATGACACCGAACGCCCCTGCCCCTTGAAGGAGGGATTGTTCGGCGGTCACAGCAACGTCGCTGACAAGGTATGTGCGTGTGACGCTGCCGTAACGATAACGTTCGCTATGACAGCGATCATCAAATGGCACATATGCACATATGACGGGGCGGGTGCTATTGCGCTCGACATCGCTAGCAATCGCTAGCAATGTCGCAGCGTGTAAAGCACCCTTAAGCCAGATATTGGCTTCTAACACCAGAAACTGGAGGTAACTGCAATCATTGCTTTTAACCCCCTTAGCTTTTTTCTGGCAGCACTTATGTGGTACGAGCATAGTGGGGGGAAGCATGGTGGGTTGACTATTAACTATGGATGGGTTACGATGGCAGACAGGATTCTGTTAAAAGCCCCCAGGGCTACAATTTCAGTAAGGGTACGCTCACACGAGAAATCGGATGAGTGCAATACGAGGAAATCTCACATTGCACTCTGACCAATGCTAGTCAATGAGGGAGAGCAGTTGGTCAGCTTTTCTCATCCAGATTCTGGATATGAGAAAAGTTGCAACATGCTGCGATTTTCTGCGAGAGCCGTATCTCTCGCACCCATTTAAGTGAATGGGTGCGAGAGAAACATCGGACTGCACTCGGATGTTATCCCAGTGCAGTGCCATATATGCACAGGCTAACAATGGAGGAGATGGGGGGATTATCCCCTCCCTCTCCTCCGCAGCACCCGCCCTCAGCTTCACAGCTGTTACCAGATCACAAGATCGGGTCACAGTCACATGACACTCGGCTCACGCTCGCAGCAGAGCCTGAGTCGAGATTCATTAGCATATTGCATCCAATGCTCTCGCAATCGGATGCCATACGCTAGTGTGAGTCCAGCCTAATACTGTAAATCCAAGTCACAGGCTGGGCATCATAATAAACCTTGTTTTCACTATATAAAATAAAATAATAAACAATATTAGAAATAATCATATTTATTTTTTTTCAAATCCATTAAAGTTGAATGTAAAAGAAAACAGTAGAGAGAAAAAAATTGCAAAATTGACATTTTTTGGTCACCAACTTTCCTTCATAAAATCCAATAAAATAAAATCAAAATCCTGTATCACAAGGGGTACCGCAAGCCAATTTAGTTTTCCAAATTTCAGATTTTTCTTTTTCACTACCTAAATAAAGAGTTGGGAATCTCCATTCTGTGAGACATTTACGTCCCATGAAATAATTTCTTCTGGTCCCCTGAAACAGTATGTGAGCTGCAGGTCCTGTTTTGCCATATGCCGGTCCTATAATTCTTCCTTAGATGTCTAAGCCTATGTAATGTGAGAAATGATGAATTTCCCACTTTGAGGAGACATGCAGTGTAATATGCATTTGTGTTCAGTACAAATGACTCCTGTGAACTGTTATTACAAAAATTATCATCGCAAAGAATTGACTGCACTCCAGACGGATGCAAGCATTGAAAAGCAGTCATCAATACTACCATTACATTAAGGGTGAGTTAGTTAAATGTTAGACGTAACATAGCAGGATTATTTTAAAGATGATTTTTCGTGCCCTACAAACAATGGTAAAAATGGGCAGTGTTTGCCTCCTGCCATAAGAGGTCTCTGTTGTCTCTTGAAAAGAATCTATAGGATACTTTAGAGCTCTACTGTAGGCCTCATGGTGAACTGCAGTGATTCGGGTGACAAGAAAGAGGGAGTATGTATGTGAGCCAAATCTGTCGACATGGTGCATTTGAGATCCCCGGGAAACATGTTCCAGTAAAGTCAAGCAGTGAGGAGATGTCCATTGGGCATGACTTGGGGGGAGCATGCATGTGTACTTAAACTTGAGCACCAAAGGTATTTCATTATTTACATAGTACATAGTTACATAGGGTGAAAAAAGACCTAGGTCCATCTAGTTCAACCTTCCTCCATCAATTTTACATCTTGTCCCTAAGTCATTTATAACCAACAATGTTGTGTGTACTGAGGAAAAAATCCAGCTCTTTTGCTGTTATAGTGTCTGACATTACTGCTTTTTGTGGTAGGACATTCCACAGTCTGACTGCTCTAACTGTAAAGAACGCTTTCCTATTTATCTGCTGGAATCGCTTTTCTTCCACTCGCAGTGAGTGCCCCATGGTCCTTAGTATTGTCTTTGGAAGAAATAAGTTATGTGCAAGTCCTTTATATTGACCACACATGTATTTATACATATAAATGAGATCTCCTCTGAGACATCTTTTTTCTAAGCTAAACATATCTTTTTCAACCTCTCATCATATGGGAGGCCTTCCATTCCTTGTAGTAGTCTCATTAGTCGCCTTTGAACTGACTCTAACTGTGGAGCCCAAAACAAGTGATTTATAGAGGGGTGACAAAACGTTGGGATCACGAGATCTAATCTCTCTTTTTACATACCCTTAAATCTTGTTTGCTTTTGCAGCTGCTGCTTGACATTGAGTGCTGCTGCTCAGCTTGTTTATAATCAGAATACCCAAGTACTTCTCCTGTTCTGTAGTCCCGAGTTTACTTCCATTTAATGTATACGCAGCTATAGGATTACTCCGTCCAAGGTGCATTACTTAACATTAAATCTCATTTGCCAAGTATCTGACCATTCTGACATCTTATCCAGATCTTTTTGTAATATTGTACTATCAAAGTCAGTTTTTAATATCCTTCATAGTTTGGTGTCATCAGCAAAGACTGACACTTTACGATCTATGCCATCCACAAGGTCATTAATAAAACGATTTCAAAGTATCGGTCCTTGCACAGATTCCTGTGGCACCCCACTGCTGACTATAGCCCATTTAGAGAATGTACCATTTATGACTACTGTTTGTTCTTTTAGCCAATTCCTTACCCAGTTGCACATAGTTTCCCCTAGCCCTTGCTTCTGGAGCTTTAGTATAAGGCTATTATGTGGTATGGTATGAAATGCCTTTGCAAAGTCCAAATAAATCACATCAGTTGCATTACCAATATCAAGATTTTCACTTACCCCCTTATTAAACCCCAACAGGTTGGTTAGACATGACTTATCTTTCATGAATCCATTTAGTCTGTCAGTTATTATGTTATTTTCTGCAATATATTTTTGCATGTCATCCCGTAAAATGCCTTCAAAAACTTTGCATACTACTGAGGTCAGGCTTACTGGACAGTAGTTGCCTGGATCCACCCTCTTACCTTTCTTAAATATCGGTACAACATCAGCAATCCTCCAATCCTAAGGCACCAACCCTGTTACCAGCAAGTCTAAAAAGATGAGATACAGTGGTCTGTCGATTATAGAGCTCAATTCCCATAATATTCGTGGATGAATGCCATCTGGCCCGGGGAATTTGTTTAATTTACTGTTTAATTTAATGTTTAATTTACTCTGACGCAGGTGTACTTCTTCTTGTGTTAAATTAATTGAATAAGGTGGTGAACTTTGATTTTACACTTAGGATGATCATTGGAACAGTCAATTTCTTGGTGAACAAGGATGAGAAGTGCCTGTTTAATATCTCAGTTTTTTGTTTTTCCTCTATAACTAACTTGTTATTGTATGTTAAGGGGCCGATACTATCCTTTGTTTTCTTTTTGGCATTAATGTATTTATAAAATATTTTGGGATTACGCTTGAATCTTGTGAGAACAAAATATTGTGACTATAAGCCAAGCATTCACGGAAATAAACTTTGTTCGTATTCTTACTCAAACCTCCATTTAAAGCAAACTTTGCTAGTTTGGTTTCATTTTACATTTCCTATTGAGATCTTTATACTCCTGAAATTATATTCCTGCATGCTTGGCCATCACGATTTTGAATGCCCTTTGTTTTTGTTTTAGTATTCTTTGTACTATCTTATTTATGTATAGAGGTGTTTTTTTAATCCTTATTTTATTTACATTTTATTAATGGAGGGTATATGTTTTCTACATGATTCTAGAAGAATACTTGCACCATTTACGTTCCGTATCCCCAGTTACCTTGACATGGTCCCAGATTACACAATTAAGCGCTTCCCTTAATTTGTGGAAATCAGCTTTCGTAATATTCCAGGTTTTGGTATTTCCCCTTTGAAATGTTCTATTGAATATTACATTGAAACTTACCATATTTTGGTCTCTGCTGTCCAAGTGCTCCCAGATTTGTAGATCTGAAATGATATCAGGTCCATTTGACAGGGCCAGATTCAGCAAATTATCTTTCCAGTTTGGTTCATCTACCATGTGTGAGAGGTAAGTGTCTTGAACTGTAAGAACTTGCCACTTTTTGCACAACCAGAATATTTTATATTCAATTGAATATCTGATAGTTAAAATTCCCCATAACAAGGACCTGATTATTATTTGCTGCTTTTTTAATTTGTTGCAGCATTTCATCTTCTACATGTTCAAATATATTAGGAGGCTTAAAAGCAAACTTAGATTACCTTCTTTCTATTATTGCCATCCTCATGTATATTTACTCCTACTGACTTTATATTATAGCAGCTCCCCCAATGTCATCATTAAGCACAAGTCTTAGGTTAGATTTAACAAAAATACACACCCCTCCACCTTTTTTGTCTTTCCTGTCCTTTCTGAATGTAGGTGAACCCTCTACATTTGTCACCAAGTCATGGCTTTTGTCCAGCCAGGTTTCTGTAATGCCCACCACATCGTAATCTGTGGCTGACATAAAAGTCTCCATTTCATTAAATTTGTTTGCAAGACTTTTTGCATTTTTCAGCAGACATTAATTACAATTAGCACATTTATTACTCCTACTCACCTCCCTACTTTCCTTGCATATTCCAGCCCCCCTATATCCTTATTGACCCATACTGTCTTACTCTACCTGTTCACTCTATCTATTCTCTTATTTAATTCATTACCTTCTCTCCCCCAGATCTTAGTTTGAAAGCTCCTCCATCCATCTGATCATATTTTCCACAGCACAGCCTCACCCTCTCCTTTGAGGTGCTACCTCTCCCCACTGTAGAGCCTGCAGCCAACAGAGAAGTCAGCCCAGTTCTCCCTGAACCCAATCCCTTTCTTTTTGCACCAATTTTTAATCCACTTATTTATCGCCCTAAGCATTAGCTGCCTTTCCTAGGGATGCTCCAAAACAACCATGTGAGCGTTTCAGATTTTATTAAGGGAGGACAATCAGGTAGGAGTGTTGCTTGGCTTCTTTAAAAATTAAAATCTAAAATCTAAACAAGCAACAGAGAAATAATTAGAAGTGGAAATCGCCCAATTTTTCCTTTTTTGCTTGTTTATTGGCGCAATACTTCAAAAAGGATGGAAGTGCATATGAAGGCAACAGCTTTTCTGTATCTTCAAGACTTTTTTGACCTCTGGCATGGGAGGCAGTATAAGCTATAAGTATATAGAATACCAAATCAGCAAGAAAAAGTGCATAATGCACTGTATTTACATAATAGCTGATAGGTGCAGCATATTAATTTCAGTGCATTCACATAAAAATAATAAAAATTACAAGAATAATTGTTTACATGGATTATGGCTGAAACAGAGAACTGTATTTGTCTTGCTAACTTTAGATAAATAAACTAATAAATAAAAATAACCTGATTTTTATTATTTTATCCAAACTTGCCAAGAATCTATGTTCTTTCTATCCTTCTATGCTACTGTTACGGCTATACACAGGAGGTGTCCTCCCTCTCGGGTCAGAGTCAGGGTGCCTTCTGTCTCTCCACTGCTCAAGACCCATTATGTGGGTGCTGGTCTGCCTCGGACCATTTGCAGTGGTTGACCCAATCCTCTGTTGTGTTACTGATGGCTGTTCAGCCGCCAGAATCTAAGTGTGGAAAACAGGTGAGTGCACATGCACAGGCCGAGTCTTTTTCTAACTCATACTCTTTGGCCAATGCGTATGTGCATGACATGGCAACCTCGGATTGGTCGTGGGACATCATCAGCCCCGATGACGTGGCTTCTTTGGATTGTCCATTGAACATCAGCTGCTACTATGACGTAACCTCTCTGAATTAGCCGTTAGATGTCAGCTATGCTGATTAGACATGAGCTGTCTGGGTGATGCTTAGGTTATATGGGGATGCTGCCGATTTCGGACAGGGCTCAGTCTTTGCTTACTTTGCAGCAGTAGAATATGTTAGGCCGATCGTCTCTCCACCGAATAATAATAGCGGTCACCTCATCAGGCAGCAGTGCTGCTTAAGCACACTGCTGCCCTGAACTAAAGTATTTGTGGCAGGTGCTACTCTGAAAGTTTGCATATAGTGGCTCTGCTGCATTTGCATTTCTGTTCGCTGGTGTTAATATTTCCGTTTCCGTTTCCGCCTTATTAATTTGAACTTTATTATACTGAAGTCTGCAGTTGTCCGTCCAGCTCTCTAGGCTCTTAGCAGTCATATTCTATACATATCACAGTGGGCCCTGGGTTGCGCTTAGGATTGTAGGTACCATCCTCCTACTAAGCCACCAACCCCATAATAGTTACTTTTTAAGAACCATTTTATGCCAAACTCTCCATGTTCTCATTATTGCTATTTATTCCTGAAAAATTCAAGATATTAACATTGCATTGTTCTCACATGTTCAGACAGCCAAGAGGAACCAGAATATTTTGTGATCAATTTTACAGGTTTTCCACATCTGTCTCTAATAGGATGTAATATTTTGTCAATAAACCAGTGCTCACAAGGACAATAGATTAGGCAAACTATGCAATTGTTTTACAACTAATGATCTGACATCCTAAATGGTATGACTAACTCCTTTTCTTAATATTTATATCTATATCCATATATAAAGTTCAGACCAAAAATTTGGACACACCTTCTCATTCAAAGATTTTTCTTTATTTTCATGACTTTGAAAATTGTAGATTCACATTAACGGCATCAAAACTATGATTTAACACATGTGGAATGAAATACTTAATAAAAAAGTGTGAAACAACTGAATTTATGTATTATATTCTAGGTTCTTGAAAGTAGCCACCTTTTGCTTTGATTACTGCTTTGCATTGCTTTAAGAAATGAAGGTCACTCAGTCTGAAAAATTGGGAAAACTTTGAAAGTGTCCACAAGTGCAGTGGCAAAAACCATCAAACGCTACAAAGAACCTGGATCACATGAGGACCGCCCCAGGAAAGGAAGACCAAGAGTCACCTCTGCTGCGGAGGATAAGTTTATCCGAGTCGCAAGCCTCAGAAATCGCAGGTTAACAGCAGCTCAGATTAGAGACCAGGTCAATGCCATACAGAGTTCTAGCAGCAGACACATCTCTAGAACAACTGTTAAAAGGAGACTTTGTGCAGTAGCCCTTCATGGTAAAATAGCTGCTAAGAAACCACTGCTAAGGACAGGCAACAAGCAGAAGAGACTTGTTTGGGCTAAAGAACACAAGGAATGGACGTTGGACCAGTGGAAATCTGTGCTTTGGTCTGATGAGTCCAAATTTGAGATCTTTGGATCCAACCACCGTGTCTTTGTACGACGCAGAAAAAGTGAACAGATGGACTCTACATGCCTTGGTCACACCGTGAAGCATGGAGGAGGAGGTGTGATAGTGTGGGGGTGCTTTGCTGGTGACATTGTTGGGGATTTATTCAAAATTGAAGGCATAGTGAACCAGCATGGCTACCACAGCATCTTGCAGCGGCATGCTATTCCATCCGGTTTGCGTTTAGTTGGACCATCATTTATTTTTCAACAGGACAATGACCCCAAACACACCTCCAGGCTGTGTAAGGGCTATTTGACTAAGAAGGAGAGTGATGGGCCTTCACAGTCACCAGAGACCTGAACCCAATCGAGATGGTTTGGGGTGAGCTGGACTGCAGAGTGAAGGCAAAAGGGTCAACAAGTGCTAAGCATCTCTGGGAACTCCTTCAAAACTGTTGGAAGACCATTTCCGGTGACTACCTCTTGAAGGTCATCAAGAGAATGCCAAGAGTGTGCAAAGCAGTAATCAAAGCAAAAGGTGGCTAATTTGAAGAACCTAGAATATAAGACATATTTTTAGTTGTTTCACACTTTTTTTTAAGTATTTCATTCCACATGTGTTAATTCATAGTTTTGATGCTTTCAATGTGAATCTACAATTTATAGAGTCATGAAAATAAAGAAAACTCTTTGAATGAGAAGGTGTGTTCAAACTTTTGGTCTGTACTGTAAAAAAAATGTCATCATAACATTTCAAAACTTTCCATAGGATGCTTCTTGAAAAATTTCTTACTAATCTCAAGCTTTGTAAGTAGTCAAGCCAATTATGTAGTTTGATTTTAATAGATTTTATTATTCTTAAAAAAGCAGATGTAAATTCATAGTATCATAGTATCATAGTTTTTAAGGTTGAAGGGAGACTCTAAGTCCATCTAGTTCAACCCGTAGCCTAACATATTGATCCAGAGGAAAGCAAAAAAATCCCAATGTGGCGAACAAGTTCCAGTGGGGAAAAAATTTCCTTCCTGACTCCACATCCGGCAATCAGACTAGTTCCCGGGATCAATACCCTGTCATAAAATCTAATATACATAACTGGTAATATTAAATTTTTCAAGAAAGGCGTCCAGGCTCTGCTTAAATGTTAGTAGTGAATCACTCATTACAACATCATGCGGCAGAGAGTTCCACAGTCTCACTGCTCGTACAGTAAAGAATCCTCGTCTGTGATTATAATTAAACCTTCTTTCCTCAAGATGTAGCGGATGCCCCCGTGTTCCAGTCGCAGGCCTAGGTGTAAAAAGATCTTTGGAAAGGTCTCTGTACTGTCCCCTCATATATTTATACATTGTGATTAGATCCCCCCTAAGCCTTCGTTTTTCCAAACTAAATAACCCCAAGTTTAATAACCTGTCTTGGTATTGCAGCCCACCCATTCCTCTAATAATCTTGGTCACTCTTCTCTGCACCCTCTCCAGTTCAGCTATGTCCTTCTTATATATCGGTGACCAGAATTGTACACAGTATTCTAAGTGCGGTCGCACTAGTGACTTGTACAGAGGTAGAACTATATTTTTTTCATGAACACTTATACCTCTTTTAATACATCCCATTATTTTATTAGCCCTGGCAGCAGTTGCCTGACACTGTCCACTAAAGTGAAGTTTACCATCCACCCATACACCCAAGTCTTTTTCTGTGTCTGTTTTACCCAGTGTTCTACAATTAAGTACATAATCATAAATGTTATTTCCTCTACCCAAGTGCATGACCTTACATTTATCTACATTAAACTTCAATTGCCACTTCTCAGCCCAATCCTCCAATTTACATAAATCTCCCTGTAATATAAAATTATCCTCCTCTGTATTGATTACCCTGCATAGTTTAGTATCATCTGCAAATATTGAAATTCTACTCCGCATGCCCCCAACAAGGTCATTTATAAATATGTTGAAAAGAAGCGGGCCCAATACTGACCCCTGTGGTACCCCACTATGAACTGAGACCCAGTCCGAGTACGTACCATTAATAACCACCCTTTGTTTCCTATCACTGAGCCAGTTTTTAACCCAGTTACACATATTTTCCCCTATCCCCATTATTCTCATTTTATGTACCAACCTTTTGTGTGGCACCGTATCAAAAGCTTTTGAAAAGTCCATATACACAACATCCACTGCATTTCCCTGGTCCAGGCTTGAACTTACCTCTTCATAGAAGCTGATCAAATTAGTTTGACAGGATCGATCCCTCATAAACCCATGTTGATACTCTGTCATAAGGTTATTTTTCTTGAGATACTCCAGTATAGCATCTCTCAAGAAACCCTCAGGGATTTTACCAACCGTAGAGGTTAAACTTACCGGCCTATAATTTCCCGGCTCAGTTTTTGTCCCCTTTTTGAATATTGGCACCACATTTGCTATGCGCCAGTCCTGCGGTACCGACCCTGTTATTAAGGAATCTGAGAAGATTAAAAATAATGGTCTATCTATCACAGAACTCAATTCCTGTAGTACTCTGGGGTGTATGCCATCTGGGCCCAGAGATTTGTCAACCTTAGTGATTTCGAGGCGGCGGCGTACTTCCTGCTGGGTTAAGCAGGTAATATTCAAGGGTGAATTTATGGCATCACTGGTCATGTCATCTGCCATGGCATTTTCTTGTATAAAAACCGTAGAAAAAAAGTCATTCAGCAGGTTGGCTTTACCCTCATCCCCTTCCACCATTTCACCAAGACTATTTTTAAGGGGGCCAACACTATCGCTTTTCAGTTTTTTACTGTTTATGTAGTTAAAGAATATTTTAGGATTATTTTTACTTTCTCTCGCAATGAGTCTCTCTGTCTCAAACTTAGCTAACTTAATTTGCTTTTTACATATTTTATTTAATTTTCTATAATTATATAATGCCTCATCACTGCCTACCCTCTTTAATTCTTTTAAGGCTTTCTGTTTTTCTTTTATTGCTTCCCTTACAGCTCTGTTTAGCCATAGGGGTTTCCTCCTATTTCTAGCATGTTTGTTCCCATAGGGTATATTTTCTGCACAAGCCCAATTCAGGATGCTCATAAAAGTCTCCCATTTGCTTTGTGTACTTTTATTACTTAGTACATCATCCCAGTTTATTGCACTAAGATCATCTCTCAACTGTTTAAAATTTGCTTTCCTGAAGTTTAGTGTCCTTGTAGCCCCTCTACTAGACATCTTATTAAAGAATACATGAAAACTTATTATTTTGTGATCACTATTCCCCAAGTAACCCCCAACTTGTATATTTGATAAGCGGTCTGGCCTATTGGTTAGTACAAGGTCTAGTAGTGCTCCCCCTCTTGTGGGGTCCTGTACCATTTGTGAAAGGTAATTATCTTTCATTGTTATCAAAAATCTATTTCCTTTGCTGGAACTGCAAGTTTCTGTTCCCCAATTTATATCAGGATAGTTAAAGTCCCCCATAATAATTACCTCTCCGAGACTCGCTGCTTTATCAATTTGCTTTATGAGGAGATTCTCTACCTCTTCCATAATATTCGGCGTCTTATAACACACCCCTATCAGTATTTTATTATTCATTCTCCCCCCCCTTATCTCCACCCATAGGGACTCTACATTCTCAGTACCCTCACATATGTTGTCACGCAGGATGGGTTTTAAGGATGATTTTACATATAGACACACACCTCCCCCTCGCTTATTTGTACGGTCATTCCTGAATAAGCTAGAACCCTGTAAATTAACAGCCCAGTCATAGCTCTCATCCAGCCATGTCATGCCGCATGTGGTTACTCTGGGGAACCCTTGCCCGCCTTTTCCTTTTTTCCACCTCACTGCCTCTTTCTGCCTGTTGTGGTGCTGCAGATCCCATTTCCTCACTCTGGTCTTCCTCCTTACTTGTTGATTTAACCTGACTTGCTAGTAACTGTGTCTCATCATCATTATCTACCTCTTAAAAGAGTAATTGCTGTTCCCCACCATCGGCATCTTCTGACCGTGACTGCTCATATATTTGGGTGTCACTGCCTATAATCTCCTCATTTGACTCTTGAAACAATGGGTGGCCAGACAAAGCCATAAATGAAAAGTAAATAGCTCCTGCGAGTGTCCAAGGGTGGGGTAACTTATCTCCTAAGACTTACCATTGTGGAAGGAAGGAGGATCATGGTGAGTATTTAGCAATCCACACTCTTAGCAAGTGAAAATGGACCATGTGGAAGAAAGGGTGGTGCTGGGAAACAAAGTGGAAGCATTATCTGCCACAATCTGCTAGCACTATTATGGCTTCAACAGTGGTTTTCAGTGCCCCCCTGCAAAGTAGGCCAGGAACTAGGTCAAGATGATGCACATGCTTGGTGTGCTCCAACAGCAGGCCAAGTTTGCCCTGGCCTATGGCTACAGCCTCTGTGTGCACCACCATCAATGGGATGTCCATTTCTTTACACTTCTTTACACTAATTGCAGCTAAAAGCGGTGTTATTATAGCATAAAATCTATTTGAATTGTCCCTGAAAAGGACTGTTGGTTTAATGTTGCAACAGCAGGTACTATTATGCTATAACACACTGTCCCTTCTGCAGCAGAAACTCCCTACACGCTTTCCAGGTACATTGCACCAAGCATGACATCACCGGTACTTATGCAAACTCGATAGTGCTATGCGGCCTGCCAATCACAGTAATGCCAGTAGCCAACATGACTACTGCATTACCATGTTTGGCAGGAAATCCCCACATATTTAGTGGATGAAAATCAGTCGCAAAAATGTGGAACGGGAATCAAGCATGGCACCTGAGTATCAGCATATTCGATTGATGACTGAGCAGTGCTGAGGATGCCCACCACTACTGATCACACATTTTAACTGACATAAGCTGATGGTCAACATGTTTAATTGAGAATAAAATGAATGATCAGAAAATAACTAAAATTATCAATCAATCAATCAATCAATCAACATTACTGAGAGTTCAGTGTTCAAGTAATTTGCAAATGGCTAAGGTAGATCTGAATCCGTCTACTCCAGTTCTATTCCCTGCACAGCACCACCTCCTCCTGCTTGACTGACTTCTTGTATGCTGTATGATGACTTTAGGCAAAAAAAGCCTTCACTCAAGCAGAAATTCCATTCATGAGGATAAGCCCAAACATTGGTTAGCCAAAATAAATTATTAGTATGATAGTCTCAATGCTGAAGAGTCAGAGAGCAGGCTAAAGGTGTAATTCCGTATATCTATCCCAGCTCATGGTAAATTAGGGGGCTATCAGAAGTAGTATAAAATATGGAAGCTGGCCAAAAAAATAACATTTTATGCATCTGATATTTAGGAATTTGAGGTGACAGCACACAGCTCAATCAATAAGATTAGAAAAAAGCCAAATCTGACTTTAGCGTACTACTTTCAGGGCTCATGCAGATTGAAAATGGGAGTGCTAGTCTCAGTTTGTGAATACTAATCCAAAGATGTAAATGACATACGGGGAAGTGCTGAACCTGTATATTCACTCAGTGCGACTTAGTTGTTTTAATTAATTCTTCATCCCCTGCAACAAGGAGGGCAGAATTAAACACCTCAGTGCTGTTTACAGCTAAAACAAATACCTAAATCCAAGCCTGTGTCCTTGCATTTTATGAAAGGCAAGTAATTTTTATTTCCTAAAGAAAGATTGCCATTATTAATAAATTTAAATGATATCTGTCACAAGGATTTATCTACCCAATCTGAGAGCAGCATGATGTAGAGCAGGCACACTGATCCCAGCAAGGGGCTGCTTGATGCAGTTGTGAGATAATCTCTGTTTTATCTGCTGCAGTTGTACGTTTTTTAATGCTGAGCTCTAAATAATTCAACCACCAAAACTGATCAGCAGCTATCTCTGTAGACTGCCTATAAACAGAAATCCTGGATGTTTGCTGTTTTTTATAGTGTTATACTTCTTATTGCTGTCATTGTTGCTATTTTTGGCCTTACGGTGCTACACTTCACTTTACCTGTCAGCAGGGAACGGCGTGATCTTTGCTGCGGCTATTTAAATTGCACTGTTAAGCCTTCTTTACATGTTTCAATTTCACATACGATATCGTATGCGATTTGCAACGCCCCCATCGTATGTGCAGCACGTTCAATTTGTTGAATGTGCCGCACAAACGATTAACCACCGTCACACATACTTACCCGTCCATACTACCTCGATGTGGGTGGCGAACGTCCATTTCCTGGAGTGGGAGGGACGTTCGGCATCACATCGACGTCAAGCAGCAGCCGGCCAATAGAAGCGGAGGGGCGGAGATGAGCGGGACGTAAACATCCCGCCCACCTCCTTCCTTCCGCATTGTCGGCGGGAGCCTCGGACGGAGGTAAGCTGTCGTTCAATGTGCCCGGGGTGTCACACACTGTGATGTGTGCTGCTTCGGGAACATTGTACAACCGCACGTTCAATCTTTGAGGAATGAACGACGTGCATGCGATGAACGGATTTTCGTTCAATCACAATTGCATGAAGGTTTTACTTGCTACAATCATACTTACGATGCCGGATGTGCGTCACTTACGACATGACCCCGCCGACACATCGTAAGATTTATTGTAGCATGTAAAGCGCCCTTTAGATTTTGACAGTGCAATCTAAGTGATTAGCAGGTGATTCACCAGCGCCTGTTAGCTGCATATGTCTACTTACTGGATCAGCAAACATTTGCGGGGATTAAGGTCCCTGCAAATATCGGAGTTAATGGTAAATGCAGGGACCCAACCTTGGACGTATACATATATATGAGATCCAAGGAGAGACAGAAGCAGGCGGCAGTCATCGGCATCCAAATAGTGGATTTATTCAAACATTTTCATGCCAAAAAGGGTACAGGTGGTTGGCAAAGGTGAGAACAGGTCACAACGCCAGATGACAGTTTCGCACCTTTGTGCTTCATCCGGCGTTGTGACCTGTCCTCACCCTTTTGGCATGAAAATGTTTGAATAAATCCGCTACTTGGATGCCGATGAGTGCCGCCTGCTTCCGTCTCTCCTTGAATCTTATACATGGGCTACGCCCTAGGATGTGCACTCGGCTTTTCTGCTTTCTAGGAATGAACTTACAGCAACACCTTGCTTTGGATTGGCGGTGCCCGGTTTTTCTCTCACTCTTGTATACATATATATATACTGTATGTGTACACGTCCAAGGTCGTGAAGGGGTTACAGGAACATAAATATGAAACAGCTTCCAAAATAAGGCCAATTTTTGTGAAGACTCTGGTGACAAGCCATTGTTTCTTCATTTTGAACAATTTACCTGCTCTTGGTACCTAAAAAAAGGATAATTATTCGACAGCTTGATGTTATGCCCTTTTTTTAGCATAATCATATTTTTCTGGATCACAAAAAAAGAAAACATTTTATACTTGTTATTGAAAAGCCATACTTCTTTACTTTCAAAATAAAACACCTGTTTTGTCTTCATAAATAAAAGGGATTGTTTATGTAGAGACTGAGAAAAAGCGATAGCTTCTTCATTCATTAAAGAGCAGAGCTCTTGGTTCTCCTCAAACAGGGATAGTTTTTGTACTTCCTGTGTGGAAAAGCTACAGCTCCTTGTGTTTCACTAGCTGTGTATAAATACAAGATAAGCAGGCATATGGTCTCAATACAGTTATTATTTGAATTTTGTACAATTCAAATAGCCTAGAAAGTCTGAAACTGAATTATGTGCTTAAATGGGATGCTGTTTATTACTGGTTAACATGTGGTTTTTTTACTTGATAGATTTAGGTCAATTTTACATTAATAAGGCTGGATTGGCATTATTGAGCACAAGTTTAATACACATATGGGAGACCTGAGAGTTTTATAAAAGTATTTCCTAGGCAATAAGAGGCTTTTCAGTATTGTGATATACAGTATATTCATAAATCATATTTTTAAGGAACATTTGTGGAGACAAATTCAAATTTCAAACGATCCTTTCATGTCTACTCTGGAGCCGACTTCTAATGTTTTGTAGGGACCGTAGTAGAGAAACCCTCATTGATCAGACACTCATATCCTATTCCATGAATAAAGACTATTTTTCCCTGCAGTCTATATGCGATGATGAGAAAAGGCAGGATTACAAAAAAAAATTGTTTTTAACTCTTATAAAATGAATAGAAATTAATTGGGAGGGATGATAAGACATACCTTAGCTTGACTTTTAAAACAGCCCAAACTATTTAAAATATTAAGTTAATGTTTGATTCATCATAGCATGTAGAGTGTTATGTGTTAAGACATAAATATCTATGATGGCAAACATATATTCCCATTTCAGCCTTAATGTACCCCACTAAGGCTTTCTGTAAATAAGACCTGGTTCATATGAGGTCAATGTTGACATGTTTCCTATAATGAATGATATGAAAAATTCTATATTGTAGATATTGACACTATTAACACAAAATGTTTTCAGAGTAATGAGTAAATCATTATGTATTCCAGTGTAACTAGAATCATCTACTGAGCAATACAGATGGAAACTACCTATATAAACTTGAAAGAACAAATACAATGTAATTCATGAGTTCAACTCTATTCACCTTGAACTGATAACAGAATTTGTCATCAACAGAACAACATGTAGCTATGCATTCAGCATGTGACTAGCGTGATAAAATATATATCAAAAGGTTTAAGATAAATGACCTATACAGTGATAGTCAGCCGAGTATAACAGTGAAGCAAGAAAGCATTGTTTCATTGTGTGCCCAGATGCATCACACTATACAGCTGTATATAAAGGATATGGGTTTTGTCAATCTTCTCATCAGCAATCAGTCTGTGAGAAAGTAAAGGTCAATGCACAACCTATTCTATATCAGGAACTGAGTGGAAACACATGAATTCAAATAGAAAAATCGAGGGACTATAATTTTTTGAATGAAAATATAGCCTTTTTGTATTTTCTCACAGTGAACAGAATGCAGAATAACATTGTAGATTTCATCCGACATAAATAAAAGCCATATAAGTTTAGGTAAATATTTAATTTGGAATTGTGAGTTTAAACAGCTTAGAGTATGCATCATTATTTGCACAGAATCTTTACAGTAAGTAAATAGTAAAAAAAATGTAAAAATATAGAGTATTGGGCTGCAGGGCAGTTTTCTAACATGATAGTAACCCCAAACACACCTCCAAGACCACCATTGCCTTGGTAAAGAAACTGAGGCGAAAGGTGCTGGACTGGCCAAGCATGTCTCCATACCAAAGCCCTATTGAGCATCTGTGGGGTATCTGCCTACAGAAGGTGGAGGAGCGCAAGGTCTCTAAAATACACCATTTCTGTAATGTCAACATGGAGGATGGAAGAGGATTCTAGTGGCTCCTATAAAGCTCTAGTGCCGAAGAGAGCTAAGGCAGTTCTTGGAAATTAATGGAGGCCACGCAAAAAATGCTACTTTGGGCAAAATTTGGCCATTTTCCCTTAGGGGTGTAGTAACTTTTATTTCCAGCAGTTTTTATATTAATAGCTGTGTGTTCAGTTATTTACAGGTAACATCAAATTTACACTGTTATACCAGCTGTACACTGACTACTATAAATTGCATCAAAGTGTCAAATGTTCAGTGTTGTCCCTTGAGATTATATAATAAAACAAAAAACATTAGATGTGTATTTACTTTTGTGATATACTCTTTGTAAAAACTTGCAAAGAAATAGTTTAATGACAAAGAAGCAGAGGTGCTGGATTTGCCTCCATAGTCCCCTGACCTCAACCCAATCAAACACTTGTGGGTAGAGTTAAAAAAAAAAAGCTGTATACATACCATAGGGAGCCAACTAGTATGCACCAACATTGGGAATGTGTAGAAGAGATCTGGAATCAGATTTGAGTCAAGATATGCTTGTATCTGATCGAGAGCATGCCCAGTAGGATTCAGGCAGTGTTAAAAGCCAAATGTCAATTTAAAAAACAGTAACAAAATAATAAACATTTTAGTTTTGATATTTAGGAGCAAAACCGTAACAATGCAGTGACATGACAAGAATCTGAATACCTAATTAAATGCTAAATATTTGCTAGTCAAATTTATGTATGGCCCCCTTCACACGTCTGTGAAACATGTGCGTGTTTGGCCCATTTCCGTATGTACCGGAGACACGACCAAACGTGCACCAATGTTAATCTATGTTTGAGGTCACACGTGCGTTATTTCATAATGTCCGTGTGTCCGTGTCCGTGATCCGTATGTGTTTCCGTTTTGTACGGAAGCCTGTCCGTTTTCTGCACGGAACACGCACACACGGACACCATGAAAGTCAATGCTTATGTGCGCACAATACGTGACACGGATACATCTCTGTATGCTCCGTGTATGTTTTTTGCTTTTTATCTAGCGATGTCGGTCATTCTTTCTTTTCCTGTCTATGTCTGTCAATCTCCCTCAGTCCGTCGATCGGTCTCTCTGTCTGTCTGTCGGTCTCTTTCTGTCTTGTCTGTCCCTCTCTCGCTGTCTGTCGGTCAGTTTCCCCCCTCTCTCATACTTACCGTTCCCCAATCACCGGCATGGCGCTGCACGGCTGTTCTCTAAACTCCGGCGGCTTTTCCTCTTTTGAAAAAGCCGGCCGCTCATTAAAACAATCTCATATTCCCTGCTTTCCCTGCCGACCGGCGCCTATGATTGGTTGCAGTTAGACACGCCCCCACGCTGATTGACAGCTGTCTCACTGCAACCAATCACAGCTGCCAGGGGGCGGGACTATACTGTGCAGTGAAAATAAATAATTACAAAAAAACGACGTGCGGTCCCCCCCCATTTTGATACCAGCCAGGGTAAAGTCACACGGCTGAAGGCTGGTATTCTCAGGATGGGGAGCTCCACGTTATGGGGAGCCCCCCAGCCTAACAATATCAGCCAGCAGCCACCCAGAGTGGCCGCATACAATAGATGCGACTGTTCTGGGACTCTACCTGGCTCTTCCCGATTGGCCCTGGTGCGTTGGCAATCAGGGTAATAAGGAGTTAATGGCAGCCCATAGCTGCCAATATGTCCTAGATTAATCATGTCAGCCGTCTCCCCAAGATACCTTCCATGATTAACCTGTAAGTTACAGTAAAAAACACACACACCCGAACAATCCTTTATTAGAAATAAAAACACTAACAAATTCCCTCGTCACCAATTTATTAACCCCAACAAAGCCCTCCATTTCTGGCGTAATCCATGGACCTCCAGCGTCGCATCCAGCTCTGCTGCATGAAGGTGACAGGAGCTGCTGAAGACACCGCCGCTCCTGTCAGCTCCACGCAGCAACTGAGGTGAGTAGCGCGATCAGCTGAGATGTCATTGAGGTTACCCGTGGCTACCGCTGGATCCAGCAGTGGCCGCGATTAACCGCAGTGACAGCTCAGCAGATCGCACTATTCCCTTCATTAGCTGCGTGGATAACTGCGTGGCTGTTAGTGTTTTTTATTTCTAATAAAGGATTGTTCGGGTGTGTGTTTTTTTACTGTAACTTACAGGTTAATCATGGAAGGTATCTTGGGGAGACGCCTGACATGATTAATCTAGGATTTATTGGCAGCTATGGGCTGCCTTTAACTCCTTATTACCCCAAATGCCAATGCACCAGGGCCAATCGGGAAGAGCCGGGTAGAGTCCCAGAACAGTAGCATCTATTGTATGCGGCCATTCTGGGCGGCTGCTGGCTGATATTGTTAGGCTGGGGGGCTCACCATAACGTGGAGCTCCCCATCCTGGGAATACCAGCCTTCAGCCATGTGACTTTACCCTGGCTGGTATCAAAATGAGGGGGGACCGCACGTCATTTTTTAATTATTTTTTTTTTCACTGCATGTTAAAAAATATACTCTTAAATATATTTTTCTTCAAAATACGTATAGCCGCATGAAAGAAACAACTTCCAAAGATGTAAAAAATAAATGTATTTTATCTATTTAAAAAAATGGTTGCCAGGGTTCAGTTACAGAAAGGAAAAATAATATACTTTGATAGATTACGCAAAGAGTTCATTTAGTCCATAATGATCTATGGGAAGTCTTTACCCATCTTTCTTTGGTTCCTGAACGGCAATGCATGGGATGTCATCTCTTAGGCCGGACAGCGTGTCTTCATCTTGGCAGCCTCGAGTCTTCTCACAGCAGGCAGTGTGGAGCGGCCCCCCGTAACCCCCTCCATCGTGTATTATATACCAGCTGCTCAGCCCATATAGGGTGTTCTAGTGGAACATAGTTGAATATAGTTCCATATTACGTAACCTTCTGGAAGCCTCGGGAAGCTTCTGGAAGGATTTATATATATCCTTCCATGCTCAGCATATATATATTCAATATGGATAGTTTAATACTTATTCCTTATAAAAACTTAATTAATAAACTATGCCCTCCAACATAAACAGAACTGTGAACTTATATGTCTTACTATAACATATCTGATAACTAGATGTATTAATTTTAATGCTTTTTAACAAACCCCCCTTGAAGCGGGTGGAGTAACCCCGAAAATTAATTAATACATCATTAAAACAACAAATCTTCTTTCCTTATTTGGCGATAATGGATTAATATCAATAATAATGATGAATAATAATTAATTTGCATTATTCATGTTATAAGTTCAATAATATAATATTGTGGATTCCTGTTATGACAGGCTGTGACTGATCAATCATATAAAAATGTATATAACTATACTTCGCTAGACCTAAAAAGAAATGCAAAAACCAAATCCGGTCACCATATGATGTCCTCTGAGTTGATGTCTTCTTATCTCCGATGTAATCCGGCATAAACACAGTCTCTTAGAAATAAATCCTTTGATAAAAATGAATGGTTACCAATTCATACAGTCCCATATTGCGTTTATCATTGTTAGATCAAAGTCCATAAACTTTATTTTTTATTGCAAAGTCCATAGCCAATGCTGATAAACCATAGTTCATGAATGTAGAAGAATAGCAAAAGTCTTTGATGTCTGTGCAGTGTGATTTACACTAGTCACCTTTCATGCTGCCTGTTGTCAAATAACCCAGGAACAGATGTTAAGACGTTCTTGGTCAGCACGACAGGGGTTAACTTTAACACGTCATTGCTCTTCTTAGTAACTTTAGGGAGGTCTTAATGCACAGACCATGTGTCATTGTCCATCTTGGAACCATAGGAGCACTATGTTTGAGATGCAAGCACGGTAAGTGTATTTTGCATGTTACACAGTCTTATTTGAGACGTTACCTTTTGGACCTTTTTGCAGAATCCCTTTTAACTTTAGGAAAAATATAAAGTCGTTTTATCTTCTATAATCTTGATTGAAGACTTCATTCCTTACCTAAATACCAAATATGGCAATACCTATCACTAATAAATGTCACAGCGTACCATAACTCTAATACTATAATACCATGTCATTATTATTATCGTAAAAGTATTAATATAATTGATACTCAGAATGATAAAATACTGCATAATGGTATAGACAATAGTATTTTCTTGTAATGACCTTTTTTGTCATTGGTGCATTACCCTTCCAAACCCATAGGTGGCAATGTGTTGAATGTAACCAAAATATAATATAAAGTATGAAATAATATAATGTGTACCTATAACATGTATCATATTATAAATATAAAAGGCAACAATGTGGCTTTTAGTTAGATCATTTGTAAATTATAAACCAAAGCAAATAACCTTTTAGAAAAGACTGGATGATACCATCAAAACACAACAATACCCATTATAAATTATTATTGATTAAAAATATAATATATATTATTTGTAAATATAGGAAGGTAAACCTAGATGTACCTTAATCTTCCATCTTTATTACTCTAATTTAATTTATTTGATTTGTCTATTATTTATTAAATAACCTACTATAAAGAAATGTGTAACTATAAGTAATACTTCATCCTTATTGTGTTAACATACTAATATAAAAATAATGTATTACTAGAAAGTAAACAATTGTATATATGATGAAGGAAGTATCTTTTCTTCCAAAAAAGTGGAACTTTTCCCTTTTAATATGATTCATATTTAATAAAGTAATATTCTTATATTAGATATTACTGAACTAAATATCGAAGTGTTTTCTCAATTGAGATATTTAAAATCTGAAGAAAAAATAAAAATTGTAGAATTTAGATTTTGATTAAAAATGTGAATATTAAATAATAATTAATATAAAAAATAGGAATAAAAAGAAAAATGAAAATCGGAATAAAAATAAAACTTGAAATAAAAATAAGGCCTTCTATGTATATAACACCTATGTCTTTAATAATACATAACCTTAATGTTACCAGATAACCTTAATATTACCAGTATCTTATAAAATTACCAAACACCTATGTCTTTAATAATACATAACCTTAATGTTACCAGATAACCTTAATATTACCAGTATCTTATAAAATTACCAAACCTATCAATAACCAATAAAAATAATTAAGTCGTGTAACCTTGCAAATAATACACTTCTCTTAGTATATAAATGCATTATGATATACTTCAAATATATTTTTTTTTTTTTATTCCCAATTCTTCCTTTGTACTTGAAATATTAATTATTAAAGTATCCTGTAAACCCATATATTTATCAAATATAAATGTGTGTAATTGAGACCAAACCTCTCCCTTTCAATATCATGAAATATGATATTATAAAAATTAATATATGTTTAGATTAAATTAAATTAAAATACGTGTTGTATATCTTCAAGACCATATTATAAATATCACTTCCATATTTGAAAAGAAAAAATGATTACCAATCTGTGTATCAGTAAAAGAAGTGACTAACACAAAAGATATAAGAAAATCAAAACGTTATAACCTTATTCTGGAATGTAACTCTTCAGAATAAACCCTTAATAAAAAATCCTAATATCTCTATACTAAAGAAATGTCTAAGAATAAGATATATATATCCGGTATAAATTCCTTCATTTATACTTATGTACTATAACTTATTATCTAATATTATACATACATATTATAACCTCTAAGTTAAAACAAAAATTCTCTTTTTTTTTTCTCTCTCTCTCTGGATCCAAATACTTTGACTTTAGCAGCTGCTCAAACAATCAATCATTCATTGACACATCTATGCACTCAAGACTGCCATGGTCTTTAACATACACTTCTACATAGAAACTGACAAACACATATCCCTTTTTTTTTCCCAGTATTCTATGCGCATTTCAAAAATTTTTGTTACTAATTTGAAGTACTTCTTGAAAAATACAAATTCCAATGCATTACACACTGTACATATGACCATGGAACAAACATTTATTATTAGCTTTAGTACCAAGTCACACGCTCTATTACGTGCAAGGAACACCATTCCAAGACAGCAAGCAGTTTTACAACATTCCAAAACTCAGATTACATTTCTAATAACTAAAGGAGATATATATATATATTAAAGAAACATTAAAGTAATAGTTCTCTGGCAATTGGTACCTGAGGAAATAATAATATTAATCGTGCTTTCGCGATTAATCTTACCCAATAAAATATATGTTACCTGATTGAGGACAAGAACATATGTATAAATAAAAAGTTAATACTTCATCAATCTGCTTTACTGATAAATTCTGAGGGAAATAAAAGAATAAAATTATTATCATATTTATGATAAAAATGAAACACTTTGAATCTGTTACTTTCTCTTATTGTTTTATTTTAAATATTATTATTCATATACAGAGATCAAATTATTAATTTATAACATTAAACTATCATTTGACTAAATGAAAATATGACCTTGATTACTATCACTACCTTTAATATATATATATATATATATATATATATATATATATTCACTGTATATGAAAAATTATGATTATCAAATAGCAAAATTAATTTATCCAGAAATCCCCTTTTATCCAGCTAAAGACCAAACCTCAATTTTTGCAAGATTCGATTTATTACAGTAATTTCCAGGAAATTGGAATTGAAATTATTTTGTAACTCAATTTTTGTCCTTAAATGAGAAAAAATATCTTTCTCTGAAAAACCACCCAGCTCTCGCTGGCTATCAAACCCTAATCCAGGGAAAGGGTCTGCACAAGACACCTGTTTCTGTCTTTCAAAGCTATTACTCATCATTTGTCTGGGATTTTCAATCCCAGTGACCAATCCTTTCACTGGTGACAGGGGTTTTTCCTGTGAAAAAAAACTTTTAGATGATAAAAATTGGGGTGGATTGTATGGTTTATAACATGTATGCATCTTCCTCCGAATTGCATACACCCTGTCACAGAAATATCTGGATCTGGGAGACACTGTTGGTTTTTCACGGAAACTCTCCCTTTTTCGTGTTGGTTTTTCAGAATTAATTAATTTCTGTCTTGATTGACTTTGGCGACTTCTAACAAAATTGATAAATGTCGTACATTCGAATAGGGACTTTTTATTTAATGCCACCGCACTGGCTGCATTGTCAAGGAAATGAAATTTCTTGATGAATAAACGTATCATTCCATCCAATCTGACATTTGGAATGACCGCCCTATACAAACGTTCAAAAACGGACATAAATGAGAACGTACTCTCATTCTGTTCAATTTGTAATTCCTTCAACATCTCATAGTTTGGATCAGATTCATTCCTTGCACAGAAGATGAGATATTTCAGCCTTATAATATCGTTATCATTTGAACAATCCAATGTCTCATTGTCAGAAGACTTTTTTAATGCCAATTGTCTAAAGAAATGCTGAGGTAACCACATACGGAATAACTGATTTGTCTCACTATTGGTTAAATTTAACCTCTCGATGGAACTTTCAAATATCTCTGAATTTCTGCAAACATGTATTTTAGGATTATATGCGGGAATTAATTTGCATATGTCCAATAAATTTTTTCTAAGTGTAATCCCTAACTTAGCCTGTTCTATTTTTAGAAACTGATCGTCGCCATTTTCTCTCTCCACTTGTCCTTCTCTGACAGCTTTCTGCCTGTGTCCCATTCTGGCTCCTCCCCCTTCTGGCTTCACTACGTCATTTCCTGCTTCTTTCTCAGTATCTTGAAAGGCACCTTGATTAGGTAACACGTGTCTGTCGCCATTATCAAAATTCTGATTTACAAAATTACAGTCTAAATCATCTGACTGATCATTTACAACATTACAGTCAGAATTCACCATATCACTGACTGACATTCCAAGTTCTAAGCAGTCTTTGGATTTCTCTGTCACTAACTCTCCTGACAATTCAGGTTGTCTATTTCCACCATTTTTACACTTTTCTACGATTAACTTGTGAAAATCATAGACTAAATGACAGACATTTCTGATTTTCTGTTTCTCTCTATTAAAAGACCTTGCACATTCTATACGTGAATTCTCAAGTTCACACTCCCCATAAAAGCGTAACCAAATCTCTTCTACATTAGAAATATCTGGATAAGTGAACTGAAGTTTACTTTGCTTAACATATGAAGAGATAAAATCCATTTTCTTACCTGAAATGATCAGATGATCTGATGGATGATCCTGTAAGACTTGATTCACCTTGTTCAACCCGTCCAATACTTCTTATGGACTGACACTATCTTTCTTGCTCAAAAATACGTCAAAAGTTAACTTCTGTGGCTTTATAAAGTCTTTAAAGTTCATTTAAAAAAAAACATTCATGCTACTTGACTTATACGTATTTCCTAGGTTCTGCGTGATTTTTTTATAAATTGTCGATTCCTGATCCTTTGCAGGAAGCATATGTCCAGTCCCCCCTTATGCAAAGTGAAGGAACAACAAAAAATGCAAAAAAATTACGAATGGGTGGCTCACCAAAATGTTAAAAAATATACTCTTAAATATATTTTTCTTCAAAATACGTAAAGCCGCATGAAAGAAACAACTTCCAAAGATGTAAAAAATAAATGTATTTTATCTATTTAAAAAAATGGTTGCCAGGGTTCAGTTACAGAAAGGAAAAATAATATACTTTGATAGATTACGCAAAGAGTTCATTTAGTCCATAATGATCTATGGGAAGTCTTTACCCATCTTTCTTTGGTTCCTGAACGGCAATGCATGGGATGTCATCTCTTAGGCCGGACAGCGTGTCTTCATCTTGGCAGCCTCGAGTCTTCTCACAGCAGGCAGTGTGGAGCAGCCCCCCGTAACCCCCTCCATCGTGTATTATATACCAGCTGCTCAGCCCATATAGGGTGTTCTAGTGGAACATAGTTGAATATAGTTCCATATTACGTAACCTTCTGGAAGCCTCGGGAAGCTTCTGGAAGGATTTATATATATCCTTCCATGCTCAGCATATATATATTCAATATGGATAGTTTAATACTTATTCCTTATAAAAACTTAATTAATAAACTATGCCCTCCAACATAAACAGAACTGTGAACTTATATGTCTTACTATAACATATCTGATAACTAGATGTATTAATTTTAATGCTTTTTAACACTGCACAGTATAGTTCCGCCCCCCGGCGGCTGTGATTGGTTGCAGTGAGACAGCTGTCAATCAGCGTGGGGGCGTGTCTAACTGCAACCAATCATAGGCGCTGGTGGGCGGGGAAAGCAGGGAATACGAGATTGTTTAATGAGCGGCCGGCTTTTTCAAAAGAGGAAAAGCCGCCGGAGTTTAGAGAACAGCCGCGCAGCATCGCGCCGGTGATCGGGGAACGGTGAGTATGAGAGAGGGGTACTCCATTCAGTCACTTTGGGGATTAGCGGTCACCGGTGAGTCCTTCACGGGTGACCGCTAATCAGGACGCGACACAGACAGAGCCGCGGTATGACAATGAAGTCGGGTGAAGTTCACCCAAGTTCATTCTCTACGCGCGACTCTGTCTGCTGTCAGCGGGTATGTATCTACGACATTGTGCATCACAAACACGCATAAATTCACACGGACAACACATACACGTCAGTTATTTTTCTCACGCATAAACGGACAACCAACACGCACACACGGCTAGCATACGGCATTCACACAGATGGCACACGGACACAAAAAGAAGGACACGAAAACGGACCCGAAAAACGGACGTAACACACGTGCGTGTTTTTTCATGGATGTGTGAAGGGGGCCTATGAGATAGCCAAGATGTTTGTCTATAAAATGAAGGTAGTCTCATGCTCAAATCTGCAGTGTATGGTGAGATATGGAGACTGAAACAAAAGTTCAAAACATTGTTACCCTTTTGCTCTTCAGTTTAAAGGACTAATGGAACTGTGTAACATAACAAATATTAGGACAAAATGCAGAAGCAGTGTGGAAAAAAAATACTCATTTACTGCTTCCATATGAATTAAGAAAGTAAGTAACATCTAAGTTCTGCTAATCAAATGCTCATGATTATTTGTTTATCAGCAAAAGTTACAAACTCTATAAAAGCAGAAGTTTTAGCAGCTTGCAATTCTGGAGCATTTAAGCAGCTTTTACCACTATTCTTCAGAATAAATATTGGAAGACATTTTTTAAACAATTTAAAGCTCATCATTCTAAAGAATGTTGACAAGTGGAAAACATTGAAGAATGACAATTGATAACGTAGGTAAGCAAGGGTTAAATTGTTTGAAAAGTAACAAGTGATTTTAATATACTTTTGATTGCTAAACTCAGTAAAATATTGAACAAATTTCATTGTTTATAGTTTTTTCACAAACCCTGTGTAATAATTATAATGGATAACTAAGGAATCTATTTGCATGGAGCAAAGACACAACTGAACCCAGTTTATAGGTGATAAAGTTTGTATTGTAACACATGGTGATTAGTTAACAAGTGCAAAGGAAAAACAATCAAGTCCATAAACAAAGTGAAAATATCAAATGAAGCCTTTAAGGCTATGTGCGCACAGTGCGTTTTTCGCGGCGTTTTTGCGCGTTTTTCGGGTGCGTTTTTGGCCTTAAAACTACAGGACTTTGATTCCCCAGCAAAGTCTATGAGTTTTAATTTTTGCTGTCCGCACACATCTGTTTTTTTTACCTGCGTTTTTGAGTTAAAAAAAAAAATGGACATGTCAGTTCTTTCCTGCGTTTTTCTGCGTTTTCCGCCCATGCAATGCATTGGAAAAACGCAGCAAAATGCAGAGATCAAAAACGCAGCAAAACGCAGCCAAAAACACACCAAATCGCGGCAAAAATGCATACTTTTTTTATGCGTTTTTTTCGACGCAGGTGCATTTTTGTGCGTTTTTAGCGGCCAAAAACGCACAAAAACGCAGCGTCAAAAAGACGCAGTGTGCGCACATAGCCTTAGGAAAGTCTCTTGAAAACCTCACTGGATAATGTGATTTAGCAATGCAGTCTTTGAAGCTCCGTAAGGAAGTCTCTGAAATTCCAAAGCGAGATGCAGAGCAGTATACAATGTTCAGTAAACAGATGCAGAGCAGTTTATAGTGTCTAGAACAATCCCGTGCTCTGCTTCTGCATCAATTCAAAGGTGGAAGCAACAGAGCAGTTAATTAAGCAAGCCAGCTTATGCATCAGCAAGGCAGGTCAGGCAAGATCTGCAGCAGGGGCTAGCTATCAGCAGCTGGAGGCCGCAGGTGAGCAGATGGTGGCAGAACCTCTGAAGAAAAGAAACGGGAGTTTCACACAGGATTTGCTGGAGTAACTTGAGATGCCACTAGGAATAGGAAACCACGCAGAATACTCAAGCTGAGGACTGGAGACTGGACTGTGGTGTATAAAGGCAAGAGGACAAAAAATGCATGGAAAGAAATGAAGCAGGGGACGCCATTATGGAAGAGGGCTTAAGAAGCCTAAAAGGTAATCAGAATAACCAAAGTCCTGACACCCTGACATTATAGGCTTCCTAAAGAATAGAATTCCATTGGGTTCCAAAAGGAATTCCTTCCATACTTTTCTCAAGATGGTGCTCTAGTCTATTGTAGAGAAGTTTCTGGGCTGATGGAAAAATTTCAACATTGAGTACAATGGAGACTATTGATTCATCATAAAAAAAAGGCTGAAAACTGTGCTATTGCATAATAGCAGCAAATATACTTCAGTGCTTGTAGAGCATTCAGTCTACTTGAAGGAAACGTAAGTATAAGAATTAAGTATAGTCATTATATGGTGATCTCAAAGTTCTCTCTTTGCTTCTTGGACAGCAAAGATGATGCATAAAGTACCCATGCTTTTTGTGTGAATGGGTAAGCTGGGATAGGACTCATCATTGGAGCCAAAAAAACTTGGCCAACGAAGAATATCTTTCCAATCTGGACTCAAGACCAATCCACATTAAGATTGGACTGATAAAGCAATTTGTAAAATCTCCACCAAAAGAAGGAGAGATACTTAAATACCTGTGTACTAAGTTTCAGGGACTGTCGAAAACAGAACTGAAGCAAGGCATCTTTGTGAATCCTGATATTCAAAACCTCATGAAAGATGACATGTTCAAAATAAAAATGAAAGCTTTTGAGAAAAGAGCTTGAGATTCTTTCAAATAAATTGTGAATAAATATCTAAGAAACAACAAAGATCTAAAATTTTAGTAAATTGTGGAGAACATGCTGAAATATTTCAAGGCCTTGAATTGTCTGATGAATTTGAAGTTACATTTTTCACATTCCCATTTGGACTACTTTCGTGAAAACCTCGGTGCTGTTAGCGAAGAAGAGAATGATGATACCAAGGTAGCTGGAATGTGAACATTATGGGGGACTACTGCTGGATGCTTCACATAGAAGATCAGCAGGCCTTTTATGAGTGAAAAGGTATTGAGAAGCTTTAAAAAGAAAAAAGAAAAAGTAAAAGAATTAATTTCCAATAAAGTTGTGGAATGAATGCTCATTTTATATACTGTATATATATATATATATATATATATATACAGTGCTGGCCAAAAGTATTGGCACCCCTGCAATTCTGTCAGATAATACTCAGTTTCTTCTTGAAAATGGTTGCAATCACAAATTCTTTGGTATTATTATCTTCATTTATTTTGCTTGCAATGAAAAAACACGAAAGAGAATGAAGCAAAAATCAAATCATTGATCATTTCACACAAAACTCCAAAAATGGGCCAGACAAAAGTATTGGCAAGCTTAGCCTAAGGGGTAATTTGCACACTATGACATCGCACCTGATGTCGGTGGGGTGAAATCGAAAGTGACGCACATCCAGCGACGCTGTCGACATCGGAGTGTGTAAATCGTTTTTACTACGATTAACGAGTGCAAAAGTGTTGAAATCGTATGATCAGTGTAGCGTCGGTCATTTCCATAATTTCGGAAGGACCGATGTTACGATGTTGTTCCTCATTCCTGCGGCAGCACACATCGCTGTGTGTGAAGCCACAGGAGTGAGGAACATCGCCTTACCAGCGTCCCGGCTGCAATGAGGAAGGAAGGAGGTGGGCAGGATGTTTATGTCCCGCTCATCTCCGCCCCCCTGCTTCTATTGGCCACCTGCCTTGTGACGTTGCTGTGACGCCGCACGACCTGCCCCCTTAGGAAGGAGGCAGTTCGCCGGCCAGAGCGACGTCGCAGGGCAGGTAAGTGCATGTGAAGCTCCCGCAGCGATAATATTCACTACGGCAGCTATCACAAGATATCGCAGCTGTGACGGGGGTTGAAACTATCGCGCTCGGCATCGCTACCATCGGCTTGCAATGTCGTAGTGTGCAAAGTACCCATAATACTTGGTTGCACAACCTTTAGAAATCAAAAATACGAACAACCGCTTCCGGTAACCATCAATGAGTTTCTTACAATACTCTGCTGGAATTTTAGACCATTCTTCATTGGCAAACTGGTCCAGGTCCCTGAGATTTGAAGGGTGACTTCTCCAAACTGCCATTTTGAGATCTCTCCACAAGTGTTCTATGGGATTCAGGTCTGGACTCATTGCTGGCCACTTTAGTAGTAGTAGTCTCCAGTGCTTTCTATCAAACCATTTTCTAGTGCTTTTTGAAGTGTGCTTTGGGTCATTGTCCTGCTGGAAGACCCATGACCTCTGAGGAAGACCCAGCTTTCTCACACTGGGCCCTATATTGTGCTACAAAATTTGTTCTACAAAAAAAAAAAAGGACAAGCGAAGGAGACGTGAAACACGTGTCGGGACGCTGGTTATTACATTAATATGGGTGAGTGTTCATTTTGAGGTCTGATTACTACGTCTCGACTATTTTACTAGGGCAACTTTGCACCTGTCTTTCTACCTACCTCTTTTATGAATAGATTCACCCTATTTTATATATTTTGAACATCTATCCAGGGGCATGTGGGGTCTTTTCTATTCCCCTTTTGCACTTTACCCATCTGTTTGATTTGTTGTTTAAAATTTACTGTCTTGAAGCGTCATTTCAATAAATATTTATATAGCATGATTTTGGCTTCACGGGATGGTTTGTTCACAAAATTGCAAAAATTAAAGACTTTTCTTTTCTGTGCCTACAAAATTTGTTGGTAGTCTTCAGACTTCATAATGCCATGCACACGGTCAAGCAGTCCAGTGCCAGAGGCAGCAAAGCAATCCCAAAATATCAGGGAACCTCCGCCATGTTTGACTGTAGCGACCGTTTTCTTTTCTTTGAATGCCTCTTTTTTTTCCTGTAAACTCTATATTGATGGCTTTTCCCAAAAAGCTCTACTTTTGTCTCATCTGACCAGAGAATATTCTTCCAAAACGTTTTAGGCTTTCTCAGTCAAATTTTGGCAAACTCCAGCCTGGCTTTTTTATGTCTCGGGGTAAGAAGTGGGGTCTTCCTGGGTATCCTACCATACAGTCCCTTTTCATTCAGACGCCGACGAATAGTACGGGTTGACACTGTTGTACCCTCGGACTGCAGTGAAGCTTGAACTTGTTTGGATGTTAGTCGAGGTTCTTTATCCACCATCCGCACAATCTTGAGTTGAAATCTCTCGTCAATTTTTCTTTTCCTTCCACATCTACGGAGGTTAGCCACAGTACCATGGGCTTTAAACTTCTTGATGACACTGCGCACCGTAGACACAGGTACTTTCAGGTCTTTGGAGATGGACTTGTAGCCTTGAGATTGCTCATGCTTCCTCATAGTTTGGATTCTCAGGTCCTCAGACAGTTCTATGGTCTTATTTGTTTTCTCCATGCTCAATGTGGTACATACAAGGATACAGGACAGAGGTTGAGTCAACTTTAATCCATGTCAACTGGCTGCAAGTGTGATTTAGTTATTTCCAACACCTGTTAGGTGCCACAGGTAAGTTATGGGTGCTGTTAATTACACAAGTTAGAGAAGCATCACATGATTTTTCAAACAGTGCCAATACTTTTGTCCACCTCTTTTTTATGTTTGGTGTGGAATTATATCCAATTTGGCTTTATGACAATTTTTTTTTTTTCATTGAAGACAAATTAAAGGAAGATAATAATACCAAAGATTTTGTGATTGCAATCATTTTCAAGAAGAAACTGAGTATTATTTGACAGAATTGCAAGGGTGCCAATACTTTTGGCCAGCACTGTATAAAACTGTAAAGATTTTCCTTGTTCATCTTTCTTATACATAATTTCATGTACATTTTGTGCAAATGTATACATGATGGTTAAAAGTAGAACTGTTTTTTTTTTTTTTTTAAATCAGGGCAAAAGAAAACATAAGAATCAGTCATTGGCTTTGAAACAATTTTCATAAACCCAAATGTTTTCATACCTGTGTAATATTCCCAGGAGTCGATGTTGAAGTAAGTTCACCTCAAGTTGAAATTGAGCAATCTTCTTGCTAATTTAAAGACTTTTCTTAGCATGTTACTGTAAATACTCTAGTTCATGTAAGTACAATGATGGAAAGACTGAATAAGTATGAGTTGTTTGAAAAGATTGCCATAAGAAATCATCTTCTTTCTAAAAATAAATATATCAGCATGAGAGAAGAATGCAAAGTTTCATCTGAACAAACCACAAAACTTCTAGAACAATGTCCTTTTGGGCAGACAAGCCCATAATTGTGATGTTTGGTATAAAGATTAGGGATGATTGAATACCTCAAATAATCAGCTTTGCGAATATTTTCCGAATAGGTCGACGCTATGCGAATATTCGATGCACAATGTAAGTCTATGGGAAGCCCGAATACTTCCGAATAGTTGTTATTCGGGTTTCTCATAGACTTAAGGCCGCTTTACACACTGCGATCTTACTAGTGAGATCGCTAGCGTGCGTACCCGCCCTCATCGTTTGTGCGTCATGGGCAAATCACACACTCATCGAGACAATTACACAATTGAGAGACAATAAGTAATTAGACTGCTGCTATTTTACTATGCCATTTACTGGAGGGTCTCTCAGTGAGGGTAATGTATATATACAGTATATATATATATATATATATATACTACCGTTCAAAAGTTTGGAGTCACTCAGACAATTTTGTCTTTTCCATGAAAAATCATACTTTTATTTATCAAATGAGTTGCATGATGAATAGAAAATATAGTCCAGACTTTGTCGAGGTTAAAAATAAAGATTTTTGCTTGAAATAATAATTTTCTCCTTCACACTTTGCATTCGTCACAGAAAGCTCCCTTGCAGTAATTCCAGCTTTGCAGACCTTTGGCATTCTAGCTGTTAATTTGCTAAGGCAATCTGGAAATATTTCACCCCATGCTTCCAGAAGCCCTCCCTATAAGTTGGATTAGCTTGATGGGCACTTTTTGCATACCATACGGTCAAGCTGCTCCCATATCAGCTCAATAGGGTTGAGATCTGGTGACTGGGCTGCCACTCCATTACAGATAGAATACCAGCTGCCTGCTTCTTTCCTAAATAGTTCATGCATAATATAAAGGTGTGCTTTGGGTCATTGTCCTGTTGTAGGATGAAATTGTTCCCATAAAAACGCTGTCCACAGGCTATGGCATGGCGTTGAAAAATGGAGTGATAGCCTTCCTTATTCAAAATCTATTTTACCTTGTACAAATCTCCTACTTTACCAGCACCAAAGCAACCCCAGACCATCACATTACCTCCACCATGCTTGACAGATAGCGTCAGGCACTCTTCCAGCATCTTTTCAGCTGTTTTGTGTCTCACTAATGTTCTTCTGTCTTATCCAAACACTTCAAACTTCGATTTGTATGTCCATAACACTTTTTTCCAATCTTCTTCTGTCCAAATTCTGTGTTCTTTTGTCCATATAAATCTTTTCCTTTTATTAGCCAGTCTCAGATATTGCTTTTTCTTTGCCACTCTGCCCTGAAGGCCAGCATCCCGGAGTTGCCTCTTCACTGCAGACGTTGACATTGTCGTTTTGCAGGTACTATTTAATGAAGCTGCCAGTTGAGGACCTGTGAGGCATCAATTTCTCAAACTATAGACTCTAATGTACTTGTCTTGCTGCTCAGTTGTGCAGCGCGGCCTCACACTTCTCTTTCTGCTCTGGTTAGAGCCTGTTTGTGCTCTGCTCTGAAGGAAGTAGTATACACTGTTGTAGGACATCTTCAGTTTCTTGGCAATTTCTTGCATGGAATATCCTTCATTTCTAATAACAAGAATATACTGTCGAGTTTCACATGAAAGTTCTCTTTTTTCTAGCCATTTTGAGAGTTTAATGGAACCAAGAAATGTAATGCTCTAGATTCTCAACTAGCTCAAATTATGGTCAGTTTTATAGCTTCTCTAGTCAGCAAAACTGTTTTTAGCTGTGCTAATATACTTGCACAAGGGTTTTCAAGGGATTTCAAGGGATTTCAAAACATCCATTAGCCTTCTAACACAGTTAGTAAACACAATGTACGATTAGAACACTGAAGTGGTGGTTGCTGGAAATGGGCCTCTATACACACTTATGTACTGTAGATATTGCGGCATGGTGGCTCAGTGGTTAGCATTGTAGTCTTGCAGCGCTGGGGTCCTGGGTTCAAATCCCACCAAGGAAAACATCTGCAAGGAGTTTGTATGTTCTCCCTGTATTTGCGTGGGTTTCCTCCCACACTCCAAAGACATACTTATAGGGAATCTAGATTGTGGGCCCCAATGGGGACAGTGTTGCAAATGTATGTAAAGCACTGTAGAATTAATATCGCTATATAAATGAATAAATATTATTATTAATAAAAAACAGACGTTTGCAGCTAGAATAGTCAGTTACCACATTGTATAGAGTATATTTACCACAATATATAGAGAATATTTCTGTTTAATTTAATGTTAGCTTCATTGAAAAAAAAATTGCTTTTTTTTCAAAAATAAGGAAATATCTAAGTGACCCTAAACTTTTGAACTGTAGTATATATATATTACCGGTTCCAGCTCATTGAGTATATACTGTATATACCTTGGTACCATCTCTGCCAAGCCCCATAATAACAAGAGCAAAACACTGGCTGCCACCACCAATCGCTTATAGTTAGATTGGACATCTGTTAGACAGTGTAAGGCGTATTGCAGGCTGTGAGGGAAATCCTGGGATATGAGGAGAACTTATGATGTTCAGCCATGTCATTCAGCACTCCCTGATGTAACCCCCCCTCCCTTCACACACACAGAGATCCTTTTCAGATTTTCAACATCTGGGAAGGTGTCGAAACCAATTTTACATCCAAAGGCAATCTCCTATGATATGGTAATTAGGTGTCCTGTTCAGGCCTTGAGAACAAAGGGGGAGGAAGACCCCCCTCGGTAACCCTGTGTGAGGAAGTTCCTAACTAGTTAACAGGCCTCCTGAACACGAGACAGACAGGCACCAAGAATAAATGTGTAATATCTCGTGAGCCATGCTTCCTATAAATATGTCAAGCAGAAATATGGCATCAGGGCAGGCTGATGATTCCAGCACATATTTTATATAGGTGTGGGACCTTTGGAGGTATCCCAAACTTGATATTGGCCAGTGGGGGACCAGCAAACTACCCATGTGTCCTATCATTTTGAAGGTAAAATCATAACTGTAAAAATGAGCGCATTGGTATCCGCCTACGACGTTCCCGGGCAAAGTTATGGCCAAAAATCACTTTGGGATATTATTTTAGACTCCAGCCAGGGGTGGGGCAGCGCTCCCCTGTGAGGTCACAGGCAGGAGGGGACATGGATTGTAGCCAGTTTGATAAGCCCAGTTCAGACATTTTTAGCCTGTCTTTGCTCGGGGGTCACGTGTTAAACAACACATGTGAGGAAGTCCATGAAACCCTGGTCGAACAGCGCCCCCTGTGGCCAGACGCACAAGGTAACTGCTTGAACTGTATGTCTGTTTGTAACCATACCTTATTTGTAAATGTACTCTGACCTATATATGTATAGTCTGTAAATTCCGTATTGTATATATTGTAGTTTCTAGTGTGGCTTAGGCCGATTAAAATATATAATTAATCTTGGGCTGTTCTGTTATCTCGATCCTGAACTCCATGTCTGTGTGCTCGGCGCAATAGTTACCGTAATCGGTTGGTGGCAGGGAGTTTATGCCAAGGACCATTGTGGGGCAACCAGTGAGATTTGGGGAGGTTTATATATATTCCGTCCGCTGAGGTCGGGGGAATATATACCTTACTCTCACCGGGAACCCTTCAATCATCAACATAGTAGAATAGCGGCTTCCTTGCTTATTGTCGGGCAATTCCATAATTAGCCTGACTATAAGAGGGGCGCTAAAGAGCGCGTCACGTGCTCTGTCTGTCGGCAGGGTGCTGGAAAGGGGGGCTGTAGCTCCCGCTTCCTATCCCCTGTTCGTGACACAGGCTATAGAGCATGAGTAACGAAGCTATAAAATTTGATATATTTAATCCGAAAAATTAAGCAGCATTTATGAAAATATACAAGATTTTACAAAAGGAATAATAAAATGAAAATATAAACTATTACATACAATTAAACAGATGAAACTTACTAAGACTGTGCCCCAGATATGAAATCCAGGCCTTATGGAGGGGGGTCTCCTAGAGTACAAACGAACAGCACCACAGCTTATCCATGCCCCCCAGAACTGAACTACAAGATTATAATTTTGTTTATCTAATTGAGAGAAATAAATCATTTTTTAACTGGCTAGCACGGTTTCAAAAATTTGTTTGTTAAAACCCAAACACATCATAAAATCACAAACACCTCATACCAGCTGTCAAGCATTGTGGTGGAGGGGTGATGATTTCAACTTAAAGCTGCACTCGCAGTACCTGTGCATTATCCTGTAATTGATTTGATTATTAACTCATCTGAATACAAAATAATTCTAGATTCAAATAGGAGGCCATCTGTCTAAAAGTTGACTAAATAGGGTCATGCAACAGAGCAATGAGTAAAAGCATACCAGTAAATCTACATCAGAATGGCTAAAAAATAAAAGAATCAAAGTAATACAATAATTCAATAAAAGTCCAGATCTCAACTCATTTAAAATACAAAATTTTGTTAAATGAATACTAACAAGTTGTACTATTTCAAGGGTTGCTTATTTGAAGTTATATTTACCTAATTTAAAGCCCTTTTAAGGACCAGATATTTTTTCATTGGGTCCTGACAAGTAAAACCATAGAATTCAAGGAAATTGTACCTAATTTTTCTCATGGCTATACAGTGGGTACGGAAATTATTCAGACCCCGTTAAATTTTTCACTCTTTGTTTCATTCCAGCCACTTGGTAAATTCAAAAAAGTTAATTTTTTATCCATTAATATACACTCGGCACCCCATCTTGACAGAAAAAATAGAAATGTAGAATTTTTTGCAAATTTATTAAACAAGAAAAACTGAAGTATCACATGGTCATAAGTATTCAGACCATTTGTTCTGACACTCATTTAAGTCACATGTTTTCTATTTCCTTGTGATCCTCTTTAAGGCCCCTTCACACGTCTGTGAAAATCATGCACGTGTTTCACGGACATGTCAAAGGTGCGTTTTCCCCTCCGTGTGCCGTGTTTATGGCACTACGTGTGTTCTTCGTGTGTTATGCGTGATAACACACGGAGAACTGGAACTTTCAACTCACCTGTCCCTGGTGTCACTGTCCGTGGTGCTGATCTTTGGTCTCCGGTCCTGCCGACTCCCCGCTGCTGCTGCTGCCGGCCGCAGGAAAGTGAATATTAAATGAGCATAATGAGCAGCAGTTGGCAGCAAGTGACAGCAGTGGCAGAGACAGGAGAGCTGGAGAAGGTGAGTAATGTTTTGTTATTTTTTTCTCTGACACGTGTGTTTCTCCGGCGTGTGTCACACGGGACCGCATCCACACTACACCTGTGTGGTACGGGTGCGGGCCGTGTGACACCCGTGCTACCGGATAAAAACAGACATGCATCCATGTGGAGCACACGGCTCACGTCTGCTCCACACGGAGGCACGGGCCAATGACTGCACACATGCGTACACATAAACCCATTGATTTTATTGGGTTTACGTGTGCCCGTGTCTCCGGTACATGCGGCCACGGACCTAGCACGTACCGGAGACACGTGCGTGTTAAGGGGGCCTGAGATGGTTCTACTCCTTCATTGGAGTCAAGCTGTGTTTAATTAAACTAATAGAACGTCATTTGGAAAGGCACACACCTGTCTATATAAGACCTTACAGCTCACAGTGCATATCAGACCAAATGTGAATCATGAGGTCAAAGGAACTGCCCAAGGAGCTCAGAGACAGAATTGTGGCAATGCAAAGATCTGGCCAAGGTTAAAAAAAAAATTCTGCAATACTCAAGTTTCCTAAGAGCACAGTGGCCTCCATAATACTTAAATGGAAGAAGTTTGGACCACCAGAACCTTTCCTAGACCTGCCTGTCAAGCCAAACTGAGCAATTGTGGGAGAAGAGCCTTGGTGAGAGAGGTAAAGAAGAACTCCAAGATCACTGTGGTTGAGCTCTAGAGATGCAATAGGGAGATGGGAGAAAGTTCCACAAATTCAACTGCAGTCCTCCTCCAGTTGGGCTTTTATGGCAGAGTGGCCCAATGAGAACCTCTCCTCAGTGCAAGACATATGAAAGCCCGCATACAGTTTCCAAAAAACAAATACATGAAGGATACCCAGACTATGAGATATAAGATTCTCTGGTCTGATGAGATGAAGATAGAACTATTTGATGATAATTCTAAGCGGTATGTGCGGAGAAAACCAGGCACTGCTCATCACCTGCCCAATACAATCCCAACAGTGAAACATGGTGGTGGTAGCATCATGCTATGGGGAGTGTTTTTCAGATGCAGGGACAGGACGACTGTTTGCAATTGAAGGAAAGAGGAATGCAGCCAAGTACAGAGATATCCTGGAAGAAAACCTCTTCCAGAGTGCTCTGGACCTCAGACCTGCCCAAAGGTTCACCTTCCAACAAGACAATTACTCTAAGCACACAGCTAAAATAACAAAGGAGTGGCTTCAGAACAACTCTGTGACCATTATTGACTGGCCCAGCCAGAGCCCTGGCCTAAACCCAATTGAGCATCACTGGAAAGACCTGAAAATGGCTTTCCATCAGTGTTCACCATCCTACCTGACGAAACTGGAGAGGATCTGCAAGGAAGAATGGCAAAGGATCCCCAAATCCAGGTGTAAAAAATTTGTATCATTCCCAAGAAGACTTATGGCTGTACTAGCTCAAAAGGGTGCTTCTACTCAATACTAAGCAAAGGGTCGGAATACTTATGACTATGTGATATTTACATTTTTCTTGTTTAATAAATTTGCAAACATTTATACATTTCTGGGGGTTTTTTCTGTCAAGATGGGGTGCAGAGTAAACATTAATGAGACAAAAATGAACTTTTTTGAATTTACCAAATGGCTGCAATGAACCAAAGAGTGAAAAATGGAAAGAGGTCTGAATACTTTCCGTACCCACTGTATTACCCCGATTGCCACTGCACCAGGGCAATCGGGATGAGCCAGGTAAAGTGCAGTAGGCTGGGGAGGGCTCAATAACTAGAGGCCTCCACAGGCTGACCATACCAGCCTCCAGCTGTCAGCTTAATCTTGGTTTGAAGTCAAAATTGGGGGGAACTCTCAAGCTGTTTTTTTAAATTATTTATTTAAATAATTTAAAAAAGCAGCATGGGATCCCTTGTATTTTGATACACAATATGTTTCGCACAGCTGACACTACTGCCAGTAGCCATCTGCTTTATCTTCACTGGGTATCTAGCCAGAGGATTATGGAAAAACCAGTTCACTGTCAATTATTTTCCTTCTCCTGATTAACTCTTCTAACTTTTATTTGTTCCTCCAGTTTTCTTGTGAGCTTCACCACTGACAAGCCCCCAATTTGCTCTTTTAGTTTCTTTTTGACCCTCTAGAACCTCCAGCATATAACCTTGTTGATTTGCCCCCACAGGTCAGTTAGATAATAATGCACATTAACAATGTGTGCCAAACATGAACACATGGGGTTTAGTCAGACTCAGTAGGGGCATCTGCCAGGAGAACAAAAGACTAGAAGAGCAGTACATTAGAAGATGTAAGTAGAGTAGTGGGTGGGACAGGAGAGATGAGAATGACAGTTTATTATTTTGTTATCATTTCCCAGCAAATTTGATTCACATCAAATCAGCCCCTCCCCTAAATTTAGTAAAGATATACAAATACATTTTTTGGAAGACTTTATAAAATTTAATTTCCCCACATTAACAGTAGAAACATAAATATAGCATAAAGTGCTTTTGGTAATGAAATAGTCCAAAATATTGTCTAATATATTTTCTAGTACAATTATTAAATTACATCCCAAGTGTCAGTTTGGCTTTCCAATCTTAGAAATGAAAACCCTACCTACGAAGCTCCCAACAAAAGTTCTTGTCCTTATGAGTAATGTTTATAAATAGCTGTGGGGTTTATTAAGGAATAGGTTTTCTGCAAAACCCCTTATTCATTATTGTATCATCATAAAAATCAAGTACCATATATATGACCCTCAAGGTGAACCCAGCTTAACATACCATTAAGGAAAATTCTACAATATATTGGCTTTATCATAGTATAGGACTAGATTATCATAAATGAATGTGTCTGTATATATGATGATGATTATTATTATTATTACACATCTCCATCTACAACATGCTTCATCTTCTACTATTTATCTGCATTTTTGAATTCTGTATAAATTTTAGAATTTAAGGTATTGTAAGGTTTTTTTTAATCCTGAAAATCCACAGTTTTAGCTTTTGTCTGGTAAGCCTTTAGAAAGATTAATGAGTTTGTTCTTTTATAACTGTATTATTTTATAACATAATGTGCATTTTAAAAAGGCAGAATAAGCTAACATTATTCAGAGCTGCACCATAACAGTCTGCTAAAAGATTCACTGACTATATAAGTATTTCAAAATAATAAACTATAATCATAGGATCTGCCATAAAGTTGCTTTTAGAAGTTCTTTGAACTTTCAATAAGGTGCAAAGAACTGAAGAACAAATACTGATAGTAAAGAAGCTTTCTTTGTTTTATCACAGTGAAAAATGTCAAAATGTGCTATTTATATTAAATATTAAAAGGCACATTTATTGTAGCAGAAATACAAATAATAATAGAGCAAAACATACTATGCTTTATGGTTATGTAAATCAACTGCAATCAATTTATCAGTTAATTTTTTTCCAAACTAATACAGTTTTACCCTTAGGCGGGCTTTGCACACTACGACATTGCAGCCCGATGCTGCGATGCCGAGTGCGATAGTGCCCGCCCCCGTCGCAGCAGCGATATGTGGTGATAGCTGGCGTAGCGAAAGTTATCGCTACGCCAGCTTCACACACACACTCACCTGCCGTGCGACGTCCCTGTGGCCGGCGACCCGCCTCCTTGTTAAGGGGGCAGGTTGTGCGGCGTCACTGCGACGTCACACGGCAGGCAGCCAATCAGAGCGGAGGGGCGGAGATGAGCAGGATGTAAACATCCTGCCCACCTCCTTCCTTCCGCATATCCTACGGAAGCCGCAGTGAGGCCGGTAGGAGACGTTCCTCGCTCCTGCGACTTCACACACAGCGATGTGTGATGCCGCAGGAGCGAGGAACAACATCGGACCGTCGCGTCAGCGTAATCATGGATTACGCCGACGCTGCACCGATGATACGATTACGACGCTTTTGCGCTCATTAATCGTATCATCCAGCCTTTACACACTGCGATGTCGCATGCGATGCCGGAAGTGCGTCATTTTCAATTTGACCCCACCGACATCGCACCTGCGATATCGCAGTGTGCAAAGTGCCCCTTAGTCAATGAAACCTCAGAAATATCAATCTGACCAATTAAGAATCAGTTTGACAAGTAGCCAAGCTAATCTAGGATGAAATGCTTGTAAATGTGTCTCTATCTCTCAGGCATCTATGTGTCATAGCTTCCTCCAGTGACTGCGGGCAGGGACTGTAAGCCATCATGTCCCTAACCTGGCCTAAAAGTCTAGGATAGAACTGACTCCAGAGTGCAGATTAATTCCAGGAGGTCTCGACAGCCCAATGCCTAAATTGTAAGAAGTAGTCCTCAACTTTATGGCTTTCCTGATCCAGCTTGCAAATATTGGTTTTGGCTATCCCGTTTTTGTCAGGAAAAAGGTAAAACAATGTTCAACCAAATACTCTCACACCCAGAAGAGACAGGATGGAGGCGAAAGTACAATTTACATAAGGCTGAAAAAAATTGAAAACTTAATTCCGTCACTATCAAAGCAGTGCAACAATTTTACCTTTGGTTCTGATATGGTGTTCTGACTGATGGAATCCTCTGTAGTGGCAGAAAGTGCTGCTACTGGATCTTGATTAGAGATGAGCGAACCGGTCCCGGTTCGGCTCGAGGCCGGTTCGCCGAACGGGGGTCCCGTTCGAGTTCGGTTCGTCGAACGTTCGACGAACCGAACTACAACCAATAGGCTATAATGGGAGGCAATCACAAACACATAAAAATGCATTATAAATGTACACAAACAGTTAATAAACATTGCCATAACACTTACCGGTCCTCGCGATCCCTTCTGCACTCTGTCTCCTGCCGCTATTCCATCCGATGATCGCTGAATCCTCCCGGTGACCTGCACTGCCAGCAGAGAAGCAGGACCTATCGTGACGTCAAAATAGCCATGTGACCAGTCACGTGGCTATTATCTCATTGGCTACAGACTGGTCACATGACTATGACACGTCATGTAGGACCTGCGAGTGCATCTCTCCGGTACACGGTGCACATATGTGTATCGCCGTGTACCGGCGACATGCTCTAGCACACGGTCGACTCCCCGTTCCGTTAGGGACCGGCTGACACAGCCGGTCATTAACGGAGATCACCGTTGCCATAGCAACGCAGTTAGCGGTGACGTCACCGCTAACCGCGGCTCCGGGAGCACCGTTGCTATGGTAACGCGTCTGTCAGCGTTACCGCTGTTACCGCTAGCAGCCAGCAGTGATCACTCACGGAGTGAAGGCTGCACGCTGCTTCCCGATTGTAGTGAGCATTGTAGTTAGGATGGAGGTTCCCCAGCCCCAAGTGATGCCCCTCACTACAATCGTCACTACTACTACACTAGAAAGAAAGAAGACAGAAGAGCAGGATCGTGGAGGGCTGACAGGGGTAATAAAGATGGAGTCTCTAATGTGTCTGTGTATTTATTTCTATTAAAGTATTTTTTCTCTGTGTGGTGTCTTTTTTTAACCCTTTATTGGAGATTCTTAATGGCCGGGTCAAACGTGCCTGACATTAAGAATCTCTGGCTTAATACTGGCTGGTAAAACAAAGCCAGTATTAACTCATGATTACCCAACAAGCCACCCGGCTCCAGGGCTGTTGGAAGAGTTGGATACAGCACCAGATGATGGCGCTTCTATGAGAGCGCCATTTTCTGGGACGGCTGCGGACTGAAATCCGCAGCAGAGGCGCCCACAAACCTCGGGCTAACCTGTGCTGCGGATTCCAATCCCCAGCTGCCTAGTTGTACCCGGCTGGACACAAAAATAGGGCGAAGCCCACGTCATTTGTTTTTTAATTATTTCATGAAATAAGTGAAATAATTAAAAAAAACGGGCTTCCTTATATTTTTGGTTCCCAGCCGGGTACAAATAGGCAACTGGGGGTTGGAGGCAGCCCGTGGCTGCCAGCTGTACCTGGCTAGCATACAAAAATATGGCGAAGCCCACGTCATTTTTTTGGTGGGCAAAAAACTTCTGCATGCAGTCCTGGATGGAGTATGCTGAGCCTTGTAGTTCTGCAGCTGCTGTCTGCTCTTCTCCATACAGACAGACAGCAGCTGCAGAACTACAAGGCTCAGCATACTCCATCCAGGACTGTATGCAGAAGTTTTTTGCCCCCTGAAAAAATTATGTGGCTTCGCCATATTTTTGTATGCTAGCCAGGTACAGCAGGCAGGTACGGCTGCCCCCAACCCCCAGTTGCCTATTTGTACCCGGCTGGGAACCAAAAATAAAGGGAAGCCCTTTTTTTATTATTTCATGAATTTCATGAAATAATTAGAAAACAAATGACGTAGGCTTTGCCCCATTTTTGTGTCCAGCCAGGTACAACTAGGCAGCTGGGATTGGAATCCGCACCACCGGTTGGCCTGAGCTTTCTGGGCCCCACTGCTGCGAATTGCAGTCTGCAGCCACCTCAGAAAATGGCATTTTCATAGAAGCGCCATCTTCTGGCGCTGTATCCAACTCTTCCAGCACCTGCCTGCTATACCTGGCTAGCATACAAAAATATGGCGAAGCTCACGTCCTTTTTTTGTAGCTTTTTGGCAAAAAAAAAAAAAATGCTTCCCTGGATTTTCCATTGCCAGTGAAGGTAACACCAAGCAGTGGGGGTTAGCAGCCAGTAGCTGCTTGGATTACCCTTAGCTAGCAATACAAAAAATGCAGTGGGAGCTAACATATATTTTTTTTAATTATTTATTTAAATAACTAAAAATAAAATGGGCTTCCCTGTATTTTGATTGCTGGACATCACAGTGCTGTAAAAATAAATCTTTAAAAAAATGACGTAGCGCTCCGCGGTATTTTTGATTCTCAGCGCAGATAAAGCAGACAGCTATGGGTTGCCACCCCCATCTGCCTGCCGTTACCTTGGTTGGCAATCAAAATACAGGGAAGCCCATTAATTTTTTCTATTTAAAAAATAGTTAAAAAAAAAAAATTACGTTGGGTCCCCCCATTTTTGATAGCCAGCTAGGGTAAAGCAGACGGCTGTAGCCTGAAAACCACAGCTGGCAGCTTTACCGTGGTTGGGGATCCAATGTGGAGGTCCCCTCAGGCTCTTTTTTATAATTATTTTATAAATATTAATAATTACACAATAAAAGTAGGGGACCCCCCAAATTGGATCACCAGCCAAGGTAAAGCGGACAGCTGTGGTCTGGTATTCTCAGGGTGGGAAGGTCCATAGTTATTGGGCCTTCACAGCCTAAAAATAGCAGGCCGCAGGCACCCCAGACGTGGCGCATCCACTAGATGCGCCAATCCTGGCGCTTCACCCCAGCTCATCCCGTGCCCTGGTGCAGTGGCAAACGGGGTAATAAATCGGGTTGATACTAGCTGTAAAGTCACCTGAGATCAAGCCCAGCAGTTTGTGATGTCATGGCGTCTATTAGATACCCAACATCATAAACTGTCAGTACTAACAAAAACAAAAAATCGACAAAAGAAATTTATTTGAAAAAACAGTCCCCAAAACATTTCCTCTTTCACCAATTTATTGTAAGAAAAAAAATAAAGGGGTCCCACGACGACTCTGGACCGTCTAGAATATGGGGGGGAGACACTCAGGGAACGTATCCCCCATTTTCTAGGAGTGCGGACCCTTCATGTGAGGAGTGTGGGTGCAATGAATCTGCACTCACTCTCCCCGGGTCCACAGCAGCAGAGTCCATGTCGTAATGGTTGCTACCAAAGCTGCAATGCCCTGCTCATGAGGTAAGGGCATGCCTAATCAGGAGAACTACTGTAGAGGAAGCTCTGCTCACTGGTATATAGGTGCTCAGAGGTAATAATAGATAAAATTAGTGAGTAACCTCGGCACTCTATATCTCCCAGACTAAGTCAGTAAGTCACAACGGATAGTAATGCAAAATCACTCTTTATTGGTCCGTATTAAGAAAAATTTTTTTTCATAAGCATATATGTTTTTGTCCAAAACAAGTTACAAATGACGTTTCGGCCTGAGCCTTCGTCAGATTGGACTTATCTGCATGTAATCATGAAAAATGACAATAATCAGTATCACATAAGAGTGAGAGAACAATAACATAAACTCGAACAATGTAGAGGTACAATTGGGATGCAGCAAAAAAATTGCAACACAGCAAGAAATGAAACACATGATACAAATGTCATAATACAGTACAAGGACAATATAGTAATGACAAATATGGGGTCAGAGTAGACTTAGACAGCTCTGGTACGAAAGAGATGTCAATCATAAAGTAACATGTGCAGTAGGTGTAGAGCTACACTATGCATGGCAGAGTTAATGGGTAGACCGACCATAGAAAAAGTAGAGAAAAAGTGGAGAAAAAGTGGAGAATACGTGGAACATAAGAGGAGAAAAAGTGGAGAAAAAGTGGAGAAAAAAGTGGAGAAAAAGTGGAGAAAAAGTGGAGAAAAAGTGGAGAAAAAGTGGAGATTAGGAGGAGAAAAAGTGGAGAAAAAAGTGGAGAAAAAGTGGAGAAAAAGTGGAGCATAAGTGGAGAAAAAGTGGAGAAAAAGTGGAGAAAAAGTGGAGCATAAGAGGAGAAAAAGTGGAGAAAAATTGGAGAAAAAGTGGAGAAAAAGTGGAGCATAAGAGGAGAAAAAGTGGAGAAAAAGTGGAGAAAAAGTGGAGCATAAGAGGAGAAAAAGTGGAGAAAAAGTGGAGAAAAAGTGGAGCATAAGAGGAGAAAAAGTGGAGATTAAGAGGAGAAAAAGTGGAGAAAAAGTGGAGCATAAGAGGAGAAAAAGTGGACAAAAAGTGGAGAAAAAGTGGAGAAAAAGTGGAGCATAAGAGGAGAAAAAGTGGAGATTAAGAGGAGAAAAAGTGGAGAAAAAGTGGAGAAAAAGTGGAGAAAAAGTGGAGAAAAAGTGGAGCATAAGAGGAGAAAAAGTGGAGAAAAAAGTGGAGAAAAAGTGGAGAAAAAGTGGAGAAAAAGTGGAGATTAAGAGGAGAAAAAGTGGAGCATAAGAGGAGAAAAAGTGGAGAAAAAAGTGGAGAAAAAGTGGAGAAAGTGGAGAAAAAAATGGAGAAAAAGTGGAGAAAAAGTGGAGAATAAGAGGAGAAAAAGTGGAGAAAAAGTGGAGAAAAAGTGGAGAATAAGAGGAGAAAAAGTGGAGAATAAGTGGAGAAAAAAATGGAGAAAAAGTGGAGAAAAAGTGGAGCATAAGAGGAGAAAAAGTGGAGAAAAAGTGGAGAAAAAGTGGAGAAAAAGTGGAGCATAAGAGGAGAAAAAGTGGAGAAAAAAGTGGAGAAAAAGTGGAGAAAAAGTGGAGCATAAGAGGAGAAAAAGTGGAGAAAAAGTGGAGAAAAAGTGGAGCATAAGAGGAGAAAAAGTGGAGAAAAAGTGGAGAAAAAGTGGAGAAAAAGTGGAGCATAAGAGGTAAAAAAGTGGAGAAAAAGTGGAGAAAAAAGTGGAGAAAAAGTGGAGAAAAAGTGGAGAAAAAGTGGAGAAAAAGTGGAGATTAAGAGGAGAAAAAGTGGAGAAAAAGTGGAGAAAAAGTGGAGCATAAGAGGAGAAAAAGTGGAGAAAAAAGTGGAGAAAACGTGGAGAAAACGTGGAGAAAAAGTGGAGAAAAAGTGGAGAAAAAGTGGAGCATAAGAGGAGAAAAAGTGGAGAAAAAGTGGAGAAAAAAGTGGAGAAAAAGTGGAGTAAAAGTGGAGAAAAAGTGGAGAAAAAGTGGAGAAAAAGTGGAGAAAAAGTGGAGAAAAAGTGGAGAAAAAGTGGAGCATAAGAGGAGAAAAAGTGGAGAAAAAGTGGAGAAAAAGTGGAGCATAAGAGGAGAAAAAGTGGAGATTAAGAGGAGAAAAAGTGGAGAAAAAGTGGAGCATAAGAGGAGAAAAAGTGGAGAAAAAGTGGAGAAAAAGTGGAGAAAAAGTGGAGCATAAGAGGAGAAAAAGTGGAGATTAAGAGGAGAAAAAGTGGAGAAAAAGTGGAGAAAAAGTGGAGAAAAAGTGGAGAAAAAGTGGAGCATAAGAGGAGAAAAAGTGGAGAAAAAAGTGGAGAAAAAGTGGAGAAAAAGTGGAGAAAAAGTGGAGATTAAGAGGAGAAAAAGTGGAGCATAAGAGGAGAAAAAGTGGAGAAAAAAGTGGAGAAAAAGTGGAGAAAGTGGAGAAAAAAATGGAGAAAAAGTGGAGAAAAAGTGGAGAATAAGAGGAGAAAAAGTGGAGAAAAAGTGGAGAAAAAGTGGAGAATAAGAGGAGAAAAAGTGGAGAATAAGTGGAGAAAAAAATGGAGAAAAAGTGGAGAAAAAGTGGAGCATAAGAGGAGAAAAAGTGGAGAAAAAGTGGAGAAAAAGTGGAGAAAAAGTGGAGCATAAGAGGAGAAAAAGTGGAGAAAAAAGTGGAGAAAAAGTGGAGAAAAAGTGGAGCATAAGAGAAGAAAAAGTGGAGAAAAAGTGGAGAAAAAGTGGAGCATAAGAGGAGAAAAAGTGGAGAAAAAGTGGAGAAAAAGTGGAGAAAAAGTGGAGCATAAGAGGTAAAAAAGTGGAGAAAAAGTGGAGAAAAAAGTGGAGAAAAAGTGGAGAAAAAGTGGAGAAAAAGTGGAGAAAAAGTGGAGATTAAGAGGAGAAAAAGTGGAGAAAAAGTGGAGAAAAAGTGGAGCATAAGAGGAGAAAAAGTGGAGAAAAAAGTGGAGAAAACGTGGAGAAAACGTGGAGAAAAAGTGGAGAAAAAGTGGAGAAAAAGTGGAGCATAAGAGGAGAAAAAGTGGAGAAAAAGTGGAGAAAAAAGTGGAGAAAAAGTGGAGTAAAAGTGGAGAAAAAGTGGAGAAAAAGTGGAGAAAAAGTGGAGATTAAGAGGAGAAAAAGTGGAGAAAAAGTGGAGAAAAAGTGGAGCATAAGAGGAGAAAAAGTGGAGAAAAAAGTGGAGAAAACGTGGAGAAAACGTGGAGAAAAAGTGGAGAAAAAGTGGAGAAAAAGTGGAGAAAAAGTGGAGCATAAGAGGAGAAAAAGTGGAGAAAAAAGTGGAGAAAACGTGGAGAAAAAGTGGAGAAAAAGTGGAGAAAAAGTGGAGCATAAGAGGAGAAAAAGTGGAGATTAAGAGGAGAAAAAGTGGAGAAAAAGTGGAGAAAAAGTGGAGCATAAGAGGAGAAAAAGTGGAGAAAAAAGTGGAGAAAAAGTGGAGAAAAAGTGGAGAAAAAGTGGAGATTAAGAGGAGAAAAAGTGGAGCATAAGAGGAGAAAAAGTGGAGAAAAAAGTGGAGAAAAAGTGGAGAAAGTGGAGAAAAAAATGGAGAAAAAGTGGAGAAAAAGTGGAGAAAAAGTGGAGAATAAGAGGAGAAAAAGTGGAGAAAAAGTGGAGAAAAAGTGGAGAATAAGAGGAGAAAAAGTGGAGAATAAGTGGAGAAAAAAATGGAGAAAAAGTGGAGAAAAAGTGGAGAAAAAGTGGAGCATAAGAGGAGAAAAAGTGGAGAAAAAGTGGAGAAAAAGTGGAGAAAAAGTGGAGCATAAGAGGAGAAAAAGTGGAGAAAAAAGTGGAGAAAAAGTGGAGAAAAAGTGGAGCATAAGAGGAGAAAAAGTGGAGAAAAAGTGGAGAAAAAGTGGAGCATAAGAGGAGAAAAAGTGGAGAAAAAGTGGAGAAAAAGTGGAGAAAAAGTGGAGCATAAGAGGAGAAAAAGTGGAGAAAAAGTGGAGAAAAAAGTGGAGAAAAAGTGGAGAAAAAGTGGAGAAAAAGTGGAGAAAAAGTGGAGATTAAGAGGAGAAAAAGTGGAGAAAAAGTGGAGCATAAGAGGAGAAAAAGTGGAGAAAAAAGTGGAGAAAACGTGGAGAAAACGTGGAGAAAAAGTGGAGAAAAAGTGGAGAAAAAGTGGAGAAAAAGTAGAGCATAAGAGGAGAAAAAGTGGAGAATAAAGTGGAGAAAAGGTGGAGAAAAAGTGGAGAAAAAGTGGAGAAAAAGTGGAGCATAAGAGGAGAAAAAGTGGAGATTAAGAGGAGAAAAAGTGGAGAAAAAGTGGAGAAAAAGTGGAGAAAAAGTGGAGTAAAAGTGGAGAAAAAGTGGAGCATAAGAGGAGAAAAAGTGGAGAAAAAAGTGGAGAAAAAGTGGAGAAAAAGTGGAGAAAAAGTGGAGATTAAGAGGAGAAAAAGTGGAGCATAAGAGGAGAAAAAGTGGAGAAAAAAGTGGAGAAAAAGTGGAGAAAGTGGAGAAAAAAATGGAGAAAAAGTGGAGAAAAAGTGGAGAAAAAGTGGAGAATAAGAGGAGAAAAAGTGGAGAAAAAGTGGAGAAAAAGTGGAGAATAAGAGGAGAAAAAGTGGAGAATAAGTGGAGAAAAAAATGGAGAAAAAGTGGAGAGAAAGTGGAGAAAAAAATGGAGAAAAAGTGGAACACCCTTTGGTACCTTTCATGTGGCACTAAGGGGTGCTTAGCTTTGTATTTAGCCAAAAAAATGAAAAAAAAATGACATAGGGTTCCCCCTAGTTTTGTAGCCAGCTAGGGTAAAGCAGACGGCTGCAGCCTGCAGACCACAGCTGGCAACCTCACCTTGGCTGGTAATCCAAAACTGAGGGCACCCCACGCTGTTATTTTAAATTAAATAAATAATTAAAAAAAAAAAACACGTAGGGGTCCCCCAAAATTGGATCACCAGCCAAGGTAAAGCAGACAGCTGGGGCCTGATATTCTCAGACTAGGGAGGTCCATGGTTATTGGAATCTCCCCAGCCTAAAAATAGCAGGCCGCAGCCGCCCCAGAAGTGGCGCATCCATTAGATGCGCCAATCCTGGTGCTTCGCCCCAGCTCATCCCGCGCCCTGGTGCGGTGGCAAACGGGGTAATATTTGGGGTTAATACCAGATGTGTAATGTCACCTGGCATCAAGCCCTGGGGTTGGTGAGGTCAGGCGTCTATCAGATACCCGACATCACCAACCCAGTCAGTAATAAAAAAAAAATACACGACAAACACATTTTTATTTGAAAAAACACTCCCCAAAACATTCCCTCTTTAACCAATTTATTAGATTGAAAAACAAATCCAGGTCTGGTGAAATCCAAGGGGTTGCCATGACGATGCACACTGTCCCAGTCAATGAAGAGCAGGATGTTCCCCATTGGCTGGGAGAGCAGTGCAGTGACCTGAGCTAACATCAATGGGTCAGCCCAGGTCACTGCAGGGGATGACAAGTGCTGCTGTCAGTGAGGTACATTACCTGCGCTGATCTCCAGCACACTGACAGCCCCTGTCACTGAGGTCAATGACCGGCGCCTTCACATCAAGTATCGCGAGAGGTCCGTGACGTCACCGCCAGTGTCAGTCTCGGGTCGGAAGCGATAGGTGATGTGACAAGCGGCGGCCATGGAGGACAGTGACAGCGCTGAGGTCGGGATGGCGGGACTTCATCACCGCAGGTAAGCCGAGCGAGCGAGCGAGCGAGCGAGCGGGCGGGCGGGCGGGCGGGGGGGGGGGTGGATGTGTGTGTGTGTGTGTTTGTGTATGTGTATGTATGTGTACATGCCGCGGGCAGGAGGGGGTGGAGCGAGCTGAGCGGGAAAGTGTGGGCTTCCTGCACGTAACTAAGATAAACATCGGGTTACTAACCAAAGCGCTTTGCTTGGATACCCGATGTTTATCTTGGTTACCAGCTTGTGGCAGGCTGCCAGCGATGGCTCCTGCTCACTGTAGCTGTAAAAAGCCCTGCTTTTTGCTGCTAGAACCGTTCTCGAACGTATCTAGAACTATCGAGCTTTTAGCAAAAAGCTCGAGTTCTAGTTCGATCTCGAACAGCCCAAAAATCACTCGAGCCGCGAACTGGAGAACCACGAACCACGAACCGCGCTCAACTCTAATCTTGATATCCACCACTTCCACAGATTAGATGTAGTTCAGTGGCCAAGTTATCCACAGGTTCCATAGGACGCTTCAGCACACACTAAAAAGGCTTACTAAACTAGGAAAGTATAAATAGCGCCACCTGGGATGTGATAGGACAGAGAAAAAAAGCAAGTGAAAATGACTGCTGACCACAACCCAAAAGGATAGAAACAAAGATAAAAGATCATAAGAATTTGGACAGGGACTTACCAGATTGTGGCTCAGCAGGGAAGGAAACTGAACAACCGGCAGAAGCTAAGCGGATCGATTCCCGAACCTGAGGTATGACAATTCTCACTTGATCTTGAGAATGTGAATATCAGTCAGTCATTCCTCAGAAAATTAATGGATTGTATTATATACATATTTCTATGTACACTATATGAACAAAGCAATCAATACGTTTTTTTATTCAGTTCTCCTGCCAAAGGTTGCCAAAGGCATAAAGTTAGGCCCCTATCCATACAGCTTACCTAAAAAAAAATTCGGAAAGAATTTTTCATTCTTAAGAGCTCATTTAATTTGTACGTGGTCAGTAGTAATATGCCACTGTTACAAGTAAATTCACTTAAATTCTTTCTTCTTAAATATTTTTATGACCAACTGTGAGCAGCATTATTGAAAGTGCAAGAATTTAGGAACCACAGCATCCCATTAGTGAAGTGGCAGACCAAGCATCTTTATAGAGGCATTGCGCATAAAAGTCAACAACGCTCTGCTGACTCAATAACTTCAGAGTGTCAAACCTACTTTGACATTAACAATAGTATAGAAATTGTACGATGCCAATCATATGGTATAGTGCACATACTTCCACTGGACAGAGGAGCCCTGGAAATGTGACTAATCATACTTTTCTATCAGGCACTCTGATGGATGATTATGGGTTAGGCAATTATCAGGAGAACATTACCCACCTGACTGCATTGTAACAACTGTAAAACTTGATGTAGGGGAGGTAATGATATGGACTTATTTTTCAGAAGTTGATCTACTCCACTTATTTCCAGTTAAGGCACATTTTAATGCTTCTGCGAACAGACATTTCTGATAATTGTACGATTTTAAATATGTAGGAATAATTTAGGGAAGACTCTTTATGTTTCAGACAACAGGTAACGAAAATAATCCAGCATCCAGTCTGATTGTAGGATAAAAAAATGTTTGTGTCTTTATTGAAGCATCAGTAAAAAAAGCCATAAATATGGCATGGTGTAAACCACACAGAAGACGCATTTCGGACGTCACAGCGTCATTGATCATATACTATCTATCACATACATCTATGTGATCAAGGATGCTGTGACGTCTGAAACACTTCTTCTGTGTGGTTTGCACCATGCCATATTTATGGCTTTTTTACTGATACTTCAATAAAGACACAAAAACATTTTTTTAACCTACAATCGGACTGGATGATGGATTATTTTCTTTACGTGTTGTCTGGACAAAGGAGTGTCCGTCCTTCCGTGCACCGTCTCAGATTGTCTCTACATGGTGAACTTTCGTTATTGGTCTTTATGTTTCAGTATGACTGACCACACAATTACTAAGGACCAGGTCCAAATGCGTATGTTTAGAAAAATCTACTTTTGCTACTGGATTTTTATCTCTGGGTCTTAGAGCAATGTTGCATATATATTTTTGTATATTTTTAACCTAATAAAGGATGATTTATGAAGATACAATTGCTGGATATTGACTTCCTTGGTTCCAAAAAATATTGCAAAAACTCGGAGAATGTTCCCAGAAAAGTGGATGGTATTTTAGCTGTAAAAAAGTGAGCAACTCCATTATAAAACCTATGGCTTTAGACTGAAATGTCATAAAAGCTGAAATGTGTAGGTATACAAATTTGTGTGAAAAAGATCCAGACAGTTGCAGAAAAAAATCTGCAAAATATAATTTTTTTTGAAAATACAAATGTTAATAGTTTATTTTTACCAATGATAAAAATGCAAAGTAAATTAAAAAAGTTAAATCAAATCAATGTTTAGTGTCAACACCCTTTGTCTTTAAAGCGGGATGAATTCTTCTAGATACACTTGCTCAAAGTCTTAGGGGTACTTTGCACACTACGACATCACAGCTGCGATGTCGGTGGGGTCAAATCGAAAGTGAGGCACATCCGGCGTCGCTGTCGACATCTTAGTGTGTAAATCGTTTTTGATATAATTAATGAGCGCAAAAGTGTTGAAATCGTATGACCGGTGTAACGTCGGTCATTTCCATAATTTCATAAGGACCGATGTTACGATGTTGTTCCTCGTTCCTGCGACAGCACACATCGCTGTGTGTGAAGCCGCAGGAGCGAGGAACATCACCTTACCTGCGTCCTGGCTGCAATGAGGAAGGAAGGAGGTGGACGGGATGTTTATGTCCCGCTCATCTCCGCCCCTCTGCTTCTATTGGCCGCCTGCCGTGTGATGTCGCTGTGATGCCACACGACACGCCCCCTTAGGAAGGAGGCGGTTTGCTGACCAGAGCGATGTCGCAGGGCAGGTAAGTGCATGTGAAGCTGCCATAGCGATAATTTTCGCTATGGCAGCTATCACAAGATTTTGCAGCTGCGACGGGGGTGGGGACTATCGCGCTTGGCATCGCTACCATCGGCTTGCGATGTTGTAGTGTGCAAAGTACCCCTTACAGGAGCTCAGCAGAGAGATCTTTCCAAATATCTTGGAATATTAACAAAAAAAACCTCTGTAGATGTAACCCTGTGCAAATTCTTATGGTCTTTTCCTTTAATACCAGACAAACGATGTTGAGCTCAGGGCTCTATGAAAACCATATTGTCACTCCTCGAGCTCTTTTTCTCCTCTTTATACTGAAGATAGTTCTTAAAGACATAAACACTATGATTATCTCGTTATCCTGCTGCAGAACAAATTTGGAGCCAATCAGATATCTCCATAAATGATAAATGAGAATTTGTTTGTGTTTCTAAGGCGGGCTTTGCACGCTGCGACATCGCAAGCCGATGCTGCGATGCCGAGTGCGATAGTCCCCGCACCCGTCGCAGCTGCGATATCCTTGTGATAGCTGCCGTAGCGAACATTATCGCCACGGCAGCTTCACATGGACTCACCTGCCCTGGGACGTCACTCTGGCCGGTGACCCGCCTCCTTATTAAGGGGGCGGGTCGTACGGCGTCACTGCGACGTCACATGGCAGGCGGCCAATAGGAGCGGAGGGGCGGAGATGAGCAGGATGTAAACATCCCGCCCACCTTCTCCCTTCCGCATATCCTATGGGAGCCGCGGTGACGCCGGTAGGAGATGTTCCTCGCTTCACACACAGCGATGTGTGCTGCTGCTGGAGCGAGGAACAACATCGGACCATCGCGTCAACGTAATTATGGATTACACCGACGCTACACCGATGATACGATTACGACGCTTTTGCGCTCGTTAATCGTATCATCTAGGCTTTACACATTACGATGTTGCCTGCGATGCCGAATGTGCATCACTTTCAATTTGACCCCATTGACATCGCACCTGCGATGTCGTAGTGTGCAAAGTACCCCTAAGCATTGAGGACATAATTTATCCTGACTAAAGATGGGCAAACATTAGGGTACTTGAGACACTTAATATTTGATCAAGTATTCTGATGCTCGAGTTCCCGGCCAGCATGTTTCATGGCTTTTTTCAGCCACTAAACATGCGGGAATCGCATGCCAATCATGGTAATGCTGTAGTCATGTTAGATGTACATATAAGACCTATTGACTCCATGCTTGCCACACTGTAACTGGAAATAGTTTAAGGACTAAGGAAAGATTCTGCTGGAGAAGCGACAGTATGTTTTAGCATCACAGTACCTGCTGGTGCAACATTATCCCAACAGTCATTTTCAGGGCTAATTGACATCTATTCTACTGTATTCTCTAATAATACTGTTCTTATTCTGCATTAAGTGTAGGGTGAGCATCTGGAGTAGGGATAGTGTGTTAGAGGCCTGTATGCATGGATTCTACCCTTAAAGACCATGCTATCATCACCTAAAAGATCTATTCTATTCTCTAATAATACAACTTTTAGCTGCATAAATAATATAAAATAATTTATTCAGAATATGCCTGCATAAGTTTTATTTCCCCACAAAGTGGTGAAGCTTCAAACTATGACAATACACACCATGGTCTGATTAAATTTTTAAAACCAAATGAAGCTATACAAATAAATTCAGTATTAAAAATCAATAATTTTTATTTTAAATATTATTAAAAGATCATATAAATATACAATTTCCAATGGGATTCCACAATAATACAATACATACAATACATATACAATACAGTTATATATATATATATATATATATATATATATATATATATATATATATATATACACACACACACACACACACACACACACAGGTAGATCACAGATTTACATACCATATATATATATACATACAGTCATATGAAAAAGTTTGGGCACCCCTATTAATGTTAACCTTTTTTCTTTATAACAATTTGGGTTTTTGCAACAGCTATTTCAGTTTCATATATCTAATAACTGATGGACTGAGTAATATTTCTGGATTGAAATGAGGTTTATTGTACTAACAGAAAATGTGCAATTCGCATTTAAACAAAATTTGACCGGTGCAAAAGTATTGGCACCCTTATCAATTTCTTGATTTGAACACTCCTAACTACTTTTTACTGACTTACTAAACCACTAAATTGGTTTTGTAACCTCATTGAGCTTTGAACTTTATAGGCAGGTGTATCCAATCATGAGAAAAGGTATTTAAGGTGGCCACTTGCAAGTTGTTCTCCTATTTGAATCTCCTATGAAGAGTGGCATCATGGGCTCCTCAAAACAACTCTCAAAAGATCTGAAAACAAAGATTATTCAACATAGTTGTTCAGGGGAAGGATACAAAAAGTGGTCTCAGAGATTTAAACTGTCAGTTTCCACTGTGAGGAACATAGTAAGGAAATGGAAGAACACAGGTACAGTTCTTGTTAAGCCCAGAAGTGGCAGGCCAAGAAAAATATCACAAGGGCAGAGAAAAAGAATGGTGAGAACAGTCAAGGACAATCCACAGACCACCTCCAAAGACCTGCAGCATCATCTTGCTGCAGATGGTGTCAATGTGCATTGGTCAACAATACAGCGCACGTTGCACAAGGAGAAGCTGTATGGGAGAGTGATGCGAAAGAAGCCGTTTCTGCAAGCACGCCACAAACAGAGTCGCCTGAGGTATGCAAAAGCACATTTGGACAAGCCAGTTACATTTTGGAAGAAGGTCCTGTGGACTGATGAAACAAAGATTGAGTTGTTTGGTCATACAAAAAGGTGTTATAAATGGAGGCAAAAAAACACATCATTCCAAGAAAAGCACTTGCAACCCACAGTAAAATTTGGTGGAGGTTCCATCATGCTTTGGGGCTGTGTGGCCAATGCCGGCACCAGGAATCTTTTTAAAGTTGAGGGTCGCATGGATTCAACTCAGTATCAGCAGATTCTTGACAATAATGTGCAAGAATCAGTGACGAAGTGAAGTTACACAGGGAATGGATATTTCAGCAAGACAATGATCCAAAACACCGCTCCAAATCTACTCAGGCATTCATGCAGAGGAACAATTACAATGTTCTGGAATGGCCATCCCAGTCTCCAGACCTGAACATCATTGAAAATCTGTGGGATGATTTGAAGCGTGCTGTCCATGCTCGGCGACCATCAAACTTAACTGAACTGGAATTGTTTTGTAAGCAGGAATAGCCAAATATACCTTCATCCAGGATCCAGGAACTCATTAAAAGCTACAGGAAGCGACTAGAGGCTGTTATTTTTGCAAAAGGAGAATCTACAAAACATTAATGTCAGTTTTATGTTGAGGTGCCCATCTGCACAGGTCAAATTTTGTTTAAATGCGGATTGCACATTTTCTGTTAGTACAATAAACCTCATTTCAATCCAGAAATATTACTCAGTCCATCAGTTATTAGATATATGAAACTGAAATAGCTGTTGCAAAAACCCAAATTGTTATAAAGAAAAAAGGTTAACATTAATAGGTGTGCCCAAAATTTTTAATATGACTGTATATATATTATTCCATCCAATATATTTTATTTTTGTATACTGTATATATATGTATATATGTAGTATATATATATATACATATATATATGTATATATATATATATATATATAAATATACATATATATATATATATATATACATATATATATATATATATATATATATATATATATATATATATATATATATATATATATATATATATGTATATATATATATGTATATATATATGATAGAAAAATATATTGGGTGAAATAGTATATATATTTTATATATAAAGCACTGATCTATTATTACTGGCACTGTAACAAATAAATACATTAGGGCTACAGTCTCAACAAATACATGACATAGTTATATAAATATATAAGTGTATAATAAAAACAAATAACCGTAATTGTAAACAAAGTGCTCTGTGCTATTTAAATATATTCACCAATATTGTAAAACATACATAATAAGGAATAATCAATATTATTAAGAGCACTTTAAAATATAGCAACCATGCTAATACATCCTAATATCGCTATCTTGTATGCTGCCAGAAAGTGTCTAGTGCTGTGACTGGATCACTGATAATAATAAGCCAATTACTAAGTTTGTAAGATGTGCAAAGTATATGGTACCCCCTTTTTAAGGTGACGGCCGTGGCTATAATCACCATATGAATATAGGAGACAAAAAAAACTTAAAAGCCTGCACAGTACTTACATAAAGTGACTCAATCCACGTCCCGTCACCCCAAAATATGTTTCGCCTTTTCTTCTTTGGGAGGCGTGTGTTAGGGTGAGGGGCTGCAGTCTTTTTGGGGCTGCGGTCTTTTAGAAACACACTATAAAAAGACCGCAGCCCCCTTATTATTATCAGTGATCCATGTACAGCACTAGGCACTTTCTGGCAGCAAACAAGATAGCGATATTAGGATGAATTAGCATGGTTGTTATATTTAAAGTGCTCTTAATATAGATTAGATTAATAATATAGATTATTCCCTATTACAGTGGAACCTTGCTTAACGAGAACAATCCGTTCTGAGACTGTGCTTGTTAAACAAGTTACTCGTTCAGCAGAGCAAGATTTCCCATAGGAAATCATTGCAATGCTGACAATTCGTTCCACAACTAGTTAAATATCCCATCCTGGTCCCCTATTCTGTCATTCCACACACGTACAAACACACACAAACATGCACAAACACATACAAACACGCACACACGCAAATGCACATATTATATGCTCACCTTACCTTCCGTTCCATCGCCGGTCTCCTGGGACTTGCTGTTCTCCGGTGCGGGCCGTGTATCAGGTAACTATAACAACGAGGGAGGAACTTCCAGGCAGAGCGCTGACGTCAAAGGCAGAGCCGCTTGCCTCTGATTGGCCAGTGCGCTGCCTTTGAGTAGTGGTGACAGGAACCAGGAAGTTCCTGCTTTGTCGCTATGGATGCAGATGCCTGGAGTGGAGCGGAGCGGCGCGGTGCACTACAGGACCCAGGAGACCGGCGATGAAACGGAAGGTACACATATTATATGCTCACCTTACCTTCCATTCCACCGCCGGCCTCATGATACTTGTAGTTCATCACGATGTACCCGGGAACTACAAGATCCATGAGGCCGGCGGTGGAACGGAAGGTAAAGTGAGCATAATACGGTATGAGTGTGCGTGCGTGTGTGTTTGTGCGTGCATGTGTGTGTTTGTGTGGACTGCAAGTGCGGGTCAGAGCGCGGTGGATGGACGAAACCGGAAGTGTCTGAGGTGAGGATTTTGCTCGCACAGCAAAGCTTTCTTGTAATGCGGGTTACAAATTTACAGAAAGCTTTGCTTGTTAAGCAAAATTCTCGTTTAGTGGGTTACTCGTTAATCGAGGTACCACTGTATATATGTTTCACAATATTGGTGAATATATTTAAATAGCACAGAGCACTTTGTTTAAAAATACGGTTATTTGTATTTATATTTTCATTGTACACTTATATATTATACTTAACTATTCCATGTATTTATTGAGAATTTAGCCCTAACTTATTTATTTGTTACAGTGCCAGTAATAATAGAGCACAGCGTTACATATAAAAAATATATATTTATATATTATTCCATCCAATATATTTTTCTATCATATAAATATATATTATATATATATATATATATATATATATATATATATATATATACACTAGCTGTACTACCCGGCTTCGCCCGGGTTAATAACTGCTGTTAACAAAATAGAATGTATTAACAAACATTTATTCTGCACACAAAAACCACAAAACAAATAGATAGAAATGTAATTATTAAAAGGCAAAAACTAAGCTAATAGAAGCATTTCACAACATATATTTCAACACCACAGATATTCCGATATTCCACAAAGATTTAACTAAATTGGCCAAGTAATGTGCTCCGTCTGTCTCTTTCCAGGTCTGTCTCTTTCCAGGTCTGTCTCTTTCCAGGTCTGTCTCTTTTCCCGTCTGTCTCTTTCCCCATCTGTCCCTTTCCCCGTCTGTATCTTTTCAGGTGTCTCTTTTCAGGTGTCTCTTTCCAGGTCTGTCTCTTTCCAGGTCTGCCTCTTTCCAGGTCTGCCTCTTTCACCGTCTGTCTCTTTCCCCGTCTGTATCTTTCCCCATCTGTATCTTTCCCCGTCTGTCTCTTTCCCCATCTGCCTGTCTCTGTCTGTATCTTTCTTTGTCTGTCTCTATTAGAGATGAGCGAACCAGTCCCGGTTCGGCTCGAGGTCGGTTCGCCAAACGGAGGTCCCGTTCGAGTTCGGATCGTCGAACGTTCGACGAACCGAACTCGAACCGCATAGGAAACAATGGCAGGCATTTACAAACACAAAAAAACACATAGAAAACACCCTCAAAGGTGTCCAAAAGGTGACAAACAACTCACAACACAACACAAACACATGAGAAAGTGACAAGGACATATACTCATGTGAAAACAAAAGAGAAGGACAAGGAAAAAGAGGAGGAGACACAGATATAGGCATGGCACGCCCTTCTAAAATCATGTAAAACACCGCAAGGTGACTCCAAGCGGAGTCTTCCTTTTTTCCAAAAATTGGGCCACACACACACCCACCCATTCAGTGGCAGCAGTTGTGCCCCAGTTGTACAATTCACAGCTAGGTTTGCATCAAGCACATTCAAAAATATGCTATTCTTAACCGTCCCCAGGATGACAGCGGGGTATGTAGCAAAGTCTTTGCTGAAACATGACTTCTTCATCTTGGCTTCTTTTAAAAACAATGTAAGCAAGGGTTACTCCAAGCGGAGTCTCCCTTTTTTCAAAAAATTGGGCCCCACACACCCACCCATTCAGTGGCAGCAGTTGTGCCCCAGTTGTACACTTCACAGCTAGATTTGCATCAAGCACATTCAAAAATACGCCATAATTAACCGTCCCCAGGATGACACCAGGGTAGGTAGCAAAGTCTTTCCTGATCCCAGCTCTGTTCATCTTGGCTTCTTTTAAAAACAATGTAAGCAAGGGTTACTCCAAGCGGAGTCTCCCTTTTTTCCAAACATTGGGCCCCACACACACCCACCCCTTCAGTGGCAGCAGTTGTGCCCCAGTTGTACACTTCACAGCTAGATTTGCATCAAGCACATTCAAAAATACGCCATTCTTATCCGTCCCCAGGATGACACCAGGGTAGGTAGCAAAGTCTTTCCTGATCCCAGCTCTGTTCATCTTGGCTTCTTTTAAAAACAATGTAAGCAAGGGTTACTCCAAGCGGAGTCTCCCTTTTTTCAAAAAATTGGGCCCCACACACACCCACCCCTTCAGTGGCAGCAGTTGTGCCCCAGTTGTACACTTCACAGCTAGATATGCATCAAGCACATTCAAAAATATGCCATAATTAACCGTCCCCAGGATGACACCAGGGTAGGTAGGAAAGTCTTTCCTGATCCCAGCTCTGTTCATCTTGGCTTCTTTTAAAAACAATGTAAGCAAGAGTTACTCCAAGCGGAGTCTTCCTTTTTTCCAAAAACTGGGCCCCACACACACCCACCCCTTCAGTGGCAGCAGTTGTGCCCCAGTTGTACACTTCACAGCTAGATTTGCATCAAGCACATTCAAAAATACGCCATAATTAACCGTCCCCAGGATGACACCAGGGTAGGTAGCAAAGTCTTTCCTGATCCCAGCTCTGTTCATCTTGGCTCCTTTTAAAAAACACAGCAAGCAAGGGTTACTCCAAGCGGAGTCTCCCTTTTTTCCAAAAATTGGGCCCCACACACACCCACCCCTTCAGTGGCAGCAGTTGTGCCCTAGTTGCAAACAGGATGTTTTGATTTGCATCAAGCACATTCCAAATCCACAAGCATTTACTCTCCCCAGGATGACACAGGGGTAGTAAATTCCTTCTGGATCCATGACTTGTTCATTTTGATGAACGTCAGTCTATCCACATTGTCACTGGACAGACGCGTGCGCTTATCTGTCAGCACACACCCAGCAGCACTGAAGACACGTTCAGAGACAACGCTGGCAGCTGGACAAGACAAAATCTCCAAGGCGTAACTGGAGAGCTCTGGCCATTTTTCTAGATTTGAAGCCCAAAAGGAGCAAGGCTCCATTTGCAAAGTCATGGCATCGATGTTCATTTGGAGATACTCCTGTATCATCCTCTCCAGCCGTTGACTATGTGTCAGACTTGTTGTCTCTGTTGGCCTTGCAAAAGAGGGTCTAAAAAAATTATGAAAAGATTCCATAAAATTGCTGTTACCAGCACCAGATACGGTCCTACTGGTACGGGTAGACTGTTGAAGATGACGAGACCGTCCTATGTTTGTCAAGTTACAACTGGGAGATTCACTCCCTGCACCTGCACGGTTGTTTGGTGGAAAAGCCGAGCTAAGATCGAGTAACAGCTTCTGCTGATACTCCTGCATACGTGCGTCCCTTTCTATGGCTGGAATTATGTCACAAAATTTGGACTTGTACCGGGGATCTAATAGTGTGGCAAGCCAGTAGTCATCATCACTTCTAATTTTGACAATACGAGGGTCATGTTGGAGGTAGTGCAACAAGAAGGCACTCATGTGTCTTGCGCAGCCATGCAGACCAAGTCCACGCTGTGTTTGTGGCATAGAGGTGCTAACCGTTCTTTCTTCCTCTGACATCTCCCCCCAACCTCTTTCAACTGAAATTTGACCAAGGTCTCCCTCATCTGCTGAGTCTTCCATGTCCATGGACAGTTCGTCCTCCATTTCTTCATGTTCTCCTGCACCTTCCTCAACATCTCGCCTGCTACCATGCGTCCTTGTGGATCCCTGTCCCCCATGGTCCCATGCCTGGCGCCTTGGTGATGATGAACGTCTGGACCTTGGTGATGTTGTTGTGTCTTGCGCATATGAATCCTCCTGTAGTTCATCCCCTTCCTGTTGTCCCACCCCCTGACTCCGAATAGTGTTTAGCGTGTGCTCCAGCATGTAAATGACTGGAATCGTCATGCTGATAATGGCATTGTCAGCGCTAAACATATTCGTCGCCATGTCGAAACTGTGCAGAAGGGTGCATAGGTCCTTGATCTGAGACCACTCCATCAGGGTGATCTGACCCACCTCTGCATCTCGTTGGCCCAGGCTATACGTCATGACGTATTGCATCAGGGCTCGGCGTTGCTGCCACAGTCGCTGTAACATGTGGAGAGTTGAATTCCAGCGTGTCGCCACATCGCATTTCAGGCGATGAACCAGCAGGCCGAAAGACTTCTGGAGCGATGCAAGTCGCTCAGCTGCGGTGCTTGAACGGCGGAAGTGAGCAGACAGTTTTTGTGCCCTGTTCAGAAGGCCATCTAGGCCGGGATAGTGTGTTAAAAATTGCTGGACGACAAGGTTCAACACGTGAGCCATACAAGGTACTTGTGTCACCTTGCCTAGGCGAAGGGCCGCACCCAGGTTTGCAGCATTGTCGCACACGGCCTTACCAGGCTGCAGGTTGAGTGGAGACAACCATTTATTAAACTCGGACCGCAGAGCTGACCACAACTCCTCAGCTGTGTGACTCTTATTCCCAAGACATGTCAAGCTAAAGACCGCCTGATGCCGTTGCGCTCTGCTGCCAGCATAGTAATGAGGGGTGCGTGATTCCTTCTGCGCAGTGAGAACGCTGGTGGCCTGACCAGGCAGGCTTGGGGCGGAGGTGGAGGACCCAGATGAGTTGGAGGATGCAGAAGCAGTGTCGGAACTTGGACAGACAGAGGATTGACACACAAGTCGTGGGGACGGCAAGACTTGTGCAGCAGACCCTTCACCATCTATCACCATACTTACCCAGTGCCCAGTCAGCGACATGTAACGTCCCTGTCCATGCCTACTGGTCCAAGTATCGGTGGTGAAATGCACCCGTTGACACACAGAGTTTCTCAAGGAAGCGGTGATGTTGTGTGCGACATGCTGGTGTAGCGCGGGCACACCTTTCTTAGAGAAGTAGTGGCGACTAGGCATCTGGTACTGGGGCACAGCGACAGACATAAGGTCTCTAAAATCTTGTGTGTCCACTAGGCGGAAAGGCAGCATTTCGGTAGCCAACAGCTTACAGAGGGATAGAGTCAACCTCTTAGCTTTGTCATGGGTCGGAGGAAGTGGCCTTTTATTTGACCACATCTGAGGGACAGAGATCTAGCTGCTGTGTGTAGACGGTGTTGAGTAGGGTGTCCCTGGAAAAATGCAGGTTTGTGAGGAAAGTGCAGGCGGAGACATGATGTTGCCTTCATCCAACGTTGGTGCTATCGATGTCTGAGAGAGCTGTACACACTCACTTGTTTCCCCTTCCAAACCAACTGACGATCTACCAAGCAAACTGCCTGTTGCGGTTACAGTGGTGGAAGTTGTGGGTGGAAAAACAGGTGTGACAGCTGTCCCCACAGTCCTAGAAGATGAAGAGCGCGCGAATGCACTGGAAGGGGCAGGCGGTGGATGGTTCGCCCCGCTAGGCCGCATTGCAGCACGGTGAGCTTCCCACTGGGACATATGATATTTATTCATGTGACGATTCATGGAAGGAGTTGTCAAACTGCTGAGGTTTTGACCTCTACTAAGAGAACCATGACAAATTTTACAGATCACATAATTTGGGCGATCTTTTTCTATGTCAAAAAAGGACCAGGCTAGGCAAGGCTTAGAGGCTATGCGACCTGTTGATCCACCCCGAATAATGCTCAGAGGCAGAGTGGTGGCTGAGGATGCAGTTGTAGACGTGCTACCAGTACTCCGACTGTGTCCAGGAAGGCGCAAGGTAACTTCGTCATCAGTTGCATCCTCCTCCACCACCTCTGTTGACCTCCTCGAGTGCCTGACTGTGGGTTGACAGTAGGTGGGATCTAGAACTTCATCATCAATTGTTGTGTTTGCACTCCCCTCCCCCTCAGACCGAGCCTCTTCTTGCCCTGACCGAATATTTAAGTTGTCATCCCAATCGGGTATCTGCGTCTCATCTTCATCAGTATGTTCCTCATTGTCTATAACCACAGGTGTTACAGTTTGTGACAAAGGGTCAACATTATGCTCAGAAACTTGGTCCTCACGGCCTGAATCAGAGTCACAAAGGTTCTGGGCATCAATGCAGACCATTTCCTGTTCTGTACTCACTGTAGCTTGGGAGCAGACCTCTGATTCCCAGGCTATAGTGTGACTGAACAGCTCTGCAGACTCAGCCATCTCAGTTCCACCATACTGTGCAGGGCTGATGGAGACTTCAGATCTGGGAGAAAGCAAGTTTAATTGGGATGACAACTCAGAGGACTGGTGTTTTTTGGATGCGGTACTTGAAGTGACTGAGAGGGCACTTGTTGGACCACTTGAGATCCATTCAAGCATTTTCCTTTTTTGGCCATCATCTACCTTTGTTCCTGTTGTTCGTGTCCGTAAAAAAGGGAGCACATAGGATTGTCCACGGTAAGTAGTAGACATCTTACTTTTGCTGGTAGATGGTCTCTCTTCAGCAGATGATAATGGAGCTTTGCCACCTTCCCCACGGACAAACCCTTTTTTTCCTTTTCCACCACGCCTCTTCCCCTTTCCACCAGCATCTGTCATTTTGCCACTCATGTTGATTGCAACAAGATTGTGCACTGAAAATGTGGTAGTAAAAATTGAGAGGTGGTGTAGATTGCAGCGGTGGTCTAGCTTTATTAACAGCAGAATAATAAAGAATAAATATCCCTGACAATTCAACTACGGCCCTTAAACTGGCAGCATCGATGCTAGTATAATGGCTTAGTTATAATGAGTTGGAGTGTGCAATGCAGGCAGAGGTGCTGCAAATATCTTTGCCCAAGTGGGACTATAGCAAAGTCCAATAGCCACGTTTAGGATGCCACTAGGTACACTGAGTGTTTGCTAGTATAATGGCTTAGTTATAATGAGTTGGAGTGTGCAATGCAGGCAGAGGTGCTGCAAATATCTTTGCACTAGTGGGACTAGACAAAAGTCCAATAGCCACGTTTAGGATGCCACTAGGTACACTGAGTGTTTGCTAGTATAATGGCTTAGTTATAATGAGTTGGAGTGTGCAATGCAGGCAGAGGTGCTGCAAATATCTTTGCACTAGTGGGACTATAGCAAAGTCCAATAGCCACGTTTAGGATGCCACTAGGTACACTGAGTGTCTGCTAGTATAATGGCTTAGTTATAATGAGTTGGAGTGTGCAATGCAGGCAGAGGTGCTGCAAATATCTTTGCACTAGTGGGACTAGACAAAAGTCCAATAGCCACGTTTAGGATGCCACTAGGTACACTGAGTGTTTGCTAGTATAATGGCTTAGTTATAATGAGTTGGAGTGTGCAATGCAGGCAGAGGTGCTGCAAATATCTTTGCACTAGTGGGACTATAGCAAAGTCCAATAGCCACGTTTAGGATGCCACTAGGTACACTGAGTGTTTGCTAGTATAATGGCTTAGTTATAATGAGTTGGAGTGTGCAATGCAGGCAGAGGTGCTGCAAATATCTTTGCACTAGTGGGACTAGACAAAAGTCCAATAGCCACGTTTAGGATGCCACTAGGTACACTGAGTGTTTGCTAGTATAATGGCTTAGTTATAATGAGTTGGAGTGTGCAATGCAGGCAGAGGTGCTGCAAATATCTTTGCACTAGTGGGACTATAGCAAAGTCCAATAGCCACGTTTAGGATGCCACTAGGTACACTGAGTGTTTGCTAGTATAATGGCTTAGTTATAATGAGTTGGAGTGTGCAATGCAGGCAGAGGTGCTGCAAATATCTTTGCACTAGTGGGACTAGACAAAAGTCCAATAGCCACGTTTAGGATGCCACTAGGTACACTGAGTGTTTGCTAGTATAATAGCTTAGTTATAATGAGTTGGAGTGTGCAATGCAGGCAGAGGTGCTGCAAATATCTTTGCACTAGTGGAACTATAGCAAAGTACAATAGCCACGTTTAGGATGCCACTAGGTACACTGAGTGTTTGCTAGTATAATGGCTTAGTTATAATGAGTTGGAGTGTGCAATGCAGGCAGAGGTGCTGCAAATATCTTTGCACTAGTGGGACTATAGCAAAGTCCAATAGCCACGTTTAGGATGCCACTAGGTACACTGAGTGTTTGCTAGTATAATGGCTTAGTTATAATGAGTTGGAGTGTGCAATGCAGGCAGAGGTGCTGCAAATATCTTTGCACTAGTGGGACTACAGCAAAGTCCAATAGCCACGTTTAGGATGCCACTAGGTACACTGAGTGTTTGCTAGTATAATGGCTTAGTTATAATGAGTTGGAGTGTGCAATGCAGGCAGAGGTGCTGCAAATATCTTTGCACTAGTGGGACTACAGCAAAGTCCAATAGCCACGTTTAGGATGCCACTAGGTACACTGAGTGTTTGCTAGTATAATGGCTTAGTTATAATGAGTTGGAGTGTGCAGAGGACAGGAGGGTACAGTGCCAGGATTGTGGGGCTCTGGGTAGAGGAATGGAAGCCTGTCTTTCTATTCCCTCCTAATGTGGAAATGCAGCGACGAAATCCCTGACCTTAGCTACACAGACGCTGTCTCTGTTTTCAGGACCTGTCACCTATAGCTCTGACTCTGTCGGTACGAGCCCTTAAAAGGACTGATAGAAAGTGCTCTCCCTAAGCTGTCCAGCGCTGTGGATGAAGCGCATACAGCTGTATCGGCGATAGGATTTAGGACGGAGCTGCGCCAGTGATGTCTGACACCAAGGACGCAGAAGGAAGATAATGGTGTGCTGGAGGAAAATGTCCAGTTTTATAATGCAGGGACATGTGACATGGACATCCTATCACACATGCCGTTGCTTCTCTGGCTAAAAGTCCACTTAGCTGTGTGTGTGTCTGGGATTGGCTGACATAATGGCCCTCCCCACTACACGTGCGCGCTTAGGGAAGGAAGACAAGGAAAAAAAAAAATGGCGATTCCCATTATACAAACAGGAGTGATCTGAAGGCGCTGTTCACGCACACTATACACTGAAATTTCATAATAGTGTGAGTCACAGAGTGACTTACACTATTACAGCGGAAAGCCAGCTAGGAATTAGCTGTTTTTTTGCTGCTAGATCCGTTCTCGAACGTTTCTAGAACTATCGAGCTTTTGCAAAAAGCTCGAGTTCTAGTTCGATCTAGAACAGGCCCCAAAATCACTCGAGCTTAGAACTGGAGAACCTCGAACCGCGAACCGCGCTCAACTCTAGTCTCTATCTCTCTGTTTCTTTCCCCATCTGTCTCTTTCCAGGTCTTTCTCTTTCCCAGGTCTGTCTTTTTACCCGTCTGTCTCCCCATCTCTTTGTCTGTGTCTTTTCCTGTCTGTCTCTTTCCCTGTTTGCCTGTCTCTATCTGTCTCTTTCCTTGTCTGTCTCTATTTCTCTCTCTCTTTCCCCATCTGTCTCTATCAAGGTCTGTTTCTTTCTACGTCTATCTTTTTCTGTCTCTCTGGCTGTCTTCTCTTTCCCTGTCTGCCTGTCTCTGTTCTTGTCTGCATGTCTGTCTGTCTCTTTCCCCATCTGTCTCTTTCCCCATCTGTCTCTTTCCAGGTCTGTCTCTTTCTGTCTCTTTCCCTGTCTGTCTATGTCTGTCTCTCTCTGTCTGTCTCTGTCTCCCTCTATCCGTCTCCCCACCAACATCATATTACCTCACATATAAGCTTCTTATACTATGAATGTCCTTTGTTCCTATAGCAACCAATCACAGCTCCTACTAATAACCTGTAGATCCAGGCACCATTTACTTTAATGTAGGCATGTTTTCTGGAGAGTAACTGTAAAGCGCAGGGTAAAATTTTCCTGTTAAAACATAGTCTACGACGTTCCCTGGGTCACATGAGGTATTTGTGTAAAATTTCGTAATTGTAAATGCGACGGTGCGGAAAAACTTTTCGTTTCACCTTTTCCCCATTAGGTAGATAGGAGAAAAATTGATTGGTAAATTGAAACGCGCAGGGTTAAAATTTCACCTCACAACATAGCTTATGACGCTCCCGGGGTCCAGACATGTGAGTGTGTAAAATCTTGTGGCTGTAGCTGTGACGGTGCAGATGCCAATCCCGGACATACACACACACACACATTCAGATTTATATATTATATATATGTATATATATATATATATATATATATATATATATATATATATATATATATATATATATATATACAGTCATATGAAAAAGTTTGGGCACCCCTATTAATGTTAACCTTTTTTCTTTATAACAATTTGGTTTTTTGCAACAGCTATTTCAGTTTCATATATCTAATAACTGATGAACTGAGTAATATTTCTGGATTGAAATGAGGTTTATTGTACTAACAGGAAATGTGCAATCCGCATTTAAACAAAATTTGACCAGTGCAAAATTATAGGCACCCTTATCTATTTCTTGATTTGAACACTCCTAACTAGTTTTTACTGACTTACTAAAGCACTAAATTCGTTTTGTAACCTCATTGAGATTTGAACTTTATAGGCAGGTGTATCCAATCATGAGAAAGGTATTTAAGGTGGCCACTTGCAAGTTGTTCTCCTATTTGAATCTCCTATGAAGAGTGGCATCATGGGCTCCTCAAAACAACTCTCAAATCATCTGAAAACAAAGAATATTCAACATAGTTGTTCAGGAGAAGGATACAAAAAGTTGTCTCAGAGATTAAACTGTCAGTTTCTACTGTGAGGAACATAGTAAGGAAATGGAAGAACACAGGTACAGTTCTTGCTAAGCCCAGAAGTGGCAGGCCAAGAAAAATATCAGAAAGGCAGAGAAGAAGAATGGTGAGAACAGTTAAGGACAATCCACAGACCACCTCCAAAGACCTGCAGCATCATCTTTCTGCAGATGGTGTCAATGTGCATCGGTCAACAATACAGTGCACTTTGCACAAGGAGAAGCTGTATTGGAGAGTGATGCGAAAGAAGCCGTTTCTGCAAGCAGGCCACAAACAGAGTCGCCTGAGGTATGCAAAAGCACATTTGGACAAGCCAGTTACATTTTGGAAGAAGGTCCTGTGGACTGATGAAACAAAGATTGAGTTGTTTGGTCATACAAAAAGGCGTTATGCATTGAGGCAAAAAAACACGGCATTCCAAGAAAAGCACTTGCTACCCACAGTAAAATTTGGTGGAGGTTCCATCATGCTTTGGGGCTGTGTGGCCAATGCCGGCACCAGGAATCTTGTTAAAGTTGAGGGTCGCATGGATTCAACTCAGCATCAGCAGATTCTTGACAATAATGTGCAAGAATCAGTGACCAAGTTGAAGTTACGCAGGAGATGAATATTTCAGCAAGACAATGATCCAAAACACCACTCCAAATCTACTCAGGCATTCATGCAGAGGAACAATTACAATGTTCTGGAATGGCCATCCTAGTCCCTAGACCTGAATATCATTGAAAATCTGTGGGATGATTTGAAGCGTGCTGTCCATGCTCGGCGACCATCAAACTTAACTGAACTGGAATTGTTTTGTAAACAGGAATGGTCAAACATACCTTCATCCAGGATCCAGGAACTCATTAAAAGCTACAGGAAGCGACTAGAGGCTGTTATTTTTGCAAAACGAGGATCTACAAAATATTAATGTCACTTTTATGTTGAGGTGCCCATACTTTTGCACAGGTCAAATTTTGTTTCAATGCGGATTGCACATTTTCTGTACAATAAACCTCATTTCAATCCAGGAAGAATACTGAGTCGATCAGTTATTAGATATATGAAACTGAAATAGCTGTTGCAAAAACCCAAATTGTTATAAAGAAAAAAGGTTAACATTAATAGGGGTGCCCAAACTTTTCATATGACTATATATATATATATATATATATATATATATATATTATTTTTTTTTATTTTTTTTTACCTGTTTTTGACTTACATCTGTGTCCCTGGTTGTATTATTGTGGGATTCCATTGGAAATTTTATGTTTATATGATCTTTTAATAATATTTGAAATAAACTTAATAACTTTTAATATTGAATTGATTTCTATAATATAAAATGTGGAATGCCTGAGTAAGGGACGTGGAATTAAACCTCCCATTGATGGTGGAGCACGCACAAACCGTGGCCATGAACCATGGCAAACTTGGCCTGCATTGGGAGCACAGCAAACACACTTCTAATCTAGATTTAGCTTCCTGTCTCACTTTGCAGTGGGACGTACAGTAGAACACCACTGTTGAAGCCAGAACAGTGAAATCAGCTTGTGAGCTGGATGGCAAATAATGCTTCCAATCAGTTTACCAGCACTACCTTGTCTTCCACACAGCCCAGTCTGACTACTGAAGAGTCAGGATCACATAATTCTCACCCTGATCCTTCTTCTTCCCACCATGATGAGTCTAAGGAGACAATGGACCCCACACTTGGACATTCTGAAGAGCACTTAAACTTTCCATTTATGGCTTCTTCTTGCATCTCACTGTCCATGTTTCAAGAGGCACATCCTCGGTCAGAAGAAGCCGACAGTAGGGAATGGCAACTACTGTCTAAAGAGGTGGATGATAATGAAACAGTGACTTAGAAGTCATAATAAGTCTAAACGTCAGAAGGAGTACCAGAGTGAGGAAGTGGAAGATGCAGTGGTAGACGATGAAGTTAGTAACCCAACCTGGCAATTCGACATGTAGAGCGAGGACAGCAGAGCAGATGGGAGGGATCAACACCACCGCAACAAGCAGCAACAGGTAGTGGGCAAGGCCAGAGGGAGAAGGCAGACAATTGTTCCCCAGAGTACCCACACGATGTAAGTTGCCAGGCAAAGGGTTATTTGTTTTATGGCACTTTTTTTTTACAGAAAAAAAAGAAGACAAGAAAACTGTTATTTGCAATCTGTCAAATACCAAGCTCAGTAGGGGAGAGACCAATACCAGCCTAACCACCACCAGCATACTCAGTCAAATTTCATCTGAGCACTCCTTTGGTAAGGGACGAGGAAGTAGACATTCTGCTTATGGTGATGCACACAGAGGCCATGGCTATGAGCCATGGCAAATTGTGTCTGTTGTGGGAGCACAATAAACACGATCATCATCTAAACCTAGTTTCCTGTCCCACTTTTCAGAGGGCCACAGAACACCACTGTTGCAGCCAGAACAGTGTGAACAGATGACAGGTTGGATGGCAGATAATGCTTCCAGTCTGTTTTTCAGCACCACCCTTTTTTCCAAATGATCCAGTCTCACTAGCCAAGAGTCTGGATCACATAATCCTTCCTCCCACCATGAAGAGTCTCAGGAGACAAGTGACCCCATACTGGGATACTCGATGGAGCTCTGTACATTTACATGTATTGATTCTGGCCTCTTACCCTGCATGTTTCAAGAGGGACATGAGGACAATGTGTGCAGTGAGGCCCAAATATTTGAGCATCCACGGTCAGAAAAAGATTATGATGAGGAATGGCAATTACTGTCTCAAGATGTGTATTATGATAGATACAGTTGCCTACAAGTCATGTTGTTAATTTGACAAGTCAGGAGGAGGACCAGAGTGCGTAAGTGGAAGATGAGGTGGTGAATGATAAAGTCACTAACTCAACCTGGTATAGTGGCATCCAGAGCGAAGAGAGCAGTGCAGAGGGAGAGGGATCTGCATCACCACAAAAGGTAGGAAGAGGTATTGGGGTGGCCAGAGGGAGTAAGCATTATACTGTTCCCAATAGCACACATACTCAGCAAGCTCCCAGGACAAGGGTTAGGTGTTACCCAGTGTAACGCTTTTGGAAGTGCAGATGATAAAAAACAGTTATTTGCAACCTGTGCCATACCAAGATCAACAAGGGCCTGATCACTACCAGGCTATCACTAGCATGCTTAGGCACTTGTCATTAACCCCTTTACGACCAAGGATTTACTGGTATATCCTTGGTCGTCTCTCACCATTTACGATGGGCTCTGGCAGTGAGCCCGTGGTAATCCCAGCACATCTCTGCTGCTCTGATCAGCAGATATGCAGGGCAATGTACTGACAGCGCAAATTTAAATGGCTGTGACGGAGATCGTGCCATTCCACAATGCCATCAGCACCATATGACGAGATAATGGGACACCTTAGTATTACTATGGTAGCACGGGGTCAGCTTATGACCCCCAATGCCACCATGACTCACTCCTGTGACAGTCGACAGAGTGCCGGTTCTCACAGGAATGCTGCATTTCTGCTCATCAAAGCGGTGGAGCTCTGATCAGTAGAAATTAACAAGGAATCAAACTGTGCAGTGATAAAGTTCACTAGGGAAACTAGTAAAATAAATAAAAAATGTAAAAAAAAAGTTTTAAAAAATATGAAACAATAAAAAAAGAAAAGTTCAAATCACCTCCCATTTGCTTCATTAAAAATAAAACGATTAAAAAATTAAAAAGCATGCACAAATTTGGTATCACTGTGTTTAGAAATGCCCGATCTATCAAAATATAAAATCAATTAATCTGACTGGTAAATGGAGTAGTAAGAGAAAAATTCCAAATGCTAAAATTAAATGTTTTGGTTGTCGCAGAATATTTAAAAAATGCAATAACAGGCTTTCAAAATGTAGCATCTGCACAAAACTTATATAATTAAAAATGTCAGCTGACGACTCAAAAAAATAAGCTGTCATTGAGCCCCAGACCCTGAAAAATGAGAATGCGACGGGTGTTGGAAAATGGTGGCAAAATTATTTTTGGACAAACATCTGAATTTTCTTTTAACCCCTTAGATAAAGTAAAAGGATACATGTTTGCTATCTCTGAACTCGTAACGATGTGAGACATCATACTGACATATCAGTTATACCATATAAAGGACACTGTGAATAAAAAACCTTAAAAACAATTTTGCAATTGCACTTGGAATTCTTTTCCCCTTTCTCCAATACAGTATATGCTAAAAATAATAATTTCATTCAAAAGTAAAACTCGTCCTGCAAAAAGTAAGCCCTCATATGGCTAATTTTACTGAAAAATAAAAAAGTTAGAGTTCTCAAAAGAAGGGGAGGAAAAAAATGAAAATGAAACATGGAAAATCGCCTGGGAGTGAAGGGGTTAACATGACTAGGTTGGCCAAATGCCGGGGTCCACAGCCAGTGTCTGCAAGTGACCTAACATCTTCTTTCACTGGGCAATGTGCTGGTTCATCCCCCGTCCAGGACACAGGCGCGGATGCCTCCCACCCTGAAACTGTCTTTGCACATTTGCAAACACCATCAGCAAGCACATCCACTTCCTTGTCTCAGCACAGCAAACAGCTGTCTCAAATTAAGACCTTTGAACATAAGCGGAAATAGGCAGCCACCCACAGGCCCAAACACTAAATAGTCACATTGCCAGACTGATACTCATGGAAATGTTGCCACTTAGACTTAGGGATACTGAAGCTTTCTGCAACCTGATAATGGTGGCCGTCCCTTCGGACTAGGTCCCCAGCCATCAATATTTCTACTGGAATGCCATCCCCACCTTACACAAGTACGTAACTTTACTGTGCTCTCACCAACTAAGTTCCTTGGAAGTTTCACTTAACTACAGACACGTGGACAAGTGCTTCTGGTCAGAGATGCTATAATAAGGGATGCTACATGGGAGCCATAATCCATGTCATAGAACAACAATACTTTTGAAATACGTTGGATGGAAATCTTTTTTTGGCTCACATGACAATCTGTAGTGGGTTACGTCACAACAATTGAGCAGCTGTTTTTTGATTGTGAACTATTTGTTAAAGCATTACCTAAAAATTTTACCTTATTACCTTAAAGATAATCTCTCAGCAGGTTATTGTTTTGTAATCTAAAGACAGCATACTGCAAGGGTTAAGGCTATGTGCGCACTAGAAATGTGAAGTTTCTCAAGAAAATTTCTTGAGAAACTTCTGGGAGTGAAAGATTTCCGGACCTCCGGAAAAAATCCGCACCAAATCCGCATGCGGATTTGCCGCGAATTTGCCGCGATTTTCCCGCGGGTGGTTCCCTGCAGATTTTGCAGGCTGTACTGCCGAAATCCGCAGGGTACCTGCGGAAATAATGGACATGCTCATTTTCTCAAGAAATTTTCTCGAGAAATTCTTCTCAAGGAAATTTCTTGAGAAAAATCCGCACAAGTGCGCACAGCTATTTTTTTTTTCATAGAATTTGCTGGGAAATGTCTGCACAAAGATTGCAGACATTTCTCAAGAAATTTCCGCGGCAAATCCGCGGGTAAATCCGCGGGTAAAACGGTCTAGTACGCACAGAGCCTTAAGCATAGAATTCAGGGATGCCTGTTTGTCAAGGTCTGATCTGTTGTTTATTTGCTATGTTTGTTTAAGCAGCAGGACTTCTACTTTCAACTACAATGTCACATGCACAGCTGTGCATCACACCCCTCCTCTCATTGACACTTCACTATCGATGTGCAATCTCTATTGTATGCCTGGTGTGAGAGGGACAAACCTTTTAGCTGTGCTACATGGCTAAATCTAAAAAGAATATTTATTAGAGTAGCTGCAACTAATAATTGAAGTGATTCATCATTAAAATGAAGATCTCTTTGCCTAGATTATGCTGCTTTAAGATGAGGAACAAAAACCTGCTGATAGATTCCCTTTAAGTGTCATTATGCCATTGCATCACATAGTGTGATATATATATATATATAATGTATACACATATATGTATTAACAAAAAAAGAAAATTAACAAAAGTGAAAAAACTTTATGACGGGAGAGGTTAAACTAGGAAATTAGTTAAGAAAATTATGTAGGGAAACAGTTCACCAGTAACTCCTGTACCGGGTGAAGAGAGTCTGCACGGAGTCGCCCAGATCCCAGCTTCACAAAGGCAGAAATCAAAGACAGGTCTTCTCCAGGAAAAGAATCTTCATAACAAAACATCCAATTTTTTAGTAAATTTTTAAAACATACATATATTTATACACCATGACTAAGGCAGCATGCCAAAACACATTGGTTTTTACTTATTAGTTTGTATCGGATTGTCTTTATGCATGTTTTAAAGATTTGTTAATAAATTGGACTTTTGATTACCGTATTTGCTGCAGCAAATCTTTTTTTCTATTTGAAACTATGAAATTCCGCTAATCAGATATAAGCATACATTTCTAGAGAACATCGTATTTGCTCTTTGTCCCATATTTCTCACCACAAATGGCATTGTGTGCTATAAATCATCTAGCAATAGAAAATGTTTTACTGATAGACAAAGGTTGAACCTGATGGAGCTATGTCTTTTTTCAACCTATATAACTGTGCAACCATGTAACAAATCAAATCTTTTGTACAGAAATAAATTAAGCTATTGAGTTTAAAGAAAACAGCGAAGTAATAAAAAATAAATAAAAGTCTTTATTTAAGAGAAACTGTATAAATTCTGAAAGCTAATGTTTTTTACTGTCATATAACCTCTGTGTGCAAAAGTAGCTCAAACATATTTGCGATCAATGACTTTTGTCAACATGAATAATACAATCATAATTGAGAAAACGTGGATGTTCTAAATGATTATCGGAAAAATAAATGCATTCAAGCTGTGACCAATAATTACAAGTGCATCAACTATTGTTGAATATATCATCTTCTGGAGAGTGATATTGAGTTTCTGTAGTATTTATTGAGTAGAACTAAAGTCAGTAATGTACATCTCGTACAAGTCCTGCAAAGAGCTATAACATATAATCAATGTTAGAACATTATATGGCCATAATGATTAGATATATATGATGATTAGTGGAAGTTGAGTTGAACTGTGCTTACACTTCAGATATTTTAGCTAGAAAATTAATTTCTGATGTCTGAACTTTTCCAAAATACTCTTCTTGGTGCAAGGTAGCTAAGACAAAAGTACTTGCAAAAAACATCAAATCCATGAGCTTGCCCTAAGAGACAATCCCAAAATCAAATCACAAACCATGATCTACAGCAGGAGTGAAAAGATCACGGTTGCAGGGATCACAACTATGATCGAGCCTGGGAGTGCAGGGGGTCCACCGGTCCCAGCCCCTGCTTCAGTTGGATGTGCATCTGAGGCTGCACATCCAGCTGAAATGCATCGCAGTGCAGAGACTCATCGGGTCTCTGTACTGTGATAGATGCTACTGGCCAATCAGAAGCCGGCAGCTTTCATCTGTATCTCAGTGACTTAGACTGGTGCATGACAATGACATCATGCGTTGCAATAGCACTGACACCGATGTGTGCTAGCACAGTGTAGGAGCCAGGGACAGTGAGTGGAATGTTGTTTTTTTACATTAGACAGAACAGAGACATATTTAGCAGAATGGGAACATATATACCAGGATGGGAACAGTAGATACCAGGAAGTGGACAGTATATACCATGAGGGGGGCAGTATATACCAGGAGGGGTCCAGCAGGGGCACAGTATACACCAGGAGGGCTCCAGGAGGAGGACAGTAGATACCAGAAGGGGGACAGTATATAACAGGAGGGCACCAGAATGGGGACAGTGGATACGAGGATGGGGACATTATATACCAGGAGAGCCCCTGTAGGGGACAGTAGAAACCAGGATGGGGACATCATATACCAGGAGGGACCCAGGAGGGGGATAGCATATACCAGGATTGTGACTTATATAGCAGTTTGGGGAAATTTTTTCCAGGATGTGGTTATATATACACCAGGATGTGGGCTAGAATGGGGAACATATATACTAGGATGGGGACATATATGCCAGTATGGGGGGCATATATACCAGAATGCAAGACATATTTAAGAGGATGAAGCCCAGGATGGAGGACATTAGAACAGGATGGGAGACATTAATACATAAAGGGGGGGAACTCATATGTCTTTAAAGGATTTAGAATGCTAAATCTATACATACATATACATACGTCTGAACAACACAAGGGGGGGAGGGCCCAGGTTCAAATTTTTCACCAGGGCATATGGAACTCTAGTTACACCACTGTTCTACAGTCCATTTATGGGATGCATAATATAATGTGAGAAATCCATTCTTCTAATGAGGATTCATAGGTGATCGGTTGATGAAAGTAATCTGATGGACATATGGGGAGTGTTTAAGTTTAATCAAGCATTACATAGTCTCATTGAGGTTTCTAGAGCAAAAATAAGGAAATTAGAAAGAGAACCATGCTGACCATAAGAGCTTACACTTAAAAGAGCGAGATGACTATTAAAGCATACATACTATAGAAAAGAGAGAAAGGAATCCACTGATGATATGTGCTCACAATGTACAGGAGAGAGAAAGATAGAAGACTCATGATCTTAAGTGCTTTTACACTACTGATGCAAAATACTTAGCCAGTGACTCTGGAGATGTAAAATGACTAAATACAAACTGTGCTCCACTGACAAAAAAAAAATGAAAATTAAATTTTTCCACAAAAATACTGCTTTAGCTGTCAATTTTTAATTTTCACAAGAAACAATAGAAGATAAACAGAAGTGAATAAAATGTAAATAACATTTAGCTGGTTAGGGCAGCTTCATCAGGGAAAATATGCGAAAATGTGTGGGATTTTGTTTCATTTATGACTTCATTAGACATTTGACTATCTTTTTATTGATTCAGTAGATTTGATTACATACATTTTTTTTCTCTTTCATTTTCACATGGGCATGATCTTGCATATTTGTCACTATCTTGATGCATCTTCACTTTACTACTTCTTCCTATGATGCGGACATTTTTTTTTTTTTTTTGCATTATTGGTTATTCTCACAATAAATGGTTAATTAGAGATTTCACTTACTGTTTGATATCCATTGCGATTGCATTTCTTTTCCTTGATACTCTACAGAGACAACATTTTTAGATATTGAGTTATACACCTATTTACTTTATATATATATACATAATAAATAAATATATATATATATATATATATATATATATAGGGAGAGAGATAGAGGTGATAAAGCATATTTATATCTGAATTATGCACGGGGATATACTGTGTGAGAGCTTATTTTTTGCAGGACAAGTTAATGTTTTTATTTGTACCATTTTGGGAAATATTTTTTTATCACTTGTTATTCATATTTTTCAAATGTACTGAATAAATAACATTTCGGTTCTGAAGTTCAATTCATTCTCAATGTGGCAATAGCAATTATGTGGATTATTTTATTTTTTACTTAAAAGCTGCATTTTTGTATTGAAACAGCTTTTTGTATTTTTTTTTATGCTGTACATTTTGGAGGTTTTTTACATTTTTACCCATCCAATTTAATTTTTTTTTAACTAACTTGGTTCCACTGTTGGACATGATGCAGCCATTTCCCCCCTAACCATCTATATGTCACTGCCATGACCGATAGTGGCATCTAAGGTGTTTATCAGCCCCAATAGAGACCAATGCCGCAGGCTGTTGGCTGTCACATAGAAACGACAACTGCTGCATTTTTTGACCATCTGAGGATTCTATACATTTAATCCTCATTAAGGATTAAGTTCCTAAAATGATCGCCGTTAAAAGTCATATTGGTAGTTGTTAAGGAGTTAAAAAGGTTGTTTACTATGATGTCAACCCCTTCTGATTCGCTTGTTTCCTCCAGTTAAAATAAAAGATCCTGTACTCACCTCCCATTCTGGTGCCATTATGGTGCTGCCGGTAAAAATGGTTTTGGGCTAATGTGACAGTGTATTGTCACGGGAGCCCCACATTCATTCTCCGCCGCCTTGTCTCTCCACGCCTTTGGACCAAATGTGCAATCAACAGGAAGCGAGTGGCCGCTGCAGCATCACTTCATTTGATCTGAAATCATGGAGAGAGAAGCCTTCGGTGATTGAACGCGGGGTTCCTGAGAAGCTCACAATGTCACGTGTGCCCCGAACCAAGGATACCAACAGTGATGGAACAGCACCTGAATGGCAGGTTTGGAATCAGAAGGGGTTGTCCTAGTAGTGGACAACCCCTTTAAGAGACTTTGAGATAAACCTTTTTAAATTCAGAAATTAGATATAACCTGGAGTTACACATTTATGGCAATACTTTTTATTTTGTTTCTGTACTTTGTTTTATATAAGACATTAGTGTTTTCTCATATTATGTAAACAAACTGGATTTATTTCTACTTTTGTAATACAGCAATGTCTCATTTTATGGAAACTTAAACTAATACAATATAGTTTATCATGTGAAATCCATGACAAATATTATACTACATGATAATCAGAAAATGAATCATTTGTACATTGACTGAGCCCATCATGGCTTGTAACCTTTAGCATTCTTTTCTTGTCAAATCACATATGTTCTCTTATTTCTCAGTGAATTTAAGATTTGTATATGAAGTGACACAATGATGATGTGCCAGGAGTCTCTGATTAGCCTTATCCGAATAATACTGTGTTTCTATAGTACTGTGCCATAGCCTAACAGTTTTTCCTGCATTGATTTTTTGTGTTTTTCTTTAATATGCCTTAAGCAGCTCATAAAGATGCAACTACATGGCAACAGACCACTAGATTACAATGTTAACATAACTATTATTTCCCCTCCAAGAAGAATATATGAATTACAATAACATATTCTGGTAGAGGTTCAATCTTTGAAACATAGTTTTTAACCATTTGTGTTCTTTATCAGAATTAAATAAAAAAAAATATTTTCCTCTAAAACAATGTACAAGAACCTGACTCATCTATGCACGACTATAGAGTCAACTCATTCATTTAAATAGGTACTGTCTAATGCTTAGTCTCCGCTGCAATTGGTCTGCAGTAACATGGATGACTTGTTACAAATTTCCACAAAAGAGTATTTTAATCAATCACCTTTTATCAACCATCTTTGATAGTTTTCATCTGGAGGTCCACCTGTGTTATGCTATGACATGTTCAATGCTGGAGAGGAGAAGAGGTTAATGCCACACTATCACCAAAAAGAATGAAACAAATTGTTGATTTATTAATAAATATTTTATTCCATAGGTCTACGCGTTTCAAGATTCAAGAACCTCTTCTTCAGGACCAAAACAAAAGAAAAATCAACAAGACTTTGCCCATTCTTTACGCTTTGACATATGTCAGACCCGTGCAGACCAACCGATGTCTGGACGCACGACAAAAATACAAACAACAGTATAACAGGTAGGGGGAACTCAACTGCCGCTGACCCTACGCTCCTAACCAGGAGCTTTACAGTCTCCTCAACTGTCGCTGAACAGTAACATGAAACCCTAAGAAAAACCCTGTAGTGACCCTGGCTAGTGTGTTGGATGGTGGCAGACACTAGATCGACCGCTGCACTAATGCATTCAGGGAAAAGAAAGATGAACAGGGGAAAATAACAAAGGATAACTTCAAAATGCAGCAACAAGCCTTCACACCAATGCGGCCAGAGAACGAATTGCTTTGTATTTTCAGCAAGAATTGCTGGGTTACACCTCTATTTAAATCTGAAGGGTGTGACTAAAAAGCTACTGCAGCTGACGCACTTAGCTAGAGAATGCTGGAGTAGTTGCCAGCAGAAAAAACTAACATTAACTATCTAGGTACTCAAGGAAACAAAACCACATTTAAATATGGATAGCCCGGAAGAGATGAGAGGCTGTCATTAATCTTCAAAAACAGCGAGACGACCATGGCAACCTGATTTTCTGAAATTATTTAGTGAAAGATATAGTATATCACTACCTACACTATAAGAACAAAAGCATTGGGCCAGCTGTACATATCTACAGAAGCTTGTATGAAATATTATTCTAAATCCATAAACATTCATATGTAGTTGGTCCCTCCTTTGGAGATAATACTGCTTTTTCTTGCTCAGAAGGTTCTCCACAAGATTTTGAAGTGAGTCTATGGGAATTTTTGCTCATTCATCCAGAAAGTGTTTGTTAGGTCAAGCATTTATGCTGAAATTCTAGTATATTCCAAAGGTGTTTGATGGGATTGACATAAGAGTTTTGTGCAGGCCAGACAAGTTCATCCATGCCAACCTCACCCAAACATTTCTTTATGGGCTTTGCTTTATGGGGCTCACCTTCTGAGATGGATTCTCTAAGCTAGACGTTACGGTAACGTGGAGCAAAGATGACGGCATAGCTGAGCAGGACTTCCCTTATGGCAGTGGATTATCAAAGACCAAAAAAGCAGGCAGACATGCAAAGCAAGAAATACCAGAAGACATGGAGCCAGGAGTGGGGATAATCCCAGGAAATAAAAATGTATAGGCAATGCAGGACTTGTAGGAAGCAAATTCCTAATGGAAAATATTTATGCTATGAATAGACAGATAGTCAATGGCAGTATTGTATGCTATCTGCAGACAGATGGTCAATGACAATATTGTAAGCAAACAGATAGTGACTTACAAAGAAATAATGGCGCTCCAAAGCAAAAGTTCTAACTTGGCTCCCCCCCAAAAAATAATAATTCATATTTGGCTTGGTCACATATTGTAAGAACATATCTTTACACCCCTCACAAAGTAATGTTCCATCTGTTGAAGCTCATAGACTCCCTTTTCATTACACCCATAAATTATGATGCCAACAAAAGTGCCCCAAAGACATTGTATGATACCCGCACAGTGAATTACTCTACAGTAGCCTCCACATGCACAGTATGATTACTCTACTGTACCTCCCATTAACTACCCGGCAAAGTACGGTGACCCCTTTGAAGATTCAGCATCAATGAGATAATCTGGACACTTGTACAGGTTTGAACTATTCTCAGTTATGCCAGACATGCTATTTTTTTATTCAGTAAGTCAAGGGACATGAGCAATTGTTTCATGTGAGACTCTTTCGTACCCTTTTCTTGCATGTTAACATGTGGAATGCCTATTTATTACGAATTGCATTGTGCACTAGTCTGCATCAATTTGAGGACAACTATGCAGTCTAATTAAACTAGCAAACAATGAGGGAACAACCATGTTTATCTTTCCCCAAACCTGTGGGGCACAATGCCCTGACATGGGAGATGAGGGATATAAAAAAGGCAGCTGTGCCTGTTAATGGTGTGATTCTGCAGGACGTCAGCATAGGAACCATGGTTCCAGCTGTTGAATTTCAGAACTGACCCACTGCCCAACACTGAACCCACAAATTCAATTGAAGAACGCAAGTTTGGTCAATCTGGTAACCTGGCCATATTCCTCGCTGTGCTCAATTAGCTTCCTAAGCTTGTTGTTATCTCTTCCCAGTCTGTGCTCACCAAACATGGAGTTTTGCTGGCTGGAGTAATAGCCATGGATGGCCTGAAATTGCGGCTCTTTTAATCCCTGGTAAGCAGCAGAAGAGTGAAACTCTGTCACTTGCACCATCCAATGTCCTTTCTGGGAAAATACTGTATGCTGTTGTTTGTTAATAACCTAATATAGTCTTACTGAAGTGTTTTACCCTCCCCTTCTATTTTCTAAGTAGTGTTCTGTCCATGGGGAAGGAGTAAGGGCATTCAGTGGGATGAGCCCCAATCTGTACAATCTTACTAAAGACAGCCAGGCTAGCAGACAAGAACACCCCCCTGCACTGACCCTCATGTCTCCACAACCCCTACACAGTAAGATCCCTAACTATGACCTCCACAGAACCCTTTGGGCATTATAATTCACCATATATTATAATGCACCCTCCATAATATTCCATATGTTGTGATTCATCCCCATAGTCCTCCATTTACTATAATGCACCCTCATAGTCCTCCACATATTGCAATGTACACCCACAGTTCTCCATATATTATAAGACACCCTCATAGTCCTCTATATATTTTAATGCACTACATAGTCAACAATATATTGTAGTGCACCCACATAGTCCACCATATATAATGCACTTCCAATAGTCCTTCATATAGTATGGTGCAAAAACACCTTGCTAAAACTATTTATCACCTTGCTGAAGCATCAGTGAGCAGGCTATTGTCTATTTGCTGTTTATAGCTGAACTTTACTGCTATTCAAAATCGCTGGAGCTGCATTCTGGGGTTCATGCACAATGATGGAACATCTTGAGAACATTTTTAATAATAAAGTGACGAACATGGGATAGTGTGGGAGAGTGTTTATTCCAATAAACTTTTTTTTTCTATATCTGTTTTTTCTTATATCCATGGAGCTTCCCAGCCTGATAATATCAGCCTACAGCTGTCTGCTTTAAGTTTGCTGGTTATGAAAGTAGGGGGGACCCCATGTAATTTTTTTAATTATTTATTAATTATGGTAAACAAGGCACCCTTTGGTGTAACATAAAAAGCACTAAAGGGTATTTTTAGCATTGTTTAACCTAATAAATAATTTTAAAAACTATGTGCATCCCCCCCTATTTTTGATAACCAGACAAAGTAAAGCAGACAGCTGCAGGCTGATATTTTCAGGCTGGGAAGGTCTGTGGTTATTGAGCCATTGCAAGCCTAAAAATACCCACCTGCAGTCACGAAAGAAGTGGAGCATTACATAGAATGCACCAATTCTAGTGCTTCACCTCAGCTCTTGCCGATTGACCAGTTGTGGTGGCAATTGGTGTAATATTTTTGGGAGTTGATGTCAGCTGTGTAATGTCAGCCGGCATCCATCCCAGGGGTTAGTAATGGAGAAGCATCTGTCAGAAACCCCTATTACTAACCTGGTAAGTATAAAAACAATAAAACACATATAAAATATTTTACTTTAAAAAACAATCACTGACTCATGCCCTGGTTCACCAATTTATTAGAAATAAAAGCCATGAAGATCCAAAGTAGTCCCCCGTACCCAATGTACTCTACAAATGGGAACCAGAAAGACATAAAAAAGAGAGGTAATGAAATAAAATCAAGAGACTGTGAATGAAGAACAGTCTATGTTTTATTTCTTTATCTCTCTTTTTACATCTTTCATGTTCCTTTTTGTAGACTATGTCAGATTTGGTAGACTACTTCGGACCTGCATGGCTTTTTTAATATACTGCACTGTGTGCAGAATTATTAGGCAAATGAGAATTTTGATCACATGATAATTTTTATACATGTTGTCCTACTCCAAGCTGTATAGGCTTAAGAGCCAACTACCAATTAAGTAAATCAGGTGATGTGCATCTCTGTAATGAAGAGGGGTGTCGTGTAATGATATCATCACCCTATATAAGGTGTTCTTAATTACTAGGCAACCTCCTTTCCTTTGGCAAAATGGGTCAGAAGAGAGATTTGATGGGCTCTGAAAAGTCCAAAATTGTGAGATGTCTTGCAGAGGGATGCAGCAGTCTTGAAATTGCCAAACTTTTGAAGCGTGATCACCGAACAATCCAGCGTTTCATGGCAAATAGCCAACAGGGTCGCAAGAAGCATGCTGGGCAAAAAAGGCGCAAAATAACTGCCCATGAATTGAGGAAATCAAGCGTGAAGCTGCCAAGATGCCATTTGCCACCAGTTTGGCCATATTTAAGAGCTGCAACGTTACTGGAGTATCAAAAAGCACAAGGTGTGCCATACTCAGGGACATGGCCAAGGTAAGGAAGGCTGAAAAACGACCACCTTTGAAAAAGAAACATAAGATAAAACGTCAAAACTGGGCCAAGAAATATCTTAAGACTGATTTTTCAAAGGTTTTATGGACTGATGAAATGAGAGTGACTCTTGATGAGCCAGATGGATGGTCAAGAGGCTGGATCAGTAAAGGGCAGAGAGCTTCACTCCGACTCAGACACCAGCAAGGTAGAGGTGGGGTACTGGTATCGGCTGGTATCATCAAAGATGAACTTGTGTGACCTTTTCAGGTTGAGGATGGAGTGGAGCTAAACTCCCAGACCTACTGCCAGTTTCTGGAAGACAACTTCTTCAAACAGTGGTACAGGAATAAGTCAATATCGTTAAAGAAAAACATGATTTTCATGCAGGACAATGCTCCATCACATGCATCCATGGCTGGCCAGTAAAGTTCTAAAAGATGAAAAAATAATGACATGGCCCCATTGTTCACCTGATCTGAACCCCATTGAGAACCTGTGGTCCCTCATAAAAAGTGAGATCACACAATGTGAGTACACCTCTCGGAACAGCGTCTGGGAGGCTGTGGTGGCTGCTACACGCAATGTTGATAATAAACAGATCAAGCAACTGACAGAATCTATGGATGGTAGGCTGTTGAGTGTCATCATAAAGAAAGGTGGCTATATTGGTCACTAATTTTTTGGGGGTTTGTTTTTGCATGTGAGAAATGTTTATTTCTAAATTTTGTGCAGTTATTTTGGTTTACCTGGTGAAAATAAACAAGTGAGATGGGAATATATTTGGTTTTTATTAAGTTGCCCAATAATTCTGCACAGTAATAGTTACCTGCACAAACAGATATCCTCCTTAGATAGCCAAATCTAAAAAAAACCACTCCAACTTCCAAAAATTTTAAGCTTTTGGGTTGAGAACATAGTTGTTGATCAATAATAAAAAAAATCCTCAAAAATACAACTTGCCTAATAATTCTGCACACAGTGTAAAGTGGTGTGCCAGAGCAAGAGTCGTGAAGTGTTTTTTAATATATATATATATAAAAAAATAAATTGTGCGTGTTCTTTGCTTTTTTTACTTACTGGGTTAGTAATATGGGTGTCTGATGAATGCCTCTATTACTAATCACTGGGCTTAATGCCAGCTGATATTAAACAGCTGATATCAACCCCCCAAAATATTATGCTGATTTCCTCTGCAATTGTGATGCACCAATTCTGGTATTGCTGCAGGCTGAAATTATTAGGCTGGGAAGGGTGAAGCTACCATAGGCCTTTCCAGCCTGAAAACATCAGCCCACAGCTATCAGCTTTACCTTGGCTAGATATCAAAAATGTGTGGGACCCAACGTGGTTTTTTTAATTATTTGTTAGGTTAAACAAGGCTAAAAACAACCTTTAATGCCACATGAAAGGCAATAACGGGATCAAGTGTACATATTCTACTCTAAACTAAGCTACATCTACTAAGCCTACATCTACTCTTGCTGAACTGCTTCGAGAGGAGAGTTCGCTAAACATTGTGCGCCCAGGTCTCATAAAAGAGCCAATGATGCAGTGTCAAGATAGCTACAGCATTACCATGTATGGCAGGCAATCCTTGCATGATTATTGGCTATCTAACAACTGCAAAATATGCAGTTTAGGGACTTGAGCATGGCGCTTAAGCACTCGCAATAGTCAATCAAGTAATGTGCGCCTCAAGCATTCCGAGGCTCGATTGAGTATTAAAGAGTGGCAAACACACTCTTTCATCACTAATTATACTGTCTAGCACAACCAATCAGTGGGGATTATTACCGGCACATTAATAGATGAGGGCAGCGAAAGAGAGTTAAACAACTTCCAATGTCTCTGTGATTGGGAATTTATTGATACATGGTATACTGATATATTACAGATATGTTTTTACCTGCCTAGCCCCACTGTTAAAGGCAACCTGTCAATTCCCCAAACGCTATTAAACTGTAGGAACGGAGTTAATCTGCAGGATAGTAGTATTATAGTAGTGTTATAAGCTGTATGGCTGCCACACAGAGGCGGTATGTTCCGGCCACTCTTCTCCTCCACTCCTTTTCTATTGGGCGGCGGTTCAGTGATGCTGCTGTGACGTCGCTGTGATGCTGAACAAACCGCCCCCTTATTAAGGAGGCGGTTCGCTGGTCACAGCGACGTCGCTTTACAGGTATGTGCGTGTGATGCTGCCATAGCGATAATGTTCGCTACGGCAGCGATCACCACATATCGTTGCAACGACGGGGGCGGGTGCTATCGCGCTCAACATTGATGGCAATTGCTAGCGATGTCGTAGCGTGTAATGCGGCCTTTAAGAAGAATATGAAGTGTTTGATGGCTAATCAGGCATAGTGGGCCTAGAGCCTGCTTTACACGTTCCAATTAATCGTGCGATCACATTTGCGATCGCACCCGCCCCCATCGTTTGTGCACCAAGGGGAATTTCTTGCCCGTGTCGCATAATGCTGTAACCCACCGTCACACGTATTTACCTTCCAAACGACCTGGCTGTGGGCAGCGAACATCCACTTCCTGAAGGGTGAGGAACGTTCGGCGTCACAGCGACGTCACACAGCGGCCGGCCAATAGAAGCGGAGGGGCGGAGATGAGCGGAACATAAACATCCCGCCCACCTCCTTCCTTCCGCATTGCTGGCGGGACGCAGGTAAGCTGCAGTTCATCATTCCCGGGGTGTCACACGGAGCGATGTGTGCTGCCTCGTTAACAATGAACAACAGGACGTTCGATTTTTGAAAATGAGCAATGTGTCAATGATGAACGAGAAGGTGAGTATTTCTGCTCGTTCATAGCTGTCACACGCTAAGATATCACTAACGATGCCGGATGTGCGTCACTTATGACGTGACCCCGCCGTCATCTCATTAGATATATCGTAGCGTGTAAAGCCCGCTTTAGTCGCCATTATTTAGTATGTGGTCAGGGCTAGTTCAACTCCCGCAGGAACCTCTATAGACTGGGGGGCTAACATCTCTAGTCTACATGTACATACAGGGTCACTTGTAGTTTATAAGTGCAATACCTTTAACCCTTGTGAGTTGCTATATGAACATAACAGAAAGATCCAATGAAAAGGGCATATAGAACTTACACTGACAACTAAATGGTAAAAGTGTTTTGAAATCTTGACTTTCAGGCTCCATAACTCACTGTCCACTACAGCTTCTTTGTGGAATGACTGCTTATTATTTCATCAGCCCCCTGCAATGTACTAGTCTGCAAAATGTGAAGGACAATTATGCAGTCTAACTGAACTAGCAAACATTGAGGAATCAAACAGCAATATTTATCATCCTTGAATCCTTTGGGACACTATGCACTGAAATGTGTGCTGAGGGACATAGAAAAAGGGGCCTGCTCCTGTCACCAGTGTGATTGTACAGAATTTCAGCCTACGGACTACTGTTTACACTAGTGAATTACAGAACTGCTATACTACCCAAAACTGAGAACACAAAGTCATTTGGAGACACTAGGTTGAGTCTATCCAGTCACCTGGCCACATACGGCTCTGTGCTTGCTTGGATTCTTAAGCTTGCTGCTATCTTTTTTTAGTGGACGCCCACAAAAAGCGTGCAGCTGCTGGCTGGTGTAATGCCCTGGATACCCCGAAGTCATGGAGGTTCTGATCCCTGGCAAGCCAGTGTAAAGGTGAGGATTTAATAGAGAAGTAAACTAGAAAAGGTGCACAGCCAAACAAATAGAGATAACAAGAAAATGGTGCTACATCATGAATCAATCCAAAGCAATGTAATAAAAGAAACAGAAATACACAAGCGAATCGGACACCTACATAATTGAGAAGTTTATTAGGATTACAAAAGCCACACACAATGATTAAAAATGAAACAGAGGGGATTGTAACAGCATATGACAAATAGCTATTATAATCAGAAAAATAGTGTATCCAACAAGACTAAATATAATGTTATATTGAATGATACCAGACCACATTATCATTATTATTTTTATTTATTATAGCACCATTTATTCCATGGCGCTTTACATGTGAAAGGGGTATACATAATAGGAACAAGTATTATAATCATAAACAATGCAAAACACAGACTGGTACAGGAGGATAGAGTTCCCTGCCCGCAAGGACTCACAGTCTACAAGGGATGGGTGAGAATAAAGTAGGTTAGGGTAGGGCTGGTTATGCGGCGCTGTATCAGACAGAGGGTTACCACAAGTTGTAGGCTTGTCGGAAGAGGTGGGTCTTCAGGTTCCTTTTCAAGCTTATCAAGGTAGGCAAGAGTCTGATATGTTGTGGCAGGGCATTCCAGAGTATGGGGGAGGCACGTGAGAAATCTTGGATGCGATGGTGGGAAGAGGAGATGAGAGGGCAGTAGAGAAGGATATCTTGTGAGGATCGAAGGTTATGTGCAGGTAAGTACCGGGAGACTAGGTCCCAAATGTAGGGAGGAGACAGGTTGTGGATGGCTTTGTAGGTCATGGTTAGGGTTTTGAACTGGAGTTGTTGAGCAATGGGAAGCCAGTGAAGGGATTGGCAGAGAGGAAAGGTCAGGGAGTAGCGGGGGGGACAGGGGGAGTAGTTGGGCAGCATAGTTTAGAATAGATTGAAGGGGTGTGAGACTATTAGAAGGGAGGCCACAGAGCAGGAAGTTGCAATAATCCAGGCAGAAGATAATAAATGCATGCACTAGGGTTTTTGCATCTTCTTGGGAAAGGAATGTATGGATCAGGGAAATATTTTTGAGATGGAGGCGGCAGGAGGTGAAGTGGGCTTGGATGTGTGGCTTGAAAGAGAGATCAGAGTCTAGAGTTACTTCCAGGCAGTGAGCACGTAAGGCCGGCTTTGCACATTACGACATCGCATGCCGATGCTGCGATGTCGACTGCAATAGTCCCCACCCCCGCCGTACGTGCGATATCTTGTGATAGCTGCCGTAGCGAACATTGTCGCTACGGCAGCTTCACATGCACTCACCTGTCCTGCGACATCGCTCTGGCCGGCGAACCGCCTCCTTCCTAAGGGGGCGGGCTGTGCGGGGTCACAGCGACGTCACACGGCAGGCGGCCAATAGCAACAGAGGGGCGGAGATGAGCAGGATGTAAACATCCCACCCACCTCCTTTCTTCTCATAGCAGCTGGGACGCAAGTAAGTTGATGTTCCTCGCTCCTGCGTCTTTACACACAGCGATGTGTGCTGCCGCAAGAACGAGGAACAACATCGTACCTGTCGCTGCACCGGCATTATGGAAATATCGGAGACTACACCTATGATATGATAACGACGCTTTTGCGCTCGTTCATCGTATCAAAAAAGTTTTACACACTACGACATCGCAAGTGACGCCGGATGTGCGTCACTTTCGATTTGACCCCACCGACATCGCACCTGCGATGTCATAGTGTGCAAAGCCGGCCTAAGACTGGGGAAAGTGAGCAGCCATTGACATTGATGGATATGTTAGGTGGGGGGGTTGAGTGAGGAGAAGGAAAGAGGATGAATTCTGTTTTTTCCATGTTCAGTTTTAGGAATCAAGCAGAGAAAAAGGATGAAATAGCAGACAGACATTGTGAGATTCTGGTTAGTAGGGAGGTGATGTCAGGTCTAGAGAGGTAGATCTGCATATGATCAGCGTAGAGGTGATACTGAAAGCAGTGGGACTCTATGAGGTGTCCCAGGCTGAAGGTGTTAAAGGAGAACAGCAGGGGTCCTAGATATGAACTTTGGTGGACACCAACATATAGTGGGTGAGATGAGGAAATGGAGTGAGAGTGGGAGACGCTGAAAGTTGGGTGGGTTAAGTATGAGGAGATCCAGGATAGGGCCAAGTCTGTGATGCCTAGAGATGAAAGAATTTGTAGTAGAATGGGAAGGTCTACTGTGTCAAAGGCAGAGGACAGGTGCAGGAGGAGGAGGACAGAGTAGTGTTGCTTGGCTTTGGCGGTTAGTAGGTCATTAGTGACTAGAGCTAGGGCAGTTTCAGTGGAATTATGAGGTTGTAAGCCAGATTTTAAACAGTCAAAGAGGGAGCAGGAGGAGAGGTGTGAGGACAGTTCAATATGGACATGCTGTTCCAGTAGTTTTGAGGCATAGTGGAGAAGTGATATGGGGCGATAGTTTGACACAGAGGAAGGGTCAAGGGAGGGTTTTTTGAGGATGGCTGTAATTGAGGCATGTTTAAAGCATGAAGAGAATACACTAGTTTTTAGTGATAGGTTGAAAAGATGGGTTAGGGTTGGAATGAAGACTGTGGTGAGATTGGGAATGAGGTGGGATGGAAGTGGATCAAGTGGGAGGGTTGTTTGATGTGATCTTGAGAGTAGAGTGTAAAGATGATTTTTTGTCATGGTGGAGAAGCTGGATTTGGAGGAAGAAGGCTGAGTAGTTGTGAGAAGGGACCGTGGTGACTGTGTGCCAAAACTTGCTCTGATTTTGTCAATCTTCTGCTTGAAGAAAGAAGCAAAGTCTTCAGCTGAGATGAGAGGAGAGGGAGGTGGTGCTGGGGGATGGAGGAGAGAGTTGAAAGTGTTGAATAGCTGTTTTGGGTTGTAAGATAGAGAGGATATGAGAGATGAGAAGTAGGTTTGTTTTGCAGCAGTGAGTGCTGACGTTAAAGTGGTGAGAGACTGTATGTATGCAATGTAGTGCTCGGTGGAATTACAGTAGATATTTTCCATCTGCGCTCAGAGATTCTGGAAGTCTGTCTCAGTTCTTTAGTCTGGATCGTGTGCCAGGGTTGCCTGTTGATTGTGTGGGTATTGGTGTGTTTGAGGGGGGCAGCTGTCGAGTCGAGAGCTGAAGAGATTGCAGTGTTATATAAAGTGGTATGAGCATCTGCATCATGTAAAGAAGTAATGTCTGCAAGAGGGAGAAGGGACTGAGAAAGTGCATGTAAATCAAGGTGTTTGAAATTTCTGCGACGGTGTGAAAGTTTGTGTAGGGGGAATTGCATACTTGGAGAAGAGAGGGAAGAGAATGTTAGTAGGTTGTGGTCAGACATGGGAAGAGGTGAGTTAGAGAGGTTAGATAGGGAACAGAGACGGATGAAGATGAGGTCCAGTGTGTGGCCATCTTTGTGAGTAGCTGCAGAAAATCATTGGGTGAGGCAAAAGGAGGAAGTAAGTGTTAAGGCCACCTTACACGCTGCAATATTACTAACAATATATCGTCGGGGTCACGTCGTTAGTGACGCACATCCGGCGCCGTTAGCGACATCGCAGCGTGTGACACCAAGGATCAACGAGCTCAAAAACGTGAAAAATCGTTGCTCGTTGACACGTCGCTCCTTTTCCAAATATCGTTGCTGCTGCAGGTACGATGTTGTTCGTCATTCCTGCGGCAGCACACATCGCTATGTGTGACACTGCAGGAACGACGAACATTTCCTTACCTGCATCCACCAGCAATAAGGAAGGGAAGAGGTGGGCAGCATGTTTCGGCCGCTCATCTCCGCTCCTCCTCTGCTATTGGACGACTGCCGTGTGATGTCGCTGTGACGCTACACGAACCGCCCCCTTAGAAAGGAGGCGGAACACTGGCTACAGCGACATCGCAGGGAAGGTAAGTCCGTGTGAAGAATGTTAGCGATATTGTGCGCCACAGGCAGCGATTTTCCCGTGATGCACAACCGGCGGGGGTGGGTACGCTCACTAGCGATATCGGTATCGATAACGTAGCATGTAAAGTACCCTTTAGACGTTAGAGACAGATGAGTGGGAAGTATCAGTGGGGATGTTAAAGTCACCTATGATGATGGTGGGGAAGTCAGTGGAGGAAATTAAGTAGCCAGGTGATGTAGTGGTCAAAAAAGGCGGTGGCTGGCCCTGGATGACGATAAATGACAGCCAGTTGGAGGTTGGAGGGGGAGTAGATGCGAACAGAGTGCACCTCAAAAGAGGGGAGAGTAACAGAAGGTGGCAGTGGAATTGGTGTAAAGAAGCATTTTTCAGACAGGAGCAAACCAACTCCTCCTCCACCATGCTTGTTACTGGGGCGGGGTGTGTGAGACAGATGGAGACCACCATAAGAAAGTGCAGCAGGAGAGGCTGTGTCAGAGGGTGTGAGCCAGGTTTTAGTGATGCCAAGGAAGGAAAGTTTATTAGTGATGAAAAGATCATGGATGTAGGACAGTTTATTGCAGACTGAGCGAGTGTTCCATAGTGCTCCTGTTAGTGGGACTGGTGGAGCGAGGACCAGGTGAATGCGTATGAGATTAGAAGGGTTGCGGGGATTTGTCTTAGATTGTGGATGGCAGTTAGATGTGACCATTGGGATGTGGTGAGGAGTAGAGATGAGCGGTATTCGAAGCAAACCGTTCGTCAATTTCAAATTCGAGTTGTTTTGGGCGATGTTCGAGTCGTTCAATGAACTCGAACGATTTGCTTCACGTTCGACAGTTCGAGTTTATTAACAGTCGATAATGGTTAGATCACCAAAAGTGTGGCTTTTCACAGTAAGGCTATGTGCGCACGTTGTGTATTTGCATGCGTCCTGCGTTCCCAGCACAATCCCTCTCTCTTTCCTACTCCCCGATCAGCTGCACGGCTGTCACAAAGCTCCAGCGGCTTTTCCCCTCTTGATAATGGCTGCCGCTCATTATTCAATCTGGTATTCCCTGCTTTCCCCGGCCACCGGCACCTATGATCGGTTGCAGTCAGACACGACCCCACGCTGAGTGACAGCTGTTTCACTGCAACCAATCACAGCTGCCGGCGGGCGGGTCTATATCGTGCAGTAAAATAAATAATTTAAAAAAAAAAACCTTCTGCCCCCCCAATTTTGATACCAGCCAAGATAAAGCCACTCGGCTGGAGGCTGGTATTGTCAGGATAGGGATCGCCACGTTATGGGGATCCCACCACCCTAACAATATCAGCCAGCAGACGCCAGGAATAGCCTCATCGATTAGATGTGACAGTCCCGGGACTCTACCCGGCTCATCCCGAATTGCCCTGGTGCAGTGGCAATCTGGGTAATAAGGAGTTAAATGACAGTTTATAGCTGCCACTAAGTCCTATGTTAATCATGGCAGGTGTCTCCCCGAGATACCTTCCATGATTAACCTGTAGTGAAAGTAAATAAACACACACAACGAAAAATCCTTTATTTCGAATAAAAGACAAAAAAACCTCTCATTTACCACTTTATTAATCTCCGAACACCCATCCAGGTCCGACGTAATCCACACGACGCTCTCAGCTCTGCTACATGAAGCTGACAGGAAGCGCCGCAGAACACGACCGCTCTGTGTCAGCTCCACACAGCAACTGACGTGAGCCTGCACTTCACTCAGGTAGTGCCGGGGTGTGTGCGGGGACGATGATGAGTGCGGTAGTGCCGGGGTGTGTGCAGGGATGATGATGAGTGCTGTACTGCCTGCGTGTGTGTGGGGATGATGATGAGTGCGGTAGTGCCTGCATGTGTGCAGGGATGTCGATGAGTGTGGTAGTGCCTGCGTGTGTGCGGGGATGATGATGTGTGCGATAATGCCAGGGTGTGTGCGGGGATGATGATGAGTGCGGTAGTGCCTGCATGTGTGCAGGGATGATGATGAGTGCGGTAGTGCCTGCGTGTGTGCGGGGATGATGATGAGTGCTGTAGTGCCTGCGTGTGTGTGGGGATGATGATGAGTGCGGTAGTGCCTGTATGTGTGCAGGGATGATGATGAGTGCGGTAGTGCCTGCGTCTGTGCGGGGATGATGATGTGTGCGGTAGTGCCGGGGTGTGTGCGGGGATGATGATGAGTGCGGTAGTGCCTGCATGTGTGCAGGGATGATGATGGAGCGGTAGTGCCGGGGTGTGTGCGGTGATGATGACGAGTGTGGTAGTGCTTGCGTGTGTACGGGGACGATGCTGTGTGCGGTAATGCTTGCGTGTGTGCGGTGATGATGATGAGTGCGGTAGTGCCAGGGGGTGTGCGGGGATGATGATGGGGGTAGTGTCTGCGGGGATGATGATGGGGCGGTAGTACCTGCGTGTGTGCGGGGATGATGATGAGTGCGGAAGTGCTTGCATGTGTACGGGAACGATGCTGTGTGCGGTAATGCTTGCTTGTGTGTGTGGTGATGATGATGAGTGCGGTACTCCCGCGGTGTGTGGTGATGATGATGAGTGCGGTAGTGTCAGGATGAAAGCGGTGGTGATAACGGGGGCGGTAGTGCCTGCGTGTCTCTCTCTCTTTCTCTCTCTCTTTCTCTCTTTATCTCTCTCTCTTTCTCTGTCTCTTTCTCTCTCTTTCTTTCTCTGTCTCTTTCTCTTTCTCTCTCTCTCTTTCTCTCTCTCTCTCTCTCTCTTTCTCTCTCTTTCTCTCTCTCTTTCTCTCTCTCTTTCTCTTTCTCTCTTATTCTCTCTTTCTCTCTTTCTCTCTCTCTTTCTCTCTTTATCTCTCTCTCTTTCTCTCTCTCTTGCTTTCTCTCTCTCTTTCTCTCTCTTTCTCTCTCTTTCTCTATCCTTCTCTCTCTTTCTCTCTCTCTTTGTCTCTTTCTTTTGCTCTCTCTCTTTCTTTCTTTTTCTCTCTCTTTCTCTCTCTTTCTCTCTCTCTCTCTTTCTCTCTGTTTTTCTCTCTCTTTCTATCTCTTTCTCTCTCTTTCCCTTTCTCTCTCTATCTCTCATTCTCTCTTTCTCTCTCTCTCTTTCTCTCTCTCTCTCCCTCTTTCTCTCACTCTCTTTCTCTCTCTCTTTTTCTCTCTTTTTCTCTCTCTCGCTTTCTCTCTCTTTCTCTTGCTCGCTTTCTCTCTTTCTCTCTCTTTCTCTCTCTTTCTCTATCCTTCTCTCTCTTTCTCTCTCCTTCTCTCTTTCTAATTCTCTCTCTTTCTCTCTCTCTCTTTCATTCTCTCTTTCAAATTCAAATTCAAATATGCTTTATTGGCAGGACCAAAATACAATTAGTGTTGCCAAAGCAAGAGAAATACAGTAAGTGTGGTGGGAGGGGATCAGGGTTATGGGGAGTTGGGGGCACAATTCGGGCTCTGAAAGTCCAGTTAGGGGCCTTATGTTCCCCTCAGCTTATGACATGTGGTGACATATTGGGCGGCGATCTCCACCATTGATTCCTCTTCCCCCAGTAGGAAGCGGACTTTCATGTCCTCGTCCATGGATGGAAAGTCCGGGGTATGGGTGGTAAATTTCTGGAAGTGGGAGGCCCTCACTGCTCAGTATTTGTCACAGTGCAGCAGGAAGTGTGCCTCGTCCTCCAGAGCCCCCTGCTGGCAGTGCTGGCACAGTCTCTACTTTCGCGGCTTGTATGTCTGTCGGTGCCGCCCTGTTTCCACCTCTAGGCTGTGGACACTCAGTCTGTACAGGCTCATGGTCTGCCTGTCTTTGGGGTGGTGTAACCTTTCCAGATATGGGGCCAGAGTGTAGTCCTTCCGCAGTGAGCAGTAGATGGTGAGTTTCTGGGAGTTCTCTAATTCACTCTTCCAGACCTCTATGTATTGCATCTTGCAGCTCTCTGAGATCTCTTTCATTTGGGCTTTTGTCAGGGTGTGTTGCTGACTTTGGCTGTACTGGCTGCCGCAGTTCCTGGCTTGCTCTGGGCTCTGGCTCAGCAGGGCTTTATGATGGTAGGAGCTGGGGTTCTGTTTTGTATGTGTGCCTGGTGTGATAGCGCCCTCTTGTGTATACTGAACCATAAGGGGGATCAGCCCAGCTCTGCCCGACAGGCTATGTTTGAGGTGCTGTGATGGACTTGGAGGAGATATTTACAGAACTCCATGTGGAAGACTTCAGTTGGGCTGGAATCCCACTTTGTGTGGTCTGGGTAGGTCACTGGGCCCCATACCTCGCTGGCATATAGCAGTACAGGGGTGATGACGCTGTCAAAAATCTTGAGCCGGACTCTCACAGGTGGTTTGAGGTGGTACAGTTGTCTTCTGATGGCGTAAAAGGTTCTGCACGCTTTTCCTTTCAGGGCTTCTGCTGCTTGCTTGAGGCTCCCGTTATTGCTTAGCTCCAGACCAAGGTAGTTATAGCTGCTGGTTTTCTCCAGCATGGTGTTATTTAATGTGAAGGAGGGAGAGTTTATTTTATTCTGGTTCCTCTTCTGAAACACCATGACTTTGATCTTCTTTTGGTTGATGGGAAGCGCCCATGTGGTGCTGAATGTTTCCAGTACTGCCAGGCTATCTTGGAGGCCCTTCTCGGTTGGGGAGAGTAGCAGGAGATCGTCTGCGTACAGCAGGAACTTCACCTCTCGGTCATGCATACTGAGGCCTGGAGTGGGGGAGGACTCTAGAGCTGTTGCTAGTCCATGTATATAGATGTTGAATAGAGTTGGGCTCAGGCTGCAGCCTTGACCCCACGGCCCAGTCGGAAGAAAGCCATCCTCTTCCCGTTCACCTTCACGCTGCACCGGTTCTCAGTGTATGAGCTCTTGATCATGTCGTAGGTTCTGCCACCTATTCCGCTTTCCAGAAGTTTCAGGAACAGTCCTGGATGCCTAACTGAGTCAAATGCCTTTTCGAAGTCCACGAAACATGCAAATATTTTCCCCTGTTTTTTGCCGTGGACGTGGGTCTTGATGAGGCTTTGCAGGGTGTAAATGTGGTCCGTGGTGTGGTGGTTTGGCAAGAAACCAGCTTGGCTTCTGCTGAGGATGTCACCCTGGGTGAGGAAGGCGATAATCCTTTTATTAATGATGCTGTTAAACAGTTTTCCCAGAATGCTGTTGACACAGATCCCTCTGTAGTTTACTGGGTCATATCGGTCTCTATTCTTGTAGATGGGCGTTATGAGACCTTGATTAAGAATCTCCAATAAAGGGTTAAAAAAAAGACACCACACAGAGAAAAAAATACTTTAATAGAAATAAATATACAGACACATTAGAGACTCCATGTTTATTATTCCCTCTCTCACCCCTGCATGATCCTGGTCTTCTGTCTTCTTTCTCCTTCAACACATGCAGCTCTACTACATCAGACAGCACTACATGGGAGGAAGACGCTGCTGCTCCTGTGTAGTCTAATCACTCAATGAGTGAGCAGAGGCTGCGGATTGTAAGCTATGACGTTACCGCTGCCACCGTTGCTATAGTAACCTGACAGGCGGGTTACTATAGCAACGGTGATCTCTGATCACCTGATTCCCGACACCACTCCTCACCGGCTGTGACATCCAGTCCCTGCATGTGGGCTGACTCTGTAAAGAGCGCCGGCATACAAGAACGGAGAGCGATGCATATGCCCAAGCATCTCGCCGATACACGGAGATGCTGAAACGAGTACCGCGTACCAGAGAGATGCACTGACAGGACTTAGCATGATGTCATAGCCATGTGACCAGTCTTTAGCCAATGAGATAATACACACGTGACTGGTCACATGCTAGGATGTCACGGAAGGTCCTATCATCAGTGCTGGTTACCGGGAGGACACAGCGATGATCGGAAGGAAAAGCGGCAGGAGACAGAGTCTGCAGGACGCGTCGCGGGACCTGTAAGTATAATGGCAATGTTTATTAACTGTATGTGTATATGTATAATGTGTTTGTATGTGTTTGTGTTTGCCTGCCATTGTTTTCAATGGGGTTCGAAGGTGTTGGTCGAACGTTCGTCGATGAACCGAACTCGAATACTAGGGGGGTGGCTCATCTCTAGTGAGGAGGGCCAAGATTAAGAGACACAGCACCAGCAGAGAGGCGAAGAAGAGAGAGTGTTAGTAAGTGGGAGCAGGAGAAGCCATGTGGTGGCCGTGTATGTCTGGAGACACAGGGTGTAAAGTGGAGGAACAGATCTGAGGAGAAGGTGAGGTGAGTGGGGGGGATGGTGGGAGAGATGAATAATTCATTACAGGGTGTAGGAATCCGAGAGGTAAGCAAAAAATGATTTTCGTTATAGGGGTGAAAGTGCTAAGAAATACAAGCATTGTTTAAAGTGACTATGTATGCAGTTACCTTCCGGTCCAATTTGGCCTAATTCATTATATGCACACTGATAGATGCACACTTGGTGATCCACACGCCGACAATGTCTAAGCCGACAATATGGGGCAAATATATATTGTTAGAAAAGCACTCAGGTAGATCACAAAAGGGAGGAGCTGGTGCTCACCCTGATTACTTAAATCAAAGCTGAGCCCAGCTGTAGGATATCATAGGCAGAGATAACAAGGGGGTCATAAGGAAAAGTGAGAAGGGGATTCATGGAATGGTCAGTTACACACATACCAGATGCAGAGAAACAGGGTACACAAAGAAAGGCAGGTCTTGGAAAAGATTGGTAGTTGTCACACATGCCTGTGAAAAGAGCAGACACGATGATTAGATGAGGGAAACTAAAGATGATCTATATATATAATTGCCTTATTCTGTCTGTCTGTCTGTCTGTCTGTCATGCTCCAAAATTGTGTCCTTACTGTGACACAAAGCTGATTGGCCGCTGGGCTCGTCATGGCCCCGCCCCCCCACGGATTGGCCTCTCGCCCCGGCTCTCTGCAGGCCCTGCCCCCCTCACGAAATGCACGCTCGCTCTGGCCCAACTGACACGGAGCTCCGACTCCCAGGTGAGTACACACACACACATCAGATCACACTCACTCTCACACACACCTCACACATCACATCCACACACTCACAACATCCTGGGATATCGCTTGCTTCTACACCGGCTCCGTCCCGATCCCAGCAGTGCCAGACATAACCTTGCGATGCTGGGATCTTGATGGAGCCCGTGAACGTTGGTAACCATTATACACATCGGGTAACTAAGGTCCCTTGGTTACCCGATGTGTATCATAGTTACCAGTGTACACCAGCTCCGTCACGATCCCAGCAGCGCCAGACATAACCTTGCGATGCTGGGATCTTGACGGAGCCCGTGAACGCTGGTAACCATTATACACATCGGGCAACTAAGGTCCCTTGGTTACCCGATGTGTATCATAGTTACCAGTGTACACCGGCTCCGTCACGATCCCAGCAGCGCCAGACATACCCTTGCGATGCTGGGATCTTGACGGAGCCCGTGAACACTGGTAACCATTATACACATCAGGTAACTAAGGTCCCTTGGTTACCCGATGTGTATCATAGTTACCAGTGTACACCGGCTCTGTCACGATCCCAGCAGCGCCAGACATAACCTTGCGATGCTGGGATCTTGACGGAGCCCGTGAACGCTGGTAACCATTATACACATCGGGTAACTAAGGTCCCTTAGTTACCCGATGTGTATCATAGTTACCAGTGTACACTGGCTCCCGGTACACATGTGCAGGGAGCCGGCATTATACTCCTCTCCCCCCAGGACTACTCCTCCTATTACAGTCCTCCTATTATACTCCTCTCTGAGTATAATAGGAGAACTATTATAGTATGGGGGATGTAGCACGTTGGGGGGTGCGCAGCATGGGGGATGTAGCACGATGGGGAGTGCGCAGCATGGGGGATGTAGCACGATGGGGAGTGCGCAGCATGGGGGATGTAGCACGATGGGGAGTGCGCAGCATGGGGGATGTAGCACGATGGGGAGTGCGCAGCATGGGGGATTTAGCACGATGGGGAGTGCGCAGCATGGGGGATGTAGCACGATGGGGAGTGGGCAGCATGGGGGATGTAGCACAATGGGGAGTGCGCAGCATGGGGGATGTAGTACGATGGGGAGTGCACAGCATGGGGGATGTAGCACGATGGGGAGTGCGCAGCATGGCGGATGGAGCACGATGGCGGGTGCGCAGCATGGGGGATGTAGCACGATGGAGAGTGCGCAGCATGGGGGATGTAGCACAATGGGGGATGTAGCACGATGGGGGATGTAGCACGATGGGGGGTGCGCAGCATGGGGGATGTAGCATGATGGGGAGTGCGCAGCATGGGGGATGTAGTACGATGGGGAGTGCGCAGCATGGGGAATGTAGCACGATGGGGAGGTGCGCAGCATGGGGGATGTAGCACGATGGGGAGTGCGCAGCATGGCGGATGGAGCACGATGGCGGGTGCGCAGCATGGGGGATGTAGCACGATGGGGAGTGCGCAGCATGGGGGATGTAGCACAATGGGGGATGTAGCACGATGGGGGATGTAGCACGATGGGGGGTGCGCAGCATGGGGGATGTAGCATGATGGGGAGTGCGCAGCATGGGGGATGTAGCATGATGGGGAGTGCGCAGCATGGGGGATGTAGCACGATGGGGAGTGCGCAGCATGGGGGATGTAGCACAATGGGGAGTGCGCAGCATGGCGGATGTAGCACGATGGGGAGTGCGCAGCATGGCGGATGGAGCACGATAGCGGGTGCGCAGCATGGGGGATGTAGCACGATGGGGAGTGCGCAGCATGGGCGATGTAGCACAATGGGGGATGTAGCACGATGGGGGATGTAGCACGATGGGGGGTGCGCAGCATGGGGGATGTAGCATGATGGGGAGTGCGCAGCATGGGGGATGTAGCACGATGGGGAGTGCGCAGCATGGGGGATGTAGCACGATGGGGAGTGCGCAGCATGGGGGATGTAGCACAATGGGGAGTGCGCAGCATGGCGGATGTAGCACGATGGGGAGTGCGCAGCATGGCGGATGGAGCACGATGGCGGGTGCGCAGCATGGGGGATGTAGCACGATGGGGAGTGCGCAGCATGGGGGATGTAGCACGATGGGGGATGTAGCACGATGGGGGATGTAGCACGATGGGGGGTGCGCAGCATGGGGGATGTAGCACGATGGGGAGTGCGCAGCATGGCGGATGTAGCACGATGGGGAGTGCGCAGCATGGGGGATGTAGCACGATGGGGGGTGCACAGCATGGGGGATGTAGCACGATGGGGGTTGCGCAGCATGGGGGATGGAGCATGATGGGGAGTGTGCAGCATGGAGGATGGAGCACGATGGGGAGTGCGCAGCATGAAGGATGGAGCACGATGGGGAGCGCGCAGCATGGGGGATGGAGCACGATGGGGGGTGCGCAGCATGGGGGATGGAGCCCGATGGGGAATGCGCAGCATAGGGGATGGGGCATGATGGGGGGTGTGCAGCATGGGGGATGGAGCACGATGGGAGGTGCACACCTTCCCCCAACACACACACACACAGACACACACAGGGAACCACAAACACCGCCATACTCAGACACCCACACACACAGACAACACTGCACACACACAACACCCAACACACAAACACCGCGGCATACATAAATATACGCACATACCGCACAACACACACATTGCACAAAACATACCTCCCCCCCAAAACACACCACACCCACACAAACCGCGCAACACACACACACACACAACGCGACAGACACACAGCGCTCCACAAACAACGCAACACACATACAACACCGCTCTCACCCCCCGCCACACCCAGACAACACCCAGAACATGTACAGCGCCCTACACAAACACTTGCTAACTACACACAACAACATCTATATATATATATATATATATATATCTATATCTATATCTATAACAAAAATCATACATGAACTACACAATACGTAAATTCTAGAATACCCAATGCGTAGAATCGGGCCACCTTCTAGTAAATTAATAAGTGCATAATATAGAATTCTACCCAAGCAACAAGATATAATGTGAAAAGAGATTATTTACTCTGAATATTAACCATTGTCTGTAGATAGGTGTCAAGATAGAGAAAAAGAGGGTAATAATCCAAGAAAAAGAATAAAAACAAAGAAATAGAATAAGTCCTAAGGCATATTAGAATCGATTGGCATAAGATTTGAACATGCTGGAGGCATGGATGTCAGGAGGGATGGACCGCACGTATATAGCCATTCATTTGACATATGCTGTTATGTAACACATAGTAGATGACAGTTTAAACTCATTGGTCATGTTTTATGTGTTTAACCATTGTCTGTGGCTGTTGTATTTTCAATAAACTTGTTAATTAGCTAGGTGTGCACATTGTTAGTGTATTTCTGCTTCTTCTACTCCATACGAAGGGTGAGACTCTATCAGTTGTACTCTCATGTCCTTGATAGAAATGTACTATATACCGTTATCTATTAATGACCCAATAAGTCTAAAGCCTGCTTTACACGGTATGTATGATCTATTGTGCAATTTCGAGATCGATCATACTCGCCTCTGTCGTTTGTGCGTCACGGGCAATTAGTTGCCCGTGGCGCACAAAGTCGTTAACCCCCGTCACACGTACTTACCTGCTGTGCGACATCGCTGTGGGCGGCGAACATCCTATTCCTGAAGGGGGAGGGACGTTCGGCGTCACAGCGACGTCACACAGCGGCCAGCCAATAGAAGCGGAGGGGCAGAGATGAGCTACTACTACTAACTACTGACCTACAAAGCTTTGCATAATCTCTCTCCTCCATATATCTCCAAACTAATCTCCCACTACACTCCAACATGTCACCTCCGGTCCTCCCAAGATCTCCTTCTCTCCTCCTCTCTCATTCGCTCTTCACGCAACCGACTCCAAGACTTCTCCCGAGCATCCCCAGTCTCCTGGAACTCGCTGCCTCAACACGTCAGACTATCCCCTACCCTTGCAAACTTCAAACAGAACCTGACAACCCACCTGTTCAGAAATGCCTACAATCTACAATGAACTCACTGCTGCCCGACCACCGTGCGGAGCTGCCGCCCGACCACCGTGCGGAGCTGCCACCCGACCACCGTGCGGAGCTGCCGCCCAATCTACACCCCACCTACTGTCTCCTCCCCATAATCCTATAGAATGTAAGCCCGCAAGGGTAGGGCCCTCTTACCTCTGTACTAGTCTGTCTACTGTAACTTGTATATGTATTTTGTATGTAACCCCCTTCCCATGTACAGCACCATGGAATTAATGGTGCTCTATAAATAAATAATAATAATAATAATAATAATAATATTACCTATTTATTGAAAAGGTAGAACATTCGCCAATATAGTTATTTTTGGCATTTCCAATCTTCATAATTCTACATTTTTCTACTTTCTCTTATTGCTACACTTGAAAATCTTTATCAAAAAATGAAAATATTTTTTCTTCCTTAAAGTGGAGGTGGGTTAGATCAGTGGCTCAGTGGTTAGCATTGCAGTCTTGCAGTACTGGGGTCCTGAGTTTAAATCCCACCAAGGACACCATCTGCAAGGAGTTTGTATGTTCTCCCCATATGTGTGTGGGTTTCCTCCGGGTTCTCCGGTTTCCCCCCACACTTCAAATACATACAGATAGGGACTTTAGATTGTGAGCCCCAATGGGGACAATGTTTCTGATGTTTGTAAAGTGCTGCAAAATATGTTACAGCTATATAAAAATCATTTGATTTTTTATGTTGTGACGATGTTAACCTGGGTGCAGTTAGCCACCAAACCACTAGATGTCACCAGAACACAATTAAACAGGAGTTGCTTGGTTAATACACTAGGTGAAGCAGAACCTAGTGAGGAACAGTCAAACAAGCCAGGAGTTGGAACACAGAGTGGTCACGTAAGTACAAGGGGGGTGGGCAGAGACAGAGTCAGAGAGCAAGCCGAGGTCAGTACATGAAGAGGATCTTGTCAGTCCAAGTGGGGCGGGCAGAGAGAGTCAGAGAGCAAGCTGAGGTCAGGGTTAAAGGAAGTCAGTAGAAATGAGTCGGGAGGAGAACGGGGAAACAAGGTAGAGGGACAAGATCAGGTAGGACACTCACGGTAACCAGAGACGACCACTGCCTTGCAGGAAGTATCACTGGCAGCGCTCCAGAGTAAACAGCTCCCAGATAAAGCTGAACAGTACCTGAAACAAGGCCCGAAAGGAAATACCCCTCCCCCACCACAAGGACACAACCGGAACCCAGGGAAAAACATAGGGACCAGCAAAAGCTCTGCAGGAAAGCGGAGTCCACAGAGCAGACTCATGACAGATGTGTAACTTGTCATAAATATATATACTGTATTTTTTTAATTGAATTTAAATGTTGATGATATCGCTACTCTACTACAGTTTATTTTTTCTTTCCGCATCTCTTCATTCTTGAGTTATGGCCCCAACTTTCCATTATGTTACTCTAATCTTTTTGCCACATGGCCATGTTTTTGATATCTACTCTATGGAATCAAGATGTTTATAAAGGATAGCAAGAGCCATTCCTCAGGAACAGAGAGGCGCAGGAGCAAAAGAAAGCCAATACCTGATTCAGAAAAAATTGCATGTTCACTTGATAAAATAAATATATATTTATGTAATCTGATGGGTCTTCTTAAAAAAAAGTGCCCATTTTCTGCCTGCTTTTGTGGTTTAGAAGCATGAATAATATATTTTACATAATGATGTCTAATTTGTACAACTATCAATTACATGGTGTATTAATTTTTCCCATTTTTCTGTACATTTTGTATACTTTACCAATAGTGGGTTTTCCCTCCATATCTAATATATGAATTAGTTTTGTACACCAGTCTTAAGGCAAAATTCTCTGAAGTAAGATGTTCCAAATTCAACCACAGAGCCCAAAATGTATTCCAGTCATAAACTAGAAGACATTTTTGCCATAATTTACATCAGCTTATTGCATTAATAATAATCTGTTTTTGGTCCTCTCTTTGGTCTACACCCTCATCCACTAAGCTTCATGCACTTTTAAAAAAGATGACAGTGCTGGCATAAAAATGTCAGAAATTGCACAATTTTTACACATGTACAAATGGACATATTGAGCAAAAAAAAAAAAAAAAATGTGACATTTGCAATAGTTTCATGCCAGCTTTCTGGCACAAACTGAAGAATTAAGCCCATATTTTAGTTTCCTTTAGGTTGAGCAGTTTTATTAGCATCTACTAGACACTCACCTCTGCTGTATATTTTTCCCTATTTATATGAATGACTCCCCTACATAATATTAATGATACCATGTGATATTGACTTCAGTGATGCATGGTACATATGTGCTGGACTAGTCATACTTACCAATTTTAGTCAAAATTTCAGTCTGTCTATTCTATCGTATTACATGATATTTTCCATCCGATATAGTATCATTTATGATTTTTCCCCAAGCTTACTCCTTAATGATAGATGTATTATTGCATCATTCTCTGATAACTGCTACTTTCACAGAACATCTCTGTCTCCCTTCCGCATGTCGTTGAAGTCATAATAAATAATGCATACTCAATTTCCTACAAGTCTAGAAGAGCTACTGATTATTTTTCAGGTCATTTTGTTATACATTGGATTATTGCTAAACAAACAATACAATTTTCATCTTGTAAGAAAGACCAATGTTCATTTTCTCTGTAAAATCACATTTACTTTTTAACATATGAGAACAACAAACTATAAATTATAAAAACTCTGTTGCTTCATGCTCCTGAATGTGCATTCTTCCAACTCTTTTAGGGAGTGTAAAAAGTTCACAGTTTTAAATCACTTTTCAAATTACAGAATGATTATTGGATTTAAAGGAGTATTCCCACAATCATAAGTGTACAAGCAGATATACTCAACCAAAAATCCTGTCTGCAATGACCTGACAAAGTACCAAGTGTTACATGAGTAGGGATGAGAGAATACAAACTGTAAATTTGGCTTGCAGTATGCAAATCAATCAGAACAAGTTTGGTGGAACATTTATTTCCCTAGACTAGTTCTGCCTTGAATCTTGTTGCTCAGGGGACATGATTAATATACATCTTAGGCCTCTTTCACACGTCAGTGATTCCGGTACTTATGTGCTAGTTTTTATACATACCAGAATCACTGACATACGCAGACCCATTATACCCAATGGGTCTGCGCACACATCATTGATCTTTCACTGACCATGTCTCCGTGCACCGTACACATGTGTCAGTGTGCTCCGCATGGAGACATGTCCATTTTTTTCTGGCATCACTGATGTCCTACGGACCACACTATAATGTGATCTGTGAAACACGTACCAGAAAAACATGAATATTGAAAATAAAAAGCTTTTTAAACTAACCTTCTCCAGCGACGCTGTGTTCAGCCTCTGCTCTCTGCACCTTCCTGCCCGGCCAATTACTGGGATGCATATTTATTTATGAACTGAACAGCTGACTCGGAAGCAGCTGCAGAGGTCAGACAGCAGCGGCCGGATGCTGCATTGCGGGACTCTTCAGCACCATGGACAGCAGGAATGAGAACAAGTGAGTTTATCTCCATGTGCAATCACGTGTCACGGAGCACGGATCACGGATTTCACATGGACAACTCACGTGTGCCGAGAATCACGGCACACGGAGGGACATATGCGTTTTTAACACGTCAGTGAAAAACGTCTGTGTTCTTCACTGACGTGGGAAACAGACCTTTCAGACGACTAGACTTGAGCGACTTCCAAATATTCGTATTTGCAATACTTGTAATGAGTACTTTCTAATACTTGCATATTTGTTCTGAATAACGAGTACAGTGCAAGTCAATGGGACATGCCAGTAATTTTCTGCTGAAGGGGATAGGATTGGTGCGCACCACTAATCTTAGAAATAATCAGAGTGGGTGCTCCCTAATGCGGTGTGCAAACAATCAAGAAGGGAGGAGAAAACAGATACTGCATACAAACAGGGGCACACCTACACCAATAATGGAGGTTATAAATAGGCTTTATTCAAACACACAAGGGTAAAAACATTTAAAAAATGTGAAGAGACAGCACACTCTGAGCAGAGCTTAAACCAAATGTTCATGGCAATAGAAGATCATACATGTACAAAAAATGTGGTTGAATATATATATATATTTATATACAGTTGCACATGTATATACAATCAAAAGAACAAAATGTGACACCATGTGTTCCTGTGAATCTAATACCGTGAGGGGAATAGGCACAATATCCCATGCAAAGGAGTCAATCTGTCACCTGCACTGTTATATGAGTGTTATAAGAGGAGTACCGGAAAACAGTGCTGAAATGCCCAGGACTGGAGATAGAATATACACAAGCCCTATCAGTAGCAGCTGGTTCTATAGAACTAATATTATGAGAAAGGCAACAATATCAGTGGCAACAGATCAAAACATGGATGTTGCTAAATTGTAGAAAATACAAAAAAGTGGCCAGTATGTTGGAAAATAGTATAACCATGCTGGTGTGCAAGAAGCTGAAGATGAAAAACTAGGTAGCCTGTCTATTAACGCCGCAGTCAGCATGTAACACTTATAACACTTCTAAGGCTTAGTATGTATAATCTGACCAATATATATAATGTAGAAGAATCTGAGAGCAATGTGATGCTCAGTCGTACCAATGCAAAAATAGAGGATGGAACAATCGCATCACATGCGGTAGAAGAATAACAATTGCAACATCATAGTATAGCCCACACATGTATAAAGAAGGGTCCAGTGCTAAGAGGGGAGCAAGCATCTCACAGTGCAGGGCGTCCAGCAATATAAAGTTCACATGGACAGAGTACCATGATAGATCTCAAGCATTAAGGAGCCATGGAGCTACCATTAGGCGTGAGATCAAAAAGCACAGGATGGCTGGTAAAAGGAACACAGGGTCCAAAGGAAATAATTACCATGTGGTAAGCATGGAGTAGCTCAGAGTGGGTGACCCCACGCGTATCGCCACCCAAAGTGGCTTCATCAGGGAAAGGTGCTGGGGTGCAGAGAGAGATGCCTATATATATTACAAATAGAAGACAACAAATACACCCACCTGTGGTGCTGGCGACACCGCCCGGCTAACAATGCAAAGCGCCATGTATGCTCACGCGCAGTATGATCAACGGAGGCTTGCAGTGGTCAAAAAGGCAGCTGAGGACGGGACGTCCCTTATGCGCAGGTGCGGGACTCTGCACGGCTCGTACGGAGGAAATACACATCAATGAAAGTCTCCCCTGCAGCGTTACCATGTATGGAGAGAAACCCATGTGCATGATGAACAGATGCATGATAGACATGTCTCAAAAAGAGCAATTATGAAAAAATAAATATCAGAAAATTGAATTGCTGTTTCTTTATTCAAAAAAGTGTAATATTCCAAGCGCCCTATCACATGTTATCCAAATTGCAATCATTCTTTTTTCATAATTGCCCCTTTTGAGACATGTCTATCATGCATCCTCTATTTTTGCATTGGTACGACTGAGCATCACATTGCTCTCAGATTCTTCTACATTATATATATTGGTCAGATTATACATACTAAGGGGCACTTTGCACACTGCGACATCGCAGGTGCGATGTCGGTGGGGTCAAATTGAAAATGACGCACTTCCGGCATCGCATGCGACATCGCAGTGTGTAAAGGCTGGATGATACGATTAACGAGCGCAAAAGCGTCGTAATCGTATCATCGGTGCAGCGTCGGCGTAATCCATGATTACGCTGACGCGACGGTCCGATGTTGTTCCTCGCTCCTGCGGCTGCACACATCGCTGTGTGTGAAGTCGCAGGAGCGAGGAACGTCTCCTACCGGCCTCACTGCGGCTTCCGTAGGATATGCGGAAGGAAGGAGGTGGGCAGGATGTTGACATCCTGCTCATCTCCGCCCCTCCGCTCTGATTGGCCGCCTGCCGTGTGACGTCGCAGTGACGCCGCACGACCCGCCCCCTTAACAAGGAGGCGGGTCGCCGGCCACAGGGACGTCGCACGGCAGGTGAGTGTGTGTGTGAAGCTGGCGTAGCGATAACTTTCGCTACGCCAGCTATCACCACATATCGCTGCTGCGACGGGGGCGGGCACTATCGCACTCGGCATCGCAGCATCGGGCTGCGATGTCGCAGTGTGCAAAGTGCCCCTCAGCCTTAGAAGTGTTATAAGTGTTACATGCTGACTGCGGCGTTAATAGACAGGCTACCTAGTTTTTCATCTTCAGCTTCTTGCACACCAGCATGGTTATACTATTTTCCAACATACTGGCCACTTTTTTGTATTTTCTACAATTTAGCAACATCCATGTTTTGATCTGTTGCCACTGATATTGTTGCCTTTCTCATAATATTGGTTCTATAGAACCAGCTGCTACTGATAGGGCTTGTGTATATTCTATCTCCAGTCCTGGGCATTTCAGCACTGTGTTCCGGTACTCCTCTTATAACACTCATATAACAGTGCAGGTGACAGATTGACTCCTTTGCATGGGATATTGTGCCTATTCCCCTTACGGTATTAGATTCACAGGAACACATGGTGTCACATTTTGTTCTTTTGATTGTATATACATGTGCAACTGTATATAAATATATATATATATTCAACCACATTTTTTTGTACATGTATGATCTTCTATTGCCATGAACATTTGGTTTAAGCTCTGCTCAGAGTGTGCTGTCTCTTCACATTTTTTAAATGTTTTTACCCTTGTGTGTTTGAATAAAGCCTATTTATAACCTCCATTATTGTTGTAGGTGTGCCCCTGTTTGTATGCAGTATCTGTTTTCTCCTCCCTTCTTAGTAATTTTCTGCTGGACTCCAGCAGAAAATTACTCGCATTTCCCAATCAGCAGACAATTATTCACATATCCCATTGACTTGCATTGTACTCGCTATTCGGAATGAATACGCGAGTATTACACAGTACTCATTACGAAACTCACTGAACTCTAACTTTTACGCATAAAGGTAATGTTCTACTTTCCTGGCTATACACAAGAAAGATAGGTACAGTATATGTTCAAAGCTACTTTTTCCATCTGTCTTGGAATGCACTTTCTAGTTCGATTTATCATGTATAAGAAAATGTAATTACAAATGACCTAATGGCTTTCCTATGGGTTGTTACACAACTTTCAATAAAAGCTCATGAAAAGAATTTTCAATGGGGGAGCATCAGGAATTAGACTGCTAGGTTCAAGATCAATCCCTAGAATGAAGAAGATGAAGCATAAGTTAGGCAAAGCCCTTGCAGTACAGAATAACAGCGGAAGAGATTTTTTATATATCAGTGCAATATTCCACAATAGTTTAAGGTGGGAATAGCTCTCCATTGACAAAGCTGTAGTTATGTTTCTGCATGACTCTTTTATGGTTAGATCAAATAAGCACTGTATTTTTTATAAAATTCCCTTTCAGTGTTATTTTTTTTTATTTGGATAAATTATGCTTCGAAATGAGTAGTAAAACCTTACATACACTAATCACAAAAAGCTAAGGATATTTGGCTTTTGGGTGAAATTCATGGAAAACGTAAAACGTTCACGCTAAAGTGATCATCATGAAATTATCATGAAAGTATGGCATCCTCATCTCAAATAATTTATTGAAACAAAAGCCCAAAACTGTGGTGGTTGTACCCTCCCAAATAATGTCAATGTATTAATAACTTGTTAAGTGGACTTGAGCATTCATTTCAGCTTGACAACAATGTCTCCTGCTGTTTACAAGTCAATTTATTGTGTGCTGAGTCATGGCATCGCGTTCTTCTTGAAAGGTGGTCCTAGGGTACAGTTACAAGCCTCTACACAGTGACTCAGCTGATGCCATAGGTTTTCTATGGGATTCAGGTCTAGAGAAAGTACAGGCTGCTCTACTTAAGCTACCCCAGTCACAGTAGTGTATATATATATATATATATATATATATATATATATATATATATAAAAATTAACAACAAAAAGAGGAATAAAAATTCTCCAAAAGCTAAGCAAAAACTCAGGCTAGTGGCAGAACATGGAAACTGCTGAGGCCAAAAAGACTAATGCACTGTCAAGATGCAGTAAGACCTCCATTAAATGGAGTCATCACAGACGCAAAAGGAGATGGTAAAATTGCAGACTTGTGGCTTACATAGGTCACTGTTCACACATTCAGGTTCACAGTATCTGGTATGCAGCCTATTAGTTACGCCCATCACAGTAGAGGCAAGTGGGCTGCGCCAGTACTACATATGTGCTTCATGCAGGGACAGTGACTATAGTATGCAAGGCTTAACATAAAGAGGCCTGCCTGCATCCTGTATAAAATATTCTGTGCAAAAGAATAAATAAATATATGAGGTATTGGTAGGTAATATGGCCATAGTACGGAAAGCCCACAATCCACGTCACGGATCCTCATTTTTGTGGGTCCCTACACTAATATATCTTATATGTATACATATAAAAAACAGCAAAAAGAGGAATAAAAATCTTCTAAAAGCTGAGCAAAACTCACAGACTAGTGGCAGAAGATGGAAACTGCAGAGGCCAAAAAGACTAATGTACTGCCAGGATGCAGCAAGACCTCCATTAAATGGAGACATCACAGGTGGAAAAGGAGATGGTAAAATTGCACACTTGTGGCGTGCTCCTGCTGTATTGTTTGAACAAGATTTTTAATCCTAAATGTAAAATTACACTAGTAAATCGTAACAATACCAAGTCGCATGAATTTACACCAGTTGGTTACTTTTGACACTGATCAACATTTTTGACTGGTGAGTTGGTTTAGCAAAAAGAAATGAAATTATCAATGCAGTAATGTCCATTTCCATAAATCATCAGCAACCATGTGTAAAAGTAGCCTAGGAAAATATGTTTTACAAGAACTTTGAAATCAAAAAGCATGAATGTATTCTGCTCCATCTATGACAAAAACAAATACTAAAATTCCGGCCAAGAAACTTTGTTTATCTATTGGTTCTTGGCAGTTATATTTCAGCATTCAAGAAAGATTCCTTCAAAGATGTTTTCAAAAAATGGAGGAAAAAGAAAAAGGTGTTAAGCCTAGCTACCAGAATAAGAAAATAATTACCCTCACACACGTTCGAGGAAATCTCTGTAGGGTTGCATTTGGCTCCATTTATCCTTTTTCATTCATGCTGACTTTACAGTAACATAAAATTTCCTTGTGCCTGGAATATAATGCTTTGAATCTACTTAGGTACACTTAAAGAAATTAAGAAAGCTTCTTGATTGTTTTCAGCCTAAACAATATGTTGAATGCCGGCTCACCGGTCTGTTCTTTTTAATTAAAAGGAAACAAAATTGCGTAATTAAAGCACAATTCTAATTTTATTTTAAACAGCAAATGAACATCATTGCCCCCTAGACATAGTACATAGGTGATCATTAAAGGCACTAATTGCTCATGCAGAATTGTACATTGAAAATCTTTGCACGGTATTCAACTGAAGCTACATACTCTTGTTAGTATAAAATGTTATATGAGCAGAGCAGTCGAAATAACTATTATCTTGCTAGTCATTTTCACAATTGTTTAATTACATAAACCAGTCTGTATGATATCAACAATGATAAAATAGTGTTTTGATCAGTTTTAATAACAAGAGTCCATTTTTTGATAAATGGATGAAGAATTGAAGGGAATATATGACCAAGATTTTGTTATTTAATCTGAGAGCACCATGATGTAAGGGTAGAGTCCATGATTGTAGCAATGTGTCACTTACTAGACTATATTTTGCTGTTTTAATAAAATCCGTGTTTTATCAGCAGGAGATTGTCACTAAAGGACTAGGTATTGTGAGTATTTTTGTCAACTGCTGTGTGTAATTATGGTGTAAGTACCGATTTATAGCTTTCTGTCTATATACAGTGTACACAGAAAGCAGCCAGTAAGCGAAAACTGGATAAACATATAGCTGGGATGATTTAGGAAAGCCTACACTCGCAGGGAGTTGGACCCGATAGCCCTTAAGGTCACTTCCAACTCTACCACTCTATGATTCTATGAGCAGTGTGGATAGTGTTATATAGAGCTAGGAGAGTTTCACCACTGCTAGGTTTTCAGGAGAGAAAACGTTTTATCACAACTGTTGCACCCAGTAACTAACTGAAACAGCTGGATTCAGGGTCTCTGCCCCTACGTCATGGTTCCATCAGATTACACAGCAAAAGCCAGCTGATAGATTCTATTTAAGCCCCCCAGCTAAATAGATGTGGATCTATCTGCTAACAACTATGTTTCCCAAGTCCTCCATACACAGAAATGTTCAGCTTGGCTGAGTGCTCTTCTCATAGATTTCAAAGCAAAATCGGCTCCAAAATCCTCATGAAATACTTCAAAAAACATTTTTAATAAAATTTCTGTTAATTGAAATATAATTACCATATTGCTTTCATATAGTATTTTTCCCCCCATGGTTTAACCCCATAGACATGGCTACCATACAACCATCTTACAGTGAAGGAAATAATTATTTGCTGATTTTGTACGTTTTTCCACTGACAAAGACATGAGCAGTCTATAATTTTAAGGTTAGGTTAATTTTAACAGTGAGAGATAAAATATCCAAAATAAAATGCAGAAAATCACATTGTATAAATTATAAAAATGTATTTGCAGTGAGAAATAAGTATTTGATTCCTCTGGCAAACAAGACTTTATACTTGGTGGCAAACCCCTTGTTGGCAAGCACAGCAGTCAGACGTTTTTGTGGCTGATGATGAGGTGGAATGTCAGGAGGAATTTTGGTCTACTCCTCTTTGCAAGTCATTTCTAACACATTAACCCCTTCACGACCGCGGGCAGTAAAATTACATCCTATTTTAACGTGACTTAATTACCAGGGACGTAATTTTACTGCCTAAACTTCATTTGATTGCCGTGGCCATAGCAACGGCTTTCAAATCATGTCCCCTGCTGTTTCCTACAGCAGGGGACCTTTGCTTCACCCCAGGGGGGGTGGCATCACCACCCCCCATCGACGATCGATGTGATTGGCTGTTCAAATCTGAACCGCCAACCACATCTTTCGCACTGATTTCGGTAAAATAATGCCGGAAATAGTGCGATACTGTGAGATCCGGCTATGAGATGCTGTAGCAGGTACAGCAGATCATAGGTGGATCTTAAACATGCCGCCCCCAGCCCCTGCAGCACTGATTGGAGCGATCGTGCTATGACGCGCAATCGCTCCAATCAGTGTGCAGTGGGGCAGTTTGATTTGCTGGTGGCCGCCCTCCCCAGGCCTGTGCTGGTCTGGGGGCCCTCCCCCAACATGTCTGCAGTGTGCATCACCAGCTGGTACTAGTGGTACCACGCCACCGCTGCTGCTGCCGCTGCTGTCACGTGGAGCAGGAGCGGTGAGTATTGTGCTCACCTTGCAGCACCTGCGCGCTCCTGTGATTGCTCCTGCGCGCTCACGTAATGGCCCCTGCCCGTGCCCCCCTGCGATCTGCCCCCCGACATCCCGATCTGCCCCCCCGACATCCCGATCTGCCCCCCCGACATCCCGATCTGCCCCCCAGACATCCTGATCTGACCCCCAATATCCCGATCTGACCCCCGACATCCCGATCTGCCCCCCGACATCCCAATCTGCTGGCCTTCCCCATGATCTCTATTCTGCAGCTCCTCTGGTATCTCCCTCCTCCTCTGCTCTCCCCCTCTGTTCTCCCCTTCCCCCTCTGCTGTCCCCCCGACGTCCTCTTACCTGTCTTCACCGGTCCTCCGAGGTCTTCACTGGCCCGATCATATCTGTCTCCATCGCTGGGTCCTTCTTCCTGGGTCTTCTGCTGAGCTGTCCAACTTCCTGCCTGCTGCTCCTGTAAAGCTGTTCCTCCTGCTAATCCTCTGGGTACTGTGAGTATAACTTTTTTTTTCTTTTTTTTTCCTCTATCCCCTGTCCATTTTTACACCTCATGCGTCCGTGCGTCCCGCCGAGCGCTGATCAGGGATGCAGATAACGTATCTGCATGCGTGGTCAGTTTTCGGCGGGACTTTTTTTTTCCCGTATCCCCGACGCGTAACAAAAAGCATCGGGGATACGGAAAAAAAAGTCACGCCAAAAATTGAGCAGGGATGCCGATCCGTTATGTGCATCCCTGATCAGTGCTCGGCGGGACGCACGGACTGATGCGATACAAAAAGCGTCGGAGATACGGAAAAAAAAGTCACGCCAAAAATTGAGCAGGGGTGCTGATCCGTTTTTTGCATCCCTGATCAGCGCTCGGCGGGACACACAGACTGATGCGATACAAAAAGCGTCGGGGATACGGAAAAAAAAGTATCACATCTGTCCGTGCGTCCCGCTGAGCGCGGATCAGCATCCCTGCTCAATTTTTGGCGTGACTTTTTTTTTTTTCCCATATCCCCAGCGCTTTTTCTATCTCATCCGACCGTGCCTCCTGCAGCGGCCGATCAGCGCACTGCGTCTGTGCGTTTGAAAAGTCAAATGGCGTTCCTTGTCTTCTGAGCCCCGCCATGCGCCCAAACAATTGATTTCCACCACATATGAGGTATCTACGTACTCAGGAAAAATTGCACAATACGTTTTATGGTGCATTTTTTCCTGATACCGTTGCAAAAAGAAAAAATAAAAAGCTACCTTGTTGCTGCAAAAATTAAAAAAAAAATTAAAAAAAAAATAATAATTTTCACGGTTCAAAGTTATCAACTTTCAGTGGAGCCCCTGGGAGTGCAAGGGACTCACTAAACATCTAGATAAATTCCTTGAGGGGTCTAGTTCCAAAATGGGGTAATTTGTGGGGGAGCTCCACTGTTTAGGAACCATAGGGGGGGTCTAAAAACGTGACATGGCGTCCGCTAATGATTCCAACCAATTTTGCTGTCAAATGATGCCCTTCTCTTCTGAGCCACGCCATGAGCCCAACAATTACTTTCCACCACATGTGAGGTATCTGCGTACTCAGGAGAAATTGCACAATACGTTTTATGGTGCATTTTTTCCTGATACCCTTGTGAAAAAAAAGCTACCTGGTTCAAGTAACAGTTCTGTGGTAAAACAAAAGAAAATTGTATTCATGGCTCAACATTATCAACTTCTGTGGAGCCCCTTGGGGCTCACTAAACATCTAGATAAACTCCTTGAGGGGTCTAGTTTCCAAAATGGGGTCACTTGTGGGGGAGCTCCTCTGTTTAGGCACCTCAGGGGGTCTCCAAACGTGACATGGTATCCGCTAATGATTCAAACAAATTTTGCTGTCAAATGGTGCTCCTTCTCTTCTGAGCCCCGCCATGCGCCCAAACAATTACTTTCCACCAAATATGAGGTAACGTCGTACTCAGGAAAAAATGCACTATAAATTTCATGTATTTTTTCCTGATACCCTTGTGGAAAACCTTGTGGGTTTTCAAACCTGACATGGCGTCCGCTAATGAGTGCAGCTAATTTTGCGTTCAAAAATTCAAATGGCGCTCCTTCCCTTTCGAGCTTTGCCGTGTGCCCAAACATTTGATTTCCACCCCATATGAGGTGTCTGCGTACTCAGGAGAAAACGGACAATACATTTTATGTTGCATTTTTTCCCGATACCCTTGTGAAAAAAAAGCTACCTAGTTGAAGCAACAGTTTTGTGGTAAAAAAAAGTTTTTTTCTTTTCCCGGCTCAACGTTATAAACTTCTGTGAAGCCCCCAGGTGTTCAAAGTGCTCACCAAACATCTAGAAAAATTATTTGAGGGCTCTAGTTTCCAAAATGGGGTCACTTGTGGGGGAGCTCCATTGTTTAGGCACCTCAGGGGGTCTTCAAACCTGACATGGCGTCTGCTAATGAGTGCAGCTAATTTTGCGTTCAAAAATTCAAATGGTGCTCCTTCCCTTTCGAGCTCTGCCGTGTGCCCAAACATTTGATATTTCCACCACATATGTGGTATGTGCGTACTCAGGAGAAAATGGACAATACATTTCATGTTGCATTTTTTCCCGATACCCTTGTGAAAAAAAAGCTACCTAGTTGAAGCAACAGTTTTGTGGTAAAAAAAATTTTTTTTTCTTTTCACGGCTCAACATTATAAACTTCTGTGAAGCCCCCAGAGGTTCAAAGTGCTCACCAAACATCTAGAAAAATTATTTGAGGGCTCTAGTTTCCAAAATGGGGTCACTTGTGGGGGAGCTCCATTGTTTAGGCACCTCAGGGGGTCTTCAAACCCGACATGGTGTCCGCTAATGAGTGCAGCTAATTTTGCGTTCAAAAATTCAAATGGCGCTCCTTCCCTTTCGACCTCTGCCGTGCACCCAAACAATTGATTTTTACCCCATATGGGGTATCAGCGTACTCAGGAGAAAATGCACAATAAATTGTAGGGTGCACTTTCTCTTTTCTCCCTTGTGAAAATGAAAATGTTATGGCTAAAGTAACATTTTTGTGTTAAAAAGTAAAATTTTCATTTTTTCCTTCCACATTGCTTTGGTTCCTGTGAAGCACCTAAAGGGTTAATAAACTTCTTGGATGTGGTTTTGAGCAGTGTGAGGGGTGCAGTTTTTAGAATGGGGTCACTTTTGGGTATTTTCTGTCAATTAGGCCTCTCAAAGTCACTTCAAATATGATGTGGTCCCTAAAAAAATTATTATGGATAATTATGGATTACGCCGACGCTGCACTGATGATACGATTACGACGCTTTTGCGCTCGTTAATCATATCATCGAACCTATACACACTACGACGTCGCATGTGATGCCGGAAGTACGTCATTTTCAATTTGACCCCACCGACATCGCACCTGCGATGTCGTAGTGTGCAAAGCCCACCTAAGGCTACGTTCACACATCAGTTTTTTGGCATCAGGCACAATCCGGCTTGTGCCTGATGCAACGGATCCAGCGTAGAATATGCAAAAACGGATGCGCCTGATCCTTTTTTTTATGGATCCGGTATACCAGATCCATCAAAAAACGGATCTGGCGCATCTGTTTTTGCATCCGTTTCGTCCGGTTTTTTTGCTAGATCCGTTTTTTTCAATAAATTGAAGCGTGCTCAGTTTAAAAAAATGGATCCAGCGGCCGCATCTGTTTCTTGCCGCATTGCGCCGGATCCGGCGTCCATTGGCTTCCATTGTAAAACACAACGTATCGCGCTGGATCCGACGCAATACAGTTTTTTTTCAGAGACAAAAAACGTTCAATCAGACGTTCCATCCGGCCGCCGCATTGAGTAATTACGCCGGATCCAGCAAAAGCCGGATGCAACGCAAGGCCATCAGACACAATCCGGCGCTAATACAAATCAATGGGGATAAAACGGATCTGGCACCGGATCTGCTTTATCCGTTTTTTTCTGGATTGTGCCTGATTGAAAAAAACTGATGTGTGAAGGTAGCCTAAGATTTGAGGCTGTCGCTTGGCAACTTTGAACTTTAGCTCCCTCCATAAGTTTTCTCTGGGAGTAAGGTCAGAAGACTGGCTAGACTAAAATGTGCTTCTTTTTGAGCCACTCTTTTGTTGACTTGGCTGTATGTTTTGGGTCATTGTCGTGCTGGAAGACGCAGCCATGTCCCATTTTTAATATCCTGGTGGAGGGAAGGAGGTTGTTACTTGGGATTTCACGGTACATGGCTCTATCCATTGTTCCATTGATACGATAAAGTAGTCCTGTGTCCACGGCAGAGAAACACCCTCAAAACATATTGTTTCCACCTCCATGCTTGACAGTGGGGACAGTGTTCTTTGGGTCATAGGAAGCATTTCTCTTCCTCCAAACACGGCGAGTTGAGTTACTGCCAAAGAGCTCAATTTTTGTCTCATCTAATCACAGCACCTTCTCCTAATCCCTCTCAGAAACATCCAGGTGTTCATTGGCAAGCTTCAGATGGCCCTGTACATGTGCCTTCTTTTGCAGTGGGACTTTGCGAGCACTGCAGAATTTTAATCATTATGGTGTAATGTGTTACTAATGGTTTTCTTGGTGACAGTGGTGCCAGCTGCCTTGAGATCATTAACAAGTTCCCCCATGTATGAGTAAAACAGGAAGGTCCAGCTCAAAATGAACAATTTCTTTTTTATTGCTTGGTTATTTCAGGGACACGGGACATCAAACACTCTAAAGGGTGGAAACACACCAGAAACGCATTGATGCATACGCTGCTACAGCGGTTTCCTTGAGTGTGTTTGATGTCCCTTGTAATTGAATTTACCAAGCAATAAATAAGAAATTCTTAATTTTGAGCTGAGCCTTCCTGTTTTACTCATTCATTGTCTGGGCTCTGAACAAAGAGTAGATACCGATAATGGAGATATGGATTTACTACTACTACTACTACTATACATTACCCCCATGTGGTTTTAGACTGGTCTCTTACCTTCCTCATGATCCTGGATACCCCACGAGGTGAGATTTTCATGGAGCCCCTGATCGATGCCGATTGACACTCATTTTGTATTTCTTCCATTTTCCAACTATTGCACCAAAAGTTGTCTCCTTCTCACCTAGCATCTTACTTATGGTTTTGTAGCCCTTTCCAGCAATGTGCAGGTCTATGATCTTGTCCCTGACATCCTTAGAAAGCTCTTTGTTCTTGCCCCTGTTATAGAGGTTAGAGTCTGACTGATTAATTGAGTCTGTGGACAGGAGTCTTTTATACAGGTGACAATTTAAGACAGCTGTCTAATTCAGGTAACGAGTTGATTAGGAGCATCTAACTGGTCTGTAGGAGCCAGAACTCTTAATGGTTGGTAGGAGATAAAATACTTATTTCTCTCTGCAAAATGCAAATAATTTATAGAATTTATATAATCTGATTTTCTGGATTTTATTTTTAGATTCTATCTCTCCCTGTTAAACTAACCAACCCTTAAAATTATAGACTGTTCGTGTCTTTGTCAGTGGGAAAACTTACAAAATCAGCAAAGGATCAAATAATTATTTCCTTCACTGTATATTTCTATATCCCTTTTGTAAATTTCTGAGATGTATACAAAAGCATGTAAAATATAGAAAATATTTTAAAAAATATAATTAAATCTAAAAAATGTTGAACTATCCATATTTTTCCTTTAGTCTGAAAAATAAGTATTTTCACTAGTGATAAGTGAGCACTAAAATGCTCGAGTAATCAGTACTCAAATCGAGCAGGTTGGACTCTTGGATAGGTTTGAATGGAATACCAAGTATAATGGAAGTCAATTGGAAACATGACCATTTTTCAGGAAGATCATAGCTGGAGGGCTGGGGAGGCAGGAAAATTGCTGAAATAGAATTGGAACAGCATACGGAAGATGCCTGGATGCAACTCTGGCTCCCAGGTCTCTGTTGGAAACAATGTGTTTAGAGTATTACTCCACTTTTACAGACTGACAAAGAAACATACAAAAGTGAAGATAAAATGAATTTTTTAGGAAAAAAAATAATTGGAAACAGTCTTTCCTGTATATAATTGTAATATAACTTGTAGATGATGCAACATTAAAAAGATATAAAAAAAAATCCTCTTTCCCACCTTAATAGCTGGGCCATCTCCCACCATATTTCCCAGTTGCCTATGACTTCAGTAGGTGACATAGTAGGGTAGGAAAACTACACCTACATATCATCACCAGTAAATATAGTTTTAACATTTTTCTATCTTATCTGGGCATGTGGTGTGTGTGACATGATCAAACACTGTTTAATTTATGAAGGAATAACTGTGAAACTCAAAATGGTCTATGCGATTAATGCAAGAACTGTAAGAAATTAGAAAAAGAGGGACTCTATACACTGTAACAGACATAAAGGAGGGCCTAATACAGATTCTGTTAAATTAGTTGGGTAATGGGACTCCTAGACTCATAAAGATTATGCGCAGTTTGTGGGACTCCTAGACTCATAAAGATTATACACTAAGTAGAAGGCCTGCCAAAAGTTAGAAGGGGACTGCTATACAACCTGGAAGACACGTAGAAGCGGATCTAAGAATTTTTTTTCAGCCATATTTAAGGAGTGGGAATCCTAAACTGGTAAAGCCTATGCACTAAGTGCAAGGGCTGAATAAAATTACCCCTATGGGGTATATATAAATCTAAATAAGAGAATTGTATAGGTAGGGGTTATACACATCCTGAAAAAAATATGAAGGCGGGCATCATACACACCCTGGAAAAATGAACAATGAGGGTCACATGATGATTCTCTGAATATTATGAGTGAGGGCCTACTTTTTACCCACTTAATAATTGGAGCAAAGGCTACCTGATGACCCTCTAAAAACTTTAAGTAAGGAAGATTTATTTTTTACATTCTTAAAATGTAGAGCAAGGGCTGCCTGATAACCCTTTAAAATGCTGGAGCAAGGTCTGCCTGATCATGCTTTATCAGATGGGAATTGTAATATGTATGATTTTCACAGCTGAGATGTGTGCCTGCTAGGCACGAGCAGAATTGTTATCTGCTTGTGCCGTTTAACCCTTTAAATGGCGCTGTCAATATGTGACAGCACCATTATAAGCGCAATCGTGGTAAACCTTTACTTACTGCCCGATACCGGAAGTCACGTGACGCGATCACGTGACTTCCGGTAGTTATCATGGTAGCACAGGGTCATGTGATGACTCCTGTACTACACATGAATTGCTTTCACTTTCGCTGTGCCCGCGGCACAGTGAAAAAGAAAGTGAGCGTATCTGCTGTTTACAGCTATGTAGCTGTGATCAGCAGATAGTGCAGAGCGATCGGACTGCTGATCGCAATAGCCCCCTAGGGTGACTAGTAAAATAGGAAAAAAAAGTTAAAAAAGTTACAAAAAAATTAAAAAAAAACAAAAAAAACCCCTAAAAGTTCAAATCACCCCCCATTCGCCCCATTGAAAAGTAAAGGGTTAAAAAAAAAACAACTATACACATATTTGGTATCGCCACATTCAGAAACGCCTGATCTATCAAAATTTAAAAACAATTAATCTGATCAGTATACGGCGTAGCGGCAAAAAAATTCCAAACGCTAAAATGACTTTTTTTGTCGCCACAACTTTTGCGCAAAATGCAATAAGAGGCAATCAAAACGTAGCATCTGTGCAAATATGGTACCGTTAAAAATGTCAGCTCAAGACGCAAAAAATAAGCTGTCACTGAGCCATGGATCCCGAAAAATGAGAACGCTACGGGTCACGGAATATGGCGTAAAACATGCGCCACTTTTTTCGGACAAATTTCCGATTTTTTTTAACCCCTTATATAAAAGTAAACCTATACATGTTTGGTGTCTACGAACTCGCACTGACCTGAGGCATCACACCCACACATCAGTTTAACCATATAGTGAACACAGTGAGTAAAATATCTCAAAAACAATAGTGCTATCGCACTTTTTTTGCAATTTTTCTGCATTTGGAATTTTTTTGCCATTTTCCAGTACACTATATGGTACAACTGATGGTTTCATTTAAAAGTACAGCTTGTTCCGTAAAAAATGAGCCCTCACATGACCATATTGACTGAAAAATAAAAAAGTTACGTCTCTCAGAAAAAGAATGGTGAAAAAAAAAACGGAAAGCGAAAAATCGGCCGGTCGTGAAGGGGTTAAAGTTTTTTAAAAATTCACAGATATCAGATATCCATGCTCACTCGTCAATTATGTGCGAGGGTTGGAGGCAAAGCTAGGGTAAAGCTTGGGCAGAGTCTCAAGGGGCCAAAAATATTGCCAATATAGGGCCCTGAAATTCCTGGTGATAGTTCTGGATGCACCTATTAGAGACCCACAACCTCTCCTCTAGTTCTTTCCAGTGGATTAAATACTAGATGGATTTTTCACCTTTTAGGAATCAATGATTCATTCAGCCTCATACTCTTCCCAATAATCAACCAAGATAGGACCAGGAAGAGGATGAGAAACCATAGGTCTTTGTTCCTTTTTAAGGAAACCTTTGGAGATATTTTCCTGAACATAATCCCTCATGGCAACCCTCTCAGTTTCTGAAAGATTAATGATTTTTCCCTTATGCAGGGAGGCCCCCACAATCAATTGCTTATTGCAATCAGAAGGGTAATAGGGCAGTAGAAAAAAGCTTCCCTTTTCATAAAAAACTACAGGAAACTCTTAAACGTGCCGTGGGCCTGAGTATTGATGAACATACTGGATTGAAGTTCAGTAACATCAGTATGCCAGACACACTTGGGGCAAGCCATCATGCTTATGCATAGCCTTGAGGGCTGGTATACTCTTCACCCATTCCCTCTAAAGGGATGTAAAATTTTGCAAAGCCCTTCCCAGATGCTAATAGTGGGGTGGCTGGTGGCTTGGCACACTGGCTGCAGTTGGGTCAAACACACCAATGAACCCTAAAGGTAAGGCAATAACTAAGGTAACCAATAAACAAGGAAGGTTACGGAGCAAAAGTCAGAAGAACTAGAAACACAATAACCCAGAGCCAGAGATACACACACCAAAGAGCTACTAACTGAAACACAACTGAAAAATCAGTAGTGAACAAGACGAAATGGCAGTATTAAGCATCCCACTCATGGATCAGCTGACACCGGCGAGGTAATGCCCAACCTCCACCCTCTGCTGAGAGAGATGTAGGAAGGAGCATCCCATGTCTCCTGGCAACAGCTGACGCTGGGAAACCCGGCATCGCTGAATAGCATCAGCACTGGAACTGACAGCGTCCCGCCTCTCAACCACACCAGGACCTGAGGCATTTCTCCAAGAGCAGAGTACACATGCACGGTGGAGGCCCATGCAAGAACCCTCCCGTTAAGACCCCAACTGTCTTCCAGTTTAACTGAAACTTTGTACTCGGTTCCCATCCGCCACTATTTTTATCAGTGTTTTATCCCTTCCCTAAACCAGCACGTGTACCAGAACATCACCCATGCCCAGACCAGTGCAATTACTGGGAAGGTAAACTTAACCACTGACACATTGAAAAATGCTTGTGGCCAGGAATGCTACATTTTCTTGATGACACACTGGGTTACCCTTAAAAACTAAGCAGAGAGAGCGCAAATAGGGTTTAACTAGATAAGAATAATGTTATAAAAGAAATCACACTCACCTGGCAGGATTGTGAAAGTCCCAACCCCTATGAAAACTTGAAATAGGTGGCGGTTGCCACAGTCTCACGTGTATTGGTGGTAGCTCAGCGTTAAACCTGTTTCTTTCTATCCAGCACTGGGTAAACCTTGTGAAAGCTGGGACCGAGCCGGACCTTGGAAAGGCACCTGTTCTACTGATACCAAGGAATGTGAGTAGAGATGAGCCACCCCCCTAGCATTCGAGTTCGGTTCGGTTTGTTGAAAGGAGGCTTCGTTCGACGAACGTTCAACCAACGTTCGACGAACGTTCGACGAACCAATTCGAACCCCATTGAAAACAATAGGAGGCAAACACAAACACATAAAAACACATTATACATGTACACATACAGTTGATAAACATTGCCATTACACTTACAGGTCCCCGCGATGCGTCCTGCACTCTGTCTACCGTCGCTTTTCCTTCCGATAATCGCTGCATCCTCCCGGTAATCAGCACTGATGATAGGACCTATCGTGACATCAAAATAGCATGTGACCAGTCACGTGTCTATTATCTAATTGGCTACAGACTGGTCACATGGCTAGACGTCATGCTAGGTCCTGTCAGTGCATCTCTCCAGTATGCGGTGCTCGTTTGAGCATGTCCGTGTACTGGCGAGATGCTCTGGCACATGGTCGGCTTCCCGGTTCCTGCATGTCGGCTCTCTTTACAGAGTCAGCCCACATGCAAAGACTAGATGCCACAGCCGGTGAATAGCGGCATCGGGAATCACGTGATCAAAACACCGTTGCTATGGTAACCCGCCTGTCAGTGGTGATGTCACCGCTTACAGCCCGCAGCCTCTGCTCACTCTCACTGAGTGATTAGACTGCACGTGGAGCAGCAGTGTCTTCCTCCCATGTAGTGCTGTCTGATGTAGCAGGGCTGCATGGGTGGAAGGAGAAAGAAGACAGAAGACCATGATCGTGGAGGGATGAGAGGGAGTAATAAACATGGAGTCTATAATGTGTCTGTGTATTTATTTCTATTAAAGTATTTTTTCTCTGTGTGGTGTCTTTTTTTAACCCTTTATTGGAGATTCTTAATGGCCGGGTCAAACTTGCCTGACATTAAGAATCTCTGGCTTAATTCTAGCTAGTAAAACAAAGCTAGCATTAACCCTTATTACCCAGCAAGCCATCCGGCTTTAGGGCTGCTGGAAGAGTTGGATACAGCGCCAGATGATCGCGCTTCTATGAAAGTGCCATTTTCTGGGGCGGTTGCGGACTGCAATTCGCAGCAGAGGAGCCCAGAAACCTCGGGCCAACCTGTGCTGCGTATTCCAATCCCGAGCTGCCTAGTTGTACATGGCTGGACACAAAAATGGGGCAAAGCCCATGTCGTTTTTTTTAATTATTTCATGAAATTCATGAAATAATTAAAAAAGGGCCTTCCCTATATTTTTAGTTCCCAGCCGGGTACAAATAGGCAGCTGGGGGTTGGGGGCAGCCGTACCTGCCTGCTGTACCTGGCTAGCATACAAAAATATGGCGAAGCTCACGTCATTTTTTTTTTTACTTTTTTGGCAAAAAAAATAAAAAATGCTTCCCTGGATTTTCCATTGCCAGTGAAGGTAACACCAAGCAGTGGGGGTTGGCAGCCAGTAGCTGCTTGGATTACCCTTAGCTAGCAATACACAAAATGCACTGGGAGCCCATATATATTTTTTTTAGTTATTTATTTAAATAACTAAAAAAAAAAGGGCTTCCCTGTATTTTGATTGCTGGACATCACAGTGCTGTAAAAATAGATCTTTAAAAAAATGACGTAGCGCTTCGCGGTATTTTTGATTCTCAGTGCAGATAAAGCAGACAGCTACGGGTTGCCACCCTTATCTGCCTGGCATTAACCTGGCTGGAAATCAAAATACAGGGAAGCCCATTAATTTTTTTTATTTAAAAAAATAGTTAAAAAAATGACGTGGGGTCTCCCCATTTTTGATAGCCAGCAAGGGTAAAGCAGATGGCTGTAGCCTGAAAACCACAGCTGGCAGCTTTACCGTGGTTTGTGATCCAATGTGGAGGTCACCCCAGGCTCTTTCTTATAATTATTTTATAAATAATAATAATTACAAAAAAAAGTAGGGTCCCCCCCAAATTGGATCACCAGCCAAGGTAAGGCGGACAGCTGTCGTCTGGTATTCTCAAGGTGGCATGGTCTATTATTGGCCCTTCACAGCCTAAAAATAGCAGGCCGCAGGAGCCCCAGAAGTGGCGCATTCACTGGATGCACCAATCCTGGCGCTTCACCCCAGCTCATCCCATGCCCTGGTGCAGTGGCAAACGGGGTAATAAATAGGATTGATACTAACTGTAAGGTCACCTGACATCAAGGCCAGCAGTTTGTGATGTTATGGCATCTATCAGATACCCGACATCACAAACTGTCAGTACTAACAAAAAAATAGACAGAAAAAAAATTATTTGAAAAAACACTCCCCAAAAAATTCTCTCTTTCACCAATTTATTGTAAGGAAAAAAAAATAAGGGGGTCCCACGACGACTCTGAACCATCTAGAATATGGGGGGACACGCTCAAGGAACGTATCCCCCATTTTCTAGGATTGCAGACCCTCTATGTGAGGAGTGTGGGTGCAATGAATCTGCACACACTCTCCCCGGGTCCACAGCAGCAGAGTCTGTGTCGTAACTGTTGCTACCAAAGCTGCAATGCCCTGCTCATGAGGTAAAGGCATGCCTAATCAGGAGAACTATTTTACATTTCCAAATATTGGTATTTCCTGATATTATTGCTATTCTACCTACTATATATTGGGGATAGGATCTTGGAGATGGAATACCCCTTTAAGTCCAGTTATTCTGCTGAATGAATACTAAACAACAGAGCTGGCTATTTAGACATGTTATTTTGCGGTGTATCACGGACTCTCATGTTTAGTATTCGTTCAGCAGGGCAACAGAAATAGCAAATACCTCCATTTGGAAATGTAGTGTAGCTCTCCTGATTAACTTTGTTCCTTACCTCATGAGCAGGGCAATGCAGTTGCTTACAGATGCATGGTTACCATTACCACCATTCATAGAGACAGTGGGTTGTTCTTGGTCATAACTGTTGCTACCAAAGCTGCAATGCCCTGCTCATGAGGTAAGGGCATGCCTAATCAGGAGAACTATACTAAATTTTCTAATTTAGGGGAGGTATGTCCTAATATTATTACTATTCTACCTACTATATATTGGGGGGTAGGATCTTAGAGATGGAATACTCCTTTAAGTCCAGTTATTCAGCTGAATGAATACTAAACAACAGAGCTCGCTATTTAGACATGTTTTCTTGTGGCGTATAATGGACTGTCATGTTTGGTAGTCGTTCAGCAGGGCAACTATAAAATCAAATACCTCCATTTGGAAATGTAGTATAGCTCTCCTGATCAACTATGTTCCTTACCTCATGAGCAGAGCATTGCAGTAGTTTACAAATGCATGGTTACCGCCACTCACTGTGTCTGAACACAGGAAGCTGCTCTGACAGCCGCTCTGTGCATGCGGCAGCGTTTATTGTGAAGGAGGGGGCCGCAGGGGATCAACGCTGCACAGGTACCGTGGGAAACCGGGGAACACCGGTGGGATATAAGGGGGTGACCTGGCAGGGCCTGGGGAGGAGTTTTCTGTCGTATGTGTCACGGCACATGCGACAGAAATCAGAGGAGCAGGGTGAATGCGGGTGACGCAATGCTGTGCGCGCGGCCATCTTGGATTTCCGGGAGGGGCTCAGGGGGGGCACTTTGGCGACACCGGGGGCCTGGAGGAGACCGGGGAGGAGATTTATCTCCTATCTGACATGTTTGTTAATTTTTTACTGACTCTGTCATTTACTGTAACGTGATCATCGGTGTACGGTGTTTACCGGTGATCACATGAGCAGGGACTGGAAAAACTGGCCTGAATCATGATCTCCAGGGTCTCAGCTACCCCTGAAACCCCGGAGATTTTCTGACACTGGGGGGAGCTATTCACTTATTTCTGCTTGCTGTTTATAAACAGCAGATCAGAATAAGGCTACATTCACACGACCGATCCGTTTTTGCGGTCCGCAAAAAACAGTCCATTTTTTTCACAGATGCATCCATTTGGCATCCGTTTCCGTCCTGTTCCATATATGGTCCATATGTCATCCGTTTGTCATCCATGTGCCTTCCATTTTTTTGCATACCGCAAAAAAACGGAAGGAGAGAAAATACATAAATTTACCCAGGATCCATAGCTTCATCCTACATGAGGCGGTCACATGTTCACTCCAGTGCCATTTTCTACTGCTTTTCACAGCGTAGAGCGCTCTGGTGGTTTTCCTGTGCTTCTACACTTCATATCAGTCTTTTCTGTCATTATAATGGCAGAAAGACACATAATGTCCCACTCTCCTGCATTTTGTAATTTTGCACCCTTTGGTGCCTTTCATGTGGCACTAAGGGGTGCTTAGCCTTGTATTTAGCAAAAAAATAAAATAAATTTAATTGGGAATTTTTGAATATTGGAGAGAATAAGTAGAATGGAGGTGTTCTCTTGAAAACGTCTGAGATGAGTACTTTTTTCTGGTATCATATATTATTTATCACCCTATTTATCCTGATTAATAAGGAGGGAGATATAGGGATAGATACCAAGGGACAGCCGCCGAGGAATGGGGGCACTAATTCACATTTAGGGTACGTGTTTCCTCCACTTCCTACAAGACTTCCTTCACCCTCTCATCCTCCTCATGCTACATCTCTGAATTAACATCTCTGAGCATGTTGTCTATACAAGTCACCCAATGGAAGCACTACAGCACTGCCTTGGTGAAGTGGCAACAGGCTCTGTTGAAATTAATTTGTTTAGGTGACAAAAAACACACTGCCGCAGACTTGAGAAAAGATATAATGGACAGTCAGATCTGTGGCACTCACCACTCAACCTTCAATCATACATGCTCATGTATTATAATGGTTGTAACCTGGCGGCAGCTCTGAAGCTTGGCAAACTCACACACATACCATGCCTGGCCCACGTGTGCAACTTAGTGATTTAGTAGTTTCTGAAAACCTATCTATTTGCCTGAACTACTTATGAAGGTATGCCGTGTGTGTACCCATTTTTGTTAGTGAGCTACAGCTATAATTGGTCTGACAGTGCTTCAGTAGTGCTTGCAATTACCAGCTCACTAACCGGTGTGAGACATAACCACTCACTGGAACTCCACATTACACATGTTGGCAAGGTTTTGTGAGCAGGAAAGGGCAGTAGTTGAATACCAGCTAACACATGCCCATCGGTATTCCGGTCAGTCTCCAAACATAAGAACTGATGAGAGGGCATGGATGTCTGAGAAATGTGAGGTTCTACAAAATCTTGAGGAATCAACCAAGATGTGAGCGATAATGATGCCATAATCAGCGTAACCATCCTGCTTTTGTGTCTACTCAAACACTCGCTGCTCACAATTAAAGTGGAAGATTATTTGCATGTGAACCAGGTGTAGAGGAGATGGAGAGTCATCCTCCTTTTGGGGACAGGGAAGTCTTACCTGTTGGCAGTCTGGCACATGTGTTGCCTCTCCTGTGACTCTTGCAATATATGCATTTTGGTCAACACTGATAACTGGTTTTTCACCCTTCTCAACCCATGCTACAATATGTGTAAGGCTAGGTTCACACACTGCGTTTTTTTGACGCTGCGTTTTTGTGCATTTTTTGCGGCAAAAACTGCACAAAAACGCACCCGCGTCAAAAAAACGTGGCAAAAAACGCATGCGTTTTGCCGCGATTTGGTGCGGTTTTTGCTGCGTTTTGCTGCGTTTTTGCTCACTGCGTCTTTATGCGTTTTTTATCAGTGAACAAAAAAAAAAGGTCTGATGTTATTTCCTTCTTCAATGTGTTCTTCATTCTCCACTAGTGTATGCAGAAGAGCAGACAGCTGCAGAACTACAAGGCTCAGCATACTCCATCCAATAGTGTATGCAGGAGAGCAGACAGCAGCTGCAGAACTACAAGGCTCAGCATGCTCCATCCAGGACTGTATGCTTGAGGGAGAGTCAGGGGGAGCAGACCTACAAGGCTCAGCATCCTCCATCCAATAGTGTATGCAGGAGAGCAGACAGCAGCTGTCGAACTACAAGGCTCAGCATCCTCCTTCCAGGACTGTATGCAGGATTTCTTTGCCCCCAAACAAAAAAAATGACGTGGGCTTCGCCATATTTTTGTATGCTAGCCGGGTACAGCAGGCAGGCACGGGCTGCCCCCAACCCCCAGCTGCCTATTTGTACCCGGCTGGGAACCAAAAATATAGGAAAGCCCTTTTTTTTAAATTATTTCATGAATTTCATGAAATAATTAAAAAAAAAAATGACGTGAGCTTCGCCCAATTTTTGAGTCCAGCCGGGTACAACTAGGCAGCTGGGGATTGGAATCCACAGTGCAGGGTGCCCATGCTTTCTGGGCACCCCCGCTATGAATTGCAGTCCCGCAGCCACCCCAGAAAATGGCGCTTTCATAGAAGCGCCATCTTCTGGCGCTGTATCCAACTCTTCCAGCTGCCCTGATGCCGGGTGGCTCGCTAGGTAATAATGGGGTTAGGGCTAGCTGTATAGCTGGCCCTAAGCCCGAAATTCATGGTGTCACGCCAATATTAGACATGGCCACCATGAATTTCTAGTAAAGATAAAAAAAACACAACACACAGAAAAACATTTTTATTAGAAATAAAACACAACACAATTAGTGACTCCATCTTTATTGAAACAAAGAACCCCCCCTCCGCAGTAATCCTGGGTCAGGGTCCCGCGCTGTCCAATCCGGATCCAATATCATCTGATCGGTCTGCTGGAAGGCAAAGCGATCAGATGATGTGTCAGGTTTTAGGGGCTGAAGCACATCACACATCAGCTGATTGTATAAAAGCCGTTTATACAATCAGCTGATGCATCGGTGCAAAAAAAAAAAATAATACTCACTTATGTGCTGATTACCGGCAGCTCCTGCAGCGATGGGGCGGGAGTCTGATCCCGTCCGATCGCTGCAGCAGCTGCCGGTAATCAGGGATGAAGTCTCCTGACGCATCCGCTGATACCGGCCGGGCGCCCACGTCACCGTGATACTTACGATCACCTGATGCGTCAGATGACTGCATCAGGTGATCCATTGCCAGGTCCTGCATCCATCGGAGGTTTCCTGGCCGTCTGCACACAGCCGGAGCGGGGGTGGCGATACCGTGAGAGGAGATGGGAGCGGGCATGGCACCGGGAGTCTGCAGACAGGTGAGTATAACTTTTTTTTTTTCTACTGTTAACTTTTGTTTTCGCAGCCGCTTCCACCTCCTGCCTGTACATGGCGCCGCACGGCAGCATACATGCACAGGACGGGAGGTGGAAGCAGCGGTGACGGTACCGGGAGGATTCACGCTTCTGTATTTACTGACAGAAGGAATCCTCTTCCTGTACATGTCACTTTACTGCCCATCTCCTGCGTTTATAGCTGCATTTTTGGTCTTAGAAACGCACCAAAACGCAGCTATTTGTGTTTCTCATTGCGTCTTTCAACATCCCATTGAACTCAATGGATGAAAAGCGCAGTGAAAAACGCGGGAATAATTGACATGCTGCGTTTTTGTGGCACCACAAAAACGCAGCTGAAAAAAAACAGATGTGTGCGGACAGCAAAAATGAAAACTCATAGACTTTGCTGGGGAAGCAAAGTCCTGCAGTTTTGAGGCCAAAAACGCACCCGAAAAATGCGCAAAAACGCCGCGAAAAACACACTGTGCGCACATAGTCTAACTGGGTTAAAAACTGGCTCAGTGATAGGAAACAAAGGGTGGTTATTAATGGTACGTACTCGGACTGGGTCTCAGTTCATAGTGGGGTACCACAGGGGTCAGTATTGGGCCCGCTTTTTTTCAACATATTTATTAATGACCTTGTTGGGGGCATGCGGAGTAGAATTTCAATATTTGCAATGATACTAAACTCTGCAGGGTAATCAATACAGAGGAGGATAATTTTATATTACAGGGAGATTTATGTAAACTGGAGGATTGGGCTGAGAAGGGGCAATTGAAGTTTAATGTAGATAAATGTAAAGTCATGCACTTGGGTAGAGGAAATAAAATTTATAATTATGTATTTAATTGTAGAACACTGGGTAAAACAGACACAGAAAAACACTTGGGTGTATGGGTGGATGTTAAACTTAACTTTAGTGGACAGTGTCAGGCAACTGCTGCCAGGGCTAATAAAATAATGGCATGTATTAAAAGAGGTATACGTGTTCATGAAAAAAATATAGTTCTACCTCTGTACAAGTCACTAGTGCGACCGCACTTAGAATACTGTGTACAATTCTGGTCACCGATATATAAGAAGGACATAGCTGAACTGGAGAGGGTGCAGAGAAGAGCGACCAAGATTATTAGAGGAATGGGTGGGTTGCAATACCAAGACAGGTTATTAAACTTGGGGTTATTTAGTTTGGAAAAACGAAGGCTTAGGGGGGATCTAATCACAATGTATAAATATATGAGGGGACAGTACAGAGACCTTTCCAAAGATCTTTTTACACCTAGGCCTGCGACTGGAACACGGGGGCATCCGCTACGTCTTGAGGAAAGAAGGTTTAATCATAATCACAGACGAGGATATTTTACTGCACGAGCAGTGAGACTATGGAACTCTCTGACGCATGATGTTTAGAGTTGAGCGCGGTTCGTGGTTCGTGGTTCTCCAGTTCTAGGCTCGAGTGATTTTGGGGCATGTTCTAGATCGAACTAGAACTCGAGCTTTTTGCAAAAGCTCGATAGTTCTAGAAACGTTCGAGAACGGTTCTAGTAGCCAAAAAACAGCTAAATCTTAGCTTGGTTTCTGCTGTAATAGTGTAAGTCACTCTGTGAATCAAACTATTATCACATTTCAGTGTATAGTGTGCGTGAACAGCGCCTTCAGATCACTGCTGTTTCTATAATGGCGATCGCCATTTTTTTTTTTTTTTTTCTTGTCTTCCTTCCCTAAGCGCGCGCGTCTTGTGGGGCTGGCCAGCATGTCAGCCAATCACAGACACACACACACCTAAGTGGACTTTGAGGCAGAGAAGCAACGGCATGTGTGATAGGATCTGCATGTCACATGTCCCTGCATTATAAAACCGGACATTTTCTTCACGATCGCCATTATCTGCCTTCTGCGTCTTTGGTGTCAGACATCACTGTCGCAGTTCCGTCCTTTGTCCTATCGCCGATACAGCTGTATGCGCTGCATACACAGCGTTAGACAGCTTAGGGAGAGCACATTCTAGCAGTCCTTTTAAGGGCTCGTACCGGCAGGGTCAGAGAGCCATAGGTGACAGGTCCTGCAAACAGCAACAGCGTCTGTGTAGCCCAGGTCAGGGATTTCCTCCCTGCATTTCACCATTAGGAGGGAATAGAAAGGCAGGCTTCCATTCCTCTACCCAGAGCACCACAATCCTGCCACTGTACCCTCTTGTCCTCTGCACACTCCAACTCATTCTAACTAAGCCATTATACTAGCAAACACTCAGTGTACCTAGTGGCATCCTATCTGTGGCTATTGGACTTTGCTATAGTCCCACTAGTGCAAAGACATTTGCAGAGCACATCTGCATGCATTGCACACTCCAAGTTTTTTAAACTAAGCAATTTTACTAGCAAACACTCAGTGTACCTAGTGGCATCCTATACGTGGCTATTGGACTTTGCTATAGTCCCACTAGTGCAAAGACATTAGCAGAGCACATCTGCCTGCATTGCACACTCCAAGTTTTTTAAACTCAGCCATTATACTAGCAAACACTCAGTGTACCTAGTGGCATCCTATACGTGGCTATTGGACTTTGCTATAGTCCCACTAGGGCCAAGACATTTGCAGAGCGCATCTGCCTGCGTTGCACACTCCAACAAATTATAACGAAGCCATTATACTAGCAAACACTCAGTGTACCTAGTGGCATCCTATACGTGGCTATTGGACTTTGCTATAGTCCCACTAGTGCCAAGACATTTGCAGCACGTCTGCCTGCGTTGCACACTCCAACGAATTATAACTAAGCCATTATACTAGCACACACTCAGTGTACCTAGTGGCATCCTATACGTGGCTATTGGACTTTGCTATAGTCCCACTAGTGCAAAGACATTAGCAGAGCACATCTGCCTGCATTGCACACTCCAAGTTTTTTAAACTCAGCCATTATACTAGCAAACACTCAGTGTACCTAGTGGCATCCTATACGTGGCTATTGGACTTTGCTATAGTCCCACTAGTGCCAAGACATTTGCAGAGCGCATCTGCCTGCGTTGCACACTCCAACTAATTATAACGAAGCCATTATACTAGCAAACACTCAGTGTACCTAGTGGCATCCTATACGTGGCTATTGGACTTTGCTATAGTCCCACTAGTGCCAAGACATTTGCAGAGCGCATCTGCCTGCGTTGCACACTCCAACAAATTATAACGAAGCCATTATACTAGCAAACACTCAGTGTACCTAGTGGCATCCTATACGTGGCTATTGGACTTTGCTATAGTCCCACTAGTGCCAAGACATTTGCAGAGCGCATCTGCCTGCGTTGCACACTCCAACTAATTATAACGAAGCCATTATACTAGCACACACTCAGTGTACCTAGTGGCATCCTATACGTGGCTATTGGACTTTGCTATAGTCCCACTAGTGCCAAGACATTTGCAGAGCACATCTGCCTGCATTGCACACTCCAAGTTTTTTAAACTCAGCCATTATACTAGCAAACAGTCAGTGTACCTAGTGGCATCCTAAACGTGGCTATTGTACTTTTGTCAATTCACAGTATTGGAACGTTATTTGCAGCACGTCTGCCTGCATTGCACACTCTAACTTTTTTAAACTCAGCCATTATACTAGCAAACAGTCAGTGTACCTAGTGGCATCCTATACGTGGCTATTGTACTTTTGTCAATTCACAGTATTGGAACGTTATTTGCAGCACGTCTGCCTGCATTGCACACTCTAACTTTTTTAAACTCAGCCATTATACTAGCAAACAGTCAGTGTACCTAGTGGCATCCTAAACGTGGCTATTGTACTTTTGTCAATTCACAGTATTGGAACGTTATTTGCAGCACGTCTGCCTGCATTGCACACTCTAACTTTTTTAAACTCAGCCATTATACTAGCAAACACTCACTGTACCTAGTGGCATCCTAAACGTGGCTATTGTACTTTTGTCAATTCACAGTATTGGAACGTTATTTGCAGCACGTCTGCCTGCATTGCACACTCTAACTTTTTTAAACTCAGCCATTATACTAGCAAACACTCACTGTACCTAGTTGTATCCTAAACGTGGCTATTGTACTTTTGTCAATTCACAGTATTGGAACGTTATTTGCAGCACGTCTGCCTGCATTGCACACTCTAACTTTTTTAAACTCAGCCATTATACTAGCAAACACTCACTGTACCTAGTTGTATCCTAAACGTGGCTATTGTACTTTTGTCAATTCACAGTATTGGAACGTTATTTGCAGCACGTCTGCCTGCATTGCACACTCTAACTTTTTTAAACTCAGCCATTATACTACCAAACAGTCAGTGTACCTAGTGGCATCCTAAACGTGGCTATTGTACTTTTGTCAATTCACAGTATTGGAACGTTATTTGCAGCACGTCTGCCTGCATTGCACACTCTAACTTTTTTAAACTCAGCCATTATACTACCAAACAGTCAGTGTACCTAGTGGCATCCTAAACGTGGCTATTGTACTTTTGTCAATTCACAGTATTGGAACGTTATTTGCAGCACGTCTGCCTGCATTGCACACTCTAACTTTTTTAAACTCAGCCATTATACTAGCAAACAGTCAGTGTACCTAGTGGCATCCTAAACGTGGCTATTGTACTTTTGTCAATTCACAGTATTGGAACGTTATTTGCAGCACGTCTGCCTGCATTGCACACTCTAACTTTTTTAAACTCAGCCATTATACTAGCAAACAGTCAGTGTACCTAGTGGCATCCTATACGTGGCTATTGTACTTTTGTCAATTCACAGTATTGGAACGTTATTTGCAGCACGTCTGCCTGCATTGCACACTCTAACTTTTTTAAACTCAGCCATTATACTAGCAAACAGTCAGTGTACCTAGTGGCATCCTAAACGTGGCTATTGTACTTTTGTCAATTCACAGTATTGGAACGTTATTTGCAGCACGTCTGCCTGCATTGCACACTCTAACTTTTTTAAACTCAGCCATTATACTAGCAAACAGTCAGTGTACCTAGTGGCATCCTAAACGTGGCTATTGTACTTTTGTCAATTCACAGTATTGGAACGTTATTTGCAGCACGTCTGCCTGCATTGCACACTCTAACTTTTTTAAACTCAGCCATTATACTACCAAACAGTCAGTGTACCTAGTGGCATCCTATACGTGGCTATTTGACTTTGCTATAGTCCCACTAGTGCCAAGACATTTGCAGAGCGCATCTGCCTGCGTTGCACACTCCAACTAATTATAACGAAGCCATTATACTAGCAAACACTCACTGTACCTAGTTGTATCCTAAACGTGGCTATTGTACTTTTGTCAATTCACAGTATTGGAACGTTATTTGCAGCACGTCTGCCTGCATTGCACACTCTATCTTTTTTAAACTCATCCATTATACTAGCAAACACACAGTGTACCTAGTGGCATCCTATACGTGGCTATTGGACTTTGCTATAGTCCCACTAGTGCCAAGACATTTGCAGAGCGCATCTGCCTGCGTTGCACACTCCAACAAATTATAACGAAGCCATTATACTAGCACACACTCAGTGTACCTAGTGGCATCCTATACGTGGCTATTGGACTTTGCTATAGTCCCACTAGTGCAAAGACATTTGCATAGCACGTCTGCCTGCATTGCACACTACAACTTTTTTAAACTAAGCAATTTTACTAGCAAACACTCACTGTACCTAGTTGTATCCTAAACGTGGCTATTGTACTTTTGTCAATTCACACTACTGCAAATCTATGTTCAGCACCTCTGCATGACAACCTCGTGCTCTGTTTTTAATAAGCTATAATGATAGCACAAAATACTGCCATTTTGTGGCATCATAGAACTGGCTGTTGTATTCCATTAGTGCCCCACTGGTGACAAGCTATTTCTAGCACCTCTACATCACACCCTCATGCACATTTTGCTACGCTAATGTTATAGCAAACTCATGGAATTCATTGCTGCATTTCATAATTCGGAGGGATAGAAAGTCAGGCTTCCTTTAGCTTTTCCTTCTGTTCATAGACAGCATCTCCAAGACAAATTTCCCCTCCACGTCTAAGTGTGGAGAGGCAGCTAGTGCGCATGCGTGTGCCGATGTACCCCAGCTGCAGCATAATTACAGTGTTTCGCCTAGTGAGTATGCTCAGCCTGACTGTGCCATTCCTGACGCTAAGTTTTCATTTCGGGATACAGCGCATGCTCCCACACTAAGTGTGAAAAGCCTCTTTGCACAGGTGCTTGCATTCCGTGCCGGGTCTAAGTCCTGTTTTGGGCATAGACACCATGCTAAAGCTGATAGTCTTTTTTCAGAGACTGTATTTCATGCTACTGAGCATGCTCAGGCACTTCCTGCATCAGAGACTAGGTCCGGTAATGAACTCTTTGGCCCTGGCCCTGATGTGGGGGTCCCATATAGACCACAGGGCATCAGGTGTCCTCCCAAATGGCTTGCAGAGGCCCACACCTATGACTTGTCACCGCATTATTGATGCTCAGACGATGACTGGTGAGGTGTTTGGGTCATGGCAGCCATGAGGTCATCATTGAAGTTGCGTTTCCAAATAGGACGCTAGTTATGCCACTCATGACGTGTCACTCTACTTTTGTCTCCAGGAGGTGCATTGTGGTTCACCCTGGTTTGGGGCGGACCCAGGTTATAAAAGGGGCTGGAGCCAACAAGGAGGTGCGCAGTCTTCTATTATGCTCCGAAAGAGCACACCTCCATGTGTTGAACCCATTGCGGCTTTAGGCCAGAGGTAGGCAGGGATCGGGTGGTGGATGCAGGCCACCACCACAGTTGGTAACGCAGAACGGTTAAGACCAGCTCCTGTCCTAACAGTCCTGCTTGTGCAGCCCAGTGGCATTAACAGGCCTGCTGCTGCTGATGCGCCTGCTGTCCACAGGTGTGGCCCCTACGCACACGGTCAGCGTACTCAATGGCCCCTGTGTTGTTAACAGGGAGTTCCTGGGCTGGGTGGGCATGTGGACCCTGTGACGCTAACAGGGCTCACAGTCTCCAGATCCGAATGGCGTCTAACTCGGTTCAGGCTACTATTAGTTTCATAGCCACACAGCTCTGTATCCTCCACCAAACCTTCAAGTTGCCAACCTCTCCTTTTCCAACTGGGAGCACGGTGGACACTGACTGCTGATGGGGATATATACCTTTCTCTTTCTTTTCTTATTAATTTTCGTTATATAGCGGTCACAGATTATATACCACTTTATCCAAATCTGCCAGTCCCACTGTAACAGATGTTGTTTCTTCAGCAAATGTTACAGTTGCTTAACCACCAAATCCACGGACCAAAACTTTTTTCCCCTTTCCAACACACCTGTTCCCCTTTCCAACAGCATCTGTCCTTTTTCAACTCATTTTGGGATATGACCAAAAGTGCAACTGTGCAGGGACACCGTACTCAACGCCATCTCAGCACAGCAGCCATCCCTCGGTCCCTCCGATGTGGACAAGTAAAAGACCATTTCCTCCTATCCATGACAAAGCGTTGAGATTCACTCTGTGCAGCACTGGTGTTTAGTGGACAAGTAGATCTAAGATTGCGTACCACATTCTGCAGATACTCCTGTATACGTGCGTCTATTTCTATGGCAGGAATTAGTTCGCCAAATTTTGTCTTGTACCGGGGATCTAACAGTGTGGCAACCCAGTATTCAGGATTAGTTCAAATTCATACAATCCGAGGGTCATGTAGGTAGTGCAGCAAGAAGGCGCTCATGTGTCTTGTGCATCCAGGAGGACCAAGTCCTTGGTGTGTTGGTGGCAGAGAGGTGAGAATCGTGCATCCTTCCTCTGCCCTCTACCCACAACCTCGCACAACCGAAATGTGAGCAAGCTCTCACTCATCTGCTGAGTCTTCCATGCCCATCGCCAGTTCGTCCTCCATTTCTTCATGGGCTCCTGCACTTTCATCAACACTTTTTGCTGATACTATGCGCCCTTGTTAATCCCTCTCCCTCACCATGAATGCCGCATAGGTGCCGCTGACCATCTGGACCTCGTAGATCTTGTTATCCCTTCCGCATATGACTCCTCCTGTACTTCCTCCCCTTCCTCTTGTCCCAACACCTGACTCAGAATAATAATTACAGTGTGCTCCATCATGTAGATGACCAGAATTGTCACGCTGAGAATGACATTGCCAGTGCTAAACATCTTCGTCGACATTTCAAAACTGTGTAGCAGGGTGCATAGGTCCTTGATCTGACACCACTCCAGCAGCGTGATCTGCACCACCTCTGGATCAAGTTATCCCAGGCTATATGTCTTACCGTATTTCAGCAGGGCTCTGCGGTGCTGCCACACACGCTGCAACATGTGCAGATTCCAATTCCTGCGTGTCGAAACATCGCATTTACGGCGTTTAACTGCCAGACCCTAAGACTTCCGGAGTGATGAAAGTTGTTGAGCTGCTGTGTGCGCACGATGGAAGTGAGCACATAGCGAGCGTGCCCACTGCACAAGGCCATGTAGGCCGTGATGGTGTTTTACAAATTGCTGGCGAATTCGGTTCAACACGTGAGCCCTAAAAGGCACGTGTGTCACATTGCCCTTAGGATGGCCCGCAGCCAGGTTTGCATCATTGCCGCACACGGCTGTTAAGTCACCAACGTAGTCCGCTCCGTCAATTTGTACTCCGGTCGCCAGGTGACAACGTGTTCCTTTCATGAATAGTGCTGATTATGTGAGAGTAGTCGATGCCAGCGGCGCAGGTGGACGCAGGTTATGCTCACCCACTGGGCTGCATTACCTTGACAGATGCAGAATCTCTGGCTGAATGTAGCTGGTGGGTATCTCACAGATGAAATACCATCATTCAGCTACAACCAATGGGAAGACACCACACCCTTTTTTATGCCCATCCTGTCTGCAGACCACTGCCAGACATAGCTATGAACCTCTGGTTAATTTTACCCCCAGTTCAGTTTTATGATTTTGTGTGCTTGTTACCTGACTACTTTTCCTGCTTGCTGTTTATGTACCTTGTTGGCCGATACGCATTTCAACTCTGCTTGTTTTCTGATTCTTTCCTGGCCGTCCCATTCTGTTCCTGTTCCTCAATTAATGTTTTGACCCTGCCTGACTACTATTCTCTGTAATAGCGGTGTGACTCACATTTCCCATACATTTCAAAGTAAAGCTTTGACCGCCTGATGGCATTGAGCTCTGCTGCCAGCATAGTAAGGAGGTGTGTGGTAGTCCTTGTGCGCAGTTGCAAGGAAGGGTGGCCTGACCACACAGGGTTTGCGCCAAGGTAGAGGACCCACACGAGGTTGAAGAGGCAGAAGCAGTGTATTAACTTCTACATACAGAACAAGGATTGAAACAACTCGTGGGGACGGCAAGACTTGTACAGCAGACCCTTCTCCATCTCTCACCATAGTTTGCCAGTGCCCAGTCAGTGACATGTAATGACCCTGTCTATGCTTACTGGTCCAAGTATCTGTGTTGAAATGCACCCTGTCGCACACAGATTTTCTCAAGGAAGTGGTGATGTTGTGTGCGACATGCTGGTGTAGCGCGGGCATGCTTTTCTTGGAGAAGCAGTGGTGATTGGGCATGTGGTACTGGGGCACAGCGACAGACATAAGGTCTGTAAAATCCTGTGTGTCCACTACGCGTAAAGGCAGCATTTCGGTAGCCAACAGCTTACAGAGGGATAGAGTCAACCACTTAGCTTTGTCATGGGTCGCAGTAAGTGGCCTTTTATTTGACCACATCTGAGGGAAAGAGATCTGGCTGCTGTCTGTAGACGGTGTTGAGTAGGGTGTCCCTGGAAAAATGCAGGTTTGTGAGAAAAGTGCAGGCGGAGACATGATGTTGCCTTCATCTTGCCTTCAGATCTGTTCATCTTGTATCATTTTTAAAAAACACATCAAGCAAGGGTTACTCCAAGCGGAGTCTACCTTTTTTCCCAACATTGGGCACACAGACACCCCATCAGTGGCAGCACTTGTGCCCTAGTTGCAAACAGGATGTTTTGATTTGCATCAAGCACATTCCAAATCCACAAGCATTTACTCTCCCCAGGATGACACAGGGGTAGTAAATTCCTTCTGGATCCATGACTTGTTCATTTTGATGAATGTCAGTGTGTCCACATTGTCACTGGACAGACGCGTGCGCTTATCTGTCAGCACACACCCAGCAGCACTGAAGAAGACACGTTCAGAGACAACGCTGGCAGCTGCACACGACAAAATCTCCAAGGCGTAACTGGAGAGCTCTGTCAATTTTTCTAGATTTGAAGCCCAAAAGGAGCAAGGCTCCATTTGCAAAGTCATTGCATCGATGTTCATTTGGAGATACTCCTGTATCATCCTCTCCATCCGTTGACTATGTGTCAGACTTGTTGTCTCTGGTGGCCTTGCAAAGGAGGGTCTAAAAAAATTATGAAAATATTCCATAAAATTGCTGTTACCAGCACCAGATACGGTCCTACTGGTACGGGTAGACTGTTGAAGATGACGATGCCGTCCCATGTTTGTCAAGTTACAACTGGGAGAATCACTCCCTTCACCTGCACGGTTGTTTGGTGTAAAAGCCGAGCTAAGATCGAGTAACAGCTTATGCTGATACTCCAGCATACGTGCGTCCCTTTCTATGGGTGGAATTATGTCACAAAATTTGGACTTGTCCCGGGGATCTAATAATGTGGCAAGCCAGTAGTCATCATCACTTCTAATTTTGACAATCCGAGGGTCATGTTGGAGGTAGTGCAACAAGAAGGCACTCATGTGTCTTGCGCAGCCATGCGGACCAAGTCCACGCTGTGTTTGTGGCATAGAGGTGCTAACCGTTCTTTCTTCCTCTGACATCTCCCCCCAACCTCTTTCAACTGAATTTTGACCAAGGTCTCCCTCATCCGCTGAGTCTTCCATGTCCATGGACAGTTCGTCCTCCATATCTTCATGTCCTCCTGCACCTTCCTCAACATCTCGCCTGCTACCATGCGCCCTTGTTGATCCCTGTCCCCCATGGTCCCATGCCTGCCGCGTTGGTGATGATGAACGTCTGGACCTTGGTGATGTTGTTGTGTCTTGCGCATATGAATCCTCCTGTAGTTCCTCCCCTTCCTGTTGTCCCACCCCCTGACTCCGAATAGTGTTTAGCGTGTGCTCCAGCATGTAAATGACTGTAATCGTCATGCTGATAATGGCATTGTCAGCGCTAAACATATTCGTCGCCATGTCGAAACTGTGCAGAACGGTGCATAGGTCCTTGATCTGAGATCACTCCATCAGGGTGATCTGCCCCACTTCTGCATCTCGTTGGCCCAGGCTATACATCATGACGTATTGCACCAGGGCTCGCCGGTGCTGCCACAGTCGCTGTAACATGTGGAGAGTTGAATTCCAGCGTGTCGCCACATCGCATTTCAGGCGATGAACCGGCAGGCCGAAAGACTTCTGGAGCGATGCAAGTCGCTCAGCTGCGGCGGTTGAACGGCGGAAGTGAGCACTGCAGACAGTTTACGTGCCCTGGTCAGAAGGCCATCTAGGCCGGGATAGTGTGTTAAAAATTGCTGGACAACAAGGTTCAACACGTGAGCCATACAAGGCACGTGTGTCACCTTGCCCAGGCGAAGGGCCGCACCCAGGTTTGCAGCATTGTCGCACACGGCCTTACCAGGCTGCAGGTTGAGTGGAGACAACCATTTATTAAACTCGGACCGCAGAGCTGACCACAACTCCTCAGCTGTGTGACTCTTATTCCCAAGACATGTCAAGCTAAAGACCGCCTGATGCCGTTGCGCTCTGCTGCCAGCATAGTAATGAGGGGTGCGTGATTCCTTCTGCGCAGTGAGAACGCTGGTGGCCTGACCAGGCAGGCTTGGGGCGGAGGTGGAGGACCCAGATGAGGTGGAGGATGCAGAAGCAGTGGCGGAACTTGGACAGACAGAGGATTGACACACAAGTCGTGGGGACGGCAAGACTTGTGCAGCAGACCCTTCACCATCTATCAACATAGTTACCCAGTGCCCAGTCAGCGACATGTAACGTCCCTGTCCATGCTTACTGGTCCAAGTATCGGTGGTGAAATGCACCCGTTCACACACAGAGTTTCTCAAGGAAGCGGTGATGTTGTGTGCGACATGCTGGTGTAGCGCGGGCACACCTTTCTTAGAGAAGTAGTGGCGACTAGGCATCTGGTACTGGGGCACAGCGACAGACATAAGGTCTCTAAAATCCTGTGTGTCAACTAGGCGGCAAGGCAGCATTTCGGTAGCCAACAGCTTACAGAGGGATAGAGTCAACCTCTTAGCTTTGTCATGGGTCGGAGGAAGTGGCCTTTTATTTGACCACATCTGAGGGACAGAGATCTGGCTGCTGTGTGTAGACGGTGTTGAGTAGGGTGTCCCTGGAAAAATGCAGGTTTGTGAGGAAAGTGCAGGCGGAGACATGATGTTGCCTTCATCCAACGTAGGTGCTATCGATGTCTGAGAGAGCTGTACACACTCACTTGTTTCCCCTTCCAAACCAACTGACGACCTACCAAGCAAACTGCCTGTTGCGGTTACAGTGGTGGAAGTTTTGCGTGGAAAAACAGGTGTGACAGCTGTCCCCACAGTCCTAGAAGATGAAGAGCGCGCGGATGCACTGGAAGGGGCGGGCGGTGGATGGTTCGCTCCGCTAGGCCGCATTGCAGCACAGTGAGCTTCCCACCGGGACCTATGATATTTATTCATGTGACGATTCATGGAAGAAGTTGTCAAACTGCTGAGGTTTTGACCTCTACTAAGAGAATCATGACAAATTTTACATATCACATGATTTGGGCGATCTTTTTCTATGTCAAAAAAGGAACAGGCTAGGCAAGGCTTAGAGGCCATGCGACCTGTTGATGCACCCCGAATAATGCTCATAGGCAGAGTGGTGGCTGAGGATGCAGTTGTAGACGTGCTACCAGTGCTTCGACTCTGTCCAGGAAGGCGCAAGGTAATTTCGTCGTCGGTTGCATCCTCCTCCACCGCCTCTGTTGACCTCCTCGAGTGCCTGACTGGGGGTTGACAGTAGGTGGGATCTAGAACTTCATCATCAATTGTTGTGTTTGCACTCCCCTCCCCCTCAGACCGAGCCTCTTCTTGCCCTGACCGAATATTTAAGTTGTCATCCCAATCGGGTATCTGCGTCTCATCTTCATCAGTATGTTCCTCATTGCCTATAACCACAGTTGTTGGAAAGGCAGCATTTTGGTAGCCAACAGTTTGCATTTTATGAAAGTCAACCTCCAAGCCATGTCATGCCCTTCTAAAAGCATGTATAACACAGCGAGGGGACTCCAACCACAGTCTCCCTCGTTTCCACTCACTGGGCCACACACACCCCACTTGACTGGCATCGGTTGAGCTCCCTTTTGAAAAAGAAAAAGATGCTTTGCATGAAGCACTCTCAAAAATACGCGTGCCTTTCCCGTCCCCTGGCTGACCCAGGGGAAGAAAAGTCCTCTGAGAGCCATGACTTGTTCATCTTGGTTCTTTTAGAGACACAGCGAGGGGACTCCAACCACAGTCTCCCTCGTTGCCACTCACTGGGCCACACACACCCCACTTGACTGGCATCGGTTGAGCTCCCTTTTGAAAAAGAAAAAGATGCTTTGCATGAAGCACTCTCAAAAATACGCGTGCCTTTCCCGTCCCCTGGCTGACCCAGGGGAAGAAAAGTCCTCTGAGAGCCATGACTTGTTCATCTTGGTTCTTTTAGAGACACAGCGAGGGGACTCCAACCACAGTCTCCCTCGTTTCCACTCACTGGGCCACACACACCCCACTTGACTGGCATCGGTTGAGCTCTCTTTTGAAAAAGAAAAAGATGCTTTGCATGAAGCACTCTCAAAAATACGCGTGCCTTTCCCGTCCCCTGGCTGACCCAGGGGAAGAAAAGTCCTCTGAGAGCCATGACTTGTTCATCTTGGTTCTTTTAGAGACACAGCGAGGGGACTCCAACCACAGTCTCCCTCGTTGCCACTCACTGGGCCACACACACCCCACTTGACTGGCATCGGTTGAGCTCCCTTTTGAAAAAGAAAAAGATGCTTTGCATGAAGCACTCTCAAAAATACGCGTGCCTTTCCCGTCCCCTGGCTGACCCAGGGGAAGAAAAGTCCTCTGAGAGCCATGACTTGTTCATCTTGGTTCTTTTAGAGACACAGCGAGGGGACTCCAACCACAGTCTCCCTCGTTTCCACTCACTGGGCCACACACACCCCACTTGACTGGCATCGGTTGAGCTCCCTTTTGAAAAAGAAAAAGATGCTTTGCATGAAGCACTCTCAAAAATACGCGTGCCTTTCCCGTCCCCTGGCTGACCCAGGGGAAGAAAAGTCCTCTGAGAGCCATGACTTGTTCATCTTGGTTCTTTTAGAGACACAGCGAGGGGACTCCAACCACAGTCTCCCTCGTTGCCACTCACTGGGCCACACACACCCCACTTGACTGGCATCGGTTGAGCTCCCTTTTGAAAAAGAAAAAGATGCTTTGCATGAAGCACTCTCAAAAATACGCGTGCCTTTCCCGTCCCCTGGCTGACCCAGGGGAAGAAAAGTCCTCTGAGAGCCATGACTTGTTCATCTTGGTTCTTTTAGAGACACAGCGAGGGGACTCCAACCACAGTCTCCCTCGTTTCCACTCACTGGGCCACACACACCCCACTTGACTGGCATCGGTTGAGCTCCCTTTTGAAAAAGAAAAAGATGCTTTGCATGAAGCACTCTCAAAAATACGCGTGCCTTTCCCGTCCCCTGGCTGACCCAGGGGAAGAAAAGTCCTCTGAGAGCCATGACTTGTTCATCTTGGTTCTTTTAGAGACACAGCGAGGGGACTCCAACCACAGTCTCCCTCGTTGCCACTCACTGGGCCACACACACCCCACTTGACTGGCATCGGTTGAGCTCCCTTTTGAAAAAGAAAAAGATGCTTTGCATGAAGCACTCTCAAAAATACGCGTGCCTTTCCCGTCCCCTGGCTGACCCAGGGGAAGAAAAGTCCTCTGAGAGCCATGACTTGTTCATCTTGGTTCTTTTAGAGACACAGCGAGGGGACTCCAACCACAGTCTCCCTCGTTTCCACTCACTGGGCCACACACACCCCACTTGACTGGCATCGGTTGAGCTCCCTTTTGAAAAAGAAAAAGATGCTTTGCATGAAGCACTCTCAAAAATACGCGTGCCTTTCCCGTCCCCTGGCTGACCCAGGGGAAGAAAAGTCCTCTGAGAGCCATGACTTGTTCATCTTGGTTCTTTTAGAGACACAGCGAGGGGACTCCAACCACAGTCTCCCTCGTTTCCACTCACTGGGCCACACACACCCCACTTGACTGGCATCGGTTGAGCTCCCTTTTGAAAAAGAAAAAGATGCTTTGCATGAAGCACTCTCAAAAATACGCGTGCCTTTCCCGTCCCCTGGCTGACCCAGGGGAAGAAAAGTCCTCTGAGAGCCATGACTTGTTCATCTTGGTTCTTTTAGAGACACAGCGAGGGGACTCCAACCACAGTCTCCCTCGTTGCCACTCACTGGGCCACACACACCCCACTTGACTGGCATCGGTTGAGCTCCCTTTTGAAAAAGAAAAAGATGCTTTGCATGAAGCACTCTCAAAAATACGTGTGCCTTTCCCGTCCCCTGGCTGACCCAGGGGAAGAAAAGTCCTCTGAGAGCCATGACTTGTTCATCTTGGTTCTTTTAGAGACACAGCGAGGGGACTCCAACCACAGTCTCCCTCGTTGCCACTCACTGGGCCACACACACCCCACTTGACTGGCATCGGTTGAGCTCCCTTTTGAAAAAGAAAAAGATGCTTTGCATGAAGCACTCTCAAAAATACGCGTGCCTTTCCCGTCCCCTGGCTGACCCAGGGGAAGAAAAGTCCTCTGAGAGCCATGACTTGTTCATCTTGGTTCTTTTAGAGACACAGCGAGGGGACTCCAACCACAGTCTCCCTCGTTTCCACTCACTGGGCCACACACACCCCACTTGACTGGCATCGGTTGAGCTCCCTTTTGAAAAAGAAAAAGATGCTTTGCATGAAGCACTCTCAAAAATACGCGTGCCTTTCCCGTCCCCTGGCTGACCCAGGGGAAGAAAAGTCCTCTGAGAGCCATGACTTGTTCATCTTGGTTCTTTTAGAGACACAGCGAGGGGACTCCAACCACAGTCTCCCTCGTTGCCACTCACTGGGCCACACACACCCCACTTGACTGGCATCGGTTGAGCTCCCTTTTGAAAAAGAAAAAGATGCTTTGCATGAAGCACTCTCAAAAATACGTGTGCCTTTCCCGTCCCCTGGCTGACCCAGGGGAAGAAAAGTCCTCTGAGAGCCATGACTTGTTCATCTTGGTTCTTTTAGAGACACAGCGAGGGGACTCCAACCACAGTCTCCCTCGTTGCCACTCACTGGGCCACACACACCCCACTTGACTGGCATCGGTTGAGCTCCCTTTTGAAAAAGAAAAAGATGCTTTGCATGAAGCACTCTCAAAAATACGCGTGCCTTTCCCGTCCCCTGGCTGACCCAGGGGAAGAAAAGTCCTCTGAGAGCCATGACTTGTTCATCTTGGTTCTTTTAGAGACACAGCGAGGGGACTCCAACCACAGTCTCCCTCGTTTCCACTCACTGGGCCACACACACCCCACTTGACTGGCATCGGTTGAGCTCCCTTTTGAAAAAGAAAAAGATGCTTTGCATGAAGCACTCTCAAAAATACGCGTGCCTTTCCCGTCCCCTGGCTGACCCAGGGGAAGAAAAGTCCTCTGAGAGCCATGACTTGTTCATCTTGGTTCTTTTAGAGACACAGCGAGGGGACTCCAACCACAGTCTCCCTCGTTGCCACTCACTGGGCCACACACACCCCACTTGACTGGCATCGGTTGAGCTCCCTTTTGAAAAAGAAAAAGATGCTTTGCATGAAGCACTCTCAAAAATACGCGTGCCTTTCCCGTCCCCTGGCTGACCCAGGGGAAGAAAAGTCCTCTGAGAGCCATGACTTGTTCATCTTGGTTCTTTTAGAGACACAGCGAGGGGACTCCAACCACAGTCTCCCTCGTTTCCACTCACTGGGCCACACACACCCCACTTGACTGGCATCGGTTGAGCCCCCTTTTGAAAAAGAAAAAGATGCTTTGCATGAAGCACTCTCAAAAATACGCGTGCCTTTCCCGTCCCCTGGCTGACCCAGGGGAAGAAAAGTCCTCTGAGAGCCATGACTTGTTCATCTTGGTTCTTTTAGAGACACAGCGAGGGGACTCCAACCACAGTCTCCCTCGTTTCCACTCACTGGGCCACACACACCCCACTTGACTGGCATCGGTTGAGCTCCCTTTTGAAAAAGAAAAAGATGCTTTGCATGAAGCACTCTCAAAAATACGCGTGCCTTTCCCATCCCCTGGCTGACCCAGGGGAAGAAAAGTCCTCTGAGAGCCATGACTTGTTCATCTTGGTTCTTTTAGAGACACAGCGAGGGGACTCCAACCACAGTCTCCCTGGTTGCCACTCACTGGGCCACACACACCCCACTTGACTGGCATCGGTTGAGCTCCCTTTTGAAAAAGAAAAAGATGCTTTGCATGAAGCACTCTCAAAAATACGCGTGCCTTTCCCGTCCCCTGGCTGACCCAGGGGAAGAAAAGTCCTCTGAGAGCCATGTCCACATTGTCAGTGGACAGACACGTGTGCTTATCTGCCAGCAGACCCACAGCAGCACTGAAGACAGGTTCCGAGAGAACGCTGGCTGCAGGACACGACAAGATCCCCAAGACGTACGTGGCGAGCTCAGGCAATTTATCAAGATTGGAAGCCAAGAATGAGCAGGGCTCAAGTTGCACATTAATGGAATCGATGTTTCCTTGCATATACTCATATATCTGTGTGTCCTCCTCTTTTTCCTTGTCCAGCTCTTTTGTTTTCGCATGAGTATATGTCCTTGTCACTTTTCCATGTGTTGTGAGTTGTTTGTGACCTTTTGGACACCTTTGAGGGTGTTTTCTAGGTGTTTTTCTGTGTTTGTGATTGCCTGCCATTGTTTCCTATGCAGTTCGAGTTCGGTTCGTCGAACGTTCGACGAACCGAACTCGAACGGGAGGTCCATTCGGCGAACCAACCTCGAGCCGAACCGCGACCGGTTCGCTCATCTCTAATGATGTTGTAATGAGTGATTCACTACTAACATTTAAGCAGAGCCTGGACGTCTTTCTTGAAAAATTTAATATTACCAGTTATGTATATTAGATTTCATGACAGGGTGTTGATCCATGGAACTAGTCTGATTGCCGTATGTGGAGTCAAGAAGGAATTTTTTCCCTATTGGAGCTTGTTTGCCACATTTGGTTTTTTTTGCCCTCCTCTGGATCAACATGTTAGGCTGTGGGTTGAACTAGATGGACTTAAGGCCACTTTACACATAGAGATAAATCTGCGGCAGATCTGTGGTTGCAGTGAAATTGTGGACAATCAGTGCCAGGTTTGTGGCTGTGTACAAATGTAACAATATGTCCATGATTTCACTGCAACCACAGATCTGCCAAAGATTTATCTCTGTGTGTAAAGTGGCCTTTAGAGTCTCCCTTCAACCTTAAAAACTATGATACTATGATACTATGATACAAGGATAACTTTCCATTTTGCCTTTCTTTGATAAAGAGGGCTAGTATATGGTGCAATACCAGAAGGTCCTTGTCCAATAGCAGTCTAAAAATTCCCATCTGACAGTGCTGGCTGCAGAGGTCATAGTTCTTTTGGCAACCAGTGTGCTCTGTTAGTGTGTTCCTGATGGTGCAGTAGGTTGTCATGTTTTCTAATGTGACTGTGTACTGCGACCTCAGGTGTAGCAGAGCCAGGATCGTCATGGGACATTTTATGGATGTTTGGGGGTTAATAAATTGGAGAAAGAGGGTGCATTTATTAAGAAAAGTAATTTTTCTCTGTTTTGTGTTTTGTTTTTATTTACTTACACAATTAGTAATGGTGGATTCTCATACACCCCTCCTCATAACTAACCTTGAGCTTGATGACAGCTGTAATTTTTTTTGACAAATCACAACTAACCCTTAATTTTACCCCCATTGCCGCCACTCCAGGGTAATTGGGATGAGCCGGGTAAAGCACTGGAATTGACGCTACTAATGGATGCGACAATTCTGGGGAAGCTGCGGGCTACTATTTTTAGGTTGGGGAGTCAAATTTCCATGGGCCTTATGGGCCTCCCCAGTCCGAGAATACCAGCCAAAAGGGGTCTGCTTTATCTTGGTTTAAGTTTGAGTTCCGCAACGGTCTTTTTTGTAAAGTCTGTCCGGACCTGACGATTCCAAATATCTGAGGGTTTGCCCTTCTACTAAAGACTATAAAATTTTCCACTAAATAAAAAGACCCATATTTCTGACACTGTATGGTGGTTTAAATAAAAATAAAATGGAATACTAAAGAGAGCAGTGGGAATAAAACATCAACAAATACTAGGCACTTTTCACCTGGTGACAGGAACTCTTAGAAAAGATGTTCACATATCGGACATTTATGCATATCAATAGGTGATACAAATGAACAAAGATTTGCACACCAACAGACTGTCTATATTCTTGACAAAAAGCCCTTTTATTTACCACATTTAGGAGAAATTTGTGGCATATCCTCTCGAAATGCTGTAAATGTCTCTGATAGGACAATCCAGTAGCATTTCATCTTACTTTTTAACTGCTAAGATATTGTGAAGAAGTAATATTTGTGGGATTTAGAGCCGTGAGACTTCTCCAGTTAATAAAAACAAGAAACCTTTAGCTTGCACCTATAGCTTAAAAATCTGATTATAAATAAACTGCCTGTCTCCACAAACCACATAAAATAGCTGGACAAACTGCAAATATTTCCACTAGGTTAACACCAATATAATGCCAGGTTGCATATACAGTGAAGAAAATAAATATTTGATACACAGCCAATGTTGCACTGTTTGTCACCTACAAAGAACGGAGAAGTCTGTTGTTTTTATTGTAAGTACACTTCAACTATGACAGACAGATATAATAAAATCCAGAAAATCACATTGTATGATTATTAAATAATTAATTTGCATTTTATTGCATGAAATAAGTATTGGATACAATAGAAGAACAAAACATAATATTTGGTACAGAAACCTTTGTTTTCAATTACAGAGGTCAGATTTTTCCTGTAGGTTTTGACCAAGTTTACTCACACTGCAGAAGGCATTTTGGCCCACTTCTCCATACAGATCTTCTCCAGATCTTTCACGTTTTGGGGCTGTCGCTGGGCATCATTGAGGCAACAGTTGTTGCCTTCTCACCAAGCTGCTTGCATATTGTCCAGTAGCCCATTCCAGCCTTGAGAAGGTCTACAATTTTGTCCCTTGTGTCTTTAGACAGCTCTTTGTTTTTGGCCATGGTGGAGAGGTTGGAGTGTGATTGATTCAGTGTCTGTTAGACAGGTAAAAAATTCAAACAAATTCAAACAAGTGCAATTAATACAGGTAATGAGTGCAGTGCAGGAGGGCTTATTAAAAAAAAATAACAGGTCTGTGAGAGCTAGAATTCTTGCTAGTTGGTAGGTGATCAAATACTAATTTCATCCAATAAAAGGCAAATTAATTATTTAAAAATTATAAAATATTATTTTCTGGATTTTTTATTTTGTCTGTCACAGTTGAAGTGTACCTACAATAAAAGTTACAGATGTCTTCATTCTTTGTAGGTGGGAAAAGTAGCAAAATCGGCAGTGTATCAAATACTTAATTTCCCCACTGTATTTTCTTTAAATGAAAACCAAATAGTTTGTCTGATAATGCTAAAGTATTGCGCTTTCCACCATTTAAAGGGGTTGTCCATGATTAGAAAAATATGTCTGCTTACTCCTAAAAATGGTCTATAGGTTGAGTTTTGTATTCCAGCTCAGTCCATTAGCTGCAATGAAGGCGAGCTGTAAGAACAGACATAATGCAACCATATTTTTTAAATACTGGACAAAACATTTTAAGTTTACATTACCCTGTGAAGGACTAGAAAAACTGTAGTCAATGTTATGTCTATATTAACAAAAAAATATGCTAACCTTATGTGACTTTCCATAATGTTACAGCAGGAATAGCATCAGGCTGTTGAAACAAGGTTTGCCTGATATTTATTCTTTATACCATCGGTTTGCTATAGTAGATAGAACCTTCCTGCATTTTTGTAATTTTTGCTTTAAAAAATGTATACTCCAAGTACAAGCAAGGACAAACAAGTTTTAATAGATTATCCACATTGCCTTTTTTGTGCCATTATTCATCTCTATGCCACCTTTTCTGTTTTGTCTGATTTTTTTTATGATAGAATTATTTTTTCATTTCTATTTTCTCATCTTCTAATTGCAAGCCATGTCAATCAAGTAATTGAAACAACGTGAAACTACAGTTGTCGTTTTTAACAAAGAGCTAATTCAGTTTTAATTATAGGCTTATACATGAAATAATACATACTACACTAATGGATGAAAGTGCTGGCGCGCTTGACATTATTCAAGAAAATGAAATATTTCTTCCAGAAAAGTTTTAAAATGACATGTTTTGTTATACACTTATTTATTTCCATTATGTGTATTGGCGTAATACAAAAAAATCAGAGAAAAATAGCAGATTGGACATAATTTCACACAAAACTGAAATGTTATGGTCGAAATTGTTACCAGCTTTCCAAAATTGTGAGTAAACAACTTTCTTTCAAGCATGTGATGATTGTTGAAAGTTAAAAGTTACAGCTGTTGGCAATAAGAAAATGACAATGGAAACCTGATAAAAAGGGGAGATGGTGACTCAGTCTTTGCATTGTGTTTCTGTGTGTGCCACACTAACCATGGAGAAAATAAATCGAAGAGAACTGTCTGAGGTATTGAGAACCAAATTTTTTGAAAAACATCAACATTATCCAGGTTACCAGTTTGTCCATGGTGTGCAATATAATCAAGAAGTTTACAACCTCAATACATTTATAACCCATGCCACTGTAGCTAATCTCCCTGGAGTTAAAGGGCAAAGAAAAATGGAATAAAGGTTGCAACACATGATAGTCTGGTTGGTTGATAAGCAACCCCAATCAAGTTCCAGTGACCTTCATGCTGTCCTGCAAGCTCAGGGTGGATCAGTGTCAGTACAAACTCTCCATCTACATTTGAATGAAATGAAATGCTATGGCAGGAGACCCAGGAGGACCCCACTGCTGAAATAGAGACAAAGAACAGCTAGACTACAGTTTGCCAAAATGTATGTGAGTAAGCAAAAAATCCTTCTGGGAAAGCACCTTGTGGATAGATAAGACCAAGATAAATCTTTTTGGTAAAGCACATCATTCTGTTTCCCAAAAACAAAGAAAAGAACACAGTACTTACAGTCAAGTATGGTAGAGGTTCAAAAATGTTTTGGGTTATCTTGATGCCCTAGACACTTAGTACCTAGACTGTGTGCAAGGCATCCTGAAATCTGAAGATTAACAAAGGATTTAGGTCTCAATGTAGTAACCAGTTTCAGAAATCTGGGTTTGTGTCCTAGATCATGGGTCTTCCAGAGGACAATGACTCTGATAATAGTTCAAGAAGCAGCCAGAAATGGATGGAAACAAAGGGTTGGAGAGTTCTGAACTGGCAGCAATGAGTCTGGATCTAAATTCTAGTGAACCTCTGTGGAGATATCTTAAAATTGCTGTTAGCAGAAGGCACCCTTCAAATATGAGAGGCCTGGGGCAGTTGGCAAAAGAAGAGAGGTCCAATATTCCAGTTGAAAGTTGTAAGAAGCTTCGTGATGTTTATACAAAGTTGTTTACCCCTAATTTTGGAAAGGTGCTAACAATTTTTTCCATACCATCTGAATTGTAAAGCTCTGCAGAATATGTTGGCTCTATAGAAATAAAGATTATTATTATTATTATTATAGAAAGCGATTTATTGCAGTTATTTATTCCAAAGGCTGTGCAACCAAATATTAAGTGGAGGGTGCCAACAATTTTGCCCAGTTTTGGGGTTTTGTGTGAAATTATTTCCAATTTGCCTTTTTTGTGTTGTTCCAATACACACAAAGGAAATAAACATGTGTAATTGCAATAATATTCTGGGAAAAAATACTTTGGGAAAAATTTCAGGGGGCCAACACTTTTGGCTATGACTGTATATTCAGAGATATGTTTGAGGACATTGTGGAGTTCAATAACACACGCAAACATTAAAGAATATAATTACATTTTCTTGTATAAATTCTTCAGCTACAGTATCCATACCTCCTGCCAAGGAAATTCCACAAACTGCTATAGACTTAATGGTAAATGTTATTTTAACACTTGTTTCTGGCCTCCAACCTAGAATTATATTGCTTATTTTATTAGCTCATTAACCACCTACCAAGTTGCGTTATTAGATAGTTCATTCCATGTGATATGTTTTATAATTGGCCTAAGTATCACATCAGTGCTTAATTATGAAAAACTAATTTTCTATGATTGACAATTATGTGTGCAATGATGATTTTCTAATGTTATATTTTGAGATATCAGTATTAATTGCGCCACTCCATCAGTTCATAGAACATAACTTAAGCAGATTATGTGGCTATCTGTATGTTCGCAGATTCACCGAGGATATCCTATATGTTAATGCTTTAATCCATCATTATGGAATCAGAAATCATTATTTTATATTGTATTCTAGACTTTAGATGAAATGAACAAATCGTACTTTGATTTTAAAGTATAAATCTGTCATTTTTGGTAGAACAGTAATCAATAAAAGTCAACAAATCACAGATCATTTCTTCCTGTTGTGAAATTGAAGTTATCTTTTTTTATTTTAGTTTATTTTCCTTCCAGTGAAAATGTTCAGGCATTTCAAGTCTACTAAAGCTAGCTGTGAGCATTAAGTGGAATCAAAGAAATCATCTGAGATAAGTCAGCTGAAAATACTGCTGTACCCAACTTTACTATTTTCTCATGGATTAGTTTATCTTATATAAACCTGAAGTATTGAATCTTTATTAATATTTTCTGATCTGAGGTTTACTGGGTTTTACTGGACGTGCTCTTTAATTGACTGCTTTAAAAGCTTGTAGTGATATCTGTCTGACATCGAATGTTGCTTGTCCTCATATGCGGTCAAGCCCCATGCCATAATTTGTATAATAAAAGGGTATTTCATTTACTATTTTGTAAATTATGATTTTATACAGCCAATTGTAATTTGAAAAAGATTCGAAGCCTGTTACGTCCAATAGAAATTTAAAACTTGTTTTGTTCTACACTAATAATCTATACAGTAAGGTTTTATAGGGCAGAATTTAATGAGGAAAATCCCTTTACAACTAGTGACATACATGTCATTTCCCTTCCTTTGAGTTCTTTTAAACTTGCAATTTCTTTGTGCGAGTGCAATCCGATAAAACATTGGATTGTACTTGCACCAGTGCAAAACTATGGGGCAGTGTCCTCTTGCTTTTTATTTCTCATCACTAATTGTGCTATTGGTGCAATCGCAGTATGCTGCATTTGGCAGGGAGTCTCAACTCACGCACCCCTAGACAAGCCTAGGTGTTATGATCCGGAACCATGGAAGACCACCATAACTCATTGGTAAAAGGTGACAAGAGCATTGGCAACTAATCTGACCGCCATCCCCTTACTAACCATCAACACTAGAAGTAGCTGAGGGGTGAACTAACATACTGTGCACCGCGAACCCAGCCAGAGAACTAGCTATCCTAAAGGAAGGAAAGATGAATAACTCTCTGCCTCAGAAAATAGATAAAGAATAGCATGCCCCCCACATTCAAAGACTGCGGTGATATAGAAAAACACAATACACAGATAGATGATAGGATTAGCAAAAGGTGAGGCCCCCACTGACTAAAATAGGATAGGACAGGAAAGGGGCTGATGGTGGCCAGAGAAAAACCCTGCAAAATTCCAAATTCCTGATAGTAGAAAAAGGCCCTCAGGTCGCACGATCTGCACTCCGTCCTATACCAGGCGCTCTTGTCATACCACTGAACAGAAAACAAGAATCATTACAAATTCAAAAAGCCACAAACACATGGACTTATAGGAGCTATACTCCAAACAAAACTGCAGGGAGTTTCCCAGCTAAGCAACTGAAAGGGAAAATCCCTGCATGCCAATAAACTGAAAACAACCACAGCAAATGACAAACTCAGATAAGATTAAAAGAACCAAACAACAAATAAAGAGCAAAGCACTTATCTGGGGTAGATGTGGTGTGGAGCAGAATGAAGCAGCCTGGTGAACAAAGAACAACTGACATCCGGCATAGCCTGCTATCAGACCAGGATTTAAATAAGCAGAGAGTTAGCAATAGAAACGCCGATTGCTCAACACACCTGGTCTATGTCCAAACCATTCCTGGCCACAAGAGGGAGCCTCCCAGCAGCCAAAGCATAACTGACATTCACAACAGTACCCCTTCCTTGAGGAGGGGTCACCGAACCCTCACCAACGCCACCGGGTTGCTCGGGATGAGCATGATGGAAGGCGCGAACCAACCTGTCCGCATGAATGTCAGAAGCCACAAACCAAGAGTTATCCTCCTGCCCATAACCCTTCCATTTCACAAGATACTGAAGCTGACGCCTACTGCGACGGGAATCCAGAATTTTTTCAACCTCATACTCCAGATCCCCTTGTACCAAAACAGGGTCAGGAGGCACTGCTGCAGGAACTGTTGGCTCCACATGTTTCTTCAACAAGGACTTATGGGAGCTATACTCCAAACAAAACTGCAGGGAGTTTCTCAGCTAAGCAATTGAGAGGGAAAATCCCTGCATGCCAATAAACTGAAAACAACCACAGCAAATGACAAACTCAGATAAGAGTAAAAGAACCAAACAACAAATAAAGAGCAAAGCACTTATCTGGGGTAGATGTGGTGTGGAGAAGAATGAAGCAGGCTGGTGAACAAAAAACAACTGACATCCGGCATAGCCTGCTATCAGACCAGGATTTAAATAAGCAGAGAGTTAGCAATGGAAACGCCCATTGCTCAACACACCTGGTCTATGTCCAAACCATTCCTGGCCACAAGAGGGAGCCTCCCAGCAGCCAAAGCATAACTGACATTCACAACACCTAGGGGAGTGGGAGAAACATCGCACTGCACTCGCATGTTATGCGACTTCAGTGCGATATATGCAGAGACAGACAGCGGAGGAGATGGGGAGAAAGTGCTCCTCCCTCTTCTTCGCAGCTGTGATATGATTGCAAGGTCACATCACAGTCACTTGACACCTCCAGCAGAGGGTCATTAGCATATCGCTTGCAATGCCCTCGCATCGAAAGTGGTACATAAGGGGAAAAGAACCCTTTGATGTAGGCTCACATGCTGATCTCCCATCTGTCCAAGCAATTGACAGCTAATTTTATCAGCAATCAAGTTCCTCAAACAGCCATGGATGGATGCAGGATTCACTCACGGCTGGTATTCAGTTTAACCCCTTCAACCCCGGCAATTTTCTATTTTTCATTTTCTTTTTTTTCTCACCTTCCGAAAGTCGTAACCTTTTTGTTTTTCTGTCAATATTGCCATTTGAGAATTTATTTTCTCACAGCACGAGTTATACTTTTGAAAGAAACCATTATTTTTACCATTGACTGGAAAATGGTAAAAAAAATCCAAGTGCAGTGAAATTGCAAAAAAAGTGAAATTGCGCAATAGTGTTTGGGGTCTTTTATTCCCAGTGTTGACTATATCGTAAAACTGATGTGTCAGTATGATGCCTTACATTGTTACAAGTTTGGGGATACCAAACATGTATACATTTACTTTTATCTAAATGGTTAAAAAAAAATCAGAAGTTTGTCAAAAAAAAGAATTGCGCTTTTTTTGTCATTTTTCGAGATGCATAGCATTCTCATTTTTCAGAATCTAGGGTTCAGTGACAGCTTATTCTTTGTGTCATGAGCTTGTGTTTTTAATGATACTATTTTTGTGCAGGAGCCACTTTTTGAACCTGGTAAATAAAAAAAACCATTATGGAATGGCACTTTTTTTTTCCAAGTTCACCACACTTGCAATTTTTCTCCATTTCCATTATAATATGTGGCATTGTGGCAGAATGAATTGTGTCATTAAAAAGGACTACTCATCCAGTAAAATACAAGCCCTCTTATGGCTATATTGTCTAAAAAAATAAAAACATTATGGCTCTTGAAAAAAGGGTAGGAAATAAACAAAACGAAAAACAGAAAATCTCCCGGGGATTGAAGGCGTTAAATCCAAAGGAATACGATGGTAATGTTACATGGAACATAACAACTGTGACATTTCTTAATTAAAATTTCCTGTAGCTTCAGTATTCCACACTAAATTGTATGACCATTATAGGGAGTACATGTTGTGCCCGTCTAAGATGGCTAGCATGGAGCAGGATTCAGCTATACTAAAATAATTTTTTTCATGCTTTTAATACTGCCTGTTACTTCATTATATGAAATTCATTGCAAGAGATGGAGTTTCATGCTGACAAGTTCCATTTATTTGGTGGAAAAGACAGGGAATAAAATGTATATAAAATTATGACTTGCAAATATTGAGACATGCTGCAATGCCTTGAATAAAGCCATGTGCACACAATGTGTTTTTATGCATTTTTGATGAAATTTTGTTGTAGTTTTGTCACAAAACTGCATGCCAATTATTATGTCAGCAAAGTCAATGAGAATTCTGAAGTGTTGTGCACATGCTGTTATTTGCTCTTTGTAGATTTGGCAGCATGTCAACTCTTGGTGCGTTTTTGATTCTGTTTTTCAGCCCTTCCACCTTGGTGGCAAATGGCATCTTGGCAACTTCACACTTGATTTTCCTCAATTCATGGGCAGTTATTTTGCAACTTTTTTGCCCAACATGCTTCTTGCGACCCTGTTGGCTATTTACCATGAAATGCTTGATTGTTCTGTGATCATGCTTCAAAAGTTTGGCAATTTCAAGACTGCTGCATCCCTCTGCAAGACATCTCACAATCTTGGTGTTTTCAGAGCCCGTCAAATCTCTCTTCTGACCCATTTTGCCAAAGGAAAGGAAGTTGCCTGATAATTAAGAATAATAATATATAGAGTGTTGATGTCATTACATTACACCGCTCCTCATTACAGAGATGCACATCACCTGATTTACTTAATTGGTAGTTGGCTCTCAAGCCTACACAGCTTGGAGTAGGACAACATGTAAAAAAGGATCATGTGATCAAAATACTCATTTGCCTAATAATTCTGCACACAGTGTACATTCCACAACTAAAATGTGGGTTGTTTCCATATTTTAGGAGGTTTTTCTACTTGTTAATATTTGTTGCAAGCACTGCTTTTTAATCAGGGGAAATTTATCTGCAATAACCAAAAATCTTCAAGCAAATTAATACAGTAAATTGACACAATTAACTTTGCAAGTCTGTTTTGGTACATCTATTTACATTGCCAAATTGGAGACACATACATGAAACCAAGCATAAGGGCTCTTTTCCATCTGCGATTTTCATGGGCGAGTGCAATCTGATAAAAAATCGGATTGCACTCGCACCAGTGTTAATCAATGAGGCAGTTTCCTCTTTCCTGTTATTTCTTCACATGAATCATGCTCTCGGTGCAATCGCAGCATGCTGCGTTTTGCAGCGGCTCACGCACCCCCATACAAGCCTATGGGAGCGTGCGAAACATCGCACTGTACTCGCATGTTATACAAATGCAGTGCAGTGCATGCTGAGACAGGCAGCGGAGTTGATGGGGAGAAAGTCCTCCTCTCCATCTTCTCCGCTGCTGTGATGTGATCGCAGGATCACATCACAGTTGCATGACCCTCGGCTGACACCCGCAGCAGGGGGTCATTAGCAGATCTCTTCCGATGCTCCCGCATCAGAAGCTGTACGCAAGTGGAAAAGAGCCCATATACTATCTTAAATAATGTCTGTAGTATATGTGGGCAGGATCTGCTTCCATGTGTCTGACATCACTTCTCTACTTCTCTTCTTTTTGTTTTCAAAATAGGGGGAAGGCTAAAATTTAGATCATAGTTTGTAACTGTGATGTGACAAGGAGATGAGAACAGTGTCATATGTAAGGAGTCCTGCCCCTAAAGACATAATAATAATAATAATAATATATATATAATGAATAGAGTGTAATGTGAATAGTAAGGCCATGTGCGCACATTGCGTTTTTTCATGCGTTTCCGCAGCGTTTTTGAGCTGCAGCATTTTAATGCAAAATTGCATGTGTTTTGATTTTCAGGCAAAGTCTATGGGAAATTGGGATTTCTTGTACGCACGATGCATTTAAAAACGCAGCATTTTTGTTGACAAGAATTTGTCAAAAACTCTGCATTTGAAGAAGCAACATGTCAATTGTTTTTGCCATTTTGGCAGCATTTTGCTAACATTGAAGTCAATAAGAATTATCAAAACGCAACCTAAAAGAAAATTCTAGCGTTTTTCATGCTTTTTTGATGCTAAAGGCATGCTTTTTTGACAAAATCAAAGCATGCATTTTTGGCATTATAGTGAGGTCAAGAGGTTTCTATTTGCCCTCACATCCAGCACGACTTTAAAAAATGAGTCAAACAATACTTTTACTTTATTTTGAATATAATTATTAAATTGCTTTAATAATTTTCGATAAATTATCATTATAGTGTATGATTTAATGATTATTATTATTATTTTCAAATTTTTTCCTACTGTTTGAATGTTCACACTTTATTTAGATATTTATTTGTGTTGAAAACGCATCTCAATTTAAGCACTTAAAATGCATGTAAAATGCGGTCTAAATGCATCAAAAACGCTATAAAAACGCTTGCGTATTTCCTACGTTTATGTGGTCAAAACCAAATTTGACAAGGACAAATTCTGTCAGAGGATGCGTTCATTTCTGCAAGTTGCGCACATGGCCTAAGAATGTTGTGTAAGGTAAACCAAAGTACACAATATCCCCCATCCTGTGGGGATGGATGGAGTGTCCGAGAATCGAGCCTCAACCATGGCTAATGACCAAGACCACCCTCAAGCATATATAACTGAGGCCAAAGCTAATTCTGGCTTTCCTACTAACTAATGCAAAAATGTAAATGACGCCCCTTCCCCGCAATATTATTACAGCAATACTAAACTTGTATTGTTTTTCTTTATTAAATTATGAGAAAAACTCAAGAGCTTGAAACAAAAAAAATTGATTTGTGTTACCATTTTGTAAAATCTGCTACTTATTTCTATCCATAGAAACATCTTAGTGCTTCATTTTTATGTACTGAGCTCATGTTTTTTTTCATAACTTTAGGCTAGATTCAATGTTTTGGTTGTTTTTACTGGATTTTTTTAAGGATAGGATGTGACCACCCCCCCCCCAAAAAAAAAAAAATAAAATGTTTTAGTTATATATCTGCATATGGCATTTACTGTAAGAATTACTTTAATGATTATAGATTGTACTTATACGAATGCACTGATAGCAACTGTTTATTTTTTTATATTTCTTCATTTATAATGGGGAGAAGGGGGGTTGTTCGATTTTAATTGTAACTTTTTTTTATTAATATTTATTTATTTTTACTCTTTTCGTACTTTCTTCTTATACTGCAACCTCTCTACATTGACTAAGTTTAGACCAGTCAGAGTAGATCCCTATTCAGACATCCTGGATGCATGGAGGTCAGAATGAGACATTACGGCTATTTCTTCAAAGTCCATCACCCCAGACTGGGCTATGTTCTTATTCAAATAATATTAGTGTTGATTTATCAGTAGCTTCAGGAGATAACCATTAGATGACTAGCTGTTTCATGCCATGTAGTCAATTTTCTCTGTGTAACCCCACCCCCACCACCTATTAGCAGTTTCTGTCAATATACAGTGTACACAGAAAGCTGCCTAGCAGTGGTATAGGTATGTGTTTGAGGCCCCCTTCACATGTCCGTGAAACACGTGCGTGTTTGTTCCGTTTCCGTATATACCGGAGGCACGGACAAACATGCACCAATGTTAATCTATGATTGTGGTCACACGTGCGTTATTTCATTATGTCCGTGTGTGCGTGTCCGTGATCCATATGTGTTTGCGTTTTGCACGGATGCATGTCCGTTATCTGCACGGAGCACGCACACGTGGACACAATGAAAGTCTAATGTATGTGCACACACGTTAGTAAACACATATGCATCTACCTATAGTCCGTGTCCGTTTGGTGTTTTTATTTCTAGAGATGTCGGCCATTCTTTCTATTTCTGTGTATGTCGGTCAATCTCCGAGTCCGTCGGTCGGTCTCTCTGTCTCTCTGTCGGTCTCTCTGTCTGTCTGTCCCTCTCTCACAGTCTGTTGGTCATTTTGCCCCCCTCTCTCATACTTATCGTTTCCCGATCACCAGCGCGGCGCTGCACGGCATTCACACTGCTGCGGCGGCTTTTACTATTTTGAAAATGAAAAAGCCGGCCGCTCATTAAACATCTCGTATGCCCTGCTTTCCCCGCCCACCGACGCCTGTGATTGGTTGCAGTGAGACACGCCCCCACGCTGAGTGACATGTGTCTCACTGCACCCAATCACAGCAGCCGGTGGGCGTGTCTATACTGTGCAGTAAAATAAAAAAATAAATAATTAAAAAAAACCGGCGTGCGGTCCCCCCCAATTTTAATGCCAGCCAGATAAAGCCAAACGGCTGAAGGCTGGTATTCTCAGGATGGGGAGCTCCACGTTATGGGGAGCCCCCCACCCTAACAATATCAGTCAGCAGCCGCCCAGAATTGCCGCATACATTATATGCGACAGTTCTGGGACTGTACCCGGCTCTTCCCGATTCTTCCCGAGGGCTTTTTCGGGCTGATTAAATTGTTGAACCAGGGTATATGTTTGTGTTTTTTATTTCTAATAAAGGATTTTTTCTGGTGTGTGTGTTTATTTACTGTAACTTACAGATTAATCATGAAAGGAATCTCGGGGAGACGCCTGACATGATTAATCTAGGATTTAGTGGCAGCTATGGGCTGCCATTAACCCCTTATTACCCCGATTTGCCAAAGCACCAGGGAAAATCGGGAAGAGCCGGGTACAGTCCCATAACTGTCGCATCTAATGTATGCGGCATTTCTGGGTGGCTGCTGACTGATATTGTTAGGGTGTGGGGCTCCCCATAACGTGGAGCTCCCCATCCTGAGAATACCAGTCTTCAGCCATATGGCTTTATTTGGCTGGCATTAAAATTGGGGGAGACCGCATGCCAGTTTTTTTAATTATTTATTTATTTATTTTACTGCACAGTATAGACAGGCCCATCGGCTGCTGTGATTGGGTGCAGTGAGGCACCTGTCACTCAGCATGGGGGCGTGTCTCACTGCAACCAATCATAGGCGCCGGTGGGTGGGGAAAGCAGGGAATACGAGATTGTTTAATGAGCGGCCGGCTTTTTCAAAATAGTAAAAGCCGCCGCAGCAGTGTGAATGCCGTACAGCGCCGCGCCGGTGATCGGGAATCGGTGAGTATGAGAGAGGGGGGGAAACTTCAGTCACTCGGGGGAATTAGCGGTCACCGGTGAATCCTTCACAGGTGACCGCTAATCAGTACTCGACACAGACAGAGCCGCGGTATGAGGATGAACTCGGGTGAAGTTCACCTGAGTTCATTCTCATCGCGCAACTCTGTCGGCTTTCAGCCGACATTTATAAACGACATTGTGCATAACACACGGACATTCCACATGGACATTCCACGTACACATACACGTTGATTCCATACGCACACATGGACGTTCTACACACAAACACGGCTAGCATACGCAATTCACACAGATGCCACACGGACCATAAAAACGGACACAAAATCGGGACACGGACCCGAAAAATGACCCGTAACACACGTGCGTGTTTTTCACGGACGTGTGAAGGGGGCCTAAGGCTGTGTCCGCAGTTTCCGTTTTTACCTGCATTTCAGCTGCGTTTTGAACTGCAGCGTTTTCATGCCAAACTGCATGCGTTTTAATTTTCCAGCAAAGTCTATTGGAAAAGTGGATTTCTTGTCCGGCACTATGCAGTTCAAAACACTGCGTTTAATTTGCATAATTTTTGGCAAAAACTCAGCGTTCAAAGAAGCAGCATGTCAATTGTTTTTACCATTTGGGCTGCGTTTTGCTAACATTGAAGTCAATGAGAAGTAGCAAAAAGCAAGCAACATCAAAATTCCAGCGTTTTCCATGTTTTTTAGCGTACATGCGTTTTGGACTACATAACCGCATGCTTTTCTGACATCAAAATAATGGAATGATATGTCCCTTTACACAAACACATAGTTCAACAATTAAAATAATAAAAAATATTATTTTATTGTTATTTTAGCCTTAAATAGTATAAAACGGCAATAATTATATTAAATATTACTCTTTTCGTTTTGATATAAATAATTATATTTGTTTTCGATTTTTTCCCCATTTTTTCATAGTGTTTGTATGTTTAAACTTTATTTAGCAGTGTCTTTATGTTCAAAACGCATCTGAGTTTACGCAATGAAAAAGCATGTAAAAAGCGCTAAAAACGCAGCTAAAACGCGGTAAATACACACACGTTTTTATCACGTTTCTGTGGCCAAAAGCAACTTTGGCAAAAGCAATTTCTGCTAGAAGATGCGTTTAGAGCTGCAACTACTTCGACGCAAAGTGCGGACATAGCCTAATGGGGAAGATGAGGTTAAAGGGCTCATTTTTCTGAGCGCTGGTTGCACCAGAAAATAAAGTGATTTTATCACAACTGGTGCAACCAGTAAACAAAGTGACACATTTCTGGAATCAGAGTCTCTGCTGCTACATCATGCTGCTCACACATGGTTTATCAAAACCATGATGACAGATTCTTTTTAACACCTTCACCCCTAGCCGATTTTCCATTTTTTTTCACTCCTTTTCTTCCAAGAGCCATAACTTTTTTTATTTTTCAGTCAATCTTGGCATATAAGTGCTTGTTTTTTGTGGAACGAGTTGCACTGAAAGCATGAGTTTCACCATATAGTGTACTGGAAAATGGCAAAAAATTCCAAATGTGTAAAAATTGCAAAAAAGTGTGATTGCACGATTGTTTTTGAGATATTTTATTTACTATGTTCCCTATATGGTTAAAATTGATGTGTTGCTGTGATGCCTGAGGTCGGTGCAAGTTTGTAGACACCAACATACATTGTTTTACTTTTATCTAAGGGGTTAAAAAAAATAAGACGTTTGTCCCAAAAAAGTAGCGCAAGTTTTGCGTCACTTTCCACAACCCACAGCGTTCTCATTTTTTGGGATCTATGGCTCAATAGTGACTTATTTTTTTGCGTCTCAAGTTGTTGTTTTTAATAATACCATTTTTGCGCACATGCTACGTTTTGATCGCCTGTTATTACATGTTGCGCAAAATTTGTGGAGACCGAAAAATTTTTGCCGTAATTTTGGCGTTTGGAATTTTTTTGTCCCTATTCCAGTTAGCGATCAGATTAATTGATTTTATATTTTGGTTGGGCATTTCTGAACGATACAAAATGTGTATGTATTTTTTTTTATCTTTTTAACCCTTTAGTTTTCAATGGGGTGAATTGGGGGTGATTTCAACTTTTAGAATTTTTTTATTTTTTTTAAAAAGTTTTAAAACTTTTTTTTATTTTACTAGTACCTCTATGGTGCTATAATGATCATCAGTCTGATCGTTCATTCTTTTTTCCTGATCAGAGCAGCACCGCTCACATCAGGAGAAATGCTTACCTCTTGTAACCTGCAGTACTCGACAGTTACAGTTATTTGATCTACAGGAGTCATCACATAACCCTGTGCTATTATGACAAACATTTGATTCATGTGATCACGTCACGTGACTTCTGGTGGAGGCCGGAGAGTATGCAATTTCCGTGATCACCATTAAAATGGCGCTGTCACATTTTGACAGCACCTCTGTGCCAATCATGGCACTGGTTACCCATCTGCTGCAGAAAAAAACAAAAAAGCCAGCACTAAATGTGCACTACAGCACTAAAAATTTCAACTGTACTTATTATAAATTTGAGATTTTTGGCAAAAAATTGCAATTTCTTGAGCTACCCCGCCACGTGACAGCAAATCTCTTTGGGGCAGTCCTACGCTAAAATATTTTTATAAAATGTGCCAGACGGCCTCCCATATGAAATAGTAAAACTGCTCTTAGCAGCACTCACTTGGTCTTTTTCAATCCCGTACCCATTTTGCCAAAAATCTCAAATTATAATAATAGTACAGTTTGGAATTTTTAGTGCAGTAGTGCACATTTGGTGCTGGCTATCTTGATTTTTTCAGTGAATCGGTCAGTGGCTGACCCCCACCTTGCCGTGCACCCCAATTTTGGTTATATTCCACCTGTCATGATTTTGGCAATTGGTGACTGTTCACATTCAGTCATCAGGCCCTGTCCACAGGCTTTTTACTTTAGGCAGCATTTGATTGGACCTGTCCCGCCCACAGCCATGATTCAGTCATGGGTACGGGATTGAAAAAGACCAAGTAGGTGCTGCTAAAAACAGTTCTACTTTTTCATATGTGAGGTCGCAATGCACATTTTTAATAAAAATATTTTAGTGTAGGACTGCCCCAATGAGATTTGCCATGACATGGCGGGGTAGCTCCAGAAATTGCAGTTTTTTGCCAAAAATCTCAAATTATAATAATAGTACAGTTTGGAATTTTTAGTGCAGTAGTGCACATTTGGTGCTGGCTAGCTTGTTTTTTTCCATCTGCTGCAGAGTCTGATATAAACTTATCATTCTGACCCACGAAATCCTCCACAGTTCTACGCCGCTCTACATTTCTTCACTCCTTTCTGTCTATCACACTACCTGTGCCCCCGGCCTGTTTATTGTATAAGACTAACAGCCTCAATAACACAAACATCTCCCTCCTGTCTTCAAGATTTTTTATAAACCGTGATAAAAATCTCTGGAATGCACTACCCAGAACAATTAGCTTAAATCTAAATATCCCCAATTTTAAAAACGCATTTCTTTAGACTAGCCTCTCATCTCACTTCAATTATCTATTTCCATTTTGCCTTTACAACACTTTTTTCAAAATCTGGTCCTTCATGCACGTAATATCACTCTGTACATGTACATGTATAGATAATGGCTGATTTATTCATCATTATTTGAATACCTTTTAGTATATTTATGGCTGGACAATACCATACAAGCACTTTATGAATTGAATCTTGGAATTCGGCTCTTCAATTGTTAAACTTCTTTATTCCTTACAGACTGCACACGCATTGTTTGAGCCAGCAGGGAAAATGGCGTGTGCAGTCTGTTTCACATTGTAAAGAATAAAGTTTAACATTTGTAAAGCCGGATTCCAAGACTTATTTCACTTCAACATGCTGTGGCAGAGCATGTCCGAGGTCCAAGTGAAGAAACATGGACTACAAAGGTGAGCTGAAACCATTTATTTTGTTCCCATACAAGCACTGTATACCATTTACCTTTTGTGTCTCCCCTATTTCCTCAAAGATTGTAAGCTTGCGAGTAGGGCCTTCATTCCTTTTGGTGTCTGTAAAATTGCCATTCTATTTTATCTTTGACTTTATGTGTTTTATTGTCACTCTTTAAAAGTGGTGTAAAACTCTGACAACATTGTTCCCAGCAGCGACCTGTGAGTCAGGGATACTTCCAGGCATCTTCCTCATGCTGTTTCCATTCAATTTGAGAGATGTTTCCATCTATTTCAGCAATTTTACTGTCCCCTAGACCTCCTGGAAGGGTCAGCCAGAAAAATGCTTGAGTTTACCATTGATTTCCATTATACTGGTTACTCGAGTCAAGCTCATCTGAGCATCAAACCTGCTTGATTTGAGTAATGAGCTACCGAACATTTAAGTGCTTGGTCAGCACTAATGAACTAATAATTCAAAATTAAACCATTTTGCAACAAAGAGCTTTATCTAAAGATGCCTGCCTATAAAAAATGGCCTCAATGGTTTCCACCTTTTTCAATAGTTAATCCTCAACACTTACCAGATTTCAGCTTTATTGAGTTCTTTAAGGGAGAAATGATGAATTGATAGTAGTTTACAGAAAAGCTGAGTAACAAAGAAATGCAAGTTGTGTGGGTTCTTTTGGAAGCAAGTGGTTCACCCATATGTATTATTGGCCACATTGATATTATGTTGAGAAACAAGGTTTCTTTCAAATTCCTTGTGTTGCCAATAGTGCCTGTGAGTGGCGCTATTGCAGTCCATTTTTCCCCATCGCTTGACCCCTAGGCTCCATGACCTCGGGGATCCGGTGATGTCACGTCAACTTTTTATTCACTTGACATCACCGTGGGTAGCCCCAGTCTCTGTGAGTCACTGGGCTGTGGGCAGAGTTTCACCGCTCATCAAAGCCCAACATCCCTAATGCTTGCGCTCTCTGAAAGTAAAGGAGCCGTGAGCAGGGAGGTGCTGTGCTGTGACGAGCGGTGATACGTCGCCCACTGCCTATTGACTCACGGAGACTAAGACAGGCCTCGGTGATGTCAGGTGAGCAGGAAGTTGATGTGATATCACCGAATCCCTAATGTCACGGAGCTCAGGGGTCAGGCGATGGGAAAGAGCGGCCCTAAATAGTGTTGCTCACTAGCACTATTGGCAACACAAGGTATTTGAGAAAAATCTTGTTTCTCATCATAATATCATTGTGGCCAATAATGAATATGGGTGAACCATCCCTTTAAATATTAACAAATTATATGGTAATTGTCTTCAAGGCATTTATTGTTACAGGTGATTCTTGATTGAAACCACTAAATATGTATGAAATTGCAGGAAAATTGTAATTGTTTTAAGTGATTTCAAATTCAGTAATTTCCAAATGTGTTTTCTGTATATTAGCTGAAAAAAGCAGGCAGTCAATATCAGTTAATGTATAATGATGATTATGCAGTCAGCTTTATATTTTTTACCATTCCTTGCGTGAAGAATGGTATTTCAGAAAATTTAAAACATTTTGTTTCCAATAATGATCACTGTAAAGGGGTTGATTGTGTTTATGATATTGATTACTTATCCTAAGGATAGGCAATAAGTAATTAGATTTCTGGGGGTCTGGCACCTGGGACTTTCACCAATAAGATGTTTATATAGAGGAAAAAAAATCATCAATAACATAAAGTCAAAAACTCTTTAAATCTAAAAAGAATTAATAAGATTTTATTATTATTATTTGATAATTGATCTGGAATTTTATTTAAATTAAAGTACTGAATCCATTAGTCACTGTAAAGAGGTTTGTCCATATTACATTGGTGGTGTTTCCTAAAGATGGGCCATCGATAGTTGATTGCTAGTGGACTGACACCTGGCACCATCACTGATCTGCAGCTTTCATACATTGTAAGGCAAACTATTAAGAATTTGTTTTTACTTCTTGCTATCTGATCAGTTTTTCACATTTTAATGTTGTTAAATGTTAATGCTAGCATAAGTCATTTAAAATCTTTTTTAATAACTGCGGTCTTGCAAGAGTTGAGATAAACAGAAGTAAGTCATCTTATCACATTCTACTGCTGGAACTTCAGTCACTTAACAATTAAATTAGTGTTAGTTCTAAATGCTGAGTACACATAAAGATTCACTTCTATTAAATCGAGAATGACTTCAACTTAAAAATCATATAAATTGGCAATAAAAATAATTTCTTAGCGCTTAGCTTTGCTTATCTACAACAAATAAGGCATTGTTTATTTCAGCAAGGGATTGAGCTGATATTTTTTACCGCTGAAACTGCATTTTAAATACAAAATGGGCACAATAGAACACATTGAAGCTGTTATGTTTATCTTTACGATTGTGACTCATGGCTTCATTGCGGCTTCATTTACTGTAGCTGTACTCCCACTAAATTGATAATAGTTTAGAAACAAAGTTTATGAAAGGGAAATAGTAAATGCAATCTTTGATCTTTTATTACAAATACCAAAACCATGTATCTTGTCTATTTACAAAATATTTAAATATGTATATAAATAAAGAGTGGGTGAAATAGATATTGAACTCATGAACAATTTTCTGTATAAATATATTTCTAAAGGTGCTATTGACATGAAGTTCTCACCAGACATCTGTAACAACCCATTCAATCCACTCAGACCAAGAAATCAAACCATAGATGTCCATGAGTTTAGTGATGTGCAATAATTAGAAATGACACAGGCGAAAGGTACTGATATTTATTTAAAACTTTACAGAAAAGCATTTCTTGCTGATGAATACTTCAAGGAACCTCCTGTATGGAGAAACTAGGGGCTGATCTCAGACAATTTTGGAGGTGAACATGTTGGATGTTGATGTTCTGGGCTGGTGTGGTTACACATGGTCTGCAGTTAAATGTACTGGCAAATTCTCCTTTGGAGACGGCTTATGGTATAAAAATCAAATTTTAATTCATGGGCAACAGCTCTGGTGGACATTCCTGCAGTTACCATGCAAATTGTACGCTGACCCAAAACATGCGACTATTGATGAGCGAGTTTCAAAATACTCAGATTCACGATACTCGTAACTAGTACTGTCTAATACTGATGTATGCATTCCGAATAGAGTGTGCAATGCAAGTCAATGGGGAATACTCGCAAAGTAATGAGTAACCCGAATGCCGCACTATTCATGAGAGTAGCAAATAGTAAGCCATTCGGGTTACTCGCTACATTGCGTGTATTCCTCATTGAAACAAGAAGAAATGATCCAGCTTCCAGACGTTTTTTCCTTTATGATAAAATTCATCTTTATTGGTAATTTCTTTAAAATCATCCAAGAAAATATTGCATGATTCATGAGTAATATAGCAGATCCATAGGAGATGTAAGGCTTACACCAGATACGCTTCAAGTGTAACAATCTTAGACTTGGTGAACGTGAACAGTCGGTGTAACAAAGGTCTCTAAAATAGTCAGTCAATTGATTGGTAGATCAAGCACATCTGACACCCGACTGAACCACACCTATGCCATATACTAGAAAAGGTTTCTAAATGCACTAAAAAATATATAACAATCACAAGACAATACAATATACAAAAATACAAAGATAAAAACATTTTTATATACATATATTCGTGGACATTTTGAAAAATGTAGAAAGATTGTACTTATATTATAGAATATTTACTCAGAACATAAAAAAAAACCAAGAATCATCAGAAAAAAATCCATTCCATCCATTTTGTCATAGATATAATGAAAATTTAGGTAAGAAATTATGAACGCTAATAATGTAACATTACTTCATTTCTGATGTTTAAACCCTGTGGGGCCTCGGTTCTCAGCATAAAAATCTAATATGCTTCCCTATTTCTTAGCATGAATTCTCTATCTCCACCCCGGATATGTATGTCCATAGATTGAATTGCAAATTCTTTAAAGCTATTTGTGCTGTGGTTATAATGCTTGATGAAATGCATTGGACACATGCCTATTAGAATTATCTGAAATATCCTATAAATGTTCCCGTATCCTACATTTTAGCTTTCTAATCGTGGAACCAACATATTGAAGATTACATTCAGTGCATAGGACAACATACACTACATAATCAGAATTAAAGTTCCAGAATTTACGGATATTGAATTTTTTACTGTTATCAAAATTATCAAATTTTTGTGTTTTCAGAGAAAAGGTGCATGTTCTGCAGGGAGAGACACCACACTTATAATATCCCACTGTATGTAACCATGTGGAATTATTACACTTTTTTTATGATTTTTCAATAAGCTAGGAGATAAGGATTGTCCCAAAGTCAGTGCTTTTCTGGAAACTATTCTTATGCCATTATTTAGAATGGTGTTAATTATGGATCCTCCCTCAGAATATGCAGATTTTCCCTTACTGTTTTTGAATTCGAGTTAAACTAACTATTGAAAGTAAGCACCAAGGTCAGGATATTTAACCCCTCCTAGGTTTTGGCTTGGTTACTACTCCTTATTAGAACATACCTATCTTTTGGTATCAACAATTTTCCTAGCTCTATCAAGCGACCAGGTGGGATAATTTTTTCGTATTAAACGATTTTTAATGATTTTTAACTGTTGTTTAAAAGATTCAAGACTACTGCAATTCCTTTTTGTGCATATAAATTCTCCCACCGGGATAGATTTAGGTGTATGTGCTGGGTGGACACTGTCAGCATTTAGTATAGTGTTCCGTGCTGTAGGCTTGCGGTATGTTTCACTTTTTATCACCTGTCCATGGTAACCATTAAGTCTCAAATCCAAGAAAATAATGATATTCGGATGGAATGTGTATGTAAAATGAATGTTCACATCATTAGTGTTCATGTAAGACACAAAATCAGATATATCATATGTCTCCCTCCCATACAATGATTATGTCGTCTATAAATCTAGCATACCTTTTTATAGGGTGAAAAAATGGATTATTGATGTTATATATGACGTTTTCTTCCCACCAAGCCATGACCAAATTGGCAACAGATGGTGAGAACTTCGCACCCATTGCCACACCAGTACATTGCAAAAATGTTTTTTATTAAACATCAAATAATTGTGGGCAATTAGGAATGTAAGAACAGATTTAATAAAATCACATAATTCCACCGTATAATTGCTAAATTTTATTATGGTAATCAACCGCCAATAGGGCAATATTTTGGGGTATGCTAGTATAAAGCGAGATGACATCACATGTGAGCCATGTCCATTGTTCAAACCACACCACATTATCAAACAATTACAATATGTCCCTAGAATCCTACAAAAAACCTGGAACATGCCGCATTGATGGTTGTAAATAAACATCCAGCCATTCCCCCAAATTTCATTGCTAGATCCTATGCCCGAGACAATAGGTCTCATTATAAGGGGACATGCATTTTCGTGGATCTTAGGTAACGCATGTATGATGGGAATAACTGGATGTACCACAAAAAGATATTCTACCTGTTTCTTTAAAAAAAAAAATACATACATATATTTGTGGACATTATGAAAAATGTAGAAAGATTGTACTTATTTTACAGAATATTTACTCAGAACATAAAAAAAGCAATAATCATGCTGTATAATCAGTATCTTGATATGACACACCTGTGAGGTAGATGGATTATCTTGGCAAAGGAGAAGTGCTCACTAACACAGATTTAGACAAATGTTTGAACAAAATTTGAGAGAAAAATAACTTTTGTGTACATACAATAAATCTTAGATCTTTGAGTTCAGCTCATGAAAAATGGGAGCAAAACCAAAAGTCCATTTATATTTTTGTTCAGTGTATATGGTATATGTTACCGGCAATGTGTAAAAACAGGCATTCTATAGAATACCTAGGCAATGTATACAATGCCGGAAATGGGTTGTCAAAGTAGGAAATACATCAGATATTCATACATTTCCTACTCATTCTATAGAATACCTAAATGACAAACAGGCGGAGTGTAGAATGCTACAGGGGTGCTCCATCCAAAAGTAGGTGGACAGAGCAGGCAGCATTTTGAACCAACTCTATGCAAGATCACAATTCAGTGTTTGTGAAAAGGGCTTGCTTAAGGTTCAAGATGTTCCTGACGACAAAATACCTCTTCGATCTGCTGCTACTGCTCAGTCCACAGAGCAGGCAGCATTTTGAACCAACTCTATGCAAGATCACAGTTCAGTGTTTGTCAAAAGGGCTTGCTTAAGGTTCAAGATGTTCATAACAGCAAAATACCTCTACGATCTGCTGCTACTGCTCAGTCCACAGGAAGTGGCTAAGGATTTTTGAGGTGTATGTACAAGACTAAAGGCCGCTTTACATGCAACGATGTTGCTAACGAGATATCGTTGAGGTCACGGAATTCGTGACACACATCCGGCCTCGTTAGTGACGTCGTTGCGTGTGACACCTACGAGCGACCGCTATCAATCATAAATACACACCTAATCGTTGATCGTTGACACGTCGTTCCTTTCCCAAATATCGTTGCTGGTGCTGGACGCAGGTTGTTCGTCGTTCCTGAGGCAGAACACATTGCTGCGTGTGACACCCCGGGAACGACGAACAACAGCGTTCCTGCGTTTTCCGGCAATGAAGTGGGCGTGTCGTTAATGCGACTGGTCTACGCACCTCTGCTTCTATTGGCGGGCTGCTGTGTGACGTCGCTGTGACGGCGCACGAACCTCCCCCTTAAAATATATCTTGTTCGCCGCCCACAGCAACGTCGCTCGGAAGGTAAGTATGTGTGACGCGTACAGGCAATATTGTTCGCCATGGGCAGCGATTTGCCCGTGATGCACAAATGACGGGGGCGGGTGCTTTCACTAGCGACATCGCTAGCGATGTCGCTGCGTCTAAAGCGGCCTTAAGTGCCAAACTAACAAATGCCTTGCGTCAAAAAAAAAAAGAATGCCATTCTAGCCTCCCGTGCTGCAACAAATAGTCAGGAATGACACTTCTGATTCCTTTTTTTCCCCAGAAAAGATATCCTGTTGTCCTATTGTTCATTTTTCATTTCTTATTTTATTAGTTTTTTGACTGTTTGTTACTAAAGACTTTTCCAATCTGGGCATTATATCAGACTTTGCCTGAGCAGTTTTTGTCATTCTTTATAATACCTAGACATTTTATGTAATGCCTAGGAAAAGTATAGAACAACGCAGATATTTCATACCTTGCCTGAAAACGACAGGGATTGTATACATTGCCTAGGTATTCTATAGAATGCCAGGTTTTCATACATTGCCTGTAACATATATAATATACAGTATGTATGCAATATATTTACTGCTATTTATTTATTTTGCACTTTAGGTACAGTAACTGTAACATGGTTTGTGTCAGGGAATCTACTTACCGTATTTTTCAGACCATAAGACGCACTTTTTTTCCCCCAAATGTTGGGGGAAAGTGGGGGGTGCGTCTTATGGTCTGAATGTAGGGCTGCAGGGAATGAGGGTGCTGCAGTGGAGCGGGTCATCGGGGGCATGAGCAGACTGCAGCAGCGCCTGCCGTGACCACGTGGACCCGCTCATTTAATATGCACGCCCATCCTCCCGCCCATCATCTCTCAGCGCTGACAGGTGGGCAGGATGATGGGCGAGGGATAAACAGCCGGCCCACATGATCACCCCTGGCAACTACAGCCTGGAGTGATCATGTGCAGCTGTATTCACTGCCCCACATGCATCATCATCAGCGTGGGGTGAAGTGAATCAGTACACTCACTTGTCCCCGTTCCCCTGCAGTACCGTGATCTCCTCCTGGCTGCTGGCGGCCGCTGAGTGGAGCCGTCCCTGTTCACCTGCAGCACCGCAATGTCCTCCTGTCTGTGCGGCGGCCACTGAGTGGAGACTAGGGTGCGCACAGCGATAACGTCATCGCTGTGCGCATGTGTCCACACGCAGCCGACGGCAGCCAGGAGGACATCGCGGTGCTGCAGGGGAACGGGGACGGCTCCACTCAGTGGCCGCCGGCAGCCAGAAGGAGATCACGGTACTGCAGGGGAATGGGGATGGCTCCACTCAGCGGCCGCCAGCAGCCAGGAGGAGATCGCGGTACTGCAGGGGAACTGTGACGGCTCCACTCAGCGGCGCTGCCGCTGACACAGATGGTAGGAGGAGCGATGCTGCATGGAGTGAGGTGAGGTAAGGTGAGTATGAACGTTTATTTTTTTTATGTGCTACAGAATGCGGGCCGTATACCAGCATGGGGTTGTATAGCAGGATGGGGTGTATAGCAGGATGGGGGTATATTATGAGCAGGATGGGGTATATTATGAGCAGAATGGGGGTATATTATGAGCAGAATGGGGGTATATTATGAGCAGGATGGGGGTATATGAGCAGGATTGGGGTATATTATGAGCAGGATGGGGGTATATTATGAGCAGGATGGGGGTATATTATGAGAAGGATGGGGGTATAATATGAGTAGAATGGGGGTATATGAGCAGGATGGGGGTATATGAGCAGGTTGGGGGTATATACAAGGCAGGAGGATCATTACCAGGATGGGGTATCTTAGTAGAGAATTTGGGGACATTACCCCATAACAGTGTCAGCAGCAGATCCTCGTCCCATAACAGTGTGTCATGACTCAATTTTTTGCTTAAAATTTTATTTTTCTATTTTCCTGCTCTAAAACCAGGGTGCTTCTTATGGTCAGGTGCATCTTATAGTCCGAAAAATACGGTATGTGTTCAATCTTACATTTTTTGTATAGGCTGTACAATCTTATCCAAGAACGGTACAATCTTGTTCCATTCAGTAAAAAAAATATAAATTTTCTTTAAACTTTGCTGCTTTTTTGTGATGAACAGCTGATGCATGCCATCCATCAGAAGCATCTATCTCTGAAATTCAGTATAAGAAAAAAAATGTGGAATCCATGTGAGTGATGGTCCGAAAGGTGATGGTCAGATTACATTTATTGAAGCATCTATCAGCTATATACTTTTATCTTCATGTTTGTTTACATTTCTTACCATGCTTTTTGAAATATATTAGTTTGGATCCTATTTGTGATGAATGTTTAGAATAACTTTTGGGAAAGCTCTTTATATACATCCTCTAACCTGCAGCAATACACCTATTTCCACCTCTACTTCTGTGTTTGTTTTTGGCTAAGACAGAACAAGTAGCTTTAGTTTTCTCAAACTTAAAAGTCCTTAATAGAGATGAGCGAACCCGTGGAAGTTCAACAGCTTAAGCCAGACTTTAGATAAAGTTTGGTTTGGTACTCAGACTTGACCTGAATCCCAATAGAAGTCATGAAAGGGACAGTTCGGGTCTCCATCCACATGCATCCAACCTTAATCAGAACAATTCTGGGGACAGGTGAGGTGGTTCCTTTTTTTTTGTTTGGTGCACACTACCTCCGATCATGCTATTCTTACCCCCAGTGTGAGCCATTCAACCATTCAACCTGCAATCGGCTCACACTGGGCTAAGCACCAAGTGTACTTGAGAACAGTGATGCTCTGCCCAGTGGTTTGCATATGTAAAGCACCCAAACTCCGAACCCAAAGTCTGTGTTTGGTATAAACAACAAAAACCAAACCTCAGGTTGGCTCATCTTTTGTCCTTTGTCATTCATGTGGATATTTCACTTAATTTTTAAATTAAAACTAATTAGCTTCTCCAAATGATTTGGTGAATTTAAAATAGTTTCTCATTTTCTTCTGTGCACCTAAATTCCAAATTTTGCTGCCTAATAGCTGGTAGTAATGGTGCAAATTTTCCCTTCAACCAACTGAGTATATTATCCCAGAAGTTCTCTGTGAGAGTTCACTTCGTCTCCTTTGATGCTGGCAAATCAAACTTGTTTCTGTCTACAGAGAAGTTCTGTGGTATATGCCCAGGTCTTTGGAAGGAAATTTTGCACCCTAAAGCCATGTGCACAAGTGGAGTATTTGTTCATTGTTCTACCTCACAATTTGTAAGCCAAAACCAGGAGCGATTAAAAACTGCAGAAGTGGTGACTGAGTTTCTATTATACTTTTGCTCTGATTGTTCCACTCCTGGTTTGGCTGACAAATACTGATGTAAAAAATCACGAAAAACTCAATATGTGCAGAAGACCTTCCTTTGGAATAGAGGTGCAAAAGAAAAAAGAAAAACTTTGTCAGAACCAGTGGAGCAGCAACAATAGGAGGAGGTACTAACTATACATTAAAATATGCAGTGATAAGTACACTTTCAATGTAGCAGTGACATATATTGAAGACTAAAGGCCCCGGTACATGCAACGACGTATCTAACGATATATCGCCGGGGTCCGTGACGCACATCCGGCATCGTTAGCGATGTTGTTGCGTGTGACACCAATGAGCGGCCGTTAACGATGGAAAATACTCACCAAATCATCCATCGTTGACATGTCGCTCATTTTTAAAAAATCGTTGATTGGTGAGGACGCAGGTTGTTCGTCGTTCCTGAGGCAGCACACATCGCTACATGTGACACCTCGGGAACGCCGAACTAAAGCTTACCTGTGGCCACCGGCAATGAGGAAGGAAGGAGGTGGGCGGGATGTTACGGCCGCTCATCTCCGCCCCCACTTCTATTGGGCGGCCGCATAGTGACGCCGCTGTGACGCCGTAGGAACCGCCCCCCCTTAGAAAGGAGGCGGTTCGCCGGCAACAGCCACAACGCTAGGCAGGTAAGTCCGTGTAACAGGGACTAACGATTTTGTGTGTCACGGGCAGTGATTTGCCCGTGATGCAAAACCGACGGGGGCGGGAGCTTTCACCAGCGATATCGCTAGCAATATCGCTGCGTGTAAAGCCCCCTTTAGTTCATAGGTGTGAGAAAGGATGACAGTGGATGACTGGCTGGAAGAAATCGGTATCGCCGGATGTGGTGAGTGTATGTGCAATCTGAAGTGTATGAGTGTGTGTGTGTGTGTGTTTGTGTGTGTGTGTGTGTGCGCATGTGCGATCTGATGTGTGTGTGTATGAGTGTGTGTTTGGTGCCCTGTGCTTAGTCGCCACAAATAATAATTACATGTATATTTCCATCTGTATAACATGTATTGTTTGCCTTAATGAGAATTTGGTTATCTCTGTTGCTCACTACAAAACACACATTTTCATACACTCCCTTACTGGAGTTATTCTCTTGAGCAAAAAACAACGCTCGAGAGTGAGCCCTAGAAGGAGATAGGGAAGGAGCTTCTGAGGTAAATTTCAGTAAATGATAGTTAGTGGATGTGTAAGATGAAATGAGGAGCATACTGAGGAGAGGTCCGGTCCTGAGGTGATTTCAAAGACCTATTGGGGGCCAGCTACACTTGTCAGGGTATCAGTCCCTAGATCACCGGTGTCATCAAGGTTGGTGACAAAACTGAGTGACTGCAGCCTTTTTGCAAGGAGCAGTGGAATTCCTGGGAGCACAGTGGCATGTCTGAGTTTGGAAGCGTCTAGAAGAAATAGAGAGTCTTCCTTCAGGATTCCAGTTACCTGCTCGCCAGAAGGGATAACAAATCCAGATTGTTCTTGTCTTGAGAATCCCAGGTTACCAAGATACCTACTCCTAGGTAGGAAAATAGTGGCTGAGGAAAAGTACACCATCACTAAACAGCAGAGGAACCAACTCTCAGCAGAGCAGGAAGTACCCCCATCACTGGATGTTGTGATAACACCCTGCAGAGCTTCAGTAAAAAATAAAAGCTCCCTGTCCTGTCTCTGGCTGAATTTTTCCCTGCTGCGCCATTGCTACCTCAACACATCTAACATTTTCAGGGAAATTCGGTAGCTATACATTGATCCACAGATATGCGCAGCAACATTGATTTTATCTTATTAATAATAATATATAATAATCTTTATTTTTATAACTCCAACATATTGCACAGCGCTTTACAATTCTGAGGTTCACATACAAACAAACATAAGTAACAGTCATAGTAGATACAATAATTAAAGCAAGAATAAATAAAACCCTGCTCATAAGAGCTTACAACCTACAATGGGTGAAGTGGGGGGTGACAAGGTACAGATGCTTATTTACAACGACGGTCCAGCCATCTCTAAGGCCCCTTTCACATTGCGTTTTTCTCTACGTCCACAGGTCCCGTCGGGGCATCCGTCCGGACCGCCCCTCCCCCACTCTGCAAAACGTGCTCCGGACGCATGCGCCCGACAGGGCCATTCACTGTTATGGAGCGCACTGCGTTAGCGTGTGCTCTGTTTTGTGCAATTTTGTGCACATATACGTTTCTGCAGACGGACACCCGAATGTAGACCACCTACGTTCGGGTGTCCGTCTGCAGAAACGTATATGTGCACAAAATTGCACAAAACAGAGCACATGCTAACGCAGTGCACTCCATAACAGTGAATGGCCCTGTCGGGTGCATGCGTCTGGAGCACGTTTTACAGAGTGGGGGAGGGGCGGTCCGGACGGATGCCCCGACGGGACCTGTGGACGTAGAGAAAAATGCAATGTGAAAGGGGCCTACAAAATGGGGGATAGATAAAGGCTGCATGAACCAGTCATCAGCTAATCTTCGTAATGCTTTGGGTATAGTGGAGTTTGAGGGAAAATTAAGGTTCTGATAAATAGTGCAGGGGATATATTTGAATTGACTTTGATTAGGATGGGTGGTAGGCCACCCATAAAACATGTTTTTAAGGAGCGTCTGAAGCTGTCTTTTACTGGTTTTGAAAAATCTCTCCACTTTCTAAAACCCCAGTACACATTATCTGTGGTTCTACAAACTATCAGCCACCAGCTACCTGTCATTTCCTTTTATAGAGGAATGCTGGGCTAGGCCCCTTCACTGTGATCTCTGTGAGAGACCCACTGACAAAATCATTAAATAAATTGTTATCAGGGACAATAATAATAACAATATATATTCATTTATACATCGCTGTTAATGCCACAGCACTTTATTGGGGCTCACAATCTAGGTTCCCTATGAGAATGTTTTTGGAGTATGCGAGGAAACTGGAGAATTCGGAGAAAACCCACACAAACACGGGGAGAATATACAAACTCTTTGCAGATAGTGTCCTTGGTGGGATTTGAACCCAGGACCCCAGTGCTGCAAGACTGCCGTGCTAACCACTGAGCCACCATGCCACCTGAGAACAAAAATGAGAACAAAATAATTAGCCAGATCCTAATCTCCTTTGACATCACAGGTTGTAAGAAGGTCAGTAATCCCTCCACACACACCCACTTCAATGGGCTAAGCTACCTTTTAGAGGGCATTTTGTCTGGAGTGGAACTCAACCTATTTTCCTACTCAGAGAACACAGGATCCTGCTTATTTACTGTTACAGACAAGAACACAATTGAACATGTAAGTGGTACCATTAGTGGAGGATCACTTATCCTATCCATGCCCCGATGTGCCAATGTTTAGTGGCCTAATGAGGTCAACTCACCAAGATCCTGACATCATAGCTGAACAGGAGAGGTACCTAAATTTGTTATGGTTAGCGCTCCATAATAGAGGAAGACACAGAAGAATATTATCAGTAGATTAGCGTGAGTTTGAGTGAGCAGTATGGGGCATAGGATGTAACAGGGGGGAGAAATGTGACAGCAGAGTGGGGGAAATTGTAAGGTCAATATGGACAAGTGTATCTTGTTGGATACAAAATATTGAGAGGTGGCACTTTGTGGGAGATAGTATGGAGAGAGGAAGGTTGGAGGCCATAGTTGATAACTAGAGATGGTGGTTCAAGTATTGTACTCATGCAGTGATAGTGTTTCTGGTGCTGTATGCCTGTACTAACGGTGGTTTCTGTCCTTTGGTGTATCCTCTTTAAGACAATAATAGATGGCAATTAGGATTAAGATGTAGCAGGACTGCTGGAGACTCAGCCTTTCCCTGGCAGACCGTGGCACTTCTATCAAGCATAACATTGTAGCAACATGTGAATGCCACTCCAATGGGTGTCCATAATGTTACTTATAACTGAAACTATCATCACATACATGATCTGTACTGAGAGCTACCACTGTGCTGTCTGGTCTGTGTCATTACATACGACTGCTGGTGTCATCTAGTACATTACCTGTACTCAGAGAGTTAGAACTGTGTTACCTATGGTGTTACATAGGACTGCAAGTAACATCTAGCACATCTGTACTTTGAGTTATCAGTGTTATCTGTTGTGTTACATAGGACTGCAGGTAATACTGTAACTACCTTATCTGTAATCAGAGAGCTATAACTGTACTAGTTTAGTGTTACATAGGACTGCTGGTTATATCTACTACATTAGCTTTATTCAGAGAGTTGTCACGAGGATAGCTGAGGTGTTACATGGGACTGCAGTTAACATTTATTACATCTGTACTCATAGAGTTATCACTGTGATATTTGTGGTGTCACATAGGACTGTGGTTGACATCTACTGCATTATCTATATTCACAGAGTCATCTTGGTGATAACTGACATGTTACATAGGACTGCAGGTGACATCTACCACATCTGTACTTAGAGTTATTACTGCTATCTTCTGTGTTACATAGGAGTGCAGGAAACAACTACAGTATCTGTACTCAGAGAGCTATCATTGTGATATCTGTAGTGTTACATAGGACTGCTACCTTATCTGTTCTCATAGAGTTATCACTGTTTTATCTGTGGTGTTATACATTTTTTGGGGGGAGAGGGGAGTGGTTATGTGTTGGGGCTTGGGCCCCTGACTTTTATGACCCTATCAACACCCCTGGGTATATCTATTAGTTTTCTCAAACACATTTTATTATTTGTTGCATTTTGTAGGGAAAAAATGGACAGATAAAAAATTTCACGATAACACGATGAACATTTCATCATAGCAACTATTCAATAAGAATTACATTTCTTATTGTTCGATAAATTATATAAAAAACCTCAAACAAGGTTACTCCTGAGGAAACAATCGATTAAGAAGGTTAAATTAAATTGCTTTACCTTTTAATATACTTAACTAAACAATCGCTATAGATTACAATTATTTATTTTATGTAATAAAATATGAGATTTTCATTCATTCTAGAAATAGTACTATACCGGTATCTTTAATTCATATACAACTGGAGTAACCTTGGCAATAAACTCTGTATAATTTGGTTTGCTGTTTTTGAAGTAGAAAAACAAATTCTTAAAGAAACCCAAAGGATCACTGACGTGCCTAAAATATGTTTCCAAAGAGAAAACAACAAAACACTTATACCTACAGGGATTGAATAATTGATGTTTGCACCTAAAAGCTGATCTTCAAATAAAATCAATATTTCGGGCATTTTTTTAAATCTATAGAAAATGCTTAAATGTCATTTCTTGAAGCTTAAAAAAATCATATTTGAAATATAATTAAATATTTTGACATTCTAAGAAAATAAACGAGTTTTATTATGAAAAGAAATCTTATTGTTTTATTAACATCTGTAATTATAATAATAATAATGCATTTATTATTATTGTTATTACTATTAAATACAATTATTATTTTCAAAGGGTAATTATTAGGGATGATTGAATACCTCAAATATTCGGCAACACCCATATTTGCCGAATAGGTCGCCACTATTTGACTATTTGCGAATATTCGATGCGCAATGTAAGTCTATGGGAAACCCGAATAGTTGCCGAATAGCAACTATTTGGGCTTCCCATAGACTTACCATATTTTTCGCTTTATAAGACGCACCTGATTATAAGACGCCCCCCCAAATTTGGTGAAGGAATAGAGAATTTTTTAATAAATGGGGTCCGTCTTATAATGTCAGTGTCTGTCTAACAAATCATATAGGGTATATGTCCCTCATAGCCCCCCATCCTAAATTTAGCCTTCTTAATCTGGATATGGCCACTTTATATTGAATATAGCCCCCTTATGCTGGCACACGTCTCCCAGTGATGCCACATGTCCCCTATTGTTGGCACACGTCCCCTATGGCTGGCACACGTCCTCTATGGCTGGTACACGTCCTCTATGGCTGGCTTATGTCCCCTATGGCTGGCACACGGCCCCTATGGCTGGCACACGTCTTCTATGGCTGGCACACGTCCTCTATGGCTGGCACACGTCCCATATGGCTGGCACACGGCCCTTTGTGGCTGGCACACGGCCCCTAGTGATGCCACATGTCCCCTATTGCTGACACACGTCCCTTATGGCTGGCACACGTCCTCTATGGCTGGCACATGGCCCCCTGTGGCTGGCACACGGCCCCCAGTGATGCCCCATGTCCCCAATTGCTGGCACACGTCCCCTATGGCTTGCACACGTCCTCTATGGCTGGCACACGGCCCCTATGGCTGGCACACGGCCCCCAGTGATGCCACATGTCCCTTATTGCTGGCACACATCCCCTATGGCTGGCACACGTCCCTTATGGCTGGCACACATCCCCTATGGCTGGCACATAGCCCCCTGTGGCTGGCACACGGCCCCCTGTGGCTGGCACACGGCCCCCAGTGATGCCACATGTCCCCTATGGCTGACATACGTCCCCTATGGCTGGCACACATCCTCTATGGCTGGTACACGGCCCCTATGGCTGGCACACGGCCCCTATGGCTGGCATACAGCCCACTGTGGCTGGCACGCAGCCTCCTATTGCTGCACATGGCCCCCTGTGGATGGCACACAGCCCACTGTGGCTGGCACATGGCACACTGTCGCTGGCACATGGCCCCCTATTGCTGCACATGGCCCCCTGTGGATGGCACACATCACCCTGTGTTAGATGTGGCCCCCATGCTGCTGCTTTTAGTAAAATAAACTCTTTCCTTACCTTCTGCAGCGCTGGCCTCCCGTGTTTCCCTCTGTGTGGTTGAGCTTCGGCCTCCTGCACTTCCTTGTTCTCTGTGCTGGTCATGTGATCGGTACAGCAGAGTGATATCATCTCTGCGTGCATGATCCCAGCAGCAGGAGACCGGGAGATCAGCGCTGGAGGAGGTGAGTAAAGAGTGTTTTATTTTACAATGTGCAGCAGCATGAGGGCCATATCTAACACGGGGGGGCATGTGCCATCAAAGGGGGGCGCAGGCAGATATAATATGCACCGCTGCCCCAGCCCATCACTGCGGTGTGGTTTCAGCACCACGCTGATGGACTGCGGCAGTGCATATTATATGAGCGGGAGCAGCTTTCACCTGCCCCCAGCACCGCTCCAGAGCTGCCCCCACCTCCCCTGGACTCTAGTGTATATATATATATGTACCCTGTTACGGTTGCTGTGGCACTGGAGACTATGTTCGGATTTCTTGCTACTGCACATGTGCGAGCACTGGAGACTATGTTCGGATTTCTTGCTACTGCACATGTGCAAGCGCTGGAGACTAAGTCCTATCTTGGAGCCATTGCACATGTGCGGGTGACATCATCGCTGACACGAGGTCACATGTCTCTGACACCTTCTAAGCTGATTGGCCGCTGGTCATGTGCTTGTGACACGTGGTCACATGTCTCTGACACCTTCTATGCCGATTGGTCGCAGGTCATGTGCTTGTGACGCTTTGCTCGGTGATAGGCCAGCATGACGTCATTGCTGTCATTCTGGCAGCGGATTGGCTCTGGTGTCCTTCATCTTGGATGAGGCACAGAGTCTATATAAGACCCTGACGCACGCCGCCTGGCGCTCAGTCCTCTTGGTTCCTGCATAGGAGTAGACGCTCTGTGCATGTCCCTTGCGGCACCTATTCTATCTAGGTGAGCGTTATTGGTAGGGTAACGCTCTTGTGCCTTGCAGCTTATGCTGTGGTCCGTATCCTCGCACCTTAGTGGAGCGGACATAGGCAGGTGCTTGCTGCACATGTGGTTTTACTCTGAGGTGAGCGCTATCGGTAGGGTAGCGCTCCTGTACCTTTCAGCCGTACTGTTGTCCGTGTCCTCGCACCTTAGTGGAGCGGACATAGGTAGGTTAGGTGGTCGTTGCCTTCTAGGGTAACGCTCCACTACGCTGCCTCCTGCAGCAGTCCGTATCCTCGCACACTAGGGGAGCGGTCATAGGCAGGAGTTTCAAGCTAACAGCCTTGCTGCTGTCCGTATCCTTGCACCACAAGTGGAGCGGACATAGGTAGGTGCCATATTGCACACACTACACCTAGTCTCTGTGACTGTTAACTGAGACAGGTGCTTTCACGCTCACAGACTGTGAGACTTCTATGCACTTTTATGTTGTATTCCTCACTCTTTTGCATTTCCACTCCTATGTTATTCTAATAAGGTAGTCGCTGTGACTTAAACAGTATACCCCGCTATTGGTCTTGGTGACACTGTGATGCAAGAGTGTCAGTACCGCTTTGGTGGTACAGGTTTCCCCTATCCTCTGCCATACTCTGCAGCAGAGCTCTGCACGGTGGACCCTTACTGTCGGATAGCCTTCCATTCCCTTATTATCCGACAGCCCCCGTAACATTAGGACTGAGCCAAGGGTATGGCAGAGTATCAACAATTACATCAGTATTTACAGGTTCTTGAAGCAAGGCTCAAGACTGTAGAGCATAAACCTCAAACTTTTGTGTCTTCGCTACATGACCCACGACTTGCTCTACCCAACAGATACTCTGGCGATGCCAGGTCTTGTCGTGGGTTCATAAGCCAGTGTCAGATTCACCTTGAGGTTAATTCCACTCACTTCTCTACGGAGAGGTCCAAAGTAGGCTTTATTATATCCCTGCTTCAGGATAAAGCCTTAGAGTGGGCTACTCCCTTATGGGAGCGCTCTGATTTGGTTACTCAGAGACATCAAGACTTCCTTGATGCTCTTAAAGCGGTGTTCATGGGACCGCAGGTTACCCATGATGGGGCTTTGAGACTGCTAGATCTGTCTCAAGGTTCGTTATCTACCAGCTCTTATGCCATTGCTTTTCGTACCTTGGTAGCAAAGTTAGACTGGCCTGAGAAGGTGTTAATACCTTCGACACTTTGTTGCTGAGAACCATGATAACTGGTCCTCCCTCCTACCATGGGCAGAGTTTGCCCTTAACAATTCTCTGGCTGAGGCCACTGGGCAGACACCGGTCGTACTCAACAATTGGCAACACCCTAGGGTACCGGTACCGTTTCCCGCTGCTGCACCTCCTCCTCTTGTGGCCGACTGGGCAACTAATGCCAGAGAGGTCTGGGATCGGACTCAAGAGTCGATCCAAGCAGCTAAGGACCGTATGAAGACGGTGTCCGATCAGTTTCGTCGCCCGGCCCCTGTCTTTTCTCCTGGGGACTTTGTGTGGCTCTCTGCAAAAAACGTGAAACTTAGAGTGAGCTCTGTCAAATTTGCTCCTCGCTTCCTGGGTCCTTATGAGGTTCTTTGACAGGTAAATCCTGTAGTCTACCAATTGAAGATACCCGTCCATCTTAGGATCCATGACAAATTCCATGTTTCACTGTTAAAGCCGGCTATTTTACCTCACGCTCATGAAGTGCACTCTCCTGCCTCTGATTCCTCTCGCTCTAGCTATGAGGTATGAGCCATAGTTGGTTCTAAGATGGTTCGAGGCCGCAGGTTCTTCTTGATAGATTGGGAGGGCTACGGCCCGGAACATCGCTCTTGGGAGCCTGAGGAGGCTGTCCATGCTCCAGACTTAGTTGCCGATTACCTGCGTCGCCGGGAGGGGGGTCCTTGAGGGGGAGGTACTGTTACGGTTGCTGTGGCACTGGAGACTATGTTCGGATTTCTTGCTACTGCACATGTGCGAGCACTGGAGACTATGTTCGGATTTCTTGCTACTGCACATGTGCAAGCGCTGGAGACTAAGTCCTATCTTGGAGCCATTGCACATGTGCGGGTGACATCATCGCTGACACGAGGTCACATGTCTCTGACACCTTCTAAGCTGATTGGCCGCTGGTCATGTGCTTGTGACACGTGGTCACATGTCTCTGACACCTTCTATGCCGATTGGTCGCAGGTCATGTGCTTGTGACGCTTTGCTCGGTGATAGGCCAGTGTGACGTCATTGCTGACATTCTGGCAGCGGATTGGCTCTGGTGTCCTTCATCTTGGATGAGGCACAGAGTCTATATAAGACCCTGACGCACGCCGCCTGGCGCTCAGTCCTCTTGGTTCCTGCATAGGAGTAGACGCTCTGTGCATGTCCCTTGCGGCACCTATTCTATCTAGGTGAGCGTTATTGGTAGGGTAACGCTCTTGTGCCTTGCAGCTTATGCTGTGGTCCGTATCCTCGCACCTTAGTGGAGCGGACATAGGCAGGTGCTTGCTGCACATGTGGTTTTACTCTGAGGTGAGCGCTATCGGTAGGGTAGCGCTCCTGTACCTTTCAGCCGTACTGTTGTCCGTGTCCTCGCACCTTAGTGGAGCGGACATAGGTAGGTTAGGTGGTCGTTGCCTTCTAGGGTAACGCTCCACTACGCTGCCTCCTGCAGCAGTCCGTATCCTCGCACACTAGGGGAGCGGTCATAGGCAGGAGTTTCAAGCTAACAGCCTTGCTGCTGTCCGTATCCTTGCACCACAAGTGGAGCGGACATAGGTAGGTGCCATATTGCACACACTACACCTAGTCTCTGTGACTGTTAACTGAGACAGGTGCTTTCACGCTCACAGACTGTGAGACTTCTATGCACTTTTATGTTGTATTCCTCACTCTTTTGCATTTCCACTCCTATGTTATTCTAATAAGGTAGTCGCTGTGACTTAAACAGTATACCCCGCTATTGGTCTTGGTGACACTGTGATGCAAGAGTGTCAGTACCGCTTTGGTGGTACAGGTTTCCCCTATCCTCTGCCATACTCTGCAGCAGAGCTCTGCACGGTGGACCCTTACTGTCGGATAGCCTTCCATTCCCTTATTATCCGACAGCCCCCGTAACATTAGGACTGAGCCAAGGGTATGGCAGAGTATCAACAATTACATCAGTATTTACAGGTTCTTGAAGCAAGGCTCAAGACTGTAGAGCATAAACCTCAAACTTTTGTGTCTTCGCTACATGACCCACGACTTGCTCTACCCAACAGATACTCTGGCGATGCCAGGTCTTGTCGTGGGTTCATAAGCCAGTGTCAGATTCACCTTGAGGTTAATTCCACTCACTTCTCTACGGAGAGGTCCAAAGTAGGCTTTATTATATCCCTGCTTCAGGATAAAGCCTTAGAGTGGGCTACTCCCTTATGGGAGCGCTCTGATTTGGTTACTCAGAGACATCAAGACTTCCTTGATGCTCTTAAAGCGGTGTTCATGGGACCGCAGGTTACCCATGATGGGGCTTTGAGACTGCTAGATCTGTCTCAAGGTTCGTTATCTACCAGCTCTTATGCCATTGCTTTTCGTACCTTGGTAGCAAAGTTAGACTGGCCTGAGAAGGTGTTAATACCTTCGACACTTTGTTGCTGAGAACCATGATAACTGGTCCTCCCTCCTACCATGGGCAGAGTTTGCCCTTAACAATTCTCTGGCTGAGGCCACTGGGCAGACACCGGTCGTACTCAACAATTGGCAACACCCTAGGGTACCGGTACCGTTTCCCGCTGCTGCACCTCCTCCTCTTGTGGCCGACTGGGCAACTAATGCCAGAGAGGTCTGGGATCGGACTCAAGAGTCGATCCAAGCAGCTAAGGACCGTATGAAGACGGTGTCCGATCAGTTTCGTCGCCCGGCCCCTGTCTTTTCTCCTGGGGACTTTGTGTGGCTCTCTGCAAAAAACGTGAAACTTAGAGTGAGCTCTGTCAAATTTGCTCCTCGCTTCCTGGGTCCTTATGAGGTTCTTTGACAGGTAAATCCTGTAGTCTACCAATTGAAGATACCCGTCCATCTTAGGATCCATGACAAATTCCATGTTTCACTGTTAAAGCCGGCTATTTTACCTCACGCTCATGAAGTGCACTCTCCTGCCTCTGATTCCTCTCGCTCTAGCTATGAGGTATGAGCCATAGTTGGTTCTAAGATGGTTCGAGGCCGCAGGTTCTTCTTGATAGATTGGGAGGGCTACGGCCCGGAACATCGCTCTTGGGAGCCTGAGGAGGCTGTCCATGCTCCAGACTTAGTTGCCGATTACCTGCGTCGCCGGGAGGGGGGTCCTTGAGGGGGAGGTACTGTTACGGTTGCTGTGGCACTGGAGACTATGTTCGGATTTCTTGCTACTGCACATGTGCGAGCACTGGAGACTATGTTCGGATTTCTTGCTACTGCACATGTGCAAGCGCTGGAGACTAAGTCCTATCTTGGAGCCATTGCACATGTGCGGGTGACATCATCGCTGACACGAGGTCACATGTCTCTGACACCTTCTAAGCTGATTGGCCGCTGGTCATGTGCTTGTGACACGTGGTCACATGTCTCTGACACCTTCTATGCCGATTGGTCGCAGGTCATGTGCTTGTGACGCTTTGCTCGGTGATAGGCCAGTGTGACGTCATTGCTGACATTCTGGCAGCGGATTGGCTCTGGTGTCCTTCATCTTGGATGAGGCACAGAGTCTATATAAGACCCTGACGCACGCCGCCTGGCGCTCAGTCCTCTTGGTTCCTGCATAGGAGTAGACGCTCTGTGCATGTCCCTTGCGGCACCTATTCTATCTAGGTGAACGTTATCGGTAGGGTAACGCTCTTGTGCCTTGAAGCTTATGCTGTGGTCCGTATCCTCGCACCTTAGTGGAGCGGACATAGGCAGGTGCTTGCTGCACATGGTCTGACTGGGCCTTGTGGTTCTACTCTGAGGTGAGCGCTATCGGTAGGGTAGCGCTCCTGTACCTTTCAGCCGTACTGTTGTCCGTGTCCTCGCACCTTAGTGGAGCGGACAAAGGTAGGTTAGGTGGTCGTTGCCTTCTAGGGTAACGCTCCACTACGCTGCCTCCTGCAACATTCCGTATCCTCGCACACTTGGGGAGCGGTCATAGGCAGGAGTTTCAAGCTAGCAGCCTTGCTGCTGTCCATATCCTTGCACCACAAGTGGAGCGGACATAGGTAGGTGCCATATTGCACACACTACACCTAGTCTCTGTGACTGTTAACTGAGACAGGTGCTTTCATGCTGACAGACTGTGAGACTTCTATGCACTTTTATGTTGTATTCCTCACTCTTTTGCATTTCCACTCCTATGTTATTCTAATAAGGTAGTCGCTGTGACTTAAACAGTATACCCCGCTATTGGTCTTGGTGACACTGTGACGCAACAGTGTCAGTACCGCTTTGGTGGTACAGGTTTCCCCTATCCTCTGCCATACTCTGCAGCAGAGTTCTGCACGGTGGACCCTGACTGTCGGATAGCCTTCCATTCCCTTATTATCCGACAGCCCCCGTAACATACTCCCTATATTCGGATTTTAAGAGGCACCCCTTACTTTCCCCCAAAATTTGGGGGAACAAAAGTGCGTCTAATAAAGCAAAAAATACGGTATATTGTGCATCGAATATTCACATAGCGACGACCTATTCGTCGGATATTCGCAAAGCCGAATATTGCCGAATATTTGTGATATTCGATCATCCTTAATAATTATTATAAAAATTAACCCTTTCCCAACATGTGATGTACATTTTCCACCCATGTTGAGTGCCAGTGAATGCAATAGGCTCAGCTGCTGTGTGTTATACAACTGGCATCTGCCACTAACAGCAGTGACTCTGGTAGCTGCTGTTAACCCCTTAAATGCCACTCTCAAATCACTAACAGCAACGTTTAATGGAACTTATCATGTGCAAAATATGCTATTAACCTACAGATATATGATGAATACTATGGATGGAAATGCTACGGATGTTGAAATCATGGATCCAGAGGAATTCACACCTACCTCCTTTCAGGAACAAGTTTCTATTAAAAATATGAGAAACTTATCAGAATCCGGAACCAGGATACCTTATCTTATGGATGACAATTTTTCCTCAAGGGTCCCCAACCCTAAATTTTATCCTGAACAGTCCAAACTTCAGATTATGGATGATTTCCAATATCTTGTTGAAGATGAGCTCATGAAAATTTATGATGCAAAAAAGAATGGCCGTTCTAATATTTCTCTTGCTGAAAGACAGGCACTTGAATTGTTATCTGTGAATGATAATATTGTTGTGAGGAACTCCGATAAAGGAGGGTCTGTAACTATACTTGATATTGGATTGTATGAAAGGGAAATCAAAGTTATGCTGCATAACAGTAATGTATATAAAAAAACTAATCGTGATCCCACACAAAATATTAGATTAGAATTGCAGGAGTTATTGAATAGAGGTCACAGTTTGGGAATTATTAACCAAAAGCAATCTGATTATTTTTGTCCCTTACATCCTAGAATTCCTTTACTCCATGCACTCCCGAAAGTACACAAGGAAATCTTCCCACGACCTTTCCGCCCAATCATATCTGGTATAGGATCTCTTACGGAGAACATGTCAGAATGGCTGGATGTGAGATTGAGCTCGTTAGCAAAAATTTGACCTAGCTATGTGCAGGATTCTAAACATGCATTAAACATATTTTCACAGATAGAATGGCGGAGCTCTTTCTGTTGGCTAACTTGCGATGTGCAAAGTTTGTACACATCCATCCCTCATGATTTGGCCATTTTGGCTTTAACAACTTACCTTAAAAAATATAGCAATTTTTCAGTTGATTTACAAACCTATTTGATTGAAGTTACTTATTTTTTGTTAAAAAACAACTTTTTTTCTTTTTTGGATGATCTTTATTTACAGGTAAAAGGTTGTTCTATGGTTCGATATTTTCACCTTCTCTCGCCAATATCTTTATGGCTGGGAGGAGGAATATATTTTTTCTGAAAAAAATCCTTTCTCTGCTAATATTTTTCTTTTTTTGAGATTTATTGATGATGTCATAATCATATGGGATGGTGAGTTGGCAAACATTGAGAGCTTCGTCTGCTACATGAATAATAACCCATGCAACATACGGTTTACACATCAATATAGTATCCAAACAATTCCCTTTTTGGATATTTTATTGACAGTGAACCAGGAGGAAAGGAAAATTAATTGTGACATTTATAGAAAAACAACAGCAGGGAATTCATTATTATATGCAACCAGCTGTCACCCGCGCCATGTAATATGTAACATACCCACGGGTGAGTTCATAAGAGCCAAGAGAACATGTACTGCACCTCATATTTATGAGAAACAATGTGAGATAATTGGAGAACGTTTTAGGAGGAGAGGCTATTCTGAAATACATATTGAGAAGGCTAACAAAAAACGGATGAAAAAACTATAGAGGATTATCTTAAAATCAGTAAAAATAATACTAAAAAAACTTTTTCCCCTACTGATAATCATACTCCTATTGTTTTCTCAACGAGTAACAGCACTGATTTTTATGAGATAGCCAACATCATTAAAAAATTCTTACCGATTTTATATGTAGATGACACGTTAAAAAACATATTAAAGAACGGAGTAAAATTCGTGTCTAGAAGAAATAAAACTATTGCTAATAAAATATCCCCTAGTGACCATTTTAAAAAGAATAAAAATAAAAACACTCTAGGCAATGAAACAAGTGCAAAAAACTTGCTACCGACCTGTGGCTCTTTTAAATGGGGACAAAAATATTGTGGGTTGTGTAGATTTATGTGGAATACAGATAAAACTGTTTCCTCTGTTACAAAAAAGGAATTTAAAATTCAATCTCTGATGAACTGCGGTTCTGCTGGTGTGATCTACGCCATAACATGTACAGATTGCAATATTCAGTATGTGGGAAACACTTCACGGACTTTAAAACGCCGCATATCGGAGCACGTTTATGACATGGGTCACACCACCACATGCAGTTTATCAGCCGCCTCCCGTCATTTTCTGCATATACATGGAGGTGATTTGAGTCACTTTAAAGTTAATGCAATAGAAAATGTGCAGGCATTGAGGGGAGGTGGAGATCCAAATGATTTATTATTACGCCGAGAGGCAAAATGGATGTTGATTTTACAAAGCAGAATTCCAACAGGCATGAATATAAGAAATTAAATTTTAAATGTCTTGTAAGGGTTACTGTGTTTCATTACTCACCTCACCAGGTGGTCTTGTTCAGCCTTGATTGTTTCACGACTTCGTGTGGTTCCTTTTAAGAGCTAGTGTTCAGATGCATTATGTGTTGTCTCAGATTAACCCCTTCACGACCGCGGGCAGTAAAATTACGTCCTATTTTAACGTGACTTAACGACCAGGGACGTAATTTTACGGCCTAAACTTCATTTGATTGCTGTGGCCATAGCAACGGCTTTCAAATGATGTCCCCTGCTGTTTCTTACAGCAGGGGACCTTTGCTTGACCCCAGGGGGGGTGGCATCGCCACCCCCCATAGGCGATCGATGTGATTGGCTGTTCAAATCGGAACCGCCAATCACATTGATCACGCTGTTTTCGGCAAAAAAAAATGCCAAAAATAGTGTGATCTTGTAAAATCCAGCTAGGACCGGGGCTGCAGCAGCTCCGATCATTGGCTGGAAGCAAGCAGACACCGTGGCCCCCCCCCTGCAGCACTGATTGGAGCGATCGTGCTATGATGCGCAATCGCTCCAATCAGTGTGCAGTGGGGCGGTCTGATCTGCCGGTGGCCGCCCTCCCCAGGCCTGTGCTGGTCTGGGGACCCTCCCCCAACATGTCTGCAGCGTGCAGCACTGGCTGGTACTAGTGGTACCACGCCACCGCTGCTGCTGCCGCTGCTGTCACGTCACGGAGCAGGAGCAGGAGCGGTGAGTATTGTGCTCACCTTGCAGCCCCTGCGCGCTTCCGTAATGGCCCCTGCTCGTGCCCCCCTGCGATCTGCCCCCCCCCCGACATCCCGATCTGCCCCCCCGACATCCCGATCTGCCCCCCCGACATCCCGATCTGCCCCCCGCCACCTCTATTCTGCAGCTCCTCCGGTATCCCTCCTCCCCTGCTCTCTTGCAGCCCCTGCGCGCTCTTGTGATTTGCTCCTGCGCGCTCCCGTAATGGCCCCTGCCCGTGCCCCCCTGCGATCTGCCCCCCGCCATCCCGATCTTCCCCCCCGACATCCCGATCTGCCCCCCCACATCCCGATCTGCCCCCCCACATCTCGATCTGCCCTCCGACATCCCGATCTGCCCCCCCCGACATCCCGATCTGCCCCCAGACATCCCGATCTGCCCCCAGACATCCCGATCTGCCCCCAGACATCCCGGTCTGCCCCCAGACATCCCGGTCTGCCCCCCGACATCCCAGTCTGCCCCCCGACATCCCAATCTGCCGGCCTTCCCCGTGATCTCTATTCTGCAGCTCCTCCGGTATCTCCCTCCTCTGCTCTCCCCCTCTGCTCTCCCCCTCTGCTGTCCCCCTCTGCTGTCCCCGTCCCCCTCTGCTGTCCCCGCCCCCCTCTGCTGTCCCCCCGACGTCCTCTTACCTGTCTTCACCGGCCGATCACATCTTCCTCCATCGCTGGGTCCTTCTTCCTGGGTTTTCTGCTGAGCTGTCCAACTTCCTGCCTGCTGGCTGCTGCTGTAAAGCTGTTCCTTGCCTTCTGTTCCTCCTGCTAATCTACTGGGTACTGTGAGTATAACTTTTTTTTTCTTTTCTTTTTTTCCTCTATCCCCTTTCTATTTTTACACCTCATGCGTCCGTGCGTCCCGCCGAGCGCTGATCAGGGATGCAGATAACGTATCTGCATCCGTGGTCAGTTTTCGGCGGGACTTTTTTTCCCGTATTCCCGACGCTTTTTGTATCGCATCTGTCCTTGCGTCCCGCCGAGCGCTGATCAGGGATGCACATAACGGATCGGCATCCCTACTCAATTTTTGGCGTGACAAAAAGCATCGGGGATACAGAAAAAAAGTCACGCCAAAAATTGAGCAGGGATGCCGATCCGTTATGTGCATCCCTGATCAGCGCTCGGCGGGACGCACGGACTGATGCAATACAAAAAGCGTCGGGGATACGGAAAAAAAAGTATCGCATCTGTCCGTGCGTCCCGCTGAGCGCGGATCAACATCCCTGCTCAATTTTTGGCGTGACTTTTTTTTTTTTCCGTATCCCCAGCGCTTTTTGTATCTCATCCGACCGTGCCTCCTGCAGCGGCCGATCAGTGCACTGCGTCTGTGCGTTTGAGAAGTCAAATGGCGTTCCTTGTCTTCTGAGCCCCGCCATGCGCCCAAACAATTGATTTCCACCACATGTGAGGTATCTGCGTACTCGGGAAAAATTGCACAATACGTTTTATGGTGCATTTTTTTCTGATACCGTTGTAAAAAGAAAAAAAAAAAGCTACCTTGTTGCTGCAAAAATTTAAAAAAAAAAATTAAAAAAAAATAAATAATTTTCACGGTTCAACGTTATCAACTTTCAGTGGAGCCCCTGGGGGTACAAGGGGCTCACTAAACATCTAGATAAATTCCTTGAGGGGTCTAGTTCCAAAATGGGGTAATTTGTGGGGGAGCTCCACTGTTTAGGCACCATGGGGGGGGTCTAAAAACGTGACATGGCGTCCGCTAATGATTCCAATCAATTTTGCTGTCAAATGGTGCTCTTCTCTTCTGAGCCCCGCCATGCGCCCAACAATTACTTTCCACCACATGTGAGGTATCTGCGTACTCAGGAGAAAATGGACAATACATTTTATGTTGCATTTTTTCCCGATACCCTTGTGAAAAAAAAGCTACCTAGTTGAAGCAACCGTTTTGTGGTAAAAAATTTTTTTTTTCTTTTCACGGCTCAACGTTATAAACTTCTGTGAAGCCCCCAGGTGTTCAAAGTGCTCATCAAACATCTAGAAAAAATATTTGAGGGCTCTAGTTTCCAAAATGGGGTCACTTGTGGGGGAGCTCCATTGTTTAGGCACCTCAGGGGGTCTTCAAACCTGACATGGCGTCCGCTAATGAGTGCAGCTAATTTTGCATTCAAATGGCGCTCCTTGCCTTCCGAGCACTGCCGTGTGTCCAAACATTTGATTTCCACCACATATGAGGTATCTGCGTACTCAGGAGAAAATGGACAATACATTTTATGTTGCATTTTTTCCCGATACCCTTGTGAAAAAAAAGCTACCTAGTTGAAGCAACAGTTTTGTGGTAAAAAAAAAAAATTTTCTTTTCACGGCTCAACGTTATAAACTTCTGTGAAGCCCCCAGGTGTTCAAAGTGCTCATGAAACATCTAGAAAAAATATTTGAGGGCTCTAGTTTCCAAAATGGGGTCACTTGTTGGGGAGCTCCATTGTTTAGGCACCTCAGGTGGTCTTCAAACCCGACATGGCGTCCGCTAATTAGTGCAGCTAATTTTGCGTTCAAAAATTCAAATGGCGCTCCTTGCCTTCCGAGCACTGCCGTGTGTCCAAACATTTGATTTCCACCACATATGAGGTATCTGCGTACTTATGAGAAAATGGACAATACATTTTATGTTGCATTTTTTCCCGATACCCTTGTGAAAAAAAGCTACCTAGTTGAAGCAACAGTTTTGTGGTAAAAAAAATTTTTTTTCTTTTCACGGCTCAACGTTATAAACTTCTGTGAAGCCCCCAGGTGTTCAAAGTGCTCATCAAACATCTAGAAAAAATATTTGAGGGCTCTAGTTTCCAAAATGGGGTCACTTGTTGGGGAGCTCCATTGTTTAGGCACCTCAGGGGGTCTTCAAACCCGACATGGCGTCCGCTAATGAGTGCAGCTAATTTTGTGTTCAAAAATTCAAATGGCGCTCCTTGCCTTTCGACCTCTGCCGTGCACCCAAACAATTGATTTTTACCCCATATGGGGTATCAGCGTACTCAGGAGAAAATGCACAATAAATTGTAGGGTGCACTTTCTCTTTTCTCCCTTGTAAAAATGAAAATTTTATGGCTAAAGTAACATTTTTGTGTTAAAAAGTAAAATTTTCATTTTTTCCTTCCACATTGCTTTGGTTCCTGTGACGCACCTAAAGGGTTAATAAACTTCTTGGATGTGGTTTTGAGCAGTGTGAGGGGTGCAGTTTTGAGAATGGGGTCACTTTTGGGTATTTTCTGTCACCTCGGCCTCTCAAAGTCACTTCAAATGTGATGTGGTCCCTAAAAAAAATTGGGGTGTTTTAGTGGCCAGGGGTGAAGGGGTTAAGGACTAGTCTTTTGTCCGAAACACATCCACCTTACACGCCTTGTGATGCGAGCTTCATCATGATGGAGAATTTTATTGCTTTTACTTATTTTGGAATAAAGGAAACTTAAATTTTAAATCTATTGATCTGGATGCTGGATATTTTTCCATACTACGTCTTGCTGCAGAGGGATCCTGCTTTTTCTTCCGTGCACCGGTCAAGCACTCTGTGGTCTCTACTTTGGGTGAGCTGGACTTTCTCTATATAAATTGCTATTAACCTGCATATTTAAGGTTAATCTGCAGGTTAATAGCATTCTGGAACTGCCCGCCACCTGTACATTAAACCTCGCTGCCGAGAAAAAATAATTTTATTTCTTCTGATTGCATTTGGGTTTCAGTCACGGGGTAGCACAGGCACATGTTCAGTCACTGCTCTGTGTATGAAGAGAGGAGGCTATAATCATGCCTCCTGCACTGACTGGCAGTCACTTTGCATGAGCACCAGCTTTATTTTCCTTCTGGCAGTGGGGTCCAAAGTGTAGGCACCAGGCAGCTTTTACATGCTATTAACATCCAAATTAACGCTGATTAACCTGCAGTTAAGGATGGAGTCACACTTGCGTGTGACTCATTCAAGAATCGTATCTCACTGCCCAGACCGGCTGCGGCTCTCCTGACAGGAGCAGCTCAGCTGCATAGAAATACATGAAGCATGCTCAGGTAAGGAGAGCCGCAGCCGGTTTGTGCAGTTAGATCCTATACTCGTGCGAGTAACATGCAGCTTTTAAAGTATTTTTACACATTCTCTTTAAGGCATGCGATTCAACAGCCACGGGCTGCCAATTGGTTGACATGGCATACAGACACCGGCTGAATGTCACCATGTTTGTCACAGGCTGGTTTTCATAAGATACCATCATTTTACAAATATACTGAAGTACCATGGTATTGAAGCATGTAGAAAAATTGAACAAATGATCTTAGATTCAAGTTGCCTATGCAAACAATATATAAACACAAAAAAATATTTTAAGAAATGTAAACCTTTAAGAATCTAAATTTTAATCAATACCTCTCCTCTTATATAATGCATAGATTGATAAGATAATAATATAGGAATGTTTATAAAAATACTATGTATCATGTTGATAGGTTGCACTTGCTCAGCAATTGACTGTAGGGCAAGAGAGAGATAAGTGTGTGACTAGACCACAAGGGAAGCAGCTAGTGAAGGGACTGGGAAAGGACTGGGATAGTGCATCATAGAATTCAGATAGGCAACAGCTAGGGACTAATATGGACATGCGAGTTGTGAAATACATAAAAGGCTGCAGTTAGTGGATGATTTGTTAATGTCAGAAGCAAGTTCTTGCAAGAAACTGGTGACTTTGCAAAGAAGGGTCTGGATGAGGCATAGGCTTGGATGAATAGGCCGATACGGGAATAAATGTGAAACAAAAAAGGGTAGTCCTGTCCAGTGGTACTGTCACTTTCACTGTATGGTAATTCCCTGTAGCATGCTAAAAAAAAAATTATATTTAAAAAATTGGGCTGCATAATCATTCACATTTTGAAAATTTCCAAGTTTTCAACATTTTTAGCAAATTTTTGATATTTTCACAATGAATATCATCCTAAATTTACCATTAACATGGCATATGATTTGTCACAAATAAAAACATTCTAAGAATCACTGGGATTCATTGAGATTTTCCAGAGTTATCAACTCATAAAGTGACATTGGTCAGAACTGGAAAAAATTGGCCAGGTCATGAAGGTGAAAACAGGCTGGCGTGTGAAGGGGTTAATGTACAAACTTTATATGCCACTTGTGAAATCCCTGTTTCTTTATAGATTTTAAGCTTGCAAGCAGCATTCTCACTCATTTTGGTTGAATTGGTGAATAACTGTGTCACGCTTCTCTAGTGGAAAAAACTGACACAAGGTGCCGTAAGCAGAATATACACAAGAGGGCGCAAACACAATAGAGAAGTCAGCTAGCCCAGTCAAACCAGGAAGTCAATAGGAAACCAGAGGGACAAAGAAAAACCTCGTCAGATACAAACCAAAGGTCAGAACCAGTAGTAACAAACAAAGCAAGGTTAGAAACTGGGAAAACAAACACAAAGGGATGGGGCAGGGAGGTTAGAAGTGGCTAGTAGGGCTGAGCGGATCCGGACTGTAAAAGTCCGGATCTGCGCGGTTTCAATGATATCTGTGTGCCAGACCCGGACCTGGATTCTGAGTGCACGATCCGGATTTGGCAATTAAAGTAGAAATAAACAAAAGAAGAAATAAGTGAGAGTTTCATACTTAACGAGATTCTGTGTCAAGGTGGCACACTACTTCTGGGTCATGCATTCACTTCCTGTACTGAGCATGTATACACCCAGCTTTCCGTGTTTTCCCCGCCCACTGGCCGTCCTCTCGTCTGTGATTGGTTGCAGGCTGACGTGCCCCCCCCAGACTGTGACAGTATCTGCCTGCAGTCATCGCTCATCGCGACTCAGTAATAGGCTGCACTCATAGCTGGCAATCTTCTCTATGGCTGCTAGCTGTGAGATGTAGCAGAGGTGGATGTGTCGTCGTGGAACCTCGTGTGGATTATGCCGGAGCTGCAGGGTGTTGGGGGTTAAGAAAGAGGTGAAGGAGGGTGTGTTTTGTACTTTATTCCAAATAAAGGATTTTAAAGGGGACTTTACACGCTGCGATATTGCTAGCGATTTATCGTTGGGGTCACGGTGTTTGTGACGCACATCTGGCATCATTAGCGGCATTGCAGCGTGTAACACATATGGGCGACCTTAAACGATCACAAAAGAGACAAAAATCATTGGTTTTGGAGAGGTCATCCAAACACCAAAAATCGTTGTCTTATACGTAGCGATGTTGTTCGTCGTCCCTGCGGCATCACACATAGCTATGTGTGACACCGCAGGAGCGACGAACATCTCATTATCTGTCTCCACCGCAATGCAGAAGGAAGGAGGTGGGCGGGATGTTACATCCCGCTCATCTCCGCCCCTCCTCTGCTATTGGGCGGCCACTTAGTGACACCGCAGTGACGTCGCTATGACGCCGAACGCACCTCCCCCTTGAAGGAGGGTTTGTTCAGCGGTCACAGCGATGTCGCTGACAAGGTATATGCGTGTGACGCTGCCGTAGCGATAATGTTCTATACGGCAGCGATCACCAAATGTCGTATGTACGATGGAGGCGGGTGCTATCACGCTCGACTTTGCTAGCAATTGCTAGTGATGTCGCAGCATGAAAAGCACCCTTTACTCTGTGTTTATTTACATTCCTTTACAGGTTTGTGATCCAGTTATCTTATAGATGCAGGTATCTCATAGACGTCTGTGACATCACAAACCTATGGCTTAGTAGCAGCTGTATGCTTTTACTATCCCCTTATTACCCCGATTGCCACCGCTCCAGGTCAATCGAGAAGAGCCAGTATCACATCGGGAGTAAGGGTGAATTTAGAAGTCTGTGCAAATCGGTCTGCATGCAGACCATAATATACGGACTATCAATGGCTCTCTTGAGTTGATTGTCACAGCCTCGTAGAGGCTAATGTCTGTTATTGTGTGTATGGTACATATACCCTTTAAATTGTAATGTGGTGCCACTATCTCAATAAGATTTTATGTTATTAGTAAATAATTATGTTTTTACATATGCCCAAAGCTTTAAGTTTGATGTAGCCAATGTATCTGGTTGGATATCACATATTTATTTCATATGATTGATCTTTTTCTTTATTACCTAGTCTTCTAATGAAGTCTCTTAGGTTAGTCATTAAAATTGCAAAGTAAAAAAAAAATTCAATTGACTTTGAATGTTGCTGTTATTTAAAAATATTTCCCTAAACAACAAGATTGTTTTATATCAAACGTCCAAATGCATCATAGATATTGCTTAAGGTGCGCTGCTTTACTTGTATTGCTCAGCTTCCCTAGCCAACTTTATTAAAGTTATAAATCCCATGGTTTATGCTCATTGGACCCACTGAGCAGTGCTTACACAGCAGTATAGTACATCCACTTTCTTTATCATTTACACGAAGGGTTGAATAATAATGATGTCATAAGGATAAGAAGAGTGGCCTTAATCTCAGTTAGGTCAGTTCTATTTCTACAAAGGATTTTACTAGGATCTAAAGTACTGTGTAATCAGAACCACTGTAATTGCACATCTCTTAAAATTCCAATTGTCTCCAGCGATATAAGAACAGAGAAATGTAATCCTGGACATAATCCAAAGCAATTGCTTTTTCCTTAGAACAGCCTTGGATAGCATAAAAGAACAATCTGAAACACCGCAAAGATTGATATAATTAAATCTGTTTTACTGCCATTTACTATAGTGCACAGTTAATGTAAATTGTTCTTTTGTTTTATTGGCAGTCAAACTGTCACCTGTAAACAATAGAAGTCACGTTCCGATCGTATTCCTTAATTTATTTTGTTTATATTCACTTTAAATTTAAAGTAAATACATACTAATTCAAGTTTTGGTATTCTTTCTTACTGCTGATTCACAAAAGAAAGGGTAATTTATGTTGAATTCTAAAATAGATCTGTTATTGTGGTAAGGACAAAAGAGTTCTACATGTATGCTAAATTTGTGACTCTTTTGCTGCTTGTTAATAATACATTTCATCTAGAGAGGGGGGTCCTGCTCAAATCATTCCCACCCAGAAACAAAAAGCATTATGACACCCCAGACCTCATTTCTACACCTCATAAAGTTAACTCCTTGTACTACTTTTCAAAGAGTATTGATAGCAATATTATAACTATAATATCAGGGGTGGAATATATAGTATATATCCAGTATAGAGATGAACAAATTATTTGAAATTTGAATGCACCAGCTTTACCAAAATAAAAAATAAATCAATTTACTGCCAATTCATTTGCTTTGAATCACAATACTGAATAAACTATTTTAAGCTCTGTCATTGCCTTAATAATATCCATGTAAACTCAACCTGTCTAGGCGAAGATGGCTGGTAATCTTACTGGCAGTAAATAACAAGCTATTAACACTGACAAACAAAAAGTTTTAATTTGTAGTATACAGGAAGAAAAATATATTTTCACCACCAGTGCAGGAGCAAAACAGTAACAATGTTGTAACATGACAAGAATCTGCATAACTAATCCTATGTTAAGAGGTTGAAAATCAAAGTTATGTATGAAATAGTCAAGATGATTTAGTATAAAATGAAGGTAGTCTAACACTCTAACCTGTAATAGATAGTAAGATATGGAGCCTGAAAGTCAACAGTTCAAACATTGTTACCCTTTTGCTCATCAGTGTAATTACACACTGCAATGTTAGACTTTTTAAATTGTGGAAACTATCTAAATATTATAGCTTTTCAAGAGCAAATGCCTGCCTTGCCGGTGTTTATACACAGGCAGTGCAAACAGAAGAAGAATTAGCTTTACTATTCAGGAGGTAAAAACTATTTTGGTTAAAAAAATAAATAAAAAAATATTCCTGTTTAGGGTGTATCAAGAGTTTTGTTCTTTGGTAAATGAAGAAGCAAAAGTTTTTTCACATCTGTATGACTTATAGCTGAGAACCAGAAAGAGCATGTGCTACAGTGGATGGCAAGCAGTGCATCATGTGGCCTCTCTTCCTCCATCTTAACATCACACAAAGTACAGTCTTCAGAGGTGGCACCCCAATTTGCCTTGTTTAATCCCCCCGTGTCACAAATCTCCAACTGCCAAACTGACTATGGGAAACAACAGATGGACGAGTCTGCAGAACTGTTCACACATTCAATTTCTTGAGCATCAGAGTTCAGCTCCAAATATTCACAGATTCTAGAAGAGGAAAGCATGTGCACCGATGGCAAAAATCTTTGTCAGTTGGATCCTGGGCCATACGAAGTAGGGTCCAAGCATAATCCAGAAACTTGTTGCTAGGTGTTAACCCTCGGGGTGAAGGTGATGAGGGTGAACCTTACATACATTAAGCACCCGCATACTATACTGTGCTGTCAGGGCAGGAAAAAGTAGGAGGTGACTCTATGGGTGAGGACAGAGACAACAGAGAGGATGACGATAAAGTTTTAGAACAAACACCTCCCACCTACAGTTCTAGGTAACCCATTTATTAATTAATTATTAAAAAAAAAAAAAAGACCCGCCATAATCTACCTTCATTGACCAATTTGTTTCCCTGCAAAATCTCTAAATCACATCTTTACCTTAACATCTCTGCCTGCACCTCCCTCAAAATCTACCACTATATCACGTACACCCTACTCCAACCTCTATCTGCACAGCAGACAGCCCTTGGTCCCGCAGTTGAGGTTGTGAAAAATGTTTTTTCCTCCTACAGATGCCAAAGCTAAGAGCTTGAACCTCACCATATCCAATCTGCTGGCCTCGGAAATGCTGCCTTTCCGCCTAGTAGATACAGACAGTTTCTGAAAGCCGATGGCCATCACAGTCCCCCGGTGCCATTTGCACAGTCACCATTACTTCTCTAGGAAAGCTGTGTCTGTGCTACACCAGCATGTACCAGACAACATCACCCATTGCTTGACAACCTCTATGTTTGACAGGAAGCATTTTACAACTGACACCTGGATGAGCAAGCATGGCCAGGAGCGTTACATCTCGCTGACTGGGCCTTTGCATGACTCTAGTTGCTGTGGGAGTAGGTGGGGAAGGGGCTGCTCCATAAGTCGTGAAATCCCCAAGGCTTGTGGGATAAACCTCTGTATGTACCACTTCCTCCACTGCTTCTGCCTTCTCCAGTTCCACTAGGGCCTCCATGTGTGTCGTCAACCTCTCCCTTAGGCTGATTTCAGACGTCTGTATTTAATCAGTTATAAGTAACACCCATGGTTATTGTCATACGTGTGTTAAACATGGGTCACATGTATGTGCATCTGTGTTTGCATACGTGTGACATGTACCGGAATAAACATGTGTCTGTGAAATAAAAAGATTTTCTATATGTACCTGTATCCAGTGCTGTTTTCTTTGGCTCTGCTGCCTCCTGCTCCTGACCACAGCTCATTATATTCATTGATTATTCACGGCAGTCAGGACCTGGAATCCAGAACATCGCAGGGACAGCGCTGGGTACAGCACCACCAAGCACAGCATCGCGGGGACAGGTGAGTATTCACAAAGCAAGCAGTGTGTGTGTGCAGTGACATCGAAGAGGTCATTGGCATTCCCAATGAACTCTGATAACATCCTGATGACACCCCCCGACACCCGCGCTACAGCGGGTGTCATGACGGTGACTTCACGGGTTCATCAGAGTTCATTGGGAACTCCAATGAGTCTCCGATGCTGTCCCCACGATGCTACATCTTCCAGGTCCTCACTAGACACACACACACACACACATAGCACACACATGTATACACTGAGCACATACACACATAGCGTACATGCATGTACATACTGAATACACACACACTCACACTGCTAGATACTCAGCTATCCCCAGCAATGCAGTCTCGGGCACTGAAGTCCTCAGCGCTGCTCAGGCTTCCAGCTCCTCAGTGGCCTGAATATTCAGTGAGTTTAATGAGCGGCGGTCAGGAGCAGAAGGCAGCAGGGTAGAAAAAAACAGTGCTGGATACAGGTGAATATAGAAAATCTTTTTATTTAAAAGACCGGTGTTTTCTACGGTATGTGTCACACTGATGTCACACGGATCACATCAGTGTGTGATCCATGTGACACCTGTGCTGCTGGAGAAAAAACGGACAAGTCTCTGTGTGTGCTTGCGGGGCCACGAGGGGTCACACGGTCCGTGTGAAAACACGGCCGTGTGAGTACCAGTATAGAATAACATGGATACATGTGGCATCTGTGTTAAAAAAGGATGTCACACGTACCTAAAACATGTCTGAAACCAGCCTTACTGTGACACATGTTCCAACAGTGCAAAGAGAATCCCCCTACCTTAGTACTGCACAGCCAGGGCTCACTGCAATCAGGCAAAGTGGAGTTTCAGCAATAGCTTTCTCCATGGAACCTGAAGCCAGGGAAGGCTTTGTTGATTTTTTTTCCCATGCTGGTTCGGTGAACCCGATTATTCCCAGGTTCGCTCATCACTATACTTGAATAATTTTAACATTTTCACAGAATGAGACTAAAAATCACATTTTAAATGCAATTCAGCACTTTAGTCGTATATCACACTTAGATTAGACATTTTTCTATCACCTTGTGGACTGTTTGGGATGATCAAACATTTTATTTCTAAGCTGGAAAAGAAAGACTAAAATGGCAATACTTTTTAGTCCCCTCTTTTGTACTTGCTGTAATAGGCCACCCTGACTGTCTAGACTAGACCATTAGTTATGTAGATTCTTGTAATGTCACTGCATTGTTACTGTTTTACACATGATTTTCTATTGTTTCTGTATACTACAATTACCACATTAAAAGTTCCCCGCTCTGGTGATTAGTACAGGTTCCAACAATCGGACATCTGTTGATCAACAAATTATTTTCTGCATAAAGGTGGTAACTTATATTAACTGGTCAACCCCTTAAAAATTACATAGCTCTCCAGTATGACCCATACTACTATTAATACTTGTCTTTACAGAATGCATAGCATTGTGTTAATTTTAACCCCGTATTTCCAATGGGTGTAGCTGAAACACATACATTTATTATTTGGGGTTTTCTATATATGTTGATGCAGGGCATATTCATTGCTTTTTATACGTTGTACTGTATGTGTTTTTATCATTTCTATAAAATACAAAAAAGTACAAAAAATGTGTTTGATTATTTTTTGCCTGTACCGCAATAAACTCCACAAGGCCTTCATAACAGACTGTCAATAAAAAAACAATATTTTTTTACTTTTGGTTATTTTTTTGCCTTTAATATTTACCCAAGCACATGACTGTTTTTATAGCTATTTTAGCTTAACTGAATAATCAGACTGGAGACCAGACACAAGTTTCTAAATTTCTAAAGTTTCTAAATAACAGATTTTTTTTGTACCAAATAATGCTACCTAATGTTTATGTATAACTGACATTTTCAAAGATGTTGCATCACCTGAATTATTTCTTTTAATGGTAGGGTAGAATAGGGAGAACATATTTTTCTTCTAATATATCACATGCACTGAAGAAGTAGCAGTTTCTAAATCTGATTCAAAATTGTCTGCATATTGATTTCCAGGTAACATCCACTAATGGTAGTCATTATACTGCCCATAGTGGTGTCACGTAGCTTTCTATATATATAGTGCATGGAATATACATAATTATTCAGTTACATTCTCTCTCCCCGCTACCTCTGTCCTATTGCTCTGGTTATGTAAGTGTCACAGAACAATGGAGAAGTTCATAGTGTATCTTCAATTATAAACAACTTTCCATCAATCAGGAGTACAACTGAATATACTAGCTTCAACGCATATGACAGAAGTCAAGTAAAATTCTTGTCTGTATAGCTAAAGGGAAAACAATTAGGCCTCAATCAAATTTCCATTTTTCACATATATACGTATTCTAGCTGTTGTTTTCCTGGATATTACATTTACCCTTTGTAGATTATGGCTCTGATCACATGTCTGTGATTTTTGGACACTGTTCAAGCCTGTGGGTCCATGAAATCACGGGCATCACATGGATACAGAGGTGTATATATAGAAGATGGACAAGCAGGGCATTTGCTTCAGGTTCAGTCAGCAGGGGGTATTATTGAGATGCCCAATTCAGCAGTCTGAGGTGTATTTCTTGTGGTGGCCTTTTACTTCCCCAAGGAGTGTGATTTGGCTGCTCTCTGGTCCCTGAGTTCAATTGCATGTGTATATTTCAAGCAGTAATACAATTTAAGACCTGATTACCAGCACTTTTGGGTCTGGGTGACATAAGCAGCTTGATCAAGTCAGCTAAATACATGGAGGACACCACAGTAAATGCTTCAATGTACCTGAAGACACAGGAGTTTAATTTTGAGGAGGAACTGTGAGGAGATTGTATTGGGGAGTAAATGTGTGAGGAGACAGTAAAGGTAAGGCCTCAGTCTTATTAGTGTAAGGCATCTGATGTGTGAGCATTGTATGCTATATGCTAATAGTGATGACAGGACTCGCAGATAACCAGGACTGGTGGGTTCGTGTTATCTGGTTTTTAAAATCCGGTTACAATCCAGATTCCAATCCCCATATAAGTCTATGGGGACCAGAATCCGGTGATTAAAAATGGTGGTAGAAGGGATAGGGGGATAGGAGCGTGCGCGTTTTACTTACCGAGGATCCGTTATGGCAGTACACCTATTCCAGGGCTGATAATTTACCCTCATTGAATATTCACTGCTTTCCCCGCCCACTGACGCCTGTAATTGGTTGCAGTCAGACGTGCCCCCACCCTGAGAGGCAGCATGTCAGCTGGGTGCTTCCAATCACAGATGCTGTGTGTGTCTGTACTGTACAGTTAAAATAAATAAATAAATTGGTGTAGGGTACCCCGTATTATGATATCTAATAGCAGAAAGTAATAGAGATGGGTTTTTAGCACCGCGCCAATGACCAAAGACAACTTCAATATAGGATTAATGTTTCTTTATATTCATGCACAGGTCAACGCGTTTCTGGAGTTTCAGCTCCCTTCATCAGGACAAACAGGCAAAAGAACATCAAATCTGCTGTCACAGAGACCAAGTTAGCATTATATACCACTGCATTGACGTCATAGTACCACCCACATTGAAAAAAACTTGGCGGGATCCTATACATTTAAAAGTAAACATGATGTATAACACCCAATTTACTGATTTTTAGAAAAAGTCTCCATTATATAACTTTTCTATATCCAATGTGTATAATACAGAATTATAAAATTTATTATAAAAAGAAACATTTTATATATATATATATATATATATATATATATATATGTATATATATATATATATATGTATGTGTGTCAAAAGTAAAAAAATAAATAAATGCGTTGGATTTACTAGAACTTCATCCTTATGTCAGAGAATGCTATTTCAGAGAATGTGGAAAGAGTGTGTGAAAGGCGTGGTGACCACAGGACTATCCACCCGTGTTACCATTATTATAAAAAAAAGGTATGTAAAACAAAGTGCATAAGTTTCCACACATATATTGCAAAAAGAAGAAGTGGGTGCCAGATTACGGCTCCTAGCGTCTATCTCTATGAGTTCACCGGAGTTCAATACTGAGGCGGCGAATGAAAGGTGAATCAAGTTCAGAAGCGTGGGAAAAAGATAACCACGCATGCTCGGCATCCAAAATCTAGATCTAGTGTTCAGTGGAATGCAACTTTGTGAGACGTGAAAGTAAAAAGAAAGACAGAGAACAAAAAAACAACCTCCGTTCAGAAACCCCATACACAGAGATCTCTCTGATAAAGTTCGATCCCGGCTCATAAAAATTTCCCCAATGTTTATGGTGGTATCGCCTGTAAAAACTATGAAACATTGAGTAATATAATACTAAAAACTCTTAATTTAAAAAAGGATAGAAAAATGCGACTATGACCCGGCATAATTAAAAGGAAGAAAAATTAAAAATTAATAAAAAACCAGTGATAAAACCTGAATTACAATTTTTTGCTATAAGAAAAGGGGGGGTGAGGGAGAAAAGAATAATCATAAAAGTATCATAAAAAAATGCAATCTTTAAAGTGGTACAGCACTAAAATTTCTTAAAATTATTATAATATCCATTGATAATAAATAGTGCTTAATAAAATAAATCCGTTACTTCATTGAGACCAAATGGTTTTAGGGTATTTAGTTTATAAATCCAATATGTCTCCTTTTTGCTTAACATCTCTATACAATTAGGGACATAGGATGGTATTTGTTCAATGGGAGTGATCTTCAAATTTGACTTTCTATTATGACAGAAAGTTACATGTCTAGATAGACCATGTAGCATAAATCCTATTTTCATATTATGCCTATGTGAATTGATCCTATTATGTAAAGCTTGAGTCGTCCTTCCAATATATTGCTTATCACATTCACATTCTATTAAATAGATAACAAAGTCCGACTGACAGGTAAAATGATTCTTAATATAAAAGATATCACCCCCTAAAGATGAACAAAAATTAACCCTTTTATGCTGAATGGAATTACAGCATAAACAGTTCCTTGTATAGCATTTAAAGGAACCTATAAGTTTATCTGTTGTATGTGTTATTGAATAATTTCTCAATCTACTCAGGGCCAAATAATTATTTTTCTTTTAAGTATTATGATATCTAGCACAGATAAAGCATATGCCTACAGGCTGCAATGGTCGTCTTGGCTGTGTATCAAAATAAGAGAAACCGTACGCGTTTTTTTTAATAATTAATTTTGATACCCAGCCAAGATAAACCCCGACAGATGGGGGCTTTTATGTTCAGACTGGGTAGGCCTATGGTTATTAGGCCAGACCCCAGCCTAAAAATAGCAGCCTGCAGCTGCCCGAGATTGTCACATCAATTAGATGCGACAAGTCCAGCACCTTACCTGGCAGCAGGGGTTAATAAGAGCCCACAGCTGCCACTAAGCCCTAGATTAGAAATGGGAGGGACTATGAGGGCCCCCATCACTAATTTGTAAATAAGCACAAACACCAAAAAAATCCTTTTTTTAGAATAAAATACAAAAAACACCCTCTTTCAACACTTTATTAACTCCCAAAACAACCCTGCAGATCTGTCGTAATCCACACGAGGTCCCACGATGATTCATCTGTGTTACATCTGAGTCACAGCGCGATCATGGAACATGGCTTCCTGCTGTGAGCTCCCAGCAGAGAATGAGCCCCGATCAATGGTGACATCACTCAGGCTAGGCACGGTCACAGCAGAAAGGTTTCCATGGTCCTCATTCTGCTATGACCACAACTAATTTAAGTGACGTCACTGCTGATTGCAGTTCATTCTCTACCTGTAGTTACAGCATGCGAACATGTTCCATGATTGCACACTGTGACTCAGATTTTGTAGAGCTGAATCGTCCTGGGACCTCGTGTGGATTACATCAGATCTGCAGGGGTGTTTTGGGGGTATGGAAACAGTATGGCGCAGTGTTTGTTGAGATGTACTGCAAATGACTGGAGAAGTTGAATATCAGCAGTGAGGAACTGTGCATGTATCAGGTCTTCACAGCGTTCAGACCAGAATTAGAAGAAAACAGTATGGGGAGGAAAATTAAACTTGTGGGGAAACACTATGGGGTGGAAAATGTAGGAGAGGACATTATGGTGGACTATGAGCAGGCAAAGTATAGAGGTTTTTTACTCTTAGGTGGAAGATACAGAGGTAAAAATGTCGGGGGGAGAAATGTGTGATGAACATTATGCATAAGGAAATATGTGAGAGACAGTATGGAGGAAAAAGGTTTAAGGAGGCAATATGGCAGGAGAGTGTGAGAGGCACAATATGGAAGGCATAGCATGCAGTGAGGAGGAGAGTAGGAGGAGGTTGCACAGTAAAGAGACTGTGCAGTATAAAGGGGAAAGTTGTTGACAGTGTGTAGAGAGGTCCAGTATGGCAAGGAAAAGACAGTGTGAAGGTCATGTACCATAAGATATATAGGGTGAGAGTTATATTTTGTGAATGGAGCAGAACAATTTTCAGGAACACAGTAAAGGGCTGATATTATTTAAGAGTATTATAATGACATTTATATTTTTAAAGGCTCATTGGTGACTGCAAATGACTGGAGAAGTTGAAGATCAGCGGTGAGGAACTGTGCATGTACCAAGTCTTCACAGCATTCAGACCATAATGAGAAGAAATGATAGAGAATGAAACTGACTGTGTCTCATTAGTGCTGTGGTTCCTGTATAATCTGCAATCTAATGACTGCTGGCAACAACTTCCAGAATCTTCTGATTATTGTTAAAATATACTGGAATTGTAGGTTCAAGTGAGTAATTGTACATAAGACTGACCTGACATTGCAATTTATTGCTGTTCAAACTATGTATGTATGTACTGGTGGAGAGTCTGGTGCTGTATTTATGTAGCCAATGGTGCTTCTGGTAATGCATTCATGTAATGATAGTAATTCTGTCACATGGAGATTTTCAAAAACTTTGCCGATTGTAATGACGACGTCAGGTTCTGTTCCAACTACAGAATCTGACACTACGCCTGAGAAATTCTCTTGTGTCTGGGATCAATGCAGGCCAACTCAGGCATCAGCCTGCTGTGTGCTGATTCATAGGCAGGCTAGCAAGAGTTAATCTCTGCTAATTAGCTTTTTAGTCTTCTTTGATCACAAGTTGTTACGAAGCCAATCACATCTGCTCGCATCTTATTTATGCTGCAGAATCCTTCCACCTATGCAAGCTATAATTTATCTTAGTTGGTCAACTGAGGTTCGATGTTCTTGACTATCTGATGGAAGTAGGGCTTATTGCTTTGTGAGGTTTGGAGTTTACCCCTGTTGTCTTTTGTAGCTAGCTTCTTTCTTTTGTTTCCCTACTGAATTTCTTATTGTTTAATCCTGTTTGTGTGTGCAGTGTGTCGGAGTTTAGTTTTTCCCTTGTTTGTCTTTATCTGTTAACATCATACTTCTGCCCCATCCTTCCGTAGTGGGAGGAGGGGTATCAGATGAGGTCTGGTCAGGAGCAGGGCCAGGAACGGGCCTCAGGTGTCTCCAACCTATAGGAGTATTACTGAGGTTATGGAAAGTATAAGGCCCCCTAGCGTGAGGTACAGCCTGGGGACCCCTATTTCTTGTTATCCAACAGTCATATTGTGACATTCTGGGGTATATAAAAGTTACTGATGGTGGTTCTAGTGATGTATTTCAGCTCTAGTGTTAGTTCGGGTGATATTTTCATGTGCTGATGGTGGTTGGGATGCTGTATTTCTCGACTGTTGGTGTTTCTGGTTATGTTTTTATAAAGCTCTGGCAAAAATTAAGAGGCCACTGCAAAATTGTCAGTTTTTCTGATTTTTCTCTTTATAGGTATGCAATGGGATCAACAATTCAGACTGCATCATTAATGTAGAAATGGATTTGAATATTGCTTCAGCACTTGCCCACAAGGGGGCAGTGCCAGACTGTGCAATCACAAACACAGAGGTGGGAAATCCCCTGCTGCAGCTTGTGTGTTCTAACCAGGAAGAAAAAGTGCAGGAAGATTATTCAGCCCCGGAGTTCAGTCAGAAGAGAGCTGCGTGTGGTCTCCCTGAACAGAGGGCTCTTTTGCCACCGGATCCTTGGAGGAATCACCCTGTGGAAGTGGTTTCTGCCAACCCCGATCTCAGAGACTTTGTTTTCCCTGAGAATCTAACCGGTCTGCAGAGCATCGCCCCTGAGTGCAAGTGCAGGGGCCGTGACCTCCCTTCTTCTGCTCGGTGTGCCCTGGGACTAAAAGACTGACTAGAATCCGTTACCAGCGGGAGAAGATCAAAGGAAAAGACCGAGGAGCTGCATCCCTTCAGCGCTGCACCGGGACCCCTCATCGTGAGACTACAGGCCTGCGACGTGGGAGCGGCATCTTCTTCTGGGATAGACTGGTACGTGATTGTAGGGAAAGTTAGGGAAAGTTGCCGCCATTTCTTTGTTGTTTTTTTTTCTTTTCTTTATTTCTTGCTGTGCACCCGGAAGGAGTGAAGATCCGGGGACTCCAGTATACACCTGTGCGCAGATAGTTCGGTTGATTGTGTTATAAATATGTTTCATAGTAAAGAAATGTTACTACCGGTAAAATCTGAGTATGGGGATTTTGTTGGAATAGAGCATACACACACACCCGCGGCCCTACCACCAGTCGCTTCATGTGGCGTAGTCGGCAGGATGTGTGACCAACAAAATCATCCCCCGGTAGTAACTTATAACCGGACGGCTCCCCCGCCGTCTATTGTCAATCAGGTGAGAAAGTTTGACGGACGGAACTATCCTGTAACTGAATGGACTGAACAACTTAAGATAGTGGGGGAAATGTATAACACTGATCCTAAGACCTTAGCAGAGATGGCCATGCTAACATTAGAGGGGGAAGCGTGGACGACAGTCAGGCTGGAGACGGTTAGGGGCCAGCGTACGTTGGATGACTTGGTGCGGGTGCTGGAGAACACCTATGGGCCGACCACTTTTGCGGGAACATTGCGCTATATGTTCTTCCGGCATACTCAGCTCGAGTCGGAGGACATTCCTCAATATGCCAATGCCCTTCAAGTGCTACTAGAACAAGCCTGTAGAAACGAAGAACAGATAGCTAGTACGGGTGCCCGTGACCTGGTGTTGAGAGATCAGTTCGTGACCGGATTGAGAGACCCGTACCTTAACCGCTCATTGCAAGATCTACTCCGGATAAATCCGGCCTTTACGTTCGCTGAGGTCAAACAAGAAGCTATAGAACGTTCAAGGGGACCTGTCGTGGAGACACAGACATATACCGCCGCTTGCAGGTTCATATCTGGTATCGGGTCTCCGAACAGCAACACGGAAGAACTGAAGCAGATGGTGGCAGAGTTGCAGAAACAGGTGTTACAGCTCACCCTAGACCAACAGGCGGGCCGGCAAGCGAGACAACAACCCAGCCGGCCGATGGGAAGATGCTGGACATGCGGCGATCCCCGGCATAGAGCCAACCGTTGCCCCCAGAACTTTCAAGTTCATCCACAGTCCGATCTACCAGAACCAGCAAGTCATGTCCCACAACAGCGGCCGCCTTTAAACTAGACGCCCCTGCCAAAGAGGCTCACTCGGCAGGGGACGCCAAAGAGAGGGGTGTAGGAAAACAGAGCCAGCCACGGAACAAACTTGCATCAAATAGCCCCACCCTGGAAGTATTACTGGAAGGGATCGCCGTACAAGGGTTAATGGATACTGGGTCTCAGGTATCCACCATCTCCGAGCAGTTCTACGAAGAGTGTCTAAAGCCGCGGGTTGCCTATGACCCTGATACCGCCATCAAGATCAAAGCAGCCAATAATCTACCCATTCCGGTGACGGGAGTTGCCTGGATGAACACCGAAATCTGTGGCCAAGATCTCGGGAAGAGAGGGATAATCGTGGTCAGGGAAGGCTTTGGATCAGAGACGCCCATGATTATTGGGGTGAACATCTTGAAAGACCTCAATCTGGTGTTGTTTACCAAAAAGGGGCCCAAGTACTGGCAAGAAGTGACCGCACATAGGGCCACCCGCCGTGCCTTTCAGCAAGTGGTCCGGACCTGCAACCTCCAGCGAATGACAGAAGAACAACTGCCGCTGGCCATGATCACCGTACCCCGCCATACTAGGATCACCTTACCGGCTGGGAAAGAGACAGTTATCTCACTACCCCTTAGCACCACGAGACAGCTTGAAGGCGTGGAGGTGCTGATCGAGCCACGCACCCCGAAGGAAGGGAAGCTGAATCCACTAGTCGCTCGAACTCTAGCAGTAGTGAAAAAGGGAAGAATTCCTGTCAGGCTGGGCAACACGGCTAAGCGTTGACCTAGAAGCCGGGACACAGCTCGCCCGAGTCTACGCTCTAACCGAAGAGGTGAACCCTATGAGCCCCCTCCAGTTTGTACCGTCTACAGAGGGAGATTGGACAGTGACGGTCTCTGCCATGGCCGCTGTCGCGGGTGACACCAACGCGGGGCGAGAACTACGAGAGAAGTGTCAGTTGGACGTATCCCAATACTCCAAACGGGAGGTGTCCCAGGTGGAAGAGCTACTTAAAGAGCATCAGGCGTCCTTTGCCCGGCATGACACCGACGTTGGGTGCACCACCAGTATCAAGCACGAAATCCCCACAGGTGACACTGCTCCTATCCGTGAAAGGTACCGCCAAATACCTCCCCAGCAATACCAAGAAGTGAAAAATCTCCTGAATTCCATGCTACACGCTGGAGTGGTACGAGAAAGCCAGAGCCCCTGGGCTGCACCGGTGGTGTTAGTCAAGAAGAAGGACGGGTCCCTGAGATTCTGTGTGGACTACCGCCGTTTGAATGCTTGCACCATCCGGGACTCATACCCTTTGCCAAGGATCGAAGAATCCCTGACAGCCCTGAAGAAAGCCAAATACTTCTCTTCGATGGATCTGGCCAGCGGATATTGGCAGGTACCTATGCACGAGAAAGATAGAAAGAAGACTGCTTTCATCCTACCCATGGGCCTGTACGAGTTCAACCGGATGCCCTTTGGTCTGAACAACGCGCCGGGGACTTTCCAGCGGCTGATGGAGCGCTGCTTGGGAGACTTCAACTTCGACTTCACCCTCATCTACCTGGACGACATTGTAGTCTATTCGGCCACATTTGAAGAACACCTGCACCAGCTGGGCCGTGTGTTCAGTAGGTTGAGAGAACATGGCCTGAAGTTGAAACCCAACAAGTGCCGTCTTCTGCAGCCCGAGATCAATTATCTAGGCCACCGGATCTCAGCCGAAGGTGTCCAGCCGTCTTCAGAGAAGATAGCCGCCGTATGGGATTGGCCGCAGCCCACAAACGTCAAGGAGGTCAGAGCTTTCCTGGGGTTGGCCGGCTACTACCGCCGGTTCGTCAAAAACTTCGCCCGGCTTGCTGCACCCTTGCATGACCTGCTTCGAGGGACCACCAACAGCCCCAGAGGACAACCCATCAGCTGGGGACCCAGCCAGGAAGAGTCCTTCCAAGCCCTAAAGGGTGCCTTAACGTCTCCCCCCATCCTGGCATATGCGGACTACAACCTGCCCTTCCAACTACACACCGATGCCAGCCTACAGGGTCTAGGGGCAGTACTTTCACAGGTCCAAGAAGGCAAGGAACGGGTCATAGCCTATGCCAGTTGGTCCCTACATGAGGGTGAGAAGAACCCCACCAATTATAGCTCATTCCGGCTGGAGCTGTTGGCCCTAACGTGGGCTATGGCGGAGAAATTTGCGGGATACCTCACGGGGGCTGAAGTACTAGTCCTGACCGATAACAACCAGTTGGCCCACTTGGAAAATGCGAAGCTCGGAGTCATGGAGCAGCGTTGGATGGCTCGGCTCTCCAAGTTCCATTACAAGATCAAATATAGGGCTGGAGCCGAGAATCAAAATGCGGACAGCCTGTCTAGAGTGTCATACCCCTTACTCAACCGAGACCGGGATGAAGAATTAGAAGGGGACGAGACGCCTGACTTTGCAAAGCTCGCCCAACAGATGATGGATTACCGCCAGTTCGTTGTGGGCGAAGCTGGAACTCCAGTGGGGGTCGCCTTGCCACCCCAGGAGTGGTGCAGGCTCCAGGATCAGAACCCTGAATGGGCTCTACTCAAACAATGGGTGAAGCGGCAGCAGAAGCCTCCCGCCGATATACGGGCACGACTGTCTACCGGGACCTTGACCCTGCTCAGTCAGTGGGACCGGCTGATTCTGAGAGAAGGAGTGCTATACCGGAAGGTTCTCTTGTCGCACATGCTGGAGGAATGCACACAAGTTGTGGTGCCTGAGCAATTGGCCCGTGAGATGGTGGCCCAAGCCCACAAAAGGAATGGACACTTCGGAATAGACAAGACCTTTCGATGGATTCAACAGTCCATCTATTGTCCGGGGCTCCGCAAGCTGGTTGAAGACGTCTGCCAGACCTGTCGCACCTGTGAACTACACAAGTCCCCTGAGCAGCGGGCACCTGTCCAGACAATTAAAACATCCAGGCCCCTTGAGCTGTTGATGGTGGACTACCTGCTGATTGGGACGGTGAGCAGTGGCTATCAGTACTGCCTAGTCATGGTGGATCACTTCACAAAATTCGCTGTCGCTGTTGCTACCAAAGACCAGACGGCTGAATCGGCTGCACGGACCATCTGTCGACAGTTCATCCACGTCTATGGGTGTCCGGAGAGGTTGCACTCTGACCAGGGGGCTTGTTTCGAAGGCCGAGTCATCGAAGAGCTGCATCGGATGTATGGGATTCAGAAGTCGAGGACCACTCCTTACCACCCACAAGGGAACGGTGCATGTGAACGCTTCAACCGGACTCTACTCCAGCTGATCCGCACCCTGGCCGATGATAAGAAAGACCAATGGCCCCAATTCCTTCCTGATCTAGTATGGGCCTACAACAACCAGGTCCACTCCGTGACTGGTTACACCCCACACACCCTTCTCTTTGGCCGCCCCGGAAAAGGGGTCCATGACCTGAACCTATTCCACCCTGGAGATGATGTCTGCCATAACTACCCCTCCTGGCTAAATGCTAACCGACAGAAGATGGAGACTGTACACCGGCTGGTGAGCCAACAAATCCGGGGCCAGATACATGCTGATCCACTCCCCGTGCAAGAGCAACCCTTGAAGTTGGGACAGCTAGTCCTGCTCCGTATCAAGAAGCCACAAGGGAAACTTCGAGCCAAGTGGGAGACTGAAGTCTACCGGGTAATCGAACGCCCCTACCCCAACGGGCATGTATACCGAGTGCAGGGTGAAGACAGTCGCAGCATTCGCACTGTGCACCGAAATATGTTGCGTCCCTGCCAATCCCAGCCTGACTTCCCTACCACAGTACCCGGAGGGGGTGACGCTGCTAACACGACTGACGTCACGGACGTTTCCCAGCATAGTGATCACGTCGACTCTGAGACCGGTGACCCACCTACACAACCCAGTTCTTCCCCCGGAGTGCTGACTGAAGTGGGGCGTAAAGGCGGTGATGGGGAGGGGAACAACCAACCCTTGAGACGCACTGACTGCACCACTGCTGGGATCCCGCCTGGGCGGTTTTACAGGGACCAGTATGTATGGCCCACTTCTCAACCAACCCCTGTGACATCTGCAGTCATCGCTGCCTGGGAATCGACGGTAGTTGACAGGGACTGCCAACCTTTAAGTGGGGGGGTATGTAATGGGATCAACAATTCAGACTGCATCATTAATGTAGAAATGGATATGAATATTGCTTCAGCACTTGCCCACAAGGGGGCAGTGCCAGACTGTGCAATCACAAACACAGAGGTGGGAAATCCCCTGCTGCAGCTTGTGTGTTCTAACCAGGAAGAAAAAGTGCAGGAAGATTATTCAGCCCCGGAGTTCAGTCAGAAGAGAGCTGCGTGTGGTCTCCCTGAACAGAGGGCTCTTTTGCCACCAGATCCTTGGAGGAATCACCCTGTGGAAGTGGTTTCTGCCAACCCCGGTCTCAGAGACTTTGTTTTCCCTGAGAATCTAACCGGTCTGCAGAGCATCGCCCCTGAGTGCAAGTGCAGGGGCCGTGACGTCCCTTCTTCTGCTCGGTGTGCCCCGGGACTAAAAGACTGACTAGAATCCGTTACCAGCGGGAGAAGATCAAAGGAAAAGACTGAGGAGCTGCATCCCTTCAGCGCTGCACCGGGACCCCTCATCGTGAGACTACAGGCCTGCGACGTGGGAGCGGCATCTTCTTCTGGGATAGACTGGTACGTGATTGTAGGGAAAGTTAGGGAAAGTTGCCGCCATTTCTTTGTTGTTTTTTTCTCTTTTCTTTTTTTCTTGCTGTGCACCCGGAAGGAGTGAAGATCCGGGGACTCCAGTATACACCTGTGCGCAGATAGTTCGGTTGATTGTGCTATAAATATGTTTCATAGTAAAGAAATGTTACTACCGGTAAAATCTGAGTATGGGGATTTTGTTGGAATAGAGCATACACACACACCCGCGGCCCTACCACAGGTCGCTTCAGGTATATTTTTGAGTATACTTGAAATTGTTCTTTTATTCTACAAAACTATTGACAACAAGTCTCCAAATTTCCAAGCAATACATTTTGTATTTATTTTCTGAAAATGAGAAATGGTCAAAATAACAAAAAATGCATTGCTTTCAGACATCAAATAATGCAAACAAAACAAGTTTGTAATCATTTAGAAACAACAATACAAATGTTTTAACGCAGGAAGATTTCAGAAATCAATATTTTGTTGAATAACCATGATTTTTTAATCACAGCTTTCATGCGTCTTGGCATGCTTTCCACCAGTCTTTCAAACTGCTTTCGGGTGACTTTATGCCACTTCTGGCGCAAAAAATGTAAGCAGTGCTTCTTTGTTTTATGGCTTGTGACTATCCATCTTCCTCTTGATTACATTCCAGAGGTTTTCAATGGGGTTCAGATCTGGAGATTGGACTGGCCATAACAGGGTTTTGATGTGGTAGTCCTTCATCCACCCATTGATTGACCTAGCTTTGTGGCATGGTGTATTGTCCTGCTGGAAAAAACAGTCCTCAGAGTTGGGAAACATTGCCTGAGAAGAAGGAAGCAATTGTTTTTCCAGGATAACCTTGTATACATACTGACTCAAAGAATAAAGCAGTCATCACTTTTTCTGTAAAGTGAACCACGCAAAAAATATTTCAAAAATAAAAATGAATTGCTGATTTTTGTTCATTCTTCATTTCAAAAATCTGAATAAAACGTAATAAAAAAAGTGTTTTGTTCCCTAAAACGGTACCCAAAAAAATCTCCAACTTGTGGCATAAAAAATAAGCTCTCATACAGTCCTGTTTGCCAAAACATAAAAATGTTACGCTCTAAGGGGTACTTTTCACACTACGACATCGCAGGTGCGATGTTGGTGGGGTCAAATTGAAAGTGACGCACATCCGGCATCGCAGGCGACATCATAGCCTAGATGATACAAAAACAAGTGCAAAAGCGTCGTAATCGTATCTGTTAGGGCCAGGTGGACGGGCAGACCCATGAGGTGGATCCACTGGGCTGAACACCTCACCGAGGGCAAGGTGCCCGGTAGCCGGAGCACTAGCAGGACAGTCCGTTTAGAGGAGTGGAGTAAAGAAGTCCCTGGGACCACGGGGTCTCTGATGGTAGTCCGGGTGACGGAGCTCAGGTTCGGAGGCCGAGATGTCGTCAGGCAGAGTCCGGAACCAATGGAGCAAGAAGACGGGTCACCACAGGGATTGGAGATGGCAGGAGCTGACGGGATGGCAGGCCGTCACCGTTCGGGGTTCGGGTATCGTCAGGACCGGTTGGCGAGGCAGGATCGGCTCTACGAGAGAGATAGGTGAGTATATCACAGACACAAGGAGACCTGACTCCTAGCTTAAAACACACGAAGAACAGGCCCCGCCCACTTGGAAAGGATCCCCCTATATACCCAGTACCTGATCCTTCAATATCCTGTTGGAGGACACTGGCCCTTTAAGAAAGGGTCAATGACCGCGCGCGCGCCCTAATGCGCGTGCGCGAGGCCCGGGTGCCAGAAGCCAGGGCAGGGAGCGGTGAACAGGAGGCAGGGGAGCCGGCCTGGAGCAGGGCTGCCGACGGGCGCCGGGAGCGGGGACCGAGCCGCCTGGGGAGCGCAGGTGATGGGGGCTGGAGGCTGTGGAGCGGGGGACGCCTGATAGAGGAGCCGGGGAGCGAGGCAGGGAAGCCGGGGATCGTGGCAGGTGAGCCGGGGAGCGAGGCAGGGGAGCCGGAAAGCAAGGCAGGGGACCCGGGGAGCGTGACAGTACCCCCCCACCGCCCCCATCCCCGCAACCGGGACAGGAAGGCACGTATCAGAGGAGTACCCACATTCTCCCGGGGTTCCCAGGACCTATCCTCAGGACCATACCCTGCCCAGTCCACCAGGAAGAACTGTCGACCTCGTACGGTTTTCATGGCCACGATATCCCTTACCGCATAGATGTCATCATCAGCAATAGGAGGAGGAGCAGAACTGGCAGCAGCAGAGAAGGGACCAAGGACAACCGGCTTGAGCAGGGAGATGTGGAAGGAGTTGGGTATTCTCATCGTGGCCGGGAGCTGCAGCTTGTAGGAGACCTCATTTATTTTGCTGATGACCTTAAACGGCCCGATGTAGCGAGGGCCCAGCTTGTATGATGGTAGCTTCAATCGGACGTACTTGGAAGCAAGCCAGACCAGATCTCCTGGAGAGAAACACGGGGGATCCAGACGCCTCTTGTCTGCGTGTCTCTTCATCTGCAGGGAAGCACATCCAAGGGACATCTTGACAGAGTCCCAAATTGTAGAAAAATCACGGACTACAGCATCAGCAGCAGGGACATCCGAGGAAGAGGATACAGGTAATGGGACGGAAGGCTGCAGACCGTAAACGACATGGAAGGGAGAGCTGGAGGAGGACTCACTGACGTGGTGGTTATGGGAGAATTCAGCCCAAGGAAGAAGCGTGGACCAGTCGTCGTGATGGGCGTTGACGTAGTGACGTAAGAAGGAGGTCAAGATCTGATTGACTCGTTCCACTTGGCCATTCGACTGAGGATGGTAGGCTGAAGAAAAGTCCAGAGTCACTCCCAGATGTTTGCAGAGAGCCCTCCAGAAGCGGGAGGTAAACTGAGTTCCTCTGTCGGACACAATGTGTGATGGAAAGCCATGCAACCGGAAGATGTGCTGTATGTAAGCGTTAGCGAGTTCCTGGGCAGAGGGCAGTCCAGCCATAGGGACGAAATGAGCCATTTTGGAGAACCGATCCACCACGACCCATATGACTGTGTGTCCGGAGGAAAGGGGCAAGTCCGTAATAAAGTCCATCGCAATGTGTTGCCACGGAACGGAGGGTATAGGCAGAGGCAGAAGACGACCATATGGCAGGTGTTTGGGCGTCTTGTTCCTGGCACAAGAGGAGCAGGCTGAGACAAAAGAAGCGACGTCTGTGCGAAGGGATGGCCACCAGTAGTGACGTACAATTGTACTCCATGTTTTCTTCTGACCAGCATGGCTGGCTATTTTCGAGGCATGGCCCCAGTGCAACCCTTTTTTCCTGTCAGTCTCAGTAACATAAGTCTTCCCAGGTGGTATCTGGGCCAGGGTGACAGGAGCCACCGGAATGATCTTACTAGGACAGATGATGGGCTGGGATGTCTCCTCCTCCTGCTCCATGGGCATGAATGACCTGGACAAGGCATCTGCTCTTACATTCTTGTCCGCGGGTCGAAAATGGAGCTGAAAATCGAACCTGGCAAAGAACAAGGACCACCTGGCCTGCCGTGGGTTCAGTCGCTGAGTGGACCGCAGGTATTCCAGGTTCTTGTGGTCCGTGTAAATGATCACGGGGTACACTGCTCCCTCCAGAAGGTAGCGCCATACCTTCAGAGCCAGTTTGACTGCCAATAGCTCTCGGTCACCGATGGTGTAGTTGCGTTCAGGCGCTGAGAAGCTCTTGGAGAAGAAACCGCAAGTAACCATCTTCCCGGAGGAGGACTTCTGCATGAGCACTGCTCCGGCTCCCGAGGAGGAGGCATCCACCTCCAAGGTAAACTGTCGGTTTAACTCAGGACGGTGGATCACAGGGGAAGAAGCAAATGCCTGTTTCAGGGAGCCAAACGCGGCGTCGGCCGCAGGTGACCAGTCCTTTGGATTAGCCCCCTTCTTGGTCAAGGCGGAGAGAGGTGCAGTCAGAGCAGAGAAGGGAGGGATGAACTGATGATAATAGTTTGCGAATCCCAGAAAGCGTTGGATTGCCTTCAGTCCAGAAGGAGGGGGCCAGTTGAGAATGGAAGAGACCTTCTCCGGGTCCATCTGCAGACCGGTATCAGAGATTACGTAACCCAAGAAGGGAAGAGAAGACTGCTCGAATACACACTTCTCGTACTTGGCGTACAGGCGATTCTCTCTCAGTCTTTGTAGTACCAGCTGCACGTTCTCTCTGTGGGTCTGGAGGTCCGGAGAGAAGACCAGGATATCGTCAAGATACACCACCACACAGACGTAGAGAAGGTCCCGGAACACGTCATTCACCAATTCCTGAAACACTGCTGGTGCGTTACAGAGGCCGAAGGGCATCACACAGTATTCATAGTGCCCATCGCGAGTATTGAATGCGGTCTTCCATTCGTCCCCAGAGCGGATGCGGACCAGGTTGTAGGCACCCCGAAGATCCAACTTGGTAAACACACGAGCTCCTCTAAGCCGATCAAACAATTCGGGGATGAGCGGCAGGGGGTATTTATTTTTCACGGTGATTTGGTTCAATCCCCGGTAGTCAATGCATGGGCGTAGATCGCCCTCTTTCTTCTTAACAAAGAAGAAGCTTGCTCCAGCAGGAGAGGAGGACCTCCGAATGAATCCCCTTGCCAGGTTCTCCGTGATGTAGGCAGACATGGCCCTAGTTTCAGCAGGAGACAGCGGATCTATCCGTCCTCGAGGTGGTGTAGTTCCCGGGAGTAGGTCGATGGCACAGTCATAAGGACGATGTGGCGGAAGTACCTCTGATTCCTTTTTATCAAAGACATCCACGAAGGACCAATAGGCCGAGGGCAGTCCCGGTAGGGACTCCGGAACCGGAGGTCGTCGGATGGGCTGTATAGTCTTCAGACAATTCTCGTGGCAAGAGGAGCCCCATCGGGTGATTTCACCAGTACCCCAGCTGACTGACGGTTCGTGTGTCCGTAACCAGGGGAGTCCCAGCAGGATTTGATGGGACATGTGTGGGAGGACGTAGAGAGCGATGTTCTCGGTGTGCAGGGCACCGATACGTAGTTCCACCGGCTTGGTGATCCACGAGATGGTGTCAGAGAGGGGTCTCCCATCTACAGAGGCAATCACGAGGGGTTTGTCGAGTGGAGTAACAGGCACCTGGTACTTGTCCACCGTGGCCTGCTGGATGAAATTGCCTGCTGCCCCGGAATCGAGGTACGCCTCGGCCGTGAACCGCGTCTCTCCCGTTGTCACTTGAACAGTCCACGTAACCGGGTCTGAGAGAGTCCCAGCACCTAGGGTGGCCTCTCCTACCAACCCTAGGCTTTGGAGTTTCCCGGCCTCTCTGGACAGGAACGTAGCAGGTGTGTTCCCTCTCCGCAGTAGAAGCAGAGGCCCTTGGCAAGCCGTTCTGCTCGGCGTTGTTCGGACTGCCGCAAACGGTCAATCTGCATGGGCTCGTGGACAGAGACACCAGACGACGCTGACTGAAGTACGGCGGGCTTCTGCGGAGGAGAGGAATGCCGTATCGGACGTCTCTCACGGGACACCTCTTTGGATCGTTCCTGGAATCTGAGGTCCACGCGGGTGGCTAGTGCGATCAGGGCATCCAGGGTGGAAGGAACATCGCGGCCTGCCAGCTCGTCCTTAATACGACTGGAGAGTCCTTCCCAGAAGGCGGCGGTAAGGGCTTCATTGTTCCACCCCAATTCTGAGGCCAAAGTGCGGAAGCGGATGGCATACTGCCCTACCGTCGTAGTTCCCTGACGTAGCCTGAGGAGTGATGAGGCGGATGCAGCGGCACGTCCAGGTTCGTCAAAAGTGTTTCTGAATGCCTGCAGGAAGTCCTGGATGTTGGTAGTCACAGGGTCCTCCTTTTCCCACAAGGGGTTCATCCAGGCCAGTGCCTCACCCTCTAGATGTGACATCACAAACGCCACCTTGGCTTCGTCGGAGGCAAACAAGTGCGGAAGCAGCTTGAAATGAAGGGAGCACTGGTTTAGGAATCCCCTGCAGGTCTTGGGATCTCCGGCGTACCGGGGTGGTGAAGCCAAACGAAGTCTGGAAGCATCCGAGGAGGCTGCCACGGGAGCTGTGGCCGTGGATTGTACCGTGGAAACCTGAGATGCCAAGGATGTGGCCGTCGCTTGTAGCGTGTTCAGGCAGGTATCCACAGAAGACATGTAGTTCAGCATGCGGGTCTGTGTCTCGCGCTGGCGTGTGAGTTCCTGCTGCAAGGCCGCTAGAGCTTCGGCGGGATCCATGGCCTGTTCTTACTGTTAGGGCCAGGTGGACGGGCAGACCCAGGAGGTGGATCCACTGGGCTGAACACCTCACCGAGGGCAAGGTGCCCGGTAGCCAGAGCACTAGCAGGACAGTCCGTTTAGAGGAGTGGAGTAAAGAAGTCCCTGGGACCACGGGGTCTCTGATGGTAGTCCGGGTGACGGAGCTCAGGTTCGGAGGCCGAGATGTCGTCAGGCAGAGTCCGGAACCAATGGAGCGATAAGACGGGTCACCACAGGGATCGGAGATGGCAGGAGCTGACGGGATGGCAGGCCGTCACCGTTCGGGGTTCGGGTATCGTCAGGACCGGTTGGCGAGGCAGGATCGGCTCTACGAGAGAGATAGGTGAGTATATCACAGACACAAGGAGACCTGACTCCTAGCTTAAAAAACACAAAGAAGAGGCCCCGCCCACTTGGAAAGGATCCCCCTATATACCCAGTACCTGATCCTTCAATATCCTGTTGGAGGACACTGGCCCTTTAAGAAAGGGTCAATGACCGTGCGCGCGCCCTAATGCGCGTGCGCGAGGCCCGGGTGCCAGAAGCCAGGGCAGGGAGCGGTGAACAGGAGGCAGGGGAGCCGGCCTGGAGCAGGGCTGCCGACGGGCGCCGGGAGCGGGGACCGAGCCGCCTGGGGAGCGCAGGTGATGGGGGCTGGAGGCTGTGGAGCGGGGGACGCCTGATAGAGGAGCCGGGGAGCGAGGCAGGGAAGCCGGGGAGCGTGACAGGTGAGCCGGGGAGCGAGGCAGGGGAACCGGGAAGCAAGGCAGGGGACCCGGGGAGCGTGACAGTATCATCGGTGTAGCGTTGGCGTAATCCATAATTACGCTGACGCGATGGTCCGATGTTGTTCCTTGTTCCAGCAGCAGCACACATCGCTGTGTGTGAAGCCGCAGGAGCGAGGAACATCTCCTACCGGCGTCACCGCGGCTCCCGTAGGATATGCGAAAGGGAGAAGGTGGCCGGGATGTTTACATCCCGCTCATCTCCGCCCCTCCGCACCTATTGGCTGCCTGCCATGTGACGTTGCAGTGATGCCATACGACCCGCCCCCTTAATAAGGAGGCGGGTCACCGGCAAGAGCGACGTCCCAGGACAGGTGAGTCCATGTGAAGCTGCCGTAGCGATAATGTTCACTACGGCAGCTATCCCAAGGATATCGCAGCTGCGACGGGGGTGGGGACTATCGCGCTCGGCATCGCAGCATCGGCTTGCGATGTCGCAGCGTGCAAAGTACCCCTAAGAATAATGCGACAGAAAAACTATTAAATATTTTTACTGTGTAATAGAAGCAGATAATAAAAAAACTATATAAATCTGGAATCGCTGTAATCTCAACGACCTATAGAATAAATCTGGCCTATCATTAATACATCATGGTGAACATTGCAAAAATAAAAATAAGAACCATTCTTGTATGCTGTATATATTCATTCTTCCTCCCAAAAACACTTAACACTTTACAAGATTTTTGCCTCCAGAAGCATGAGCTGAACACAAAGTATGGGGCACTACAATATATGAGGGCACAATGTATGTGCACTAACTTGGCATATTTGTATTCTAGAGAAAAAAAAGAATGACGTGGATGGTACAAAATAGTCACAGTAGTCATAGATAATTTTTTTGAGAGGAGCAATTTCTACAAAATGGTTACTTTGTGGGATTTTGTGCTGTTCTGGAACCTTTAGGGGAATCTGTCACCAGGTTTTTGTCACCATTTCTAAGATAAGTATAATACAGGTGCAAAGATCCTGATTCCAGCAGTGTTTCACTTACTGGGCTTTTTCAGGTATCTTTGATAAAACCACTATTTAATCAGCAGTTGATTATCATTAGAGGACTACTTGGCCTGCTAGCATGTAGTCCAGCATATTCATGAGCTCTGTATAACTGCTAGATATGCAGCAGAGAAAACATTAATTGTATGAAAATGACAGGAAACAGCTCAGTAAGTGACACATTGCTTAAATCAGGGTGTCTGTCTCTACATTATGCTGCTCTGAGATGGGAGAGCAAAAACCTGGTGACAGATTCTCTTTAAGGGCTCTGCAAATTTCACCCACAAACTACACTACCAAAATCTGTGCTCTGAAAGTTATATAGTGCACCTTCCTGCTCAGCCCTGCCGTGTGGCCAAACCGTAGTTTCTGATGACATATAGGGCATCAACATGTTTGGGACAAATTGTGCAATAAAGTCCAGCAGAAAAAAAACACTTTTTTCTTTTTCCCAGCCCGGTTTTATAAAATGTTCTGTAATTTGTGGGTTACAAATGTTCACCACACCAATAGATTAATTCATTAAAGGGTCATTTTTGCAAATGGGGTCACATATGGGTGTTTTTGTATTTTTGGCACCTTAGGGCTCTACCAATACAACACATCCAAATTTGTGTTCCAAAAAGGAAATAGCGCTGTTCGCTTTCCAAGCCATGCCATGTTCACAACCATTAGTTTTTGACCATGTTTAGGTTATCGCTGTGTTCAGGAGAAATTGCATAACAAATTATGTGGTCGATTTTCTCCTATTATCCATCATCAAAATTAAAACTTTTGAGCTAAAATAACATTTTAGTGCAAAAAAAGTAAAGATCATTTTCACATCTTAAAAAGTTTTTTGAAACACCTATGGGTTTAGAATGCTGATTATACCAGTGGATAAAATCCTTGAGGAGTCTAGTTTCAACAATGGGGTCACTTGTGGGATTTTTGATGTTTTGGTACCTTAGAAGCTTTGCATATGCTACATGGTGCCCGCAATCTATTTCAGCCAAACTTGTTTTCCTAAATTTAAATATTGCTCCTTCCATTCCCAGCCATCCCGTTTGTCAAAAAATAACTTTTTGACTACATGTACAGTATATCCACGCTCATAAGAATGTGGCTAACAAACTGTGCTGTGCAGTTTTTTGGTGTTTCCTCTTGTAAAAATGAGAAATTTGATGCTGAAGCAACATTTTTCTGAAAAAATGAAAATGTTTAATATGACGACCTAATGTATAAAAGTCTGTAAAGTTCCTGTGAGTTCAAAATGCTCACTATACACCTAGATAAAATCCTTGAGGCGTCTAGTTTCCAAAATGGGGTCACTTGTGGGAAGTTTCAGCTGTTTAGGTAACTTATGGTGCCCTGCAAAAGCAAGATTGTGCCTGAAATCTTTTTCAGCCAAATTTGCTTTCCAAAATTCAAAAATTGACATTTCTGTTCCAAACTTTCCAGAACTTTTTGAATACATTTGGGGTATCAACGTGCTCATAAGAAAATGGGAACCAAATGGTGTTTTCCAGGTTTTGGTAGTAATTCTTGCAAAAGTGAGAAATTCACTGCTAAAGCAGCTGTTGGTAAAGAAAATGAAAATTTTCAATATGATGACTTAATGTTATCAAATACTATGAAATACATGTGGGTTCAAAATGCTCGCTATACCACTAGATTCAATTCTTGAGGGGTCTAGTTTCCAAAATGTGGTCACTTGTGGGGTGTTTAGGCTGTTTAGGTATCTTAAGGGCCTTGCAAATGTGACATGGTGCTCGCAATCCATTTCAGCCAAATTTGTGTTTCAAGATTCAAATATTGCTCCTTCTGTTCCAAACCTTTCCGCTTGTTGTTTTTGACATAATGTGGGGTATTGCCTCACTAAAAAGAAACTGAGTAACACATTTTGAGGTCCACTTTGTTGTTCTATTTCTTGTAAAAGTTAATAAATTGGGACTAAATCAACATTTTTAGTTAAAATGTAAATGATTATTTTATCATTCCACTTTGCAATAATTCCTACATCCGAAGTGTTAATAAACTTCTTGGATGTGGTTTTGAGGAGTGTGAGGGGTGCAGTTTTCAGAATAGTGTCCCTTTTTAGTATTTTCTGTCACCTCAAATGTGATGCAGTTGCTAAAAAATAGTTTTGTAAATTTTGATGAAAAAATCAGAAATTGCTTAGAAACGTGTTATGACCCGGAACCATGGAAGACCACCATAAATCATTGGTAAAAGGTGACAAGAGCATTGGCAACTAATCTGGCCGCCATCCCCTTACTAACCATCAACACTAGAAGTAGCCGAGGGGTGAACTAACATCCTGTGCACCGCGAACCCAGCCGGAGAACTAGCTATCCTTAAGGAAGGAAAGATGAATAACTCTCTGCCTCAGAAAATAGATAAAGAATAGCAAGCCTCCCACATTCAAAGACTGCGGTGATATAGGAAAACACAATACACAGATAATAGGATTAGCAAAAAGTGAGGCCCTACTGACTAAACAGGACAGGATAGTAAAGGGACTGATGGTGGCCAGAGAAAAACCCTACAAAAATCCAAAAACCTGATAGTACAAAAAGCCCTCAGATCACTAGATCTGAACTCCGTCCTATACCAGGCTCTCTTGTCATACCAATGAACAGAAAGCAGGAATCATTACAAATTCAAGAAGCGACAAACACATGGACTTATAAGAGCAATACTCCAAACATAGCTGCAGGGAGCTTCCCAGCTAAGCAACTGAGAGGGAAGATTCCTGCATGCAAATAAACTGACAATAACCACAGCAAATGACAAACTCAGATAAGAGCAAAAAGAAGCAAACAACAAATAAAGAGCCAAGCACTTATCTGGGGTAGATGTGGTCTGGAGCAGGATGAAGCAGGCTGGTGAACAAAGAACAACTAACATCCGGCATAGCCTGCCAGCAGACCAGGGTTTAAATAGGCAGAGAGTTAGCAATGGAAACGCCCATTGCTCAACACACCTGGTCTTTGTCCAAACCATTCCTTGGTCACAAGAGGGAGCCTCACAGCAGCAAAAGCATAACTGACATTCACAACAGAAACATTTAACTCTTCTAACTTCCCAATAAAAAAAATAATGTTTCAGAAGTGGTGCTGGTATAAAGTAGACATGTGGTAAATGTTATTTATTAACTATTTTAACTATCAAGTGACACTGGTCAGATTTCTAAATTTGGCTCCATTAATTAAGGGGTTAAACCTGGGTCTACTTTGACATTTTTGGATAGGGCGAGACCTTGTTGATGCAGTAAACCTACCTTGTGTTTTGTTGCTTTCCTCAGTCTTTCCAAGGTGTATGACTTCTGATGTTAAAATGTCTTCCACAACTTCACTATTGTAGCAGAATTTGCCTATTTCTCATCATGTTTTAAGCCCCATACAAAGCGGTTTCTGTTTCAGTTGAAGTGAACCAATCGCCGGGATTTTCCTATATAAACTAAAGTCAGTTCTATTGTTACGGGGGGCTGTCTGATAACCTAAAGGAGTATCAGACAGTCAGGGTCCACCGTGCAAAGACTCTGCTGCAGACTATGGCAGAGTGCAATACCTCTGTTAACTCACAGAAGGATATAATAAGTAAGTAAAGCAATTCCTCCCTTACTTGGAGGGTGTGTGGAATGATCTCTGTTAATAATCACAGAGACAAAGGCAATGTGTGCGAAATGGCACCTACCTAGGTCCGCTCTTCTAGTGGTGCAAAAGAGACGAACAGCAGCGTAAGCCGCACAAAGCTCCTACCTGCGTTCGCTCCACTAGTGTGCGAGGACACGAACCACTAGATATGGCACCTGCCTAGGTCCGCTCTTCTAGTGGTGCAAAAGAGACGAACAGCAGCGTAAGCCGCACAAAGCTCCTACCTCTGTTCGCTCCCCTAGTGTGCGAGGATACGAACAACTGCCAGACGCAGTATAAGGAACGTTACCCTAGCGGCAACGTCCACCTACGAGTCGAACCACAAGGCCCAGCCAGACCATGTGCCTCAGGCACCTGCCTATGTCCGCTCCCCTAAGAGGTAAGGATACGGACAGCAGCCGAAGCTGTAAGGTATAAGAACGCTACCCTGCCGGTAGCGCTCACCTAGCATAGACAGAGGAATGCCTAGAGGAACGCGCACAGAGCGTCTACTCTTATGCATGAACCAAGAGGACTGAGCGCCATGCGGCGTGTGTCAGGGTCTTATATAGACTCTGTGCCTCATCCAAGATGGAGGACACCAGAGCCAATCCGCTGCCAGAACGACAGGAGTGACGTCATGCTGGCCTATCACCGAGCAAGGCATCACAAGCACATGACCAGCGACCAATCGGCATAGAAGGTGTCAGAGACATGTGACCTCGTGTCAGCGATGATGTCACCCGCACATGTGCAATGGCTCCAAGATAGGACTTAGTCTCCGGCGCTCGCACATGTGCAGTAGCAAGAAATCTGGACTTAGTCTCCAGCGCTCGCACATGTGCAGTAGCAAGAAATCTGGACTTAGTCTCCAGCGCTCGCACATGTGCAGTAGTAAGAAATCTGGACTTAGTCTCCAGTGCTCGCAGCAACCGTAACAGTACCTCCCCCTCAAGGGCCCCCCTCCCGGCGACGCAGGTAATCGGCAACTAAGTCGGGAGCATGGACAGCCTCCTCAGGCTCCCAAGAGCGATGTTCCGGGCCGTAACCCTCCCAATCTATCAAGAAGAACCTGCGCCCTCTAACCATCTTAGAACCAACTATGGCTCGTACCTCATAGCTAGAGCGAGAGGAATCAGAGGCAGGAGAGTGCACTTCACGAGCGTGAGGTAAAATAGCCGGCTTTAGCAGTGTGACATGGAATTTGTCATGAATCTTAAGATGGACGGGTAACTTCAATTGGTAGACTACAGGATTTACCTGTCGAAGAACCTCATAAGGACCCAGGAAGCGAGGAGCAAATTTGACAGAGCTCACTCTAAGTCTCACGTGTTTTGCAGAGAGCCACACAAAGTCCCCTGGAGAAAAGACAGGAGCCGGGCGACGAAACCGATCGGACACCGTCTTCATACGGTCCTTAGCTGCTTGGATCGACTCTTGAGTCCGATCCCAAACCTCTCTGGCATTAGTTGCCCAGTCGGCCACAAGAGGAGGAGGTGCAGCAGCGGGAAACGGTACCGGCACCCTAGGGTGTTGCCCATTATTGAGCACGAACGGTGTCTGCCCAGTGGCCTCAGCCAGCGAATTGTTAAGGGCAAATTCTGCCCAGGGTAGGAGGGAGGACCAGTTATCGTGGTTCTCAGCAACAAAGTGTCGAAGGTATATAATCATAGATTGATTGGTAGGCTCAACCAAACCATTGGTCTCCGGATGGTATGCCGAAGAGAGATTCAACTCAATTTGCAGAAGGCTACAAAGATCTCGCCAGAAACGGGAAGTAAATTGCGGGCCTCTATCACAAATGATATGATCTGGCATCCCGTGAAGCCTAAAGACATGCTTGAGGAATAGTTTGGCTAGTACCCTGGAAGATGGGATTCTCGATAACGGTACGAGATGAACCATCCGGAAGAAATGGTCCGTAATGACCCACACAAATCTATGTCCCTGTGAACATGGAAGATCACCCACAAAGTCCATGCCTACCACCTCCCATGGTCTATCTGGCACTGGTAAAGGATGCAAGAGTCCAGCCGGTCTCTGCCGTAATGGACGGTTGCGAGCACACGAGTAGCAGGAACCGACATATCTCTTGACGTGGCTGGCTAAGTGTGGCCACCAATACCACCTCTCCAGTAACTCTCGTGTCCGCCTAATACCAAAATGCCCACCCACCTTTGAGGTGTGGGCCCATGACAGTATATCATTCTGTCGATCAGGCGGAACAAAGGTCTTGCCCGGTGGGATTTGGTCTAACGTCACAGGGGAGAGCGTATGAAAAACCCTGGAGGGAAGGATAAGACGAGGTTCGTCAATCTCCTCCTGGGTAGAAAGCATAGAGCGAGACAGGGCGTCTGCCTTGTTATTCTTACTCCCAGACAGATAGTTGATGGAGAAGTGAAAGCGGGAGAAAAACAAGGACCAGCGGGCTTGGCGAGGATTCAGACGCTGAGCGGTTTGTAAGTACGTCAGATTCTTATGGTCTGTATAGACCTGGAAAGGATGTTTCGCTCCTTCCAGCAAGTGACGCCACTCCTCCAAGGCTAATCTCAAGGCGAGCAGTTCCCTATCCCCAATGGTATAGTTTCTCTCTGCTGGTGAAAAGGTTTTCGCAAAGAAGAAACACGGCCTTTTTCTACCTGCACCGTTCTTTTGATACAAGACCGCACCAGCACCCACTGAAGAGGCATCAACCTCTAAGAGGAAGGGCTTACTCTCATCGGGTCTTTGAAGAACGGGAGCAGTTGAAAAGTGTCTTTTTACTGCCTCAAAAGCCTGAGATGTCTCAGTAGACCAGGCTTTGGGATTAGCACCTTTCTTAGTCAAGGCCACCAAAGGGGCCACCAAAGTAGAAAAATGGGGTATGAACTGCCTGTAATAATTTATGAATCCTAAGAAGCGTTGCACCGCCTTCAAGGAATGAGGTTCGGACCATTGCAGGACAGCAGAGAGCTTCGCAGGATCCATAGCCAGGCCCTCTTGTGAGATAATGTAACCCAAAAAAGGCAATGAGGACTGCTCGAATACACATTTCTCGAGTTTAGCAAACAATGAGTGCTCCTTTAAACGGGAAAGGACACGAACGACATCCTGACGATGAGTCTCCAGATCAGGAGAAAAAATCAGGATGTCGTCCAGATACACCACTACTGAGGATAACAGTAAATCCCTGAACACATCGTTTACGAAGTCCTGAAATACTGCGGGTGCATTACATAACCCAAAAGGCATGACGAGGTATTCATAGTGACCGTCTCGGGTGTTAAAAGCGGTCTTCCATTCGTCACCCTTTCGAATTCGTACCAAGTTATACGCACCCCGCAGATCCAACTTTGTAAAAACTTGAGCTCCTCTCAATCTGTCAAAGAGCTCTGAAATTAAAGGTAATGGGTATTTGTTCTTTATTGTGATTGCGTTGAGACCCCTGTAATCTATGCAGGGACGCAAATCACCCTCTTTCTTCCGAACAAAGAAAAACCCAGCTCCCGCGGGAGAGACAGACTTACGAATGAACCCCTTCTCTAAACTCTCTCTTATATAGGTCGACATGGCCTCCGACTCAGGTATCGACAGGGGGTAAACCCTGCCTTTAGGTGGAACCGAACCTGGGATAAGGTCTATGGCACAGTCATACGGCCTATGGGGTGGAAGAAGCTCAGCACCCTGTTTGGAGAACACGTCAGCGAAATCCAGATAGGGTGTAGGTATGGGAGAGAGATCAGTAGATGCAACCGCAATGACCTTAGGTGGTAAGGGAAGACATCGGGACTGACATTTCGAACCCCAACTAATAATGCTGTCAGACTCCCAGTCAATGTGAGGAGCATGAGTCCGAAGCCATGGGAGACCCAGAAGGATGTCGTCTATACCCTCAGGCAAAACAAGAAAAGAAATCTCCTCTATGTGACCCTGAGACCGGGAAAGGCGCAAGGGAACTGTCCTCAATGTAATGGAGTCAGACAACATAGTTCCATTAACAACACGGACAGGAATAGGCGCCTCTAACATGATAGAGGGAATATTGTGTCCCTTTACAAATCCTGAGGACACAAAAGTCCCGTCAGCTCCGGAATCCACAAAAGCCATAATAGGCCATGTATTCTCAGATAACGAGAGCTGACCTGGGATACAACACTTAGAGGGTGCAGAAGACGTCTCTAGTAACCCCCCTCTAATGGTTACTAGGCCAGGGAGTTTCCCTGACGACTAGGACACTTGTTGGCATAGTGCCCAGCCTGACGACATACGTAACATATAGGAGGACCAGACTTGCGTAGTCTGGAAGACATATGACCTAACTCCATAGGAGTGGGAGATGTTTCAGATGCTGAGGAAGATGGTAGTGGACCCTCAACAACTGGAATAGCCCGATGCTTAGGGCGTGAGGAAGAGACCTCGAGTCTACGTTCCTTATGGCGTACATCGATCCTCGTTGCTACTGTGATCAAGTCCTCCAGAGAAGCAGGGACCTCACGAGTAGCAAGAGCATCCTTGACATAGCCTGCCAACCCTCTCCAGAAGATAGGAATCAACACCTTCTCTGGCCAATCTAGTTCTGCCATCAGAGTTCTAAAAGCAATGGCATAAGAACTAGTGGATAACGAACCCTGAGATAGATCTAACAGTCTCAGGGCCGCATCATGGGTAACCTGCGGACCCATGAATACCGCCTTAAGAGCATCAAGAAAGTCTTGATGTCTCAGAGTAACCACATCAGAGCGCTCCCATAGGGGAGTCGCCCATTCTAAAGCTTTGTCCTGAAGTAAGGAGATGATAAAGCCTACTCTGGACCTCTCCGTAGAGAAGCGAGAAGAGTTGACCTCTAGGTGTATCTGACACTGACTAATGAAACCACGACATGATCTGGCATCGCCAGAATATCTGTTTGGCAGAGCAAGTCGAGGATCATGTGCAGATGTCACCATGGTCTGAGGTTTATCCTCTATACTCTTGAGCCGTGACTCAAGTACTTGTATGTAACGGTGTAACTGCTGATATTCTGCCATAACTGACAGACCCTTGGCTCAGTCCTAATGTTACGGGGGGCTGTCTGATAACCTAAAGCAGTATCAGACAGTCAGGGTCCACCGTGCAAAGACTCTGCTGCAGACTATGGCAGAGTGCAATACCTCTGTTAACTCACAGAAGGATATAATAAGTAAGTAAAGCAATTCCTCCCTTACTTGGAGGGTGTGTGGAATGATCTCTGTTAATAATCACAGAGACAAAGGCAATGTGTGCGAAATGGCACCTACCTAGGTCCGCTCTTCTAGTGGTGCAAAAGAGACGAACAGCAGCGTAAGCCGCACAAAGCTCCTACCTCTGTTCGCTCCCCTAGTGTGCGAGGATACGAACAACTGCCAGACGCAGTATAAGGAACGTTACCCTAGCGGCAACGTCCACCTACGAGTCGAACCACAAGGCCCAGCCAGACCATGTGCCTCAGGCACCTGCCTATGTCCGCTCCCCTAAGAGGTAAGGATGCGGACAGCAGCCGAAGCTGTAAGGTATAAGAATGCTACCCTGCCGGTAGCGCTCACCTAGCATAGACAGAGGAATGCCTAGAGGAATGCGCACAGAGCGTCTACTCTTATGCATGAACCAAGAGGACTGAGCGCCATGCGGCGTGTGTCAGGGTCTTATATAGACTCTGTGCCTCATCCAAGATGGAGGACACCAGAGCCAATCCGCTGCCAGAACGACAGGAGTGACGTCATGCTGGCCTATCACCGAGCAAGGCATCACAAGCACATGACCAGCGACCAATCGGCATAGAAGGTGTCAGAGACATGTGACCTCGTGTCAGCGATGATGTCACCCGCACATGTGCAATGGCTCCAAGATAGGACTTAGTCTCCGGCGCTCGCACATGTGCAGTAGCAAGAAATCTGGACTTAGTCTCCAGCGCTCGCACATGTGCAGTAGCAAGAAATCTGGACTTAGTCTCCAGCGCTCGCACATGTGCAGTAGTAAGAAATCTGGACTTAGTCTCCAGTGCTCGCAGCAACCGTAACATCTATACTGGCACTATCATGCTGATTCTTTACATCCCTTTAGTTGTCAGATTGGATGTATAGTTTTTAAAATACAGGCAAGTAAAGTTACAGACATGTACAGCTTTTTGATTGGCACAAGCTGCCAAATAGCTAATATGTGGGTTGGGTTTTGCTATCTATTCCTGCCCCTGTCTGCTGCCTGGCCTCTGTAGATGCTAGACTGTATGGGTTCCTTCCAGGTATTCATTTGTGTCATGTGATATGGGCTTGGTATAAATGCAGCCCATACAGTCTAGCATCTACAGAGGCCAGGCAGCAGACAGGGGCAGGAATAGATAGCAAAACCCAACCCACATATTAGCTATTCTGCACCTGCTGCCAATCAAAAAGCTGTACTTGTCTGTAACTTTACTTGCCTGTATTTCAAAAACTATACACCCAATCTGACCACTAAAGGTATGTATCGAATCAGCATGATCGTGCCAGTATTGCACTGGCTTTAGTTTATATAGGAAAATCCTAGTGATTGGTTTGCTTTAATGACTGTGTTTTAGCTCACATGTGAAAATGTTGATTATTATCACCTCTTCAGTGTAGTTTCTCTTACACCTCAAAATAATCCTACTAAGCCCCGGGCTTTGTGCAAGTGTACCTTGAAGAATTGATAATGTTTTGAAGGGAAAGGTCACACTAAATAATGATATGATTTAATTCTCTTTGATTCTTCCACTTTGCATTTTGTTATTTGATAATAGTAAACTATAAACACTTCTATATTGTAAAAGCATTCTTACTTTGCAGCATGTTTTCAACACCTTCCTAAAACTTTTGCACTATATTGTAGGTTGAAAAATATAAAGTGAAGTCTGAAATGTGATAGAAAAATGTACAAAAAATGAAAAGCGTTATTGCAGATATTACATGGAGATATAATTATCCTCTAAGCTGATGGACGGAAAAGAATAACCAATAGAAGAAGTAACCACAAGATAAGTTACTTAATCTTATGCCATCACCTGAGACTGTATAGAAGCACGTTTTTAGTATAATAAATATTTGAACACATAAATAATTAGGATTTTGTCTGTTGAAATTCACATATTTTACAATTTTCTACTATATATTTGTTATAGGATTATCTATTTTCTCCTGAAAGAATTCGTCATAGTTTAATATTTGTTGACTTGTCAAATAATGACAGTGAGAAAAAATTAAATAGATGACAGATAAGTAATCTGGAAGAAGGAATTGCAAATTTACTCGTACAAACGTCAACTTCATAGATTGATAGAAAATGAGATTTGATGAAAAGTAAATGTTAATGGGATTCAGGCAAATGACAAATATCTCCTCATAATATAACAAAGGAAATGTTTTATTATCAGGCATGAAAACATTTTTTCTTGAGTATTAATCAAGCATGATCTGTGTACACTCCGTCACTGACAGGAGAAATAACACGACTCGATTTTTAAAGAAGGAGAAATAAAATAAAGTTGTTAATGTCTGAATTGTCATATATATTTATTTTTAATAGCTACATATTTATGTACCTGTATTGGCTTATGGTTTCCAGGGTTCAACAATGTTTTCTGTGAGTGAGACCGGTGGCCATTGCAACTGAGACCTGAGAGCTTAATAGGTGACACAGTGTAGGCAGCATACTTTCTCCACCTTAACAGATGAAGTATGACTGGCACATTTGGGACGTCCAGTGTAATGGTAAAAAGTTAATATATAATGATTTATGGACGTTAAGCACAAGATGCAGCAGCCGATGTATATTGTTAGGACTAATATATACCTGCTATAACTAAAGATGTCTAAGAAATCTTCATGTTTTGTCACATGCAGGTATGTGCTTTTAGATAGCTATAAGAGTTTTGGAAGACTTCTTATTGTTTTAATTTGCTTCTGGGGAATTTTATCCAATATAAAAGCACTATGGTTGAACTAAAACACCAATGTGTAAACGCGTCAGCTGAACAAGTATTTTACATTATTGTTTTTTATATTTTATATATATATATATATATATATATATATATATACTAGCTGTTTTCAGGCAGCTAACGCTCGGCACGCTCATTGCTATCTAATTAACGCTGCTGGTGATTAAACTAAAGTTAATAATGATAACACTCAGTACTGCTTACGCAGGTAATAAATTAAATTAAAATGAAGTTAATAATAATCATCAAAAATCTGATTAATACTAATGATACATTTTATTTACAATGTAAAATTGAAAACAAACTGGATTCAATAAGATGTGTTTTTTATTCATTACAGCATCTAAACAAATTAATTTCATTACGAAACATAAATTAAGTTAAAATTTCTCTGTAAGCACAATTAAATATATAGTCATTTTCATCATTTTCAAAGATACAGTTAGGTCCAGAAATATTTGGACAGTGACACAATTTTCGCGAGTTGGGCTCTGCATGCCACCACATTGGATTTGAAATGAAACCTCTACAACAGAATTCAAGTGCAGATTGTAACATTTAATTTGAAGGTTTGAACAAAAATATCTGATAGAAATTGTAGGAATTGTACACATTTCTTTACAAACACTCCACATTTTAGGAGGTCAAAAGTAATTGGACAAATAAACCAAACCCAAACAAAATATTTTTATTTTCAATATTTTGTTGCGAATCCTTTGGAGGCAATCACTGCCTTAAGTCTGGAACCCATGGACATCACCAAACGCTGGGTTTCCTCCTTCTTAATGCTTTGCCAGGCCTTTACAGCCGCAGCCTTCAGGTCTTGCTTGTTTGTGGGTCTTTCCGTCTTAAGTCTGGATTTGAGCAAGTGAAATGCATGCTCAATTGGGTTAAAATCTGGTGATTGACTTGGCCATTGCAGAATGTTCCACTTTTTAGCACTCATGAACTCCTGGGTAGCTTTGGCTGTATGCTTGGGGTCATTGTCCATATGTACTATGAAGCACCGTCCGATCAACTTTGCGGCATTTGGCTGAATCTGGGCTGAAAGTATATCCCGGTACACTTCAGAATTCATCCGGCTACTCTTGTCTGCTGTTATGTCATCAATAAACACAAGTGACCCAGTGCCATTGAAAGCCATGCATGCCCATGCCATCACGTTGCCTCCACCATGTTTTACAGAGGATGTGGTGTGCCTTGGATCATGACCTTGGATCTAGACCATCCTGATATATACCGCCATCCTGGTATATGCCCTTATCCTGCTATATACCCCCATCCTGCTATATACGGCCATCCTGCTATATGCCCTAATCCTGCTATATACCCCCATCCATCCTGCTATATACCCCCATTCATCCTGCTATATGGCCCCATCCTGCTATATGGCCCCATCCTGCTATTTGGCCGCATCCTGCTATATGGCATGTATCCTGTATCGCACAAAAAATAAACGTTTATACTCACCTTTCCTCGCTCCATGCAGCATTGCTCCTCCCCCTGTCTGTGGCGGCAGCAGCACTGCTGACCTGTGTGGAGCCGTCACTGTTCACTGCAGCATTGCTTGTCCTGCTGTCTGCCGCGGTCAGCTGACCTGCGTCACTAGCGGCGCGCACAGCTATGACGTCATCGCTGTGCTCACCGCTCGCTGCACAGATCAGCTGGCTGGCAGACAGGAGGAGATCGCGTTGCTGCAGAGGAACGGTGATGGGTGAGTGTACTGATTCACTGCCCCCGGTGCTGACCTGTGTGAAGCCGTTCCCCTGCAGCATCGTGATGTCCTCCTGTCTGCCGGCTGGTGTGTGTGGCTCGCTACACAGATCAGCTGCCCGGCAGACAGGAGGAGATTGCGGTGGTGCAGGGGAATGGTGATGGCCCGGGTGAATGTACCGTACTTATTCACTGCCCCCTGCGCTGATCAATCATTATCAGCGCGGGCGGCAGTGAATACAGCTGCACATGATCACTCCAGGCTGTAGTTGCCAAGGGTGATCACGGCCGGCTGTTTACTATGTGTGCACCCCCCGCCCTTCATTCCGCCCACCTGTCAGCGCTGGCTTCAGTGCTGAGAGATAATGGGCGGGATGATGGGCTTGCATATGAAATGAGCAGGTCCATGTGATCACGGCAGGCGCTGCTACAGCCTGCTCTTACTGCCGGTGACCCGCTCCACCACAGCACCCTCATTCCCGGCCGCAGCCCCATATTCAGACCATAAGACGCACCCCCTACTTTCCCCCAACATTTGGGGGGAAAAAAAGTGCATCTTATGGCCCATGGAAAAATAAAGCACATTACATTCTTAAAGGTATATGTACTGTACATACATATAGACACAATATACACTCAGTTGGAATGAGGGATTCTGCCCATCTCCTACATCACTATGGAGCTATGAGCTCTGACAGGCTCAAAATTCTGATGGGTTTCAAAGGGGAACATCCTTCTTCCTCAGGATTCCCAGTGCACCTTATATATGTTCTATTTCTTATGTACCTGATCTTGCACATAAGAGAATTTTGACTGTATTAATGCTTATTATATATTGCTCTATAAATCAAATTTTTTAACCATATTTTATACAGATTAGTCCCAGACCTCTATACGATTCTGCTGTTGCCTGCTCTACATCGCTGTACCCACATCTGGTTATTGTGGGTCCTTCAGTTATGGGAGCGGGGTATTCTATTTCTGTTTAAAAAATACAATATTGTAATGGCACAATTAATAACACTGACTGTCTTCGGGCTTTGATGTTAGCATGAAAAACTGCAATAATTATTATGAGAGTTTTCAGAAGCACCAACAGCCACTGGGATAGTAATCTGTGAGCAGGGTTTTGCCACATAATATGTTGGCTGCATGAGGTAGGGGCTGAAACACTGATACCAGTAATGTGTCATTTATTATGAGATGTCATTTTTTTTCAATGCAATGAATGTTTTATCAGCAGTAGATTACCACTGCAGGAGTAGCTGTACCTTTGCCTCCTAGTCCAAACCCCTCACCCAGCACTGATTAGCAGCTTACTATCAATATATGATGTACAAAAAAAGAATCAGGAATGTGTGTGTACTGCCCCAGGGCTATGGGGTACTCGGTCCAGGGCCGTATATATACGGGGAACAGTTCACTGGGTGGCCGTTGTCTGGTTCCATCACCCTGGGGGTAGCTTTAAAAGAGGGATTATGTGCAGGGGAGTATTTATAAAGTTTGTATTTTGACACAACTTGCGGGTTGTGGTTATGGTGATAGAACCACCGCTGCACAGTTTCTCACCGCTGGGGCTGATGTTGGTGGCAGCCTGGATGTTGAGCCCTCTGCAAATAGAGATGTGGCCCCAGGGGGATAGGTGATGGAGTTAGGCATGGGAAAAAGGTAGGCAGTGTAACTAGGTTCATCACTCATGGCAGCTTGATAACTGGTACCCGGGTGAAGGCTGGTGTTCACCGCTGGTTACCTTAGTCCCAGTGCCTGTATAGTGATCTGGTGGCTTCTTTCCCCTGCACCCTTCTCAGGTTGATGGGGTCCCGTGGCTTGGAGCATCTGGGGATCCCCTCCTAGTTGTCTCTCAGTCTTTAATCCGTACGGCGGCAGTTTGAACCCTCTAGGATCGGTGTTCTGTTCCGATCCGTGGTTCTCCCATCACTGCTGGTGACCCCGGATTTTACGGTCAGTGAGGTCCTGGATGGTTCCTCACTGTGCAGATTTAATCAGGTCTGCCTGGAGCGTTTGCCTGACCTAGGGCTCTGTACCCTGTCGGTGCTATGGTTCCGGGAGTACTCCACCATACTCCACCAGCAACCACACGCCTTGGCCCTCAGGTCACTGTCACACACTCCCCTAAAGTGTGGTTATGTCTGTCTCCTCTCACTTCCACTTACTGACTCTACACACTCTCTATTGACTGTCTTCCCCCTCCCACCTGGTTGTCATCTAGTGGACTGGATCTGCTCCACCCCTGGGTGGCCATCCATTGGGTCCAAGTCTAGTCTGTCACCAGTCCTTGTGGATGGGGAAAAACTGGGATTATAGTGTGTTTTGCTGTTACCGGCACTGGTCTTCCAGGTTCTTTGACAGGATGCAGTGCCTTGTAGCTACTGATGGGTTCACGGATGGTACATGAGCAAGGTTAGATTTTTTATTGTAACAATAGCTGCACCCAGTAAACAATATTATTGTAATCAGAGTCGCTTTCTCTACATTATGCTACTATAAGGTAGCAAACACTTGTTAACATATTCACTTAAAATAAGTCAAACCAATATCATTTTTGCTGCCATTGTTCCATAAATCCAAAGTCAAACCTTCATTGCAAGAACTCCATTCAACAGAATGCAGTAGTCACTCATTATGCAGTATGCAATAGGGTTTAAGAAAGGGGAAAAGGTTATGATAAAATACAAGCAAATTAACAACCTACTACATAACGAAGTTGGTTATCCAACTATGGGTTTCACTGTTTTACTTGCACTATTAAAAGTGATGGGCGAACCTGGACTGGAAAAGTCCAGATCCACACAGGATACCTATTATATGTGTTTCGACGATGAGCCTGAAGTTTTCAGGGAACGCTTGGTAACTATCCGGATCTGGCCATCCAGATAATTAAAAAAAAAAAGGAAAAAGAGAGAAAATAGACATAAAGCATGCAGCTATACTTACCAGTTTCCATGAGGCTGTAACACTACTTCCAGGGCCACTCGTTATCCCTGAATATGCACTGCTTCCCCTGCCAACGGGAAGTTCCAGCATCTATGATTGGTTGCAGTCAGATGACGGTCAGACCCTGTGTGACACCGTGTCTGACTGCTTTGAATCGCACAGCACTCGCTGGTGTGAAATTAAATAAATAAATAAAAATATTAGCATAGGTTCCCCCCATATTAGGATACCGAGCACGGATCAAGCATATGGCTACAGGCTGCAGCCTTGTGTGCTTATATTGGCTGTGTGTCAAAATAAAAGGGACCCATGTTACTTTTTATTATTATTAAATAAATAATGAACAAATTACAATGTATGGCCCCCCTATTTTGATACCCAGCCATGATAAAACCAAGAGCTGGGGGATGATATTTTCAGGCTTGGCAGGCCTATGGTTATTGGGACCCCCAACCTAAAAATAACAGCCCACAGTCATCCAGAATTCTTGCATCCATTAGATGCAACAATTCCGGCACTTTACCTGGCTTATTCTAATTTACCTGGTGTGGTGGCAATTGGGGTAAAATCAGGGATTAATAACAACTCAGAACTGCACTAAGGCCTAGATTAGTAATGAGAGGCATCTATGAGTCCTACCCCCATTACTATTCTGTAAGTAAAAAGAAACAAACACAAATACTGAAAAACTATATTTAAAATAAAATGCAAAAAATTATCCTCTTTTCCCCCTTTTATTAACCCTACACACCCAGTTCTGACATAATCCACACAAGGTCACACGACAATCCTGGCTGGGCTACATGCATACTGAAGTCACAGTGTGCAGGCACAGAAAATATGCATTTGCTGTGGACTTCAATTCACTGTGATGAGACCACTGAGTTTAATAAGGTCACCTGAGGTCAGTTTACCTGTAGTAACAAGTGAGGTGCCATAGAAATCTCCAGCTATGACCGCAGATTAACTGAGTGATGTAACCACTCACAACTGTGGCTACAACAGTCTCTGCCTGAAGCCCACAGAATGTAGACATGTTCTGTGTCCGTGTGCTGTGACTTCAGTTTGTATGTAGCAAAGCCAGAATCGTTGTGGGACTGCTTTTGGATCTACTAGATGCAGCAATTCTGGGTTGCTGCAGGCTGCTATTTTTAGCCTGGAGGAGGGACAATAATCATGGGGCTCTCCAGCCTGAGAGTTGTTTAACCCCTTCAGCCCCCGGGCACTTTCCGTTTTTGCGTTTTTGTTTTTTGCTCCCCTTCTTCCGAGAGGCATAACTTTTTTATTTTTTCCATCAATCTTGCCATATGAGGGCTTGTTTTTTGCAGGACAAGCTGTACTTTTAAATGAAAGCATACGTTTTACCATATAGTGTACTGGAAAACGGCAAAAAAATTCCAAGTGCGGAAAAATTGCAAAAAAAGTGTGATTGTACAATAGTTTTTGGGATATTTTATTCACTGTGTTCACTATTTGGTAAAACTGAGATATCTATGTGATGCCTCAGGTCAGTGCGAGTTTGTAGACACCAAACATGTATAGGTTTACTTGTATCTAAGGGGTTAAAAAAAATTCACAAGCTTGTCCAAAAAACGCGGCGCACGTTTTGCGCCATTTTCCAAAACCTGTAGCGTTCTCATTGTTCAGGATCTGAGGCTCAGTGATGGTTTATTTTTTGCATCTTGACCTGACGTTTTTAACGGTACCATTTTTGTGCAGATGCTACGTTTTGATCGCCTGTTATTGCATTTTGACCAAAAAACGTAATTTTGGCATTTGGAATTTTTTGCCGCTACGCCATTTACTGATCAGATTCATTGATTTTATATTTTGATAGATCGGGCATTTCTGAACGTGGCGATATCAAATATGTGTGTATTTTGTATTTTTTTAACCCTTTAATTTTCAATGGGGTGAAAGGGGGGTGATTTGAACTTTTAGGGTTTTCTTTTTTTTTTTAATTTTTTAAAACTTTTTTGTTACTTTTTTTTATTTTACTAGTCCCCCTAGGGGTCTATAGCAATCAGCAATCCGATCGCTCTGCACTATCTGCAGATCTCAGCTACAGAGCTGAGAACTGCAGATTTGCTGCTTTACTTTCAATGCCGGCTGTATTCCGGCATTGAGAGGAAGTGAGTCATGTTAGCTGCAGGCGTCATCACATGACCCTGTGCTACCATGGCAACCACCGAAAGTCACGTGATCATGTCACGTGACTTCCGGTGGGGGCGGGGTAAGTGACTGTCATGGCGGCGCCCATATACATATCGCTGCCAGATTTTGGCAGCGAAATGTAAGGGGTTAATGGCCGCGGGTGGAAGCGATTCCACCCGCGGCTAGCAGGCACACATGTCAGCTGTTGATAACAGCTGATATGTGCGCGGATCGCGGCCGCCTGCCGACGGCAGGGGGCGGGGCTTACCAGCACACGATCCATGACGTACCCAGTACGTCATGGGTCGTTAAGGGGTTAAGTAATACAAAAAAAATGCATGTTGTCCCTCTTATTTTGATACACAGCCAAGATAAGCACACGTCTGGGGGCTGCAGCCAGTAGCCATATGCATTATCTGTGCTGGGAATCATAATATGGGGGACGCTACTCCAATTTTTATTTATTTTTACAGCAATAGACATGTACACTTATTTCAATGCTTAAGAATAAATGATTATTTTATATTTGGGGAAATTTACTGTGTGAATTTTTGAAAGATAAGGACCACATTGCATTAACAACTAGCAATTGTGCTGTAGAGATATATAAACATCCCCTCTGATTCGTTGCAGTTAGACACGCAACCACTCCGGGTGGGGACACGATCTGACTGCAACCAGTCAAAGACATTAGAACTGGATGGGGGAAGCAGTGCATATGCATGAGGGATAATAAGTGGCCCTGGAAGTAGTGTTACAGGCACGTGGAGACTGGTAAGTATAACATGCTTGCTCTAGTCCCCATAACCCTTTCTACCACTATTTTAAAGCCCATGATTTGGGTCCCCATAGATTTATATGGTGATCAGCATCTGGGAAGATATCCAGGATTATTTCTGGTCTCGAACCGCTTTTTTTAAAAAAAAAAAGTCTGGTTGAACCCGCTGATCCCGGATATCTGCGAGTTCGCCTATCACTATCTATAAAAGTAATAACCTCTATTATAAAATACCCTATTACTTTTTAACGCACAAGTTTGTGCCTTTTTAACCAATAATGAAGGAAAATACAGTTCTTTAAAACTTTCACTTATTATATTAAACACTGTGCATCCTTTGGGCATAACTTATTATGAATTTATGAATAATAGAATCATAAAAAGTTCTTTTTATTTTCAAATACAGTTATTTGCCCTAAAATTTGTATAGAGCTTCCAGTGGCTAAATAATTAGATGGAAGTTTTGCAGTATGTGGTATGTAAGTCACAGCTTGTTCCCAATGATTTTAAAAAGAGTCTGACAAGGAAAGAAAATTGATACAAGAAGAGTAAGCATGCTTGACAGGGAAACAAATGAAAATAGAATAAATTTTGTATTCCTATGCAACAATAAACTACTAATAAGATAACAACCAAGCAATATTAAATGTGGCATAACTCCTATCAAAACATCTGCCTACTCACCAGTCCAATGCAACATAATGTAAATAATTTACACTTCTTTTATTTTGAGTTTAAAATAACTTCTGTCCTCTACAAGAATAATGTATGGACCCTTTGCAACCCAATAGCTCACTATAATGCCCAATTCCTTCAATTTTTCAGGTAGAAGTAGGCCCCCTTATCTCTTGGGCCACTGTGCGACTCCACAAGTTGCACCAATGATATGTGTATACCTGAGAACACAGTATTTACTGCTGAAGACAACAATCCAAACATTAAATCTGATTTGTTCATATAAAACATTAGATTAACCTGTTTGATTGAATAACATAGTAAAATGAAGAATTATAAATTGTGTCCAAATTCACGTTTCAGCTATATAGGAAAAAAAAACAATCTTACAAATCTTTGACTTCTTTTGCAATATTTTAGGGTCACATAATTATCTGTATACTAAACTTGAATAAATCTTTTCAAAGACACAAGAATGAAAAAATTGGCAATTACCAGTTATTAATGACTTTCCACACTTTATCCTAGTAGCTTTATTTATTAGGGATGATTGAATACCTCAAATATTCGGCTGCAAATAGGTCGCCGCTATTCGACTATTTGCAAATATTCGATACGCAATCTAAAGGGTACTTTGCACACTACGACATCGCAAGCCGCTGGTAGCGATGCCAAGCGCGATAGTCCCCGCCCCCGTCGCAGCTGCGATATCTTGGGATAGCTGCCGTAGCGAACATTATCGCTACGGAAGCTTCACATGCACTTAACTGCCCTGCGACGTTGCTCTGGCTGGCAAACCGCCTCCTTCCTAAGGGGGCGGGTCGTGCGGTGTCACAGCGACGTCACACGGCAGGCAGCCAATAGAAGCAGGGGGGCGGAGATGAGCGGGACGTAAATATCCCGCCCACCTTCTTCCTTCCTCATTGCAGGTGGGACGCAGGTAAGGTGATGTTCCTTGCTCCTGCGGGTTCATACACAGTGATGTGTGCTGCCGCAGGAACGAGGAACAACATCGTAACATCGGTCCTTCTGAAATTATGGAAATGACCGACACTACACCGATCATACGATTTCAATGCTTTTGCACTCGTTAATCATAGTAAAAAGGATTCACATACTCTGATGTCGACAGCAACGCCGGATGTGCGTCACTTTCGATTTGACCCCACCGACATCGCCCTGCGATGTCGTAGTGTGCAAAGTACCCCTAAGACTATGGGAAACCCGAATAATTGCCGAATAGCAACTATTTGGGCTTCCCATAGACTTACATTGTGCATCGAATATTCGCAGAGCGGCGACCTATTCGTCGAATATTTGCAAAGCCGAATATTTGTGATATTCGATCATCCCTATTGTTTATCTAATAGGCACTGTAGCCTAGTATGGAATGAAAAACCTAAAGTAAACATTGCACTATGATAAAGGCAGGAGATTGGCTGTAACACACTTGATCCTGGTAGTCAACCACTTAAGTACCAAACCTGAAATTTTTTTAGATGTCTCTTGAAATTGCCTGCTAGTACCAGAAAGTTTGCTCTTAGTTTGAAAACAATATTTTTTAGCAATGAAAAAAGAAAAATAGGCTCACCATTGTAATTTACTGACCACTGCCTATAGATCCAGATCTTCAGAAAGACCATCAGCTCAGGCATAAAATATAGTTCATTTCAAAGATTCCACTAAAAAGCTTGAATATTTTTATTTGAAATCTTTAAAATATCATCATGGCAGGGAAACAGCACTTAATTATGATCATAGTTTTAATGTAACAAGCAATAGCAGATAGAATAGTTTATAAACACATAACCACTCCCCAAACTATGACATAATTCAATTAATGTTATTCAACATGTGTGAAAACACCTGTCAAATTAGGATACACATATCAGGTTACATACAGAATAATAAATAACTATATTACAATTCACATAACTAAACAAAATTGATATACTGTATATATACACATCCAATTAATACTTATACAGTACATTAAATCGCTATGAAAATTAAAACCCTGTGGTACTCTTGCATTTTGCTTCATTATCCAAAGTGTTTCATTTTTTAGTGGGATCCTTCTCCAATTCCCTCCTGAATTGGGTTATTAACTCTTGCAAAGACAAAAAAGGGAAAACAAATCTGCCTCCATGATGTTTAGAAAAATGTTTTGCCGCCCGTGATGTATTACTAATTTTTTTATTTACAGTATATCTGAGATATGCTCTGAATTTCTACTTTTTAACTTTCTCATTGTGCATGCAATATACAATAAGCCCATCATGACCTTGGACATATCTATAAGGGAGGTAGTTCCTGACTGAGGATGTAAATTCTTATCCTGCAAAAAACAAGCCCTCACATGACTCTTCAAAATTCAGTGATGCAAAAAAATCTTTATTTTGTAAAAAACTGCTATCAGTGTGATAGTAACAAAACCTAAAAAAACACAATCTGGTATCGCTGTAATCATACTGACTGGAAGAATAAAGCCACCTAATCACTTATACCAGAAGGTGAACAGCATAATAAAAAAATAAAGCCAATTTTTCCCTTGCTATTGATCGCTTATTCTGCTTCTGAAAGTTCGTAGGATGGCACAGCTCAAATTTATCCTGCGCTCTACGCTCAGCGCTTACACCGTGATTAAATTTAAATCTCTGAAAAATGTCATTCTCAGAAAATTCCCAACAGAAAATTCACTGTATTGAGGGAGAGGGAGTGACTTTGAAATCCTTCCTGGACTGTGGTGCAAGAGTATCCATCTTTTCACAGGTCTTTTTAGATGTGCAAAAAAGTGCGGTCATTAACAGTTTTTGTTCACTCTTGAAAAAACGGACACTGCTAAAGAGCATCCAAACAGAGTCTGGAGTAACTCTGCTGCATCATTAGGGAACCAAAGGCTGTAAATATGAATCCACCCATGCAAGTTTTTCATTTAAAGAATCTATATCTGAAATGATTGGTCTCAAAGGAGGTGAAAAAATATTTTTTCATAAATTTTTTCATAAATTCTATGATCAAATAATCGAATTGTCAATTATTTATCATGCTTCCTTCCAAACCATACTTTAGTAATTTCTGTAATATTATTTTGAAAGAAGTGGTTGGATGCATTGACAGTTTTCAATAAGTAGTAATCACTCAAAATATGTAAAATATCTTCATCCATAATGGCCACTGATCCTCCTTTATCCGCAGAACAAACAATTGTATTTTTATTTTTTTGTATCTCTTTAATGGCTTAAAATTATTTTTTATTTTGATTTCCTTCATTATGATCAGTTTAGGCATGCAAATCATTCAATTCATTTTCCGTTAAAGTCTAAAAATGATCACAAGATGGAGATCTCATAATAAGCTTGGTTGGAGATACCACTTTTGTGCTGTCAATATTTTCCTTGTGTAAACTACATCAAGAAAATAATGTTGCTTTATCTTTGAGCAATAATTCTTCATAGATGTTAACCCTAGAACACATACCTGGGGCTTTGCAGGCCTGCTAGGTTACTTGTTTTCTATTTTCTGCAAGCTCACTTTAGTTAGAATTTTGAAACTCTAGGAATTCCTCAGGTATATAGTTGTAGTAATTTCCAGTTGTTGATATATTTTTATGTTACAAGCATTTCGGTAAAACAACTCTTTTTTGGGACTATCCCACATTCACATACCTGGGGCCTTTTAGCCCTGTACTTGGTTCACATGTGATCCTCAGTATTTTTGTCTGTACTGTTGCTGAGGAAGACTTTAGGGGGCTTTACACGCAACAACATCGTTAACGAGATGTCGTTGGGGTCACGGAATACGTGACGCACATCCGGCCTCGTTAGCGATGTCGTTGCGTGTGAAACGTACAAATGACTGCTAACGATTAAAATTACTCACCTAATCGATGATCGTTGACACATCGTTCTAATCCCAATTGCTGTTGCAGGACGCAGGTTGTTCGTTGTTCCTGAGGCAGCACACATCGCTACGTGTGACACCCCAGGAATGAGAAACAACACCTTACCAGCATCCTCTGGCAAAGAGGTGGGCGTCACTTCCTTTTGGCTGCTCTCCGCCCCTCCGCTTCTATTGGATGGCTGCTGTGTGATGTTGCTGTGACGCAGCACGAATCGCCCCCTTAGAAAGGAGGCGGTTCGCCGGCCACAGTGATGTTGCTAGGCAGATAAGTCCGTGTGACGGGTCCTAGCGATGTTGTGCGCCACGGGCAGCGATTTGCCCGTGACGCACAACCGACGGGGGCGGGTAATTTCTCCAGCGACATCGCTAGCGATGTCGCTGTGTGTAAAGCAGCCTTTTGTCTTTATCTTGTCTTACTTTGCCTTTGAACTTTTGACGCCTACCATGATGGAGCGAAGCAACATGAAATGCTTGCCAAGGCAAATTACAGAAGCTATGATCCCATGTGGTATACATTTTCAAGAACATCCAGAGCCAAGAGAAAAAAAAAAGCGCTGTTATATTTGTCCAGCAAAGAAGGAAGGGAAATCTCAACATTTCTGTACTACTTGTGGATAAAATGTCTGCAAGGAACATTCTTCCGAATGGGCGTTTTAAGCCGGTGTAATTACTTTTTTTTGTTTTATTCACATAATTATAATGTTTTGAAATATTCACATCTCAAATAAACTTTGAGAAGTATTTCAATTTGAGTTACTCCATGTTATTTGTACAGAGGCCTAAAAGGCCCCAGGTATGTGAAAGTGTAGATTTTCCATGGTTGCGTGTTCTAGGGTTTAAGGTAACCAGTCTCCATATTTGACTCCTGTAAACTGCAGCCACCACCAGTAAGCTGCTATACACAGTATTCTAGAATGCTGTATATTAGTACCCAAGCCAATCTGTATAATGTAAAATAGAGATTTTATTATACACACCTGCGGGGCGGTCCGGTCTGATGGTCATCACTGGTCTCAGTCTGGTACCTCCTCTCTGATTGCGAACGCTGTCCTCCTTCCCTGCTCAGTGTGGATGACGAATCCTACATCATCCACATAGAGTCTGATATGGTGCTTCTACACACGTGCACTTCTCTCTGCCTTGCTCAGGGAAGATCAAAGTGTTGTAGTGCACATGTGCTGGCGGTCTTTGACCTTTCCCTGCACCTGCGCATTACAGTACATTGCTCTGCTCACAGAAGGGCAGAGAAAGGTGAGCATGAGCCTCAGCATAATGGAGGACCCTGTGTGGATGACATAGGATGCATTATCCTCACAAAGCAGGGGAAGAGGACAGTGAAACAGAAGTCTAACGAACCTGATCATATCCAAAAGACTGACATTACATATTGTAAGATAATTCAAACCCTTTAGCCAATAATTTCAATTGAGGAGTAGAAACAATAAATGGTGATAACACAACATTATTATGTGAAACATTTTCAAACTCTTTTTTTTGCTTCTGGTTGCATATTATTTTCTGAAAATGTCCTCTCCTCTTCGATGTGATCCGTTTTTTTTATTTCTGAGAGTTAGTGCATCTTGTATCATCACCAGAAGAACCAGAAAAACACATTTTCTAGAATCACATCTATTAGCTTCTCATGTATCCACAAATGAACCCAACGAGTCTAGATCTGTTAATGTTAAGTCACAATTCACATATGATGATCTATTACAGCGTTTTCAGTATTTCTGTGCTTTTAGGATTGATTTATGAAGATAATTACCAGATTCTCTTTTCCAGGTGTATACTTGCTTCTCTTTATAATCATTAGTATCTCTAACTTTTTTTATTTCATAATGTCCTTTTCTATTTCATTAACATTTTGTTCCACTTTGGAATATAAACTAGTTTATTTTGATGTGTCTGCAAACGCAATAAGGAATGTTTCCACTTTCAATTTTAGCCTTTAATTCAGTAAGTTTATTTTCTTAATGTGCAATAATGAGATTTGCAAGTTCTATAGAGCATTTTAATAATACAGCAATGTATTTGTCAAACAAAATTCAGAAAAAATGATGGTTGGTATATTTTTGAAAATTAAACCTTGAGGTATCAAGACCCTTTCTTCATACAGTGATGAAAATAAGTATTTCATACACTGCCGATTTTGAACGTTTCCCACCTACAAACAACGGAGCAGTCTGTATTTGTTATCGCAGGTACACTGTAACTCTGACAAAAAGAATCCCTTCAAAATATTCAGAAAATCACATTGTGTGATTTGTTAATAATTAATTTTCATTCATGTATACAGGGATGGTTAGGCAGGGATTAATGATATGCACCCAGAACTGCTCGTGGTTCTGGGTGCCTATTGCACCTGACAGGTTCTCTAAGTTCTATTGTTCTATTGTATCAAATATTTTTTTATGCAACAAAATGCAAATCAATTATTTAAAAATCATACAATGTGATTTTCTTGATTTTTTTTTATTCTGTTTGTTACAGTTGAAGTGTAACTACAGTAAAAATTGCAAACCTCTACATTCTTTATAAGTTGGAAAACTTGCAAAATCAGCAGGGTATCAAATACTTATTTTCCTCGTTGTATGTCTTTCGAGAATGATGGATTCAACTACATTTTAACATTTGAATCAACAGCATTTTCAACTTGAAGATAACATTATTGCAATTTTCAGCAGTTCGTTCTATAAATGTGTTCACATCAAATATTTGCACTAATTTAGCCAATTGAGAGGATTCTATTTCAATGCATCCAGCAGGTCCCAAAATGATCACACATTTGATACTGAAGCTTTCCCAATAAGTATGTGATTCTGGTATTCACAAGCTATATATAAATTTTGCAGTTTAACCCCCTTCATTTCCTGGCGATTTTTCGTTTTTCTTATTTATTTTTCTGTTAATATAGCCATATGAAGTTTTTTGGTTTTTTGCAAGGACGAGTTGTACTTTTGAACGTCACCATTCTTTCTGCCCCAAATTGTAAGGTAAAACAGGAAAAAAAAATCCAAGTGTGGTGATATTGCAAAAAAAGTGCAATTGCACAATTGTTTTTAGTCTTTTTTAATTTACCATGTTCACTATTTTAAAAAACTGACCTGGAATGTTTTTTCCCTAAGGCCCCCTTCACACGCACGGGCCTCCGGTACATGCTATGTCCGTGCCCGCATGTACCGGAGACACGGGCACACGTAAACCCATTAAATTCAGTGGGTTTATGTGCACACTCGTGTTCAGCCATTGTCCTGTGCCTCCGTGTGGACCACATGTGAGCCTGTGTGCTCCATACGGAGGCATGTCCGTTTTTATCTGGCAGCACGGGTGTCACGCGACCCACACACGTACCACATGGATGTAGTGTGGATGTGGGCCCACGTGACACATGCCGGAGAAACATGTGTCATTTTAAAATTAAAAAAAACACATACTCACCTCCACCAGCCCTGCAGTCTCTGCCGCAGCTGTCACCTGCATCTGTCCCCCAGTGAATTTGAACAATGCATCTTCTTCACTGGGGGCCGGAAGCAGCATCAGCGGGGCATGGCATGTGCCGGACACTGTCATTCAGCACCACAGACAGCTGTAGAAGAATAAGGTAAGGCGGGACTATCCGTTCATGTATTATTACGCATAACACACGGAGAACAAGCATGTGCCACAAACATGGCACACGGGGAGCAAACCACCCCTTTAATACGTCCGTGAAAAAATTGTGCGTTTTTTTTTCACGTGCGTGTGAAGGTGGCCTAAATCAGCTCGTAAGCACCAAATTTTGATAGTTTTTCTTTTATCTAAGTGGTGAAAAAAAATTCATACGTTTGTCCAAAACAAGAATTGTGCTTTTGTCACCATTTATTGAGACCTGTGGAGTTTTCAATTTTCGGTATCTGAAGCTAAGTTATTAGTTGCGTAGTTTTACGTCTTGAGCTGGCATTTTTAACTATTCCATTTGAGTAGATGCAATGTTTTGAGCGCCTGTTATTGTATTTTAATGTAATGTTGCAGCAAATGAAAAAAAGTAATTTTATAGTTTGGATTTTTTTCTCACTATAACCGTGTACCGATCAGATAATTGATTTTATATTTTGATAGATTGAGCATTTCTGAACTCGGAGATACTAAATATGTGTTTCTTGTTTTTTTTGTCAATGGGAAAAAAGGGGGTGATTTGAAAGTTTAGTTTTTTTAGTTTTTAATATTTCTCTAACTTTTTTCACTTTATGGTTACACTGTATGATTGCTCCTGCTGATTAGAGCAATGCTTCAGCATCGCTCTGATTAGCAGAAAAGCTGTGTTCCTGTGTGTGTTGGCACTCTGTCAGTAGTCACAAGAAATGAGTCATGGCAGAGACAGGGGTCATCATTTGACCCAGGACTGCCATGATAACCCCTTTCACCCTATGATCGTCTCATGGGGCCGAGAGTCACTTGAGAATGGTGGCCGAGGGTAACCTGAGTGACGTCACCGCTAATTGCGCGGCTCACTTCAGTTGCTGCGTGGAGCTGACAGAGAGAGGTGGTGTTCCACGGCCGCTCCTGTCAGCTTCATGTAGCAGAGCTGGATGCGTCGCGGGACCTCGTGAGAATTACGCCGGACCTGGAGGGGTATTTGGGAATTTTAATAAAGTGGTAAAAGAGGGTGGGTTTTTTTTGGTCATTTATTCCAAATAAAGGATGTTTTAAGGTGTATGTGTTTATTTACTTTTACTTACAGGTTAATCATTGGGGGAGTCTCATACGCTTGCCATGATTAACCTAGGACTTAGTGGCAGCTATGGGCTGCCATTAACTCCTTATTACCCCGATTACCACTGCACTAGGGCAATTCGGGATGAGCCGGGTAGAGTCCCAGGACTGTTGACTGTTGCATCTAATGGATGCGGCAATTCCGGGTGCTGGCTGCTGGCTGATATTTGTGGGCTGGGGGGCTCCCTATAATGTGGGGCTCCCCATCCTGAGAATACCAGCCTTCAGCCGTGTGGCTTTATCTTGGCTGGGATCAAAATTTGGGGGGCCGCACGCCGTTTTTTGTAAATTATTTAATGTGATTGGTTGCAGTGAGACAGCTGTCACTCAGCGTGGGGGCGCGTCTGAATGCAACCAATCATAGGCACCGGTGGGCGGGGGAAGAAGGAATACGAGATGGAATAATGAGCGGCCGGCATTTTCAAAAGCTGGAGAAGCCGCCGGAGCAGTGTGAAAGCTGTGCAACGCCGAGTCGGTGATCGGTCAGTGATCGGTGAGTATGAGAGCAGGGGGGAGAGGGAGAGACTTACAGACAAAGAGAGAAACTGAAAGACCTGCGTTCTGTTTGTCAAAAAAGCGATTACTTTGGTTTAAGAGCTGTTCTGGTGACTACATAAACGCTGCGTGCTGCTCTAAGCACATTATTCAAAGACACCAGAAATGCAGTCAGGCACCTTCTACAGGCTGTGCCCATACTGTTTCTTTCTTTTCCCATCCATGTCAGCCTTTTCCGCAGTCACCACAGCTTGCCGTTAGCTCCAACGTAAAAATTATTCGAGTTTCCCATAGACTTACATTGCGCATCGAATATTCACGAATAGTCAAATAGTGCCGACCTATTTGTCGGATATTCGTCGAAGCGGATATTTTGGTATTCGATCATCGTTATTAATTTTACTACATCTTACAGCAATCAATTTATTTCAATTAAACACATATTTGCTAAATATTTACCTATGTTAGATCAAGATGAATCGTTAAATTACATTTTGAGGGGAGGATATGGTTTTATTGTCAAAGGAAAATCCATGAGGGAAACAAGCAGGTAAACACTGGTTATCACAAAAAGATTTTTTTTCAAATCTAGAGGCAGTTAAAATTAGTGAAATAAATAACTGGGATTAAAACACATTAAAAATTATTAATTAATTGTGATACATCACATGTAAGGTATGCTATAGTCTATACTTTTTTGTGATTTAAAGTATATTGGATGCACAACAAGGAAGGTGTCACGATTCTCTGTACAGAGCATCTCACACACCTGAAGATGCTCTGCGGTGCTTACAGATATGACAGTGTGTCCATTCCCTGTGCAGAGCATCTCGCCCTTGGAGATGCTCTGTGGTGCTGTTCTTGCTAATGAACTAGCAGCTTGATCACTATACTGGAGTCCAGGTTAGTTCAAGGAGGTGCTGGTTACTCAAATGTTCCATCTTCTGTGTAATTGCTCAAGCTTCTTTTCTGAGCATACTCCCCCAAAACTCTGCCAGTTGTATTCTCTGGCTCTGCTGTGTTACCATAGTTTGTGTGTCTGCTAGTATTCTGACCCCGGACTATTATTGGACTTCCCTCTGCTCGTTCCATATTCCTGTCGTGCATACCTGTCTTGGACTCCAGACCGTTGTCTGATTAAGTCTTTGGTTGCTCCCTTTTGTTTCTGGTATTGTGAACCTCGGATTGTGCCCTGACTATGACTCTCTTTACACCTTATGATTATACATGACCTCCTGTTACCAGACCTCGGCTTTCTGGACCACCCTTCCATTCAAGCAACCTCGTAAAGTAGTGACAAGCGTTACAGAAGGTAAGAAAGTAGAATTGCAGAACACATCTCAGATATAAATAAGAAAAAACTTAGTAATCCATCAGGGGCAGCAAAACATTTTTCCAAACATCATGGAGGTAGTTTAAACTTTTGTTTTCCCATTCTTGGTTTTGCAAGAGTTACAAACCCAAGTGAGGAGGGGATAGGAGAAGGATCCTACAAAAAAATGAAGCACTTTGGATAATGAAACTACATACAATAGAATGACAGGGTCTAAATTTTCATAGTAACCTACTGTATTTTATTAAAAAAAAAATATTTACACACAAGTTTGAACAATATTGAGTGATGTCACAATTTGGGGAGTGGTTATGATTTTATAAATTATTCTATCTGGTATTGCATGACATGTTATGACTAAAACCATTGGATTGAAACATGTCAAGTATGGGATATTTATTTAAAAGTTTACAAAATAAAGAATTCAAGTTTTTATCGGAATCTTCAGTTTTCTTTGAAATGGACTATAGATTTTTGAAGTGACCATGATATAAATTCTAAACTGTGTAGCCTTTTAACATTTATTTTTTTTATATATATGAATTCTATAGCTTAAGCAAATAATCACAGTATGTTAATTATATGCTACTAGGAGAGATTATTCTGAGTGTCGAATAGAGTTGAACGCGGTTCGCGGTTCTCCAGTTCGCGGCTCGAGTGATTTTGGGGGCTGTTCTAGATCGAACTAGAACTCGAGCTTTTTTGCTAAAGCTCG